>NC_016090.4:30841550-31541243 GCF_000004515.6 Glycine max | reverse complement strand
TCTCCGTAACGAAGAGACTTAAATAGGGGCATCTGTCATACCCCATTTTTGACCCGTTTTTTTAATTCTTTTTCTCGTCTTTTAAACCGGAAGTTTCCGTCGTTTCAGACGAAATTTCGGCAGGGAGGTATTTTAAAATACCTCATTTTTGTTTCGAAGACGACCTTTTTTTTATTTATTTATTTATTTATTTTATTTTTATTATTATTATTATTATTATTATTATTCTTATTTATTATTTTCTTCTTTTTTTTTTCTTTCTTTTTTCCTTTTATTAAGTGTTTTTATTATTTTCGTTTCTTCTTTAATATCATTATTAGTATCTTTTTTTATTATTTTATTTTTATTTTTATTTTATTTTATTTTATTTTATTTTGCTGTTTTATATTTTGCTTTTTTTTTCCTTTCCTTTTTTTCCTTTTTCTTCTTTTCGGTCTTTTTTGGTCCAGGCCCAGAGGGGCGTTTCGTTTTTTATTTACCCTAATTCTGTCCTTTAAATACTGCATTAATTACTGTGCGTGTCAGAGGTGAATACAGTACCAATCAGTCAGAATGCCGGAATAGCCAAGTCACCACAAACCACCAACACAGCCTCCCTCAGGCCACCACCTACCACCATTTCACAAATCCGTACAAATCAACCACAAAAAAAACCAACAGAAACAAAATCCAAAACACATTCAACACCACAAATTCGTATTCCATAACCACAAATCACACGATTTGTACCCCAATCATCACACAGATCACGGAAACTGAATCGGCATAAACCAAAATAATACGAATCCAGAACCATACACTACACGGTCCTAACTCACCAGTTACCAGCCCAAAACCATTTCAGCCCAGCCAAACACGAAAGAAAAGGGTAGGATTCTGTCCGTTTTGAGTTTAGATCTAGGCTTGCCGCGTCGAGTTTTTTGAAAACGAACCTCAGATTCATAACGAGTGAGTGAAGAGGGTTCGAGAGGTTTTTTTTTTAAAAAAAGAGGGGGCTTGAGCTACTCCGGCACGGTGGCGCCGCCAGCGGCCGCCGCGCCGGGGGGTGTTCTTGGCCGCAGAGAACTTCGGAAAGGAGGAAAGAGAAGAGAGAAAAATGAAGAAGAGAGAGAAAGAGCTTTTAAAAAAATGAATTAAACCGGCCCCCTAGCCCTTATATAGAGGCTGGACCGGTCTGGTTTTTTTTCTTGAACCAAACCGGTCCGGTTCTCCCCTCTTTGGCCCGTTGGACTCATCTCTGGCCCATTTTCTTCTTTTCTCTTCTTCTTCTTTTCCGATTTCTACTCTCACCCCCCCTCTTCCTTGCTGTACCCCTTTCTTCTTCTCTATTCTTTTTTTTTTTTACGCACCATATTTATTTTATGTCTTGCATTTTTTATTTTATGCATCATGTTTAATTTTATGCCTCGCATTTTTATTTATTTTCTTTATTTATTTTCCAGCACCATATTTAATTGTTTGTCTTGCATTTTATTTTCCAGCTCCATATTTATTTTTGTCTTGCACTTTTATTTTCTTTTTTATTTTGTGTACCCTATTTATTTTTGCCTTGCATTTTTATTTTATTCTTTCCATATTTATTTTATGTCTTGCATGTTTTTATTTTTTAGCATCATGTTTATTTTCTGTATTGCATTTTTTTTACTTTCGTTTTATTTTATTTTTTTAGCATCATATTTATTTTATGTCTTGCATTTTATTTTCCTTTATTTATTTTATGCGCCATATTTATTTATTGTTTTGCATTTCATGCATTTTTATTTCCTTTTAGCGTATTACTCTAGTGCATTTACAACTTTTAGTTTATTATTTTTGTCATTTATTTTATTGCCAATTAGAATGTATCTAGGTCCAATGTAAATAAAAAATGAGAATCTGCACCGACACTCACATTTATGTTTTCTGCCAAGGACGATAATGTAATTTGAACCGTATCCGAGGAAAAGGACCCTCACTTGATCCAACGTCATTTTAAGGGATCCGGCGCGTTTAGACTTATCTCTGCATAACTAAAGATCAAAAAAAAAAAAAAAAAAAAGGTCAAAACCCAAAAACTTTCCATAATCAAAATTTCAAAAAAAGGGGTCAATCTCTATCCCTTCTTTCTTAATCAAATCTTTAATCAATCAAAACTTTTTTTTTTTTTTAATTTAAAATCAATCGAACTCACTTCTTTTATTTCTTCTATGCCTTTTCGGCCTCCTATCTTTCTTAAACTCTTTTTTTTTTTTTTTTTCAAACTTTAAAAACAAATCAAAACCAACCACTCGGCTTTTTACCCCGAACTACATGATTTTGATCCCATTCGGGTATGTAGGCAAAAGACTTTGTCTTTCCAAATCAATAAAAATAACAAAAAACTTTTTTTTCTCCTTTCTTTTTAACCTATCTCTTTAATCTTTTCACACTTGAACATTTATTTCCAAACAAATAATCAATTTAGCATAAAGATAAAATAAGCAAGAGGTTCCTATAGAGTACTATAGACGTTTAGGGTGCTAATACCTTCCCTTCGCGTAACCAACCCCCGGACCTTTGATCTCTTAAAAACTAGGGTTTTTCGAGCTTTCTCCCTTTTCTTCGGAAAAATAAAAGATCGGTGGTGATCTTAAAATTGCGAGTCAACGCTAATCAATAGCTTGATATCCAAAAATCACCGCGACAGGTACCTACCTTTAGTCTTCACAATCTTAACTTTTCAAACTCTTACTTACTTAAACTTGATGGTGTGTTTTATGTAGGTTTGATAATCAAAATTGAGAACATCCAATCCTATTTATAAAACTTTGTCCATTAGAAAGCTCAACCTTAGTGGATTAGAATGTAGATATGATTACGATATTGGGATAAAATCATAGATTGTTGTTAAACGTGAGCATGAATGTGGACACTAGATAAATCATGTACAAAAACATATTTCTCATGGAAATAACAATGGAAAAAAAAACAAAAACAAAATAAAATAAACTATGAAAAGGAACTAAAATTTCCAACAAACTTGACTTTTGTTGTAAACTTCTATATGCTACTCCTTTTACCATATTCAATGAAGGTACTTTATTTACTAATGATAAAAAAATGACTTGTTTAACATATTATATATATATATATATATATATATATATATATATATATATATATATATATAAATCGTAGAATTAAATAAGTATACAACTACAAATTATAATGTCAATTTTAAGATAAAGAAAATCTATATAAATATCATGTTTGATAGAACATTTTTTATAAGTCAAGAAATTATATTATATATAATACATAATTATTTAAAAGTTATACCATTGGGGAAAAAAAACATGAGATATAGGATCCGGTTAGAATGACTTGAGGTAACACAAATTCATTCTTAAAATATATCGGGTCTAACTTCCTAAACTATACCTGCCAAAAAACCCTATATAACTGTGTCATTAAGAGAAGTCGATCATCAATATCCTTAATTAGTCAGATTGATTGGGATTATAGTTCATTTTCTGTTTTTGATTCGGATCCACTAGATTTCGTTGGATTATTTTAAGTCAAGTCAGATCACAACCATTATAGATACAATACTTCACTAATCACTACTACAAAAGCAAGAATTAACATCGTCAAATCTACATCGATTATTGAAAAACCGATGTAGTAAATTTTGCGATGGCATTTTTGAAATTTACACAAACTTTTTGACATGCTAACGATGGTTATTGTAAAACCGGCCTTGATATGCATGTTACCACAGAGGTTTTGTCAAAACCGCCTTTGTTTGTAATCAGACCACTACGGTTTTGTATACCATGTGTCTTTGTATCCTCAGTTTTGTATACACAAACCCTTCATTTTCTCTCTCTCTCTCTCTCTCTCTTATCTTATCTTCTCCGCGATTCCAGAACCTTCCACAGCCTTAATCCCCCGCTCCGCCTCCCTCTTCCCAACGCTTCCATATCTGTCGCCTCCTTCATCCTCTGCCTCCGCTGCAACTTGCTGTTTTCGGACTCCTCCACTGCCATTATCGACTCCGCCACCGGCCACCGCCTCTCCTACAGCGAGCTCCTCCACCGTGCCAAAACCTTAGCCTCGAACCTCACCATAGTCCTCAAACTCACCAAAGGTGACATCGCGCTTGTTCTCTCCCCAAACATCCTCCAAGTTCTGATCCTCTACTTCGCGCTTCTTTCTCTCGGCGTAGTCGTCTCCCCCGCAAGCCCTCTCTGCACGCGCTCCGAGATGACAAGCTTCTTCAACATCAGCAACCCCACAATTGTTTTCAAAGTAACCTCAGTCGTTGAAAAAACACGCCAGTTTCAAGTAAAAACTGTGCTACTCGAAGAGGAAGGAGCCAGCGGTGGTGCTCTTTGCGGTGTCGTTTGTCCACGTGTACGGGTTCACATTCAGCCTAGGGGCAATAGTGTTGTCGGAGACGATGGTGGTCATGGAGAGGTTCAGCTTGAAGGCGATGTTGGGCGCCATGGAGAGGAAGGAAACCAAAGAGGCTTTCAAAGCTATGTTGCCCAACGTCCTCGTCATCCAGGTTGGTTATCTTTCCTAAACCATATGATAACTCATTCTTAAAAGAAATTATTTGTTAATATATATGGCAATGAAACCAAATTATACACACCAAGTCTATGTACACCTTTGTTAGGAGTTGCTTTATTTTTAATTTTTTTTTCTTTATATTCCACCACATTATTGATTATTGAATTGGATGACACGAGTACACGCTCCTAGGAATAAATGGTCTTAAGGTCTAGCAGTGCTTTCTGGTCCTCACGAGTACACATTGATTACCTGCATCTTAGGATTGTGGATTAGCTTGGTGTGAATGGAGTTGTTCTTACCAATGAGCTTTATAATATATTGTGCTGTAATTGTTTGTTAAAATTACTATGAGAGTACAAGTCTTGTGTTTTTCTTAACTTGAAGATATATATACTCTGGATTAACTTGTGTTTGTTAAAATTACTCAATAACAAGATTTTTTGTTTATATCGAAAGGCAAGCATAAGATGTACATGTGTTTGCTGGGAGGTTTTCTAGCAGATTCCTTCCTTGGCAGATACAAGACAATTGGAATCTTTGCTTCAATACAAAGGCTGGTTCAATTTGAAGGAAGCAAAGAGTTGTGGACCTTTTGTTATCCACTGTCCTTTCAGTGGTCAATAATTCAATATGAAGCTTCTGTTTGAGTATCTTTTCTTTTCATCACTTTGATATGCTTTTTATTTGATCTATCATAATGACTTGCACTATGTTATAAGACCTACCAGATTTGCTTTATGATGATTTGATTGTGATGGGTCATAATTAAGGGATGCCTACCTAATTGTGGAAGGTTTTATACGTGTGAAAATTCAAATTTTGTTTCACTTTAATTCTTATGCACTAAAACAATCAGGAATCATATGATAACCCAAAAAAAGAAAGAAAGGTGTAAAAAAAAGCAACCAGAAATCATAATAAATATACATTTTTAAAATAATTATCAGAGTAAAATATATTTGAGATACATGTAGAGTTTAACAATTTGAAAGGTATTAATTTCATTCTTATAATTTTTTTATATTAATTTAGTCCATTTAGAAATGAAACATGTTTTTTTTATAAGAAGTATATATATATATATATATATATATATATATATATATATATATATATATATATAAAACTTTGGATTTGAAGAGTTTTTAGGATAATCTTGTACAAAAATTACCACGAGTGAACAGTGAAATAGCGTCCAACTCATGATGATCACATTCAGTAGTTAGTAGTCATTTTCCTGCATGTCATGTTCTTATCTTATATGCCATCGCTAGAAGACTACCGTTAATAGCTTTGTGGCTTCACGTGAGGTGATTGGTCTTTACAATCTCATTTTCAAATTATTTTATTATGTAAAAGTAATTGATCATTACAATCTCAATTGCATCCTTATCAAGTTAAGGGCTGATGAGATGGTCAAGACCTCTTAGTTTGTTTGCTGCTAATGGATATTGCACTGAACATGAATTTGTTTCATGACTTTGAGATGTCTATTCTCATGTTATTGTCAATTTCTTGTATGGCTTAACGGCTAATGGTATCCTACGTGATGAAGACAAACTACCTAGCATAATGGGCCAAGGAATTTTCAGAAGACCAACTAACAACTTTGCTTTTGTTATTTAAATTTTTTTAAGGTTTGGTAGAATAATGGGCCAAGGACTATGGAGTGGGACTAAATAGACGCTTATATAGAATTGGTAGAATTTGTCATTTGATTGCTAAGCATTTTATTGTAAATTATACTCAACTGAATTGTTGCCTAAAATATTATTTCTTTGGAAAAGTAAATATATATTTTTGTTTTACACTATGGAGTGGGACTAAATAGATGCTTATATAGAATTGGTAGAATTTGTCATTTGATTGCTAAGCATTTTATTGTAAATTATACTCAACTGAATTGTTGCCTAAAATATTATTTCTTTGGAAAAGTAAATATATATTTTTGTTTTACACTATACAAATTTGCAGTATGTTGATCTCTGGGTCTTGAAGATATATACTAGCAAGGGGATACACCTATTGTCCAGAGGTTAGTTGAGTTACCTTTCTTACATGGGAAAAAAATGCTTTCAAGACAATCCTTTGGTGAGTTAACTATGGTGACTACTAAAAAGTGAGAATCTTTGGTCAAATTTTGGATACATTTTATTCCTGATTTATACGAAGTAGCTTTGCTTTTACTTCTTTTTTTTCTTCCTCCAGAATGAATGACTAAAAGGCTAATAGTGAAGAACCACTACTACAAAAAACACAAACAAAGACGGTGAAAATCTAACGTCGTCGAAAGTTTACGACGGACCTATAAAACGCGTCTTAAAAAAACGTTGCCTTCTAAGACGGTCGTTAGTTAAGCAACGTCTTAGAAAGGTACCTTTCTAAGACATTGCTTAGCTAACCACCGTCTTAGAAAGGTAACTTTCTAAGATGTTTCTTTGCTAACCACCGTCTTAGAAAGTTACCTTTCTAAGACGTTGCTTAACTAACGACCGTCTTATAATGTTATTTTGACAAAAAAATATTAAATTTAAAAAATAATAAAAGCATTATTTGCTATCAGTAGTTTCCATGTTTTGGGACTTAGTAACATAAGAATTTATTTTTTACAACTATCTCAGTAGTTTCTTATACTGTTTCAACTACATGAATAAGGATCTTTCAAGATAGTATATCTATAATCAATCTAATTAGCAGGCATGTATACTTATTCCCAAGGTAGATATTGTGATGACTATTCAAAGCATGCTTCCACACAATTAATTTAAGTACACAAAAGGGGAGAAAGAAAAATAGATTTGAAGCTTAAGTAAGTTAAAAGAATTACCAATATCTAACAATTTTGCATCTAGAGCAGCGAGTTCTGGCTGGAGCAGAGCACCTAGAACACACATGATGTTCATTTTTTGAAGCAAACACTGGAGGAATTACATCAGCCACAACCATTTCTTCAACTCTCAGAGCTTCTTCAGCAGCCAAATGGGCAAGCAAATTTATCATATCTCTCTTCTTAGTGGTTTCACTCCATTTTCCAAGTAAGATGTAAGCCACCAAGGGAAATCATATAAACTGAAGTTGAGAATTGATTTTTGATTTGAGAATCCAATGATGACTAGAATTATTTTTTCTGGATCTAAATATATGTAAAAAAATATTTTTAAACTAAAATATAAGTACATTTTAACGTGAACATGAGCATGGAGGGGATTAAGAAGCATATGGGTACTCGCTCATTCTTTTTTATAATTGTAAAAAATATGATTAAGTCCATGCTAGGCCTAAATACTACTAACTAGTTGGACCTACACGGACTACTGGACCAATTTTATTTTATTCATCATACTTCGATAGTCAATAGGGAGAATTTTTGCAATCCCTTTTTATTTTCCTTTTCGTACCACTTTTCATTAACTAACTTTTTAAACATATTTTAATATTTATAAAAAAATTTAAAATTTTAGTTTCTGAATTATATTAAAAATATTCTGGAAATTATCAACGTTTTTTTTTTTAATTTCTTCTTTTCTTTACTCTTTCTCACAATTACAACAATTAATAGTTGATACACAGTAAATATACTAATGTCAAGAAAATACAGGACACGCGAAATTGGAGAGGTACTGGAGAACAAGTTGGAGAGGTACTGGAAAGCAAACAGATCAAACATCAAAAGGATTTAATTTGAAAGACAATGAGAGTAAGTAACATAAAATGTAAAAAAATTCTCATATTCATTAAGAAATAAAAGACTCTGCATGGTAGACCTAGAATTATGGTGTGTAAGCACAAGATATTTGAGAAGGAAAAATGATCACTTGCTTCTTTGAGAATGTCGTGAGTCTTGGATTAGACAAGATATTTGAGAAAACTCCACCCCTGACTTTTGACAAAAAATTGACACTTTGAAAGTATTTTTTTTCTTCATTGATAAACAGGGATATACTCTGGGAGAAATTATCTACTATCATTATTTAATAAATCTGTGAAATAGAAATTTGACTCACACAAATGAAATCTTTTTTCCTATAATAAGAGGAAAAAAGTGTTAGGTTATGTAGACAAAGGATCAAGCTGAATGTTTTGATGATGTCAAAGTTTCACATGCGTCTCAAAGTCTCAAAGCTTTATTCAAGACAAAGAAATTAAAGATATTCAAGATGGATGATCAAGACAGTCTCTAGAGTCTTAGAAAAGGTATATTAAATAGAAAGGGAATTCCAATTGAAGTAGCAAAAGGTTTGGTCAAGAATTTTAAGTTAAAAAATCTTTTTCAACAAATTTACTCTCTGGTAATCGATTACCAGAGGATGTAATCGATTACCAGTGGCCAAAACTGATTTACAACAGCTATTAAAATTTGAATTCAAGGTTTGCACTGTGTAATCGATTGCACACATACTGTAATCGATTACCAGAAGAGTTTTTCACAAAACATTCTCAACAGTCACATCTTTTTGTGTGGTTCTTGAATGGCTATCATAGGCCTATATATATGTGACTTGAGACACGAATTTAAAAAGAGTTTTTCAGAACAAAAAGGTCTTATCCTCTTATAAAGAGAAATCGTTTTATCCTCTTACAAATTCCTTGGCCAAATTACTTGTGATTCAATAAGGAATTATTTGAGTGCTCAAATTGTTCAATCTATCTCTTTCAAGAGAGATTTCTTCTTCTCTTCTTCTTCATTCTGAAAAGGGATTAAGAGACCGAGGGTCTCTTGTTGTAAAAGAATTCTAAACACAAAGGAAGGGTTGTCCTTGTGTGTTTAGAACTTGTAAAAGGAATTTACAAGATAGTGGAACTCTCAAGCGGGTTGCTTGGGGACTGGACGTAGGCACAAGGGTATGGCCGAACCAGTATAAATCTGAGTTTGCATTTTCTCTTCCCTTAAACTCCTTTATTTATTATTGTTTTATATTCATATTCAAATTGTTCTATTTGAATCAATATTTAAGAAATTCATTATTAAGGGAATTTATAACTTGAATAGAAAGTTAAATAGAATTTTTAATTGGGGAAATAAGTTATAATATCTTAATTCAACCCCCCATTCTTAAGATATCTGAGGCCACTTGTCCAACAAGTGGTATCAGAGCTTCATTCTTGTATAAAGTTTAGAAGCTTCAAGAATTATGGCCTCATCAAACTACTTGTTTCCCGAGGGAAATTCTATAAATAGACCTCCCGTCTTTAATGGAGTGGGTTACCACTACTGGAAAACCCGCATGCAAATCTTTATAGAGGCAATAGATTTAAATATTTGGGAAGCCATAGAACAAGGACCTTATGTTCCCTCTATAATAGCCGGAAGTGCAACAATAGAAAAACCTAGAGCAGATTGGACTGAGGAAGAAAGAAGATTAGCACAATATAATTTAAAGGCCAAAAATATTATTACATCTGCCTTAGGAATAGATGAATACTTTAGGGTTTCAAATTGTAAAAGTGCTAAGGATATGTGGGATACACTACAAGTAACACATGAAGGCACAAAAGATGTTAATAGATCTAGGATAAACACTTTAACTCGTGAATATGAACTTTTTAGGATGAATGTAAATGAAAGTATACAAGACATGCAAAAGAGGTTCACACACATAGTTAATCATCTTGCATCTCTAGGAAAAACTTTTCAAAATGAAGATCTAGTAAATAAAGTCTTAAGATGTCTTAATAGAGAATGGCAACCAAAAGTAACAGCCATCATAGAATCTCAAGATTTATCTAGTATGTCTCTTGCTACATTATTTGGAAAATTGTAGGAGCATGAAATGGAATTACTAAGATTAAATCAGCATGAAGAAACTGATAAGAAGAAGAAGGGAATCGCTCTTAAAGCCTCATCTGCAATCCAAGAAGACAGTGATAAAGAAGATTCAATTGACTTGGATAATGATGAAGATATTAGTCTGTTTGTAAAAAGATTCAACAAGTTCCTGAAAGTCAGAGGAAATCAAAAGTTCCTGAAAGATTCAACATTATTAAAATGATTTGGGTCCCAAAAGGATCTGTCATTCATACTAACACACAAGGACCCAATAAAGTTTGGGTACCTAAGTTACAACCTTGATTTTGTAGGAACCCTTGAGGAAAAAGTGGTGCATAGATAGCGGATGCTCAAAACATATGACGGGAGACGAATCAAAATTCACACATATCTCTCCCAAGAAAAGCGGACATGTAACTTATGGTGACAACAACAAAGGTAGAATTCTTGGAGTTGGAAAAATAGGTACAAATGCTTCAACCTCCATTGAAAATGTTCTACTTGTTGAAGATCTTAAACATAGTCTGCTTAGTGTGAGTCAATTATGTGACAAAGGCTATCTGGTATCATTTGATTCTCAAAAGTGTGTCATTGAACATAAACATGATACGAATATAAAGCATATATGGTTTAGAGTCAACAATGTTTACATGATAGATTTAAGTCAAAAACTAGATAATAATCAATGTTTTCTTAGTAAAGATGATGATCCATGGTTATGGCATAAACGGAATGCACATATAAACATGGAACATTTAAATAGATTAATATCAAAAGATTTAGTTGTTGGTTTGCCAAAACTAAGATTTGAAAAAGATAGGCTATGTGATGCTTGTCAAAAGGGAAAACAAACTAGAGTTTCTTTCAAATCTAAAAACATTGTTTCAACTACTCAACCCTTACAATTACTACATATGGATTTGTTTGGTCCTTCCAGAATCATGAATTTTGTAGGAAGTTACTATGCTCTTGTTATAGTTGATGATTATTCTAGATACACATGGACTTTTTTTATCACTCATAAGAATGATGCATTTCAAGCATTTAGAAAACTTGCAAAAATCATTCAAAATAAGAAAAATCTCAAGATTATATCTATTAGGAGTGATCATGGGGGTGAGTTTGAAAATAAAGAATTTGAATTATTTTGTGATAAGCATGGGATTGAGCATAACTTTTCTGCACCAAGAACCCCTCAACAAAATGGTGTTGTTGAAAGGAAAAATAGATCTTTGGAAAAGATTGCTAGAACTTTATTAAATGATACTCCTCTTCCAAAATACTTTTGGGCTGAAGCCGTTAACACTGCATGCTACATTTTAAATAGGGCTTTAATAAGACCCATTTTAAAGAAAACTCCATATGAATTGTTCAATGGCAGAAAACCAAACATCTCACATCTTCATATCTTTGGTTGTAAATGTTTTGTATTGAATAATGGAAAAGATAACTTGGGAAAATTTGATGCTAAGTCAAATGAAGGTATTTTCCTTGGATATTCTCTGCATAGTAAAGCTTATAGAATATATAATAAAAGAACAATGACAATTGAAGAGTCTATACATGTTTCCTTTGATGAGTCTAATGACATTCTTCCAAGGAAGGATTTTTTAGATGATATTTCAGATTCCTTAGAAGATACACATATTCATGGAAATGACTCTAAAGAAAAAGATGAAGGAAGCAATGAAGATCCTCAAGATAATGGAGTTAGAGCAAATAATGAACTTCCAAGAGAATGGAAAGCCTCAAAAGATCATCCCCTCGACAACATTATTGGTGATATATCAAAAGGGGTAACAACTAGACATTCTCTTAAAGATTTATGCAATAATATGGCTTTTGTATCTATGATTGAACCTAAAAATATAAAAGAAGTCATAGTAGATGATAACTGGATCATTGCCATGCAAGAAGAACTGAATCAATTTGAAAGAAACAATGTGTGGAAGCTAGTAGAAAAACCTGAAAATTATCCTGCATAGGAACAAAATGGGTTTTTAGAAATAAATTAGATGAACATGGCATAATTATTAGAAATAAGGCTAGGTTAGTAGCAAAAGGGTATAATCAAGAAGATGGAATAGACTATGAAGAAACATATGCTCCAATTGCAAGATTAGAAGCCATTAGAATGCTCTTAGCATATGCATCCATAATGAATTTTAAGCTCTATCAAATGGATGTTAAAAGTGCTTTTCTAAATGGTTTAATTCAAGAAGAAGTATATGTTGAACAACCTCCAGGTTTTGAAATCCCGGATAAACCAAATCATGTTTATAAATTACAAAAGGCTCTTTATGGTTTGAAACAAGCCCCTAGGGCGTGGTATGAACGTTTAAGTAATTTTCTCCTAGAAAAAGAATTTTCTAGAGGAAAAGTGGATACCACATTATTCATAAAGAGAAAGCATAATGATATTTTGTTGGTTCAAATATATGTTGATGATATAATTTTTGGATCCACTAATGATTCATTGTGCAAGGAGTTTTCCTTTGATATGCAAAGTGAATTTGAAATGTCAATGATGGGAGAACTAAAGTACTTCATGGGATTACAAATCAAGCAAACTCAAGAAGGTATATTCATCAATCAATCCAAGTACTGCAAGGAATTGATCAAAAGATTTGGGATGGAAAGTGAAAAACACATGGCTACACCGATGAGCACTAGCTGTTACTTAGATAAAGATGAATCTGGTCAATCTATAGACATGAAACAGTATCGAGGTATGATCGGATCTCTTCTCTATTTATCTGCTAGTAGGCCTGATATTATGTTTAGTGTATGCATGTGTGCTAGGTTTCAATCCAACCCCAAACAATCACTTTTGAGTGCAATTAAGAGAATCATGAGATATATATTAGGTACAATAAATTTAGGGTTATGGTATCCTAAGAACTCAACATGTAACTTAATAGGATATTCTGATTCTGACTTTGCCGGATCTAAAACTGATAGAAAAAGCACAAGTGGAACTTGTCAATTCATTGGATCCGCTCTTGTCTCATGGCATAGTAAGAAACAAAACAGTGTTGCCTTATCCACTGCTGAAGCGCAATATATTTCTGCCGGCAGTTGTTGTGCACAGATTTTATGGATGAAGCAACAATTATCTGACTATGGTATCCTTCTTGATCGTATACCTATTAGGTGTGATAATACTAGTGTCATAAATCTATCCAAAAACCCTGTTCAACACTCTAGAACCAAACATATAGAAATTAGGCACCATTTTCTTAGAGATCATGTCCTAAAGGGAGATTGTATATTAGAGTTGGTTGATACAAAGAATCAGCTTGCTGATATCTTTACAAAACCTCTCCCAAAAGAAATATTCTTTTCAATAAGAAGAGAATTAGACCTTTTAGACCTTAGTGATTTGGATAGGTAATTTTTTATGAATGATTGATTGTGTTTTGATTAAGTATGACGCTTGTTTTGTTTAATTTAGTTTACTTTTCTTGTTACTATAATTAACTCTTAAGATAGTATAAGTTTTTAGACTTAGAAATAAGTTTTTCTTTTAGGAAAAAACTATTTTTTGTTCTGGTAATCGATTACATGAATACTGTAATCGATTACAATAGAACAGATGGCCTGTAATCGATTACAGTATTCATGTAATCGATTACCAGTAGGTTGCCTCCTCCTGTAATCGATTACCATTACTTGTAATCGATTACCACGTGTCCTGCTTTATAAATATCACATTTTCCATAAATCCCTGCGCAGCCCCTTCCTCCTTGCGACGTTCCTCCATTCCCAAACCTCCAAATCTTCCTATCTCACTCATTTCTTCATCAAATCAACTCCCGTAAATTGCAATCTTCTTCTTTTTCATTTTTCTTTTGATTTCACCGATTGAAATCTGCAAAAACTCCTTCAAATGGCAGAATCGTCAAAGAAACGTAAGGGTTCATCCGCCTCCGCTTCGGCTTCAAGAGCTCATCGTTCCGGAGCCACTAGCGCATCCACAGCACCAATTCCACCCTCATTATCCTCTTCCACATTGTTTTCTTCCGAAGAACAGCAGAAACGGTATTCAAATCTCTTCTCATCTCGTTCCATTATCGACCCTAAGTTTATTGATATGGAATTCTTTTCTGCTGAAACTTTTGATTGCATTCAAGCCTTTAAGAACCTAGGTCTTATACCTTTCTTGTCATTACAATTGCCTGTTTATCCTGAATTGGTTAAAGCCTTTTATTGTAATCTTGAAATTCAGGACAGCACTTTAATTTCTGAGGTTTTTGGGATAAAAATGATCATTGGCCAATCCCTTTTCCATGACTTAACCCAATTGTCCAATTAAGCTTAATTATTAAGTGCTGCTTTTATTTTGCCTTTCTAATTTGATAATTATTATTATTACTATTAAAACTCTAATGAATGAATTAAAATTAACTATGATAATTATAAAGTTTTAACATTATAAATGTGAGGAGAAATTTTTTAATTTAGCCAAGTATGTTGATTAAAAGGCCTTTCATAAAATTGTTTTAATTCCTTGATTTATATATTGTTTAATGATTGTTTGATATTTATAATTATAAGCAAATATTTTTTTTAAGTACATCCATGCAGTTGAGACAATTAATTATGATTCAGAAACATCAAAGAGATTAAAATGTTAGATAAATGACACACTAATCTCATGAAACACACACACACATACATAACTGTTCTATCTATTAATTTTAAATGTTACTTCTAACTTTAAAGAGATGAAATATGAATATTATGTTTTAAAATATATTATTAAGATTTGAGTACTGAGACTATACTCAAGATCAATAGAAGATGAATTCGTATGCATAATATATATATATATATATATATATATATATATAAATAATTTTTATAAAATATGAAACAAAATTATTTAAAATTATATGAAAATATAATTAATTAATATACAAATAAAAATTGCTTAAATCGAGGGATAAGAATGAATTTAAAATAAAACTTAATTGAAAAATATAATTAGATGAGATTTTATATGAAAAAGATATACAAGGTAATTAAAGCTGAAGTTTGACAAAAGAAATCTAACATAAAATAAAAAATTCATAAATAATTAAAATGTGAGGTTTTAAAAAAAATAACACGCCACTAGTGAGTTTGAACACTCACATCAGAAATAAACACTAGCTAGTTAATTATTTTTTAATTACATTATTAATCGCTTACAAGTTGATAATTGAATGATGTAATGAAAACCAATTACTGTGAGCAATTATTGGCAACTAGAACTAAATGGATATACGGTAAACCACTAAACCATGATCGGTTATAGAGAAAAATGCCACAAGATATAGACAACTCTCATAATAAACTTGCCATAAAGTGTGTTTGATAGCGGGGAACTGAGAGAGAAAAAAATAGAGAATAAATAATGTGAAGTCAGATGTGAATCTCATACTTTTTATATTTTATTTTAATTTAAAAATATATTTTTAATTTTTATCTTCTAAACCACATACATTCTTAAAGCCAAAAAAATCTTAGACCGAGGCTAATCTAGAACAAGTGGACGGCAAAGAAAAAGGGTCATCACTAAGCTTCTATTTTGTGACGAGGAAGCTGTCATTTCAAACTTGTTGACCGTTTCCTGCACATTTTGTGACAAGGATAGTACCCCTATATTCAACTATCCCAAAACTTTCAAGATTATTCTTGTACTTTAATTTTGGTGCATCTTTGGTTAATTTTGGTTTTTCCTTTAGAAGGATGACAATTTCTTATTACTTTGAGCATTGTTTGTAGTATTTAGAGGGAAAAGAGCTTGAGGAATTGGGAACAGATGAAGAGGGAAATGAAACAACACCTACAAAGTCAATCCCTCACATGTTTTACAAAACTCTTACTGCTGCCTCAAATACCAGCACTCATAGGGGGTTCTTTGTTACAGTGTCACTTAATTTCAAACCGCCAGCCATGTACAATATAAGTTTGCTTGATTTTTAAAATAACTACCTTAAAATTCATACAAAAGGATGATTTCTGATTAACAGGGTAAATTTTTTTACACTAACTGTTCATATCTATCAAACTCTTGTTTTAATTGGTATTGATATGTATGTTCTTTCTATACTTTTTTACCAATCAATGTTATGTTGTTCTTTTATTGAAATGAATAGTGTATACTCTTTATTGATTATTAATATTAAGGAAACTTCTTAAGTAGCATCTTAAATATGTGTATGTTCTTTCTTGTATTGTTTCATGCATGGAGTTTTTAAATTATGACTTGTCATGAAACTCATAATTGTACTTTAATGTCTAATAATTTTAGTACGTACTAAGTTGGATATCAATTTTAATACCTAGATATTAATTTTAATTTATGATAATTTGTCACTTTCAATGTCCTTTTTAAGACAGTTATTACGAAATAACCGTCTTTGAAAGGTTTTCACTTTGACATTCAAAGACGGTTATTACGAAATAACTGTCTTTGAAAGTTTATACTTTTGACATTTAAAGACGGTTATTATGAAATAACCGTCTTTAAAAATTTCTTCTTTTTTACATTTAAAGACGGTTATTTCATAATAACCGTTTTTGAAAGGTTTTTGGTTTTTATATTCAAAGACGGTTATTATGAAATAACCGTCTTTGAAAGGTTCATACATTCAAAGATTATTATAATAACCTTCATAAAAAATAATTTCATTTTAACAACATTTTAAACAATGACAGTTGATAACCATCGTTAAATGCACTTATTAACTATCGTAAAAAGTCATTTTTTTAGTAATGAATATATCGAATATTCATTAATTGTTAGCACTACTCTCATTCAATGTCTTATTATTATTGGTTTTTTTGCGTCGATGTCTCATTATTTAATCAGACGTATTGTTTTTTATTCAGTTTAATTTTATTATGAAGGTTGATCAAGTCAATCCTTTCCCTTTTCATCCCTACAAAGAGCAAAAACCGGAGAGAATAATTTTCTCTTATTGCTCGTTTACTTAAAAAAAGAGAGAGGAAATATGTTTGTCATTCCTACGAGCAAAAAGTGTATTAAGACATTTTAATAATATACTGAGCATAAATTTTAATAATTGTTTTTTAGCATAAAATTTAATACTTTAAAAAATGTTTTAATTTCAACGTTTTCTACATTAATAATTGTTTTTAAAATTACAGATGTTTGAAAATAAATTATAAAAATAATTTTTTTATATATGCATATTAAGAGTGTTTAAAAATTGATCTAAATGGTGAAATCATAAAAAATCCAAAAAATCATTAATTGAAAATTTGAAAGAATATATGTTTTTTATTCAATTTAATTCGGTTTTTGGTTTTCTTATGTTCAAAATATAAATCAATTTTACTGAACTACAAGTACAACAAATTTATATTAATTTTCCCATTTAACAAATAAATTATATATTATTTTAAAGTGTAATCTGTAATTCAAGTTAATTAAGAGTTTATGATGGTATTTAATAATTTAAGTTTTGAATATTTATTATATATTAAAAATTTTATTTAACAAGTGTTCGCTTAAGTAAAAAAAAAATTAATCACTGCAAGAATTTATATAATATATATTAGAGATAAAATAAATTGATATTCATTAAAAAAATAAAACAAAATAAAAAATATATTTTAATTGAAAACTACAAAAAGCAAATTAATTAGATTGGTTGAGATTAAAAATTATTTTTAAATCAATTAATCTGAACTGCAATTTGTTATAATCAAGTTACATAATATTTTACCTTGAAATTAAACTAAACTGAAAGGTAAATAGTCCTTGTGTATGTCAGCGTATCACCAACTCCTCGAGCCTATTCTTTCATGTTTCAACCAACCCTAATTAATAAGACGACTATACAAGCAAACAACTGGATTTGGCCTTTAGCCGTGATATTATTTCGCAGGAATAATTATTTGTGATGACTAAGCTAGTTTTCATCCAATCAAGGAGAAAAGAATGGACAATATATATAATTGGAATGAGGAAAGTTGTTTTAGACTTTTAGGAGTAAAAAGTTATTTTAGAGTAAACAAATTTGAACTTATTGTTTTAGGAAGTACAATCAAATAGGCATGTCCCGTGAATGTAAATGGTTCAAAGTCATGAATTGGTTAGACAATTTTTTTTTTTGAAGGGTGGTTAGACAATCTAGTTGTTAGGGATTTAGTGTGTAGCGATGTATTAATTTTACAGTTATTAAAAGGGTTTTTTTAATTATCAAAGATATAGAATATGGATAAATGATGTGAGAAATAACAATATATAAACAACATTAGAATTTGAATTCACTAAATCACTCTCTTATGCATACACAAGTTATTAATGATCAATATTTATCATTCTTTTGTTATAATCAACTTATAAAAATAATGCTAATCCCTAATTCCTTACAAGAAGAAAAAGAGTTTAAATTCCTTGACTAAATTAATTACCAATCTTTTGCATAGTTTAGCCAAGTTATTTGCTTTAAGAAAAAGGCTCAATTAAAGGTGACTAATGAGTCTTGTTCTTCTACGGTTCATAGTTCAAATGCATTTCTAATCTCATTAAAACCATAGGATCAATCAAAGGGGTAATCAAACCAAAACAAGCATTAAGCAAAAAAGAAGACACAAAACGATGAATAATAAACATGTATTAATAACTCAAGATATACATGAGTTTGGGTTTAGTTACATCAAACCCCAACAAAAGAGAGTTTAGCCACTCATGGTTGAAATGAGCATCCAAAATGGTGAAGAGAAGAAGAAGATGAAAATGGAGGAATGAAAGTCTCCTAAGCAGCTCTACTTATGCCAAAACCTAGGTTAGAGAATAATGCTATGTTCTCTTCCTAAAAGTCCCTTTTAATGTTGTCTTATGTCCACAAAGTGTTAGTTTGACAGTTTTGGCCCATCTACAATATGTTTCGACTCGGCCAAAGCTTAAGTTATTAAAAGGATCCTAGCTAGGAGTGTTGACCCAAAATTGTCTCCAAAACATGAAGTGCTACTAACTTGCTTTCAATCCAACCAAAACCAATTTCACCAAGGCCATAATTTTCACCAATGAACGGTTGCTCCTTACCTTGTGTTTGGATGGGTTGGGCTCAATGCTTGGTTGGACCAATAATAATATTCTGCTTTGACCTTGATCCTGAGATGCTCCAAAATCCAACTTCAATTTCTATATATCAAAAGATTAAAAACATGAGACTAAATTCCAAATTTACATAACTAAGTAGATGCCTAAAAACTAAATATTTTTTAACTTAAAAAAGGTAGAAACAAGGATCTAAATAAGGGAGACATGAAATAGTTGCACTTATATGTACCAAAATGGTAAGTATAAAATTTAGTTATCATATATGGTGGAGGTGTGATGAGATTCGGGAATGAAATAGAGAAAGGGTTTTGAGGGCAGCGAGGATTGTAGGGAGAAGTTGTGAGGGCACTAGGGAGTGATTTAGGGTGAAATTGAAAGGCGGTCGAGATGCTATGAAGTCATTCTACATTGGTTCTTATTTGCACTACTAGAAAATATATTTTTAACATCGTTAGAATAACATCGATTTTATAAAAAAACCAATGTAAACGAAAATGCAGTGGCATAATCATAAATAACGTGACTTCATTAACATCAATTTTTGAAAAAAACAGACATTGTGTTATCCTATTTATAATATTTTTTCGTGTTTCTCACCTCACTCTGACTCTCACTCTCTTTGTCCGCAACACTTCAGTCTTGCTCTCACTCTCACTCTCACCCTTCAGCCTCGCGACGATCCTCTCCCTCACGACTCTGACTCACTGCCATTAGCCCATCACTAGCGAAGGTGTTCCCCGCGTTCTGCTATGACGCCATCATTGTTTCGTCTTCTTGATACCTCACAACTTGAAGCCCTATTTGGTTTCATGGCCTATTCCCTCGCAACTTCCTTCTCAAGTTAGTACTTGAAAATATGCTCTCTGAGCAACGTCTTTGCTTCGTGTCTGAAAATGTGTTGGTTGACCTTGATTGTATTGCTTTAGCCATGAACATTGTTTCAATGTTATAATATTCAACTCTGGTTGACCTTGGCCCCTTATATATAAGAACCTTCGAATTGAGTGTATTCACATATTGCATTGTTCATAATGGCTGGTCATCTTGCTTGAAATCGATAATGGTGCTAAATGCTACTAAATCCTCATGAAGTGAATTTGGATTCTCTAATGAAGCTTGTGTTCATAAGCTATGGTAGTGTTGTTGTGTGTTATGTTTTTTTGCTTGGTTTGCGGTTATGCACATGGAAGTTAAATTATACTTGTGTTTTTAAGCTATGGTAGTGCATCCTTTTGTATATAGTTGTGGCCTTGTGGGTTATGTATATGGTAGCAGCTACATGTACATGATATGAGGTTAATGGCAGTTCTTAGTATAACTCTTTGATGACACAATTTTGTTTCTGTAATGCTGCATATATGGTGGTTTTACAAATTTGCATAAGTGACAATGCACCTAATACATAACAGGTCATACGAAGCTCTAGTAGTTATGGTAGTTAGTTGTAACAATGGTTAGAATTTAGTTGCATTAATTGGTATCAATCAATTAAGATGTATAAATTAGATGATAACCAATCATGTGATCATGTTTTATGGTTGTTGGTTTTCTTCCATATGTGGTATAGTACTTAAAAGATACCATTGCTTTAAGCAAATTTCTGGTTCTTAAAATAAATAAAAAATGAGCATTTTTTTACCAATCCGCACACTCATTTTCTTTTATCATCATCTTTGAATTAATCCATAAAATAAATATTATTAGTATTCTAGTATTTTACTTTTTGCTACAAATAGTTATACTACTCATTTACTTTTAATTGGCATGGAGCTTCATGAATGGTCCAAAGAAAACAAAAAAGATTAGTTTTCTAGTATTAGTGTATGAAAATTTTTTTCACACAATTGTATACTAAGCTTATTGAGATGTTATTCTTTTTATATGTTTATTCATGTTTCACCATTTAATAATAGTAACTTTTATATTGTAAATGGAGTTTAAAAACAATGAATGAAGATCAAAAGAATTGGAATGAAATGGCTAAGACAATGATGAAGATTAACAGAAAACTAGAGGAAATGTTCAACACAATTCATATTAAGGATCAAGTTAGGAATTTCAAGACTATTCTCAAATAAACATGACATGATATAACACATCAATATTGCTTATATTAGTTTACTTTAAATGTAGCCTTATGGTGAAGTGAGTAAGTCCTTAAGCAAAATAACGACCATTTGCCAATGCGAACTACATTGGAGAACATTAAGTTATTAAGAAGCATACATGATTTAAATTGATTTGTTCAGTTTAACTTACCCATTCAAGTAGGCTCCTAAGTACACTTTTCTTTGTAAATTCTACATCTATTTCTTAATATAATCTTCTTATTCAAATTGTGATTGCCCATATCTTTGTATAGACTGTGGCTCGAGAAATCCATACACATCAGTATTCCCCGCTCGTATAGTTGTCTCATTCATATGCCCATTGTTGTTACAATATAGAAAATTATGCATGAATATAAAATAATCAACTAGGTGATATATACAATAATGTAAAGTGACTTACAGAATCTATAATTGTATAACAGAGATGCTCAGACATTGACCACTGTGAGCTATTTTAGAAAGGTCTTCATGTTTTATGTACAATGGAAAGTTATCATTATACACTCCAAACACACTAGCATCCCACGACACCTGCAACGGCTTGAGAAAAAGTTGCAGAATGGTCAATGTCATTAGGTACAAGGGATCGATGTTAGGATCCGACATATCTACAGGTTTCGTCATTCCCTCAGCTACCTGTTTATCCTACACAGTTAATAAACATAAAGCAAATGATAGTCAAAACTTGATTTGTAACAAATCATTTATTAATAAATGCATTAAAAAAACAAAATGAAATACATGTTCTGAGCATGACTTTACAAGATGTGTCGGCCAAAAAAGGAAGGTGTTAAGTGTCTGCCCCACTAACTGAACCTCTTGAATGGGTACATGAATGTGAGCATCAGCATCTTGGACTTTCTCAACACCGACCTTCACTTAATCATCGCCCAAAGAAACGTTGTGGACAGTCGTTGACCCCTCATAAACTCTTCCAAGAGCAACCAGTCGAGGAGGACTGTCATTGACATACAACCCACATTTTTTCGAGTCTCCCATTTTTGGGCCCTGCCTCGAGGGATCGACACAAGCAACAGAAGGACCAACCTCAGCCTCACGAGGCACTGTGAGTACCTGTGATTGCATCTACGACTACATCTGAGAGTGCATCTAGCTGAAGGACATCATTAATTGTTGAGTGATCGACTCCTCCAACTGTTCTCTGATCTTTTGTGTCAGCTACTCTAGGTCTTCAGCAGCCATGGACGAAGAGGTGCAGAAGCCCCTTGAAGCCGGTCCAAAGTAGTGTTTAATCATGACACCGTCTCCAGTAGCACGGACACGACCCGGGTGTTCTGGTCACCCAATGGCAGAAATCTGTACATCCTGATGTCCACAGGCCTGCTCCTCCAAGGAATCCTATAGTCAACAGATGAAACAAAATTGGTTTACTCATCCAAAAATTATTATAAAAAAATGACCAGTGACAAAGGAAATAGACTTACAATCTTGTTTTCAATTTCCTTTGCAACCTCATACGTCATTTGACCAATTTTCTTCGTTCAGAACATCTTTCACTTCACGTGTCATCTAATGGGAGATGGAGGATCGACGACTGTGTTAGTGCTCTGGATTGGGCTGCTTCCTCCAATCATTTCTTTTGCTTCTCCTCCATCAACTTTTTTTCTAGAAAATCATAACCCCCACTAGACAATACGTGAGGGGTAGTGTTTTGTTTTTGAATGGTTTGCTCCATCTTTTGAACATCCTATGACAATGACACATAATGGTAACTTAATACAGTTGACAATAATATGTAAATATGAAGTTTAAAAAATAATGGAAATCTACTAACCTCCCATGAAGGGTCTCTACAGCTCTGACAAGACTGGGTCCACTTCTCTTTACTTATTCTGTACTTCTCACATACTTTGTCATCCTCGCCCTCCTTGTTGTGTGCTTGGGCCCATTTGGAAGTCAAATCTAACTTAAATTGCCTCCATCGTTCTCCTACAGTCTGAAATATTTTCTTTTTTCTCCTCAAATAGGATGATTCAGGAATATCAAATTCAGCCTACAATATAATAAATACAATTTGTAGTTAGTCAATTACAAATTATAATTTTTAGTACAACATATTACAACAATATTCAACATATAATTGAAATACCTGAATATCCTCCTTGATCAGATCCTTTTAAGCAATAGGAACTTGTTTCCAATTATCATATGTAACATCCATCTTATCGCAAGCAACAATCCCCAAATATATTCTTAATTTCTTTCTATGTGGACCATCGAATTTCCCAATTTCAGGATGAACATGAACCACTGGTCTCTCCACCCCAATTGGTCTAGTAGCCAATGATCTGAGTCGTGTTGCTTTTCTTGTCTTCTTTGACGTAGACGGTGAAGAAGGTGTTGCTGACTCAGGAGGAGGAGGAGGTGAGTTGGGTGGTGTAGCCATGTGCCTGTAACAAAAAAATATTAATTAAACAACATATGAAAACTATATTAAGTTGTGTAACTAAAATTAACAAAGCATGTAAATATAAAATAAATTACATTATATGATGTTAATTAATTCTGCTTCATCATGATCATTACGATTTGCGAGGACGTCGTCAACTTCTTCTTCTCCATTAATGTTACTCGGCATTTGTGTGGAGAAAGGAGTGAGACAAGTATCAAGGGTTGAATCATCATCTTCAATATTAAGACCAATTGTTTTTTCGTGTAGAACCAGTGACCATCATTCATGACAAGGATCTTGAACATAAAATACATGTTTAGCTTGTTCTTTCATGATGAAAGGCTCATTTTGATAAGCGAGCTTCTTTAGATTTACCAAAGTAAATGCGAAATCATCAATTCACACACCGGTATTTCTATCTACCCACTTACACTTGAAATAGACACTGAATTTTACATAATTAACCTCCCAAATTTCTTCAATGACTCCAAAGTAAGGCATGGAAGCTACACGGGTTTGTCATCATGTATAGTAGCAAAGTGTTGAGATTCAGGCCTTAGACTTACACCACTGTTTTGCATTGTACTCTTATTGTCTTGTGATTTCGTTTAGAACGAATACTTGTTGATATCGTATCCTTACCAAGTTATAACATTTCTTTTAGGCCCATCTGCTAACTTTCTTAACGTTTTAGATGCATTATGGTCACCAAAGATTATATCTTTAAACCAATTTAGAAAAGTCTTGTTATGCTCTTTCAAGACCCTATTATTGGACATTTTTTGGTTACTTTCCTTGACTAAAGCTTAGTAACGAACTATGTACGACAGAACTTCATTACTGTTATTTAGTATATACAAATGAGCTTCTTGCAATTCTTCTAGACTTAGAGTGATAACATTCAGTCCTCTTGAGTTCTTACCTCCCACTCTCTCGTCATGCTGAGACTCTAAAACCCCAACAGGTTTTTCCTTTACCATGTACTCGGAAAAAAACTCAATAGCTTCTTCTGCAATGTACCTTTCAACAATAGATGCTTCATGACAGTGTAGATTCTTTGTGTACCCTTTCAAGATCTTCATTGATCACTCAATTGGGTACATCCACGACGAATAAATAGGACGACAACATTTAATTTCCCTCACTAGATGAACAATTAAGTTAACCATGATGTCAAAAAATGAAAAAGGAAAATATATCTCCAACTGACATAAGATAATAACAACCTTGTTTTCCAACTCATCTAACTTGAGAGGATCAATGACTTTGCTACATATGGCATTCAAGAAAAAAACACAAGCGAGTTATAGCATGCCTAACTTTCTTAGGCAAAATGTCTCGTATCGCCACAACTAACAATTGTTGCATCAAGACATGACAATCATGAGACTTTAAGCCTACTAACTTGAGATCCTTCAACTCCACAAGGCTCTTAATATTTGAAGAGTATCCCTGTGGCACTTTGACACGATGCAGACACCGACAAAAACTTATATTTTCCTTTCTGAAAAAACTATGACAAGTTGGAGGAAAGTATATCTAGTAATCATTAGACATTGGATGTAACTGGTCTCGCATACCGATCTCAACTAGATCTTGATGAGTATTCAAACCATTCTTTGTCTTTCCTTAAATGTTAAGAGGCGTGCCCATGACACTATCACATACATTTTTCTCGACATGCATAACATCATTACAATGTTTGACATCTAGATCGGACCAGTATGGAAGATCAAACAATATCGACCTCTTCTTCCATATGGAAGTTTTATTTTTCTCATTCTTTTAGGTCTTTCCAAATACAATATTGATGTTGCCAACCTGCTGAAGAACCTATTAACCAGTTAACGATATCGACGCACTATCATGCTTTTGACTTCCATTAAAAGCTTTTTTCAATCGACGGTAAGGGTGATAAGCTTTCAAAAAACGTCGATGCCAAGTGTATACTGTTTTTCTTCCATGTTTTAGTTGTACATAGCTTGTGTCTTCTTCATAGATAGGGCATGCACAATGGCCCTTAACACTGTATCCACTCAAATTCTCACATGCTGGAAAGACATTAATGGTACAAAATAACATTGCACACAACTCGAATGTCACATTTTAATACCCATCAAACACAGCAACCCCCTCGTCCCACAACTTTGTCAAGTCTTTAATCAAGGGACTGAGATAAAAATCAATGACATTTTCTGGTTGTCTTGGGCCCGATATCATCATAGACAACATAATGTATTTTTGCTTCATGCACAACCAAGGAGGTAAGTTGTAAATTACTAGCAAAATAGGCCACAAACTGTGATGAGTGTTTAAACTCCCATACGGATTCATTCCATCACTAGCAAGTCTAAGCCTAAGATTTCTTGCCTTTTTGC
Organism: Glycine max; assembly: GCF_000004515.6. NCBI lineage: Eukaryota > Viridiplantae > Streptophyta > Magnoliopsida > Fabales > Fabaceae > Glycine > Glycine max. The sequence continues at coordinate 31,514,953 of NC_016090.4, read as the reverse complement.
CAAATTTTGGATACAAACTATTAATTTTTCTTCTACTAAGACGATTCAGCCGGATGGCAGAGCATTCTATTGCAATTTCTCCCATCTGTATGCCATGTAAGGACTTTTGTGTCATCTGCATTAGAAAACAAATGTTTGAACCTTTGAATGATCAAAAGATACCATAACACCTTCGTTCAGGGGCCTTTCTTGGTGTTTTCATCATCACTACACTCGTCATCATCCTTCACTTTGTACCGTGATGCCCCACACCTGGGGCAGTTGTGCATTTTTTCAAACTCATTTTTATATAGTATGCAATCATTAGGACACAATATTTTCTTCGCCAGATAGTAACTTTTTGGCAATGTGTTTTCCTTTGGAAGCATATTCTGCACCACATGAAGAAATGAAGTGAAGCTTTTGCCACTCCACCCATATCTGGCCTTGACATTAACCAGACTTAACACTGCTGACAACAACGTTATAGACGTCTTGCACCCCAGATACAAAGGCTTCTTTCAAATCACTTTGCAATGCATCATAGATAGGGGCATGTGCTTGTTGAAAAAATTCTTGTCCAAGATCACGAATCATTTCCTCTAAGTGATCTCCCATTTGTACATCAACCAGTTCAGATTGGGACTCCCTTTGCAAGTCTGTCAATTCATCATGCCATATCCATGTCGTATAATTCTTCTTAATCCCATCACACAGTAGATGTTCCCGTATATCGTCGAGTAGTTGTCGTCTCCCGTTCAAACAGTTTATACAAGGACAAAAATATTTTTCATCTGAATCTGGTCGACTTCTTTCGGAGGTGAATTCCAAAAAAATTTCCATGCCTTCCTTATACGCAGGGCTCATGCGACTTGCGTTCATCCAACTTTGATCCATCTAATTATTAACTTTGTGATACTCACAAAGTTTTTTATGCATGAAAATCTCACTTTTTCATTAAAGGTGTAGCCCTATCCCATTTAGGAAGACATATTTTTTATAGTAAATTCATACGTCAAGGTTAAGTCTCTTTTTTAAAATTTGACGAAATTTCGACAGCATTTTGCATTGGTCCCCAAGTACACGACAAGAAAGCAGCGAGATTAGTTCCACGACAATCAAGTATGCACTAAAAGAACAAACAAAAATGCATTGTACCGAAATTTCATCAAATTTAAGAAAATAAACCTAACCTTTACGCATGAATGTACTATAAAAATCTGACTCTTCCCATATTGTCCAAGCAGACAATTCAATATTCAATACAACGATTAATGCAAACAGTCTACAAGAATAATTGTATTCAATCTCAAACAGGAATCTAAGTTTCACTCATCATGAACATAACTTGTATATAAATCAATACTTATTAATCACGGTCAATAAGCAATAAAAAAAAGTGAATTGATAAACTTACCAAGAATTTCAACAACAAACTACTGTGAAGCTGGGTTGGAGTGGGACCAAGCAACTCAAGCCTCAACAGAAAACCAAGCAAGTCAAGATACCCCAAATATTGGTTCAAACACTGAAATCAACAACTTTGATTAGAACTCAAAATTAAGAAGTATTGCTTGTTATTTATATAATAATGAATAATTGTCATTTACAAAAATAAACTTCAAATAATAGGAAGTGGAGGAGTATTGCACCTTTAATGGCTGTGAAATAAGTCTCACAGGACATAACTTAAGCTGCTCCTATCTGGAAAAATAAAAACATATATATAAATAAAGGAAGACATGATCAAGATTCAAAGAATTGCTCCTATATGAAATAAGCCTCATGGCACCAACTAGAGGAATAAAATTCTACAGCATGAATGACGTTTAGACATACTAGAGGAATAATAATATAAGGCTGCTCTTTGTTTAAGCTAAACAACATTTTTCTAACAACAAATCAACAATATATTTTCATGTACTTCTAGGTATGCATATTTTTCAAGCATTACAGTCACTAATGAATACTGCTATACCTTTATCCTTTTTTATTCAATATCAAATCATTCATTAATAAAAAAGGACAAAAGAGTCCATCATTACAATATTACAGAGGCTTGTCAAGGCACCAAGTCTTCCCACACAATTTTGGTAGCACCTACCAAGTGGTGCCATAACATGTGCTGGTTTATTCCTATCTCTTTTCACAAGAGATAAAGATAAAAAGTTAAAAATCTATGCTAACTGAATACAGTCCTTCAATTTGAAGAGCAATTATGGAATTCCTTTACTATCCTTAAAGCATATGCAAACAACTTGAAAAATTAAAATCATACTCGATCAGCTTCAATACTCTCCATCCTATAACTAATTGTCAGTCGTAGACTCCATCTCAAGGCTAAAACTTTTGCTATCTATGGTGCTACATTAATCTAAGAAAAAGAGCACGCTTATACTTGTGTTGCATATCTCTCTCTCATGTTTGAGTATTGAATATACATGCACAATACAATACATAAATTGTTGATCTATACATAAAATAGATTCCCTTCGGAAGGAATATGTCTCTACTTCTTTAAGCTCAATCAACTATAGCCAGACAACACAAATGTATAGCACAATCCAGTATACATAAAATAGAACCTTTTTTTCATGACACGAGGAATAAGTTTAGCATTATAAGGTTATCGTATAGAACCTTTACTGTATCAACAAACTTAGGATTTCTATGCCCACAAAGAAAGCATAACACAAAACATTAAATGCTCAGGCCGATGTTGCCACAGTAGGGAAGGTACCTAGTGCGAGATGTAACTGACGCCACAAAGAAACCAAATAGAAAGAGAAAGAGTGGAATAGAGGGAAGGTACTTGACAGAGACGCGAGATATCACAGTGGCAAAAGACGTCGACATCAAAGTGCGAAGACCGAAGTTCGAAGACCCAATGCTTTTAAAAGTAGGGGAGCTGAGATAGAGACACCAAGAGTGGAGGCGAAGAGGGAGCTGAGACAGAGAAGACGAGAGCGCGAGAAAATAGGGCTCTAGTGCATATTTTTTTAAATGCAGGTTCAACATCGGTTTTCCAAAAAACCAATGTTAACTAATAATTTCCTAACATCGGTTTTTTGAAAAACCGATGTTAACGCTCTGATACTAACATTGGTTTTTCAAATACTGATGTTAACAAATTCACGTTATTTACAATTATGCCACTGCATTTTTGTTAACATTGATTTTATTGAAAATCGATGTTAACCTAGCGATGTTAAATCTATATTTTCTCATAGTGTGAGTTCCCAAATGCAACATCTAACTTTATTTTATTTTAGATTTGTTTGTAATTTAAGTACATTATACTATACTAATATTTGTAAAAAAAATTTATAACTTTTGGTGGTATATTTTGTGGGAAATGATGCTTGAAATGTTTCTGCTAGGAATTGTTTTGTCAACTTATCATTTTGTGGATACACAGTTTATTATATAAAATATATTTCATATTCTAATTTAATTTATTACATTTAGTTTTCGCTTACTTCTTTTCAAGGATGACTTATGTTTATTTTATAGTTTTTATAACTTTGAATGATAAGTTGTGCTATGTATAATTATAGTAGGTAATTAAAAAAAATAGACAGTGTGACACCCTCTACCCATACATATATGTACTAATACAAGGAAAAGAAAAGCATACTTAATTAAAAGTTTCTAAAACACATTTAAAAAAAATCCTTTCAACGGGGTAAAAGGCTCACATTCACTTTCTTGTACATCATATTCAAACTTGTCCAAATAAATAATAAAGTCATCTCGGATCAAACAAGGTCGTCTAAGACTTCATACAATTAATATAAAAAACTATACCCCAATATCACATCCTATCAGAGCATTGTGTCCCGACGTCCTTCAGCACAAGGTTCCTTAAAGAAATTCACCTAGTCATCTGATCCTCCAAACACAAAGTTCAAGATCATCACAGGATCCAAACACAAACAACACACAGGAAATCAGTTATCACATTCCTAACTAATGGGGAGAAATAATATAACATGTAGGTATAAATATCATATAAACAAAATAAAACTTACTTAAATATAGCTCACGTCATTTCACCATTTTGCCGCCCAACATCACATCACAACACAACACATCTCATTCATTTTCACAACATTCACGTACTCAAGGGTCAAAACACAATATCACCAAGTCAATCAATATTGATCAATACACAAGCGTTATGCAACATCTACACTAAGACTCAACCCTATATGCAATGTGGTACCATGTCAATGAAAAACCTCGTCGGACGCCTAGGAGTACATGACAAGACAAACCACACACTAGCAAGTCAGGTCACTCTCACTAGGTAAAATCATAGGGAGACCAGTCTGGGTCACGCTGTTTTGCAAGAATGCTCCAACCATATGAGATCAACATAGGCTTAAAGGAGCACTCAAACCAGGTGTATTTACCCCCAAGGCCTACACTCCGAAGAGTCCATCAGGGCCTTTCCCTCCTGATTCAGCTCCAACCCAGAAAACATTTATGCACACAAACTGTATCTATAAACTATACAGAACACACGACTCCTCAATTATTCTCAAAATAGTTTTAACTGATCGTCCTTTAAGGGTCTTTGCATTAACTCGTCACCCTTAAAGGGTCTTAGCATTAACTCGTCGCCCTTAAAGGGTCTTAGCATTAACTTGTCGCCCTTAAAGGGTCTTAGTATTAATTCGTCGCCCTTAAAAGGATCTTATAGACGTATGATTGTACAATTCATAGTTCACAACTCAATGCACACAACATCTTAATGCACATATATATCTCATTCGCATACATACTCAATTTATCACATACACTCAATCTCAATCACAATGGTATAATCTCAATTTAACATGTTATCACACCTCTTGAATCATATACACTTTACCTATAAACTATGCAATACACACAACTACTCAATTGTTTTCAAAATCATTTTAACTCGTCAGATTCCCACAGTGGATCTCATCACAATACTCGTCGCCCTTAAAGGGTCTTACAATTGAGTGATTGCACAGTTCACAACTCACAACTCAATACACACATCTCAATATGCATTTATTTTACCATTCATCACAGGTTCAATTTATTACATACTCACAATTTGAATCACCATTTCACAATCTCAATATAACAATTTGTACAAAATGTTTATCACAACTTGAGGAGTATAACCCCTCAAATAATTTCACACAATTATATCAAAATCAATTAATCCAAATTATAGGTATAAAAAAAGTGAAAACACCAACAACACTCAATTTATCAACCAATTCGCATCATAACATCAATATTGTATTTATAATCATAAAGGAAAAAATTATAATTCAATAAACATCCCAAAATAAACCTCAATTTAATCTTTTAAGGATCTCTACACATGTTCTCATTGGAACATCAACTGGTTCATCAAACATATATAATTCACAGTTATAATTATAAGGATAAAATAAAAAATTATGGAAACACCCCAAAACTCATTCAAATTGATCTTCTAAGGATTCCTACACATGTTCATTCTAACCGCAATTGTGATAAACTCATCCCTTACCTCTAAGCGGACTCACGTGTGATCCGACAATGATAGCGACATCTCTAGCAATTTCCTGAGATTCCTCAAATTTTTTTATTGCTCTGATAGGGTTCCTAAATGTCAGAGAGAAAGAGAAGGGATTGAAGCCTCCATTTTTTACTGTCTTCGTGCGATTCTGTTTTCTTTCTCCGTGAATATTATTTTGCAAGTCCCAATGGTGAAGGTATGTGGAATTGAATCAGGAACCACATATCAAAATTTCACAACAATTCAACGGTTAACGAGTCTAGGATCATAGTTTTACTGAAACAGTTTTGGGTTTCGGCGAAAAAAAAAATTGTGATAAAAAGGGTTTTTCTCTCCGCTTCGACATCTTTTTATAATTCCCAACAGTGAGAATGTTCGGATGAGTTCTTACCATGGTGCTCAAATTTCATGACGATCCAACGGTGAATGAGTCCGAGATCGTCATTTTTCTGAGATAGGTTTGATAATATACGGGAACAAGAGAAAGTTTTTGGAGAAGGAGAGGGGAAAACAAAATTGAGAGAAAGAGGAGGCATCAATGTAAAAACTGACCTAACACATCTCTGTTTATAACTAGAGTACTCGCAACCTATTATTTACTCTATTTATTTATTTGTATTATTTTATAAAAATAAATTATATTTTATTCCATATCAAATAGATAAATAAAATATCCTTTTTATTTTCTCTCAAACCATTATTTTAATTAATAAAATTATTTCTTTTTATTTATTTAATTATAAAAATCTCATCATTTATTTTCTAAAATTCTATTTATTTATAAATACAATCCTTTTTAAATTAATTTACAAAAAATAGAATGTTACAGACAAAATATTAAAAAAAAATTCAAAACAAAACATCGGTTTTTAGAAAATATTAAATTTTTTTTTTGAATTAAAAGTAAATATTTGAAAAAGTTTAGAGAAATTGTTAAAACCCAAAAAAAGAGTTTGCTACTTACTCTTTAATATAAATATTATTTTTACAACGGTTTTTTTCAATAAAAGACAATATTTTCGTGTTGAATATCCCCGTTTCGATCATCTTTATTTGATAGGAAAAGGCTATAACGCATGTGATGATTTTGTACATATGCGAGTAGGTCCACTGCTATATCATTAAATGACCTGATGGTCTCTTTGGTGACAGTCGTCTGTGTATATAGATTTTGAAAGCTCCTAATCTACCATCGCCGCCGGAGAAGATTTTATTTTATATTAATTGTTTTGTATTTTATCACCTAGCTAGTAAGGTTAAAAGAAAACAATTTTTGTTGGAGTAAAATATAGATATAGATCTGTTTTCTATCAAAATAATGGCCGATCCAATTTGACTTCACGATCATGTGATGCGTACATGTTATAGATAAGCGTGAGTGAACGTGTCATCTGAAGCGTCTGCCACATATTATCTAAAATTTAATTAACAATAAGAAATGCTAATTGTACACAACAATTTAGAGAGAGAGAAAAATAAAACAAAAAAAGATAAAGATAGAAAGAAAATGTAAAATAGAATAAATAATGTAATGATTTTTTTTATATAAATAAAATGTCTCTTCCATCATTTTCCTTTCCCAACCACTACCTTCTACAAATTAATTAGTTTTGAATGGAGTCTCGCATGCATCGAATCATCGATAACATTACTTCAATAGCTGAAGCAAAATTTGGAACATCAAATTTGTCTGATTTTGGCATCAATAATGGAAGAGTCACGGGAAATGTGGCTTCCGTATTTGGTAATGATGATATTTGAATCAAGCATCACGTGTATACATGTCACATAGTCGCACATAAATGTTTTATATTAATCCTTGTGAAAATTTCTCTACTTTTTGGTGTTCTGAATTGTTTAGGAAATGGATGAGTGCAATTTATTTGGTCACATGCACTCTCTTGGGGAAGTGTTCAAGGGGGAGAATTTAGTGCAACAAGAACTAGATATCTTTCAAAAGTCACCCTTGTGATTCAAATCTCACTAAAGAAAGCATCACAATTCTTAGCAACCCTATAAATTCATCATCTTTGGAAGAGAACACTGGCTTTGATAACCGTAGTAGTCTCAAACAACATGCATCTCAAGATGAACTTCTCTTCTCCTCCTTAATGCCCTAGACTCTTTCATTTGACGACTCAACATGCCAATATTATCATGGTGAAAATTCAAAGGAAACCCAAGAAAAACCAAATTAAGAATGAAAGAAAATATAAGAGGGGTACTAGAAGCTCTTCTCAGATACAAGATCACATAATGAATGAGAGAAAGAGGAGAGAGAATCTCACTAATATGTTCATAGACTTTCAGCCGTTATTCCAGGGTTGAAAAAGGTCAGTTTATATGTTTTTTTCTCTTTTCGTATTAATAGCATGCGTATTGACATTTAATTATCAGCCAAATTAACTTTTTATAAAAAAAAAAAAAAATTACGGGCCAGTACCTCAAAGGAATACAAATTAAAGTGATGAGGTGAAATAAAAGACAAATAAAACATTTTAGAGCCTCAGGTCTCAACTCAAAAAATGATGGATTTGTACTCAGGTTAGGATTGATCGTTCTCAGGTTAGACTTCACAATCTCCTATATTGGATTTGTAGGTGTCCTCCACTAGAGGAATGAGATGCCTACCTACAAAAGGGAGTTCAAGTTCAAGTAAACATGTGAATGAGTTAAAAATATAAAAAAATTAGTTATTTATGACATCGGATGAGAGATTCACGTCCTTGATTGTTAGGATTGTTACAATAACGTATAACAACTTTATAAATGATGTGTAACTTCTAAATAAGTGAGGACCTATAATTTTACAAAAAGGATAATAACATTAACATTAAAATTTAAATATATCAACTCCCAGACACCACATTTATTATAAAAATTATAAGAGAACATACAAATATTACAAGTAACATAATTTTATATATTTTAATAAAAATATTTTTCTTTTAATTCTTTAACTAATGTTCTAAAGATACTAATTAATATTTATTCAATATTTTTATGACATTAGTTAAAAAATTATAAAAATACATAAAATTGTATTATTTATGTTTTATTTACATTCTTTTATAATTTATATTTTTTTAATTTCTTAATTAATGTAGAAACCGTTAACAAGATCCTTTGTCATATATGTCGAAACCACCGAAAACCCACCCAATAGAAAGAACCCAACCAGCTGATTCCCATGCAATGACCATAAATCTAATACCCAACTCCACACAAAAGAAGGCCCCCTCTAATAACTACATTAACCTTCACTGCATGGAACCTAGGTACACGAGCCCTTCCCCCAAAGAAACATATACACATATCATAAGAAATGTCCCCCACCATACTTTTGATAATACAAGCAGCGCCCCTCAAAACTGGAATCAACACTTCAGAAATTATATACGGTATATATATGCTGGATTCGTGTAGAATTCATAAAACCATAATGAATCATTGTCCCATATAGAAGCAAACCAAGTCCAAGCTCTGTATCGGATACACACTACTTTCTACAACACCACGAAAATCCAGAACCTCTTGATTAAAGACCAGATTGTCAAATGTGTTATCTGGGATCACAACCATGGACAATTGTGTTGCCTATAATTCTCATAGGGATCACAATGCATAATTGATAACCCATTGGACTCCTAACCACTTTTGTTGCTTTTTTTTTAAAAAAAAAACTTATTAAAAAAAAAAGAAAATTAGAAAAACTAATCATCTATCTACTTTCTCATATATTTCACTTTTACTCACTTTTTTTTCCTCTTTCAATCTCATTATATCATCTATTACATTTATCATTTTCTTACTTTATCTTTTTTTTCTCCCTCTGTCTCTCTTTCCTTTCCATCTCAATCCACCCCAAAGTATAGGGTGGATGAATATTCCATACTTTATATAAAAAAGGAAAAAAAAATTAGGTACAGTTCCTTTGGTGATTTTTGTGTTAGTTATTAATTAAAAAAATAAAGTTTTACTTTAGCAATTTGTATGATAAAACTTTGTATTAAGAGATTATGTAGATTATTACATGCAGTTCCAATAGAAGCACAACCAGTAACGTACACCTGAACAATTTTATCTAAATTTCCTCCTTTAAAAAACTGTATATTACCTCAACAAAGCCACAACTGTGACTGTACTACAGTTTCAAACTTATTATATATATATATATATATATATATATATATATATATATATATATATATATATATATATATATATATATATATATATATTAGGTTTGTGTATTAATTAAAATCCAAATATATGGAGAATTCAAATTTGGCTTAAAAGTTAAAAGATAGAAAGTTTCGAACCACTAATTTTGCAAAAGCTTATCAACAATGCTATTTAGTACGAGAAACACGTTACGAATTAGAGTACGAAAAGGGGGATTCATAAACATACAAGGTGGGGTTGTTATAAAAAGACTTTTTACATGATTGCATATTTCATATCTCTCTTTTAAGTTTTTAACCAATCACATCTCTTGGTAACTTTTTCACAAAATGTTTTTCGCACTAAAGAGTATTTTTTTAATGAAAATAAACTATTAATATAATATTACAAGTTTATGCTGATAATATAAATACATCATATCAAAAGATAATTTTATTAATATAAAATTTTATATATGTTATTGGTGTATCTTAGTGTTAGTATAATTTCGTAATAAGCATATGTTAAGAATTTTTAATTTCTTTTTTTATAAATAAAATATTATATTCCAAGTTACCCATGCAAATACCTTGTTAGAGTGTTGAAAGTTAGACTATTCAAAAACCATGAAAACTACCATTAAAAGCTATAAAGAAGATAAAAATAAATTTTGATATTTCATTCATTGATAATAATAAATAAAGATGAGCAAATTTATCTAATCCTAAGAAATGTCAATGGATAATAACTATCCTAGTATAACATCATATTATTTTAACAAATAAAATAAAATTATAATTTATAAATTACATATTTAACTTCATCTTAATTAATTATTTGACCATTTAATTTTGGGCCTAGAAGCTAGAGCACATCCTATCATACATCGACCAAACCGATGCACTTTACTGTTCTCTCTTAGATTAAGAGCAATTTTATCTAATATGCCGTGCATATGTTCCAGAATTTTAACCGAATCAACAACATTTACTCCATTCATGATACATACTCCTACAATACAATTTCTACTTGGCTAGGAGACTTTATAGAAAAACTCAAGAATTTAAAGCTCGATCAGCCCATTATATATAGACATAGTCCTTAGAGTGATAAATTATACATGTCCCAATACTGACAGAAGTAATTTTTTTTAACCTCATCAATTCCTCTTCAAACAAAAAATCATTGGATTGTTAGGTTTTGTTTGGATAAATATTTTTAGAAGTACTTATTATAAGAGAATAAAATGTATGTAAGACTAAAATATCAAAACTATGATGTTACCAACAATAAAAAAACAAAACACGGATCATTAATAAATGCGAAAAGCAAAATTAGAATATGTTTCCAGTTATTGTCATGAAAGAGTTGCTCTATTTTTGTTCTTCCAAGCTCTCTCTCTCTTTATAGATGGTGTTTCAGATGAAAATGAAAGATAAGCTTATGGACCAAACACATGTGCTATATATAGGCATTTTACCATCAAGAATGCATTTAGTAACTATTATCACCCACTAATGTCATTCAATATTTGGCCTTTCAACTCCAAAATTGATGAAGCACTTGACCTTCTAAGTTCAAAATGTACAAACCACTGTTAAGGATTTAATCAAAGCTTTTAATAAAAAATTATTATATTCTTCCACTTGGTCCAAATGTTTTGGCTCATTAGTTAAAATAAGTCAATGCTCAATTTTCTTAAGAAATGAACATGTAAATCATAGTGATAGTTCCTCTTATAACGAGTAATATCATTCATGTATTACAATATGTTCAATTTCCCTAGTATACTCAATGTGGTAATAAAATTTAATGAATAAACTCAATCTTTATTCTTGGTCCAAAACATAAATTTTCTCGAATAAATCAATGTCCACCTGAATATGAGAAAATATCACAATATAAGAGTTTTAACTCTAACCTGTATGTATATAATTATAAAGTGAAACCAAGTCTCATTCTCTCTACATGATCCTTGAACTTAAACGGTGGCATGCCCTTAGTCAAAGAATCAGTGATCATCAGCTTAGTGCTTATATGCTCAATGATCCCTTTCTTGTCTTTTACTCTTTCTCTAATGGTTAAGTACTTAATACCGATGTGCTTACTTCAACTTCCACTTTTTTATTCTTAGCCATAAAGACAACAACTAAGTTATCGCAAAAAATTCTCAAAAGCCTTGAAATAGTATCAACTATCTTCAACCCAGAAATGAAACTCTTAAGTCATACACCATGTGGTGTAGCCTCAAAGTAAGAGACAAAGTCAGCTTCCATGGTAGAAGTAGCAGTCAAAGTCTGCTTAACACTCCTCCATGAAATAGCTCCACCGGTCATCATGAAAATGTACTCAGATGTTGATTTACGAGAATCAACATAACCAGCAAATTCTGAGTCTGAATAACCAATCACATCTAGATTGTTTGTCTGTCTATACATAAGCATGCAATCTTTGGTCCCTTGAACGTACCTCATCACTTTCTTTACAGCTCTGTAGTGGTTAATACTTGGATTACTCTGATATCTTTCTAACATTTTAACTGCAACAGCAATGTCAGGCCTTGTTCATACTTGAGCATACATGAGACTTCCAACAACCGAAGCATAAGGAATATTTTTCATGTGTTCCCTCTTAAAGTCATTCTTTGGGCATTGGTTCAAATTAAACCTATCACCCTTCACAATGGGAACAACACTTGGTGAACAATCTTTCATAAAAAATCTCTCTAAAATTTTGTTAATATATATTTCTTATGATAGACCTAAAATACCTCGAGGTCTATCTCTATGAATCTTAATGTCAATGACATAAGATGCATCACCTATATCCTTCATGTCAAAATTCTTAGAGAAAAATTGTTTCATCTCATTTAGCAAACTCAGATCATTGGCTGGAAGTAAAATATCATCTACATATAAAACAAGAAAACATATTTTACTCCCAATGACCTTGTGGTATATGCATTGATCCATGGGGTTTTCATCAAAACCAAATGAAGAAATTATCACATGAAACTTTAGGTACCACTAACGGGAGGCTTGTTTTAAACAATATATAGATTTCTTAAGCTTGCAAACCAAATGCTCACCATTGCTAGAGTAGAAGTCTTTAGGTTATTTCATATAAACCTCATCCTCTAAATCACCATTAAGAAAGGTTGTTTTCACATCCATTTGTTGCAAATCAAGGTCAAAATGAGCAACTAATGCTAAGATAATACAAAAAGAATCTTTCTTAGATACAGGAGAAAAAGTCTATGTGTAATCAATTTCTTCTTTTTGAGTAAATCTCTTAGCAACGAGTCTTGCCTTGTATCTCTCAATGTTGCCTAATGAATCCTTTTTGGTCTTAAAGACCCATTAACATTCAATGGCCTTTGCCCCATTAGGCAACTCTACAAAGTTCCAAACTTCATTACTCTGCATGGAATTTATCTCATCCTTCATTGTATCATACCATAAATTTGACTCTTTACAACTCATGGCTTGATCAAAAGTTTTGGGATCATTTTCAGCTCCAATATTATAGTCATATTCTTGCAAATATATAATATAATCACTAGGAATAATTGATTTTCTTACTTTAGTAGATCACCTTAATGATGCATCAACATTTTCTTGTGGATCATGTTGTTCAACTGGTTGTTCATCATTTTTAGGAATTTGATGATCAATTTGATCTACTAAATTATTAGCAACTGGTTGTGGAATGTCAGTCATTAGTTTTTCATCATCCCTTTGAACTTGAGGGGTATGAATTACAACCAATCTTTTACTTGATGTGGAAGGTTGAGACTCTATATGTCAAATTTTAGAACCTAAGTCCCTCAATTGATCACTCCTACTTATCAAGTCATTTTTAAGAAACTTGGTATTTCTTGATTCCACAATCCTAGTAATATCTTATGGGCAGTAAGACCTATAACCTTTAGACTTTTTGGCATATCCAATGAAATATTCACTAATAGTCCTCGGGTCAAGTTTATTCTCTTGTGAGTTATATATTCTCAACTCAGAGGAACAACCCTAAATGTGCATATGCTTCAAACTCGGTTTCCAACCTTTTAACAACTCAAAATGTGTCTTTGGGACAGCCTTGGTTAGAACACGTTTAATATATACATTGTCGCCTTTAGTGCTTCAGCCCACAAGGATTTAGGAAGATTGGAGTTGTTAAGCATCCTCTGTACCATGACCAATAATGTTTAATTCCTTTTTTCTGCAACACCATTCTGATTTAGAGAACCAAGCATAGTGTATTGGGCAGCAATCTCATGTTCTTGAAGAAACTTTGCAAAGGATCAAGTGGTTGTCCATTCTCAGTATATCTGCCATAATATTCTCCACCTCTATATGATCTCACTATTTTTATTTGCTTGCCACATTGGTTCTCAACTTCATCCTTAAAGACTTTGAAGGCATCCAATGCTTCATTTTTGTTATGAAGCAAATAAACATTCATATATCATGAATAATCATCTATAAAGGTTATAAAATATTTCTAACCACATGCATCCATAATTGGAAAACAAATATCAGTATGAATTATTTTTAATATGTTTGAACTCTTATTAGCACCTTTCTTAGACATGTTGATTTGCTTACCCTTAATGTAGTCCACACAAGTCTTAAAGTCAACAAAATCTATAGTATTGAGTACCCCGTGTATCACTAACCTTTTAATCCTCTTAATGAAGATATGTCCTAATTGATGGTGCCATAACATAGATGAATTCTCATTAATATTACACCTTTTAATACCAGTTTGAACATCCATTGAATTGTAAGTGGCATCATTTTGTAAACCAAGACTATAAAGACCATCATACAAGATATCATTTCCAACACATTCAGAATTATAAAATAACTCAAATGATGTGTCTTTCAAATTAAAGGAATATTCAAAAGGTACAAGTCTGAAAACAGAAATCAAGTTTTAAGAAAAACTTGGCACATAAAAATTCCTTGTTAGTTTCAAAATAAAGTCACTACTTAAAGTTAAAATGCAAGTTCCAATAGCCTCCACATGTGAGCTTAGCTTATTGCCTGATAAAATATTTTGCTCACTTCCCATTGGTTTCCTTAGGTTTTACATACCCCGTAAAGAATTTGCAATATGGATTGTAGATCTAGAATCAATCCACCAGGTGTTAATATTAACACTAGCCATATTAGATTCATAACATACTAATGAGATTGATTTACCTTTCTTCTCAAGCCATATCTGGAATCGTGGGCAATTCTTTTTCATGTATCCCTTCTTCTTACAAAAGAAACAATTTTCGACCTTCTTAATATTAGCTTGAAGTGGTATTCTACCATTCCCCTTCTGATTAGCTTGAGACTCAGTAACTTTGTTCTTCCCACAAGTAGTTGTCAGCAATGCATTCTCACCCATCTCCATCACAAGCCTTTCTTCTTCTTAAACACACATGGTCATAAATTCATTGATAGACCATTTGTCCTTATGTGTGTTGTAGGAAATCTTAAACAGTTTATATTCTGGCGGAAGGGTGTTCAAAATGAAGTGCACCAGGAAGGACTCAAACATATCAACCTCTAGTTTCTTAAGTTAAGCTGAAATATTTCGTATTTTCATTATGTACTCACGCACACCTTTCACACTGGTGAGCCGAAGGAAGGAGAACTTCATGATCAGGGTGCTTGCTAAAGTTTTATCTAAAGTGATGAACTGGTCATCAATAACCTTAAGCAAGTCTCGGGCCTTTTCATGCTGGTTGACAGAATCACGTATCACAGCCAAGATTTTAGTCTTAATGAACATCATGCTTAGCCGGTTAGATCGCTCCCACCACTTATATAGCGCAATAGCAGCTGAGCTACTTTAATAAGTGATTATAGGTAGTTCATCTTTCCTTATAGCATAGTCTATGTCCATCCATCCTAATTGGAGAAGAATTCTCTCCTTCCATATCTTATAGTTATCTCCTTTGAGTTCCAAAACATCACATTGAATGTAAAAAAAAACTACTAGTTTGAGAAACGGCAAAACACTACTAGAAAAATGGCTTTTTACAACACGTGATTTACGATGGTTATTTGCGGAACCGCTTTAGAAAGTGGTGCGGTGGAACTTTTGTAATTTTTGTGTAACAAATTTCATTTTACGACGCACTTTCTAAGGCGGTTATTGAAAACCGCCTTAGAATGTTATGTTTAATAAAATTTACGCCGGTTTTTAGAAAAAAACCGTCGTAATTCTAAAAATAAAAAAGGCAAAACCGCTTGCTTCAAACTACGAAACCTCGTGGCTGTACATACCTTTCTGCTAGCTTTCTCCTTGCTGTGAACCCTAGACCTTTCTGCTTGCTTTCTCCTTACTGTGAACCCTACACCTTTCTGCTTGCTCCTTTCTTTGACATTGACCTCAGCTCTTTGACATTGAAGCCCTACCCCTTCTTCCATTGAAGCTCCTTTCTTTGGCATTGACCTCACCTCTTTGACTTCATCGCTCCAACTTCTCAGCTTGAAGTTTCGTGAAGACAGAGATTGGTTAGTCAGTTAGTAACTTTGTTAGGTTAAGCTTATTTTAACCTTGTTTTAGGTTAAGTGGTTGGTGTACTGTTGAAGAAAGGTCGCGGGTTCCATGTATTTTCTTTTAATGGTGATGTTTGGTAATCGTGGTTGCAGGGAACATGCGCGCATGTCATCGATGAGTTGTTGATGAAGAAGCTGATGCATTTTTGAGTGGGCTGCAAACGGGTCAGTGGTTATTCTTATTGAAGCTCTGGTTTATGCTTTTTTAATTTGATATTTTGTTGATATATTCAACTTTGTTCATATACATTTCAATCTTAGCTTTACATGGTAATTGTTATGATGATAATAAATTTGTTGGTCTTCAATCCCTTCCAAAAGTTAGTGTAGAATCCTAATTTTAGTGAAATTTAAATTAAAATGGTTGATTGAAGTCATCAACTTCATTCCTTTTGTGCAATTTCGCTCCCCAATCTGTTATATTACTCCAAATCCAAAAGAATGGCACAATATTGCAGAGAGTTGGCTACAAGGGTTGCACTTGCTTTGCTGAAAACAGAGGGCTACAAGGATCAGGAAACCCATAGCTCCCCAACCTGGTTTTCTCTTCTTGTCATGCATTGCTGCAAAAGTTTTTAAAAAACCTATTTTTTTAATTGAAATCAACTCTTTGGTTCTCATTCAAAACCTGTTCCTTTGCTCCGATAGTGGTAGTGGAAATATACTTGAGTTTCCTATACTATTTTCACTACGTAGCAGCTTTAACTTCATTAGTTCTGCACTCTCAAGAACATGATTTTCTCTTGTCCTACCACTACTAGCTTCATTGCCAACATATGTTGTGAGAGCAGTTGCTAGTGCTGATTGAAATTTTGGGTTACTTCTGATTATTGCCTCAGTTGCAGCAACAATGGGATTAGGGAAAGAATGCTGAGAAATGGTACTATTGTTGCTCATGTAAATAGGTTGATTGAGATGCCCTAGAGAATGTGGTTGATTTTGATTTCCCGTGTTTAACATGTAATTACCACCTTGGTGTCTATTTTGATAAAGTGTTCCAGAGTTGGAGTAACCACTATACCTGTTCCAAGGTGATTGCGGCATGCTAGAATGTAGAGGAGAGAAACTTGAGGAAAAGTTAAGGTTTGTTGATGAGTATTTTGGCATGCAAGTGAAGCTTGAGTTTGAGGAAGAAGTTGAAGGTGTTGTAAGGTCTAAAGTGATTGTGGGGTGAGAATTCAAGGTTGAAATGGATGAGTTGGGGAAGTAGAATTGTTGCGGTCTTGAAACTTGGTGTGTAGAGAAGTTTAGAGCATTATTAGGGTTGTAATAACGAGCACTAGAGTTGATGATGGAGGATATAGCTGAATCAACTAATCCATGTTGTGAACTCAATGAGGGAGATTGGAGCATGGAAGCTGTAGCAGAAGTTTTGCAGGCCATTGCAGTGGCTGACATAGGTGGTAATCAATATGGACATGTCTTCAGCACATCTTTGCACCTGAAAATTAATTAATTAAAAGAAAATGATATTAATTAATAACATGTTTAGTAAAATTAGCTTATAAGCTATATAAGTTAAGAGCTGAAACCTTGTAAGCTAATAATAGTAACTTATATCAAACACACCAATTTTTGGATTCTAATTTCAGCTTAATTTGATGTCATAACATCAATAAAAAAAGTTAAGAAAACCAGTACTATTCAAACCTGATAAATCTACCTTTACTTTTACTAACTAATCACTTGAATGCCCAAGTACAAAGTGGTAGAAGTTAAAAAGATTTGAAGTGTGATAGTGTTTTTTTTTTTTTGCTTAGCAAAAATATGTATATTGTATTAATACTAGGAGTACCAGAGGTACTGAAAGTACAAGCAGTGGTTATGTAACCAGCTGGTTCAGAGGTGAATACATCCAAACCAACTCCACAAACCCTGTTACAAAAATCCAGTCCCTACCCTTCCATCCTAGGTAGAGAACCCTACATTTAGATTAGAGGACCATTGATTGAAGTGTGATAGTGTAGTGAAGTTTAGAGGAAATAGAGTACCTTACTAGCTATTAGGCTTCCCATCCCATGGCACAATTAAATTAGCAACTCAATTTTTATTAATGTATCTAATCTAGTCCAATGTAATATATAAAATAGTGAAAATTGAGATACTACTTAAGACAAACAAATTGAAAGAGTAAAGAAAATGAAAGAAATAAAATTAATTAGTCAATACATGACTGCATGCATGCATCATATGTATGTAGACTAATTGTTAATTTTCATTGTTTTCTATATGCCCATCAAAAACAAAATTTATTGTTTTCTATTCTGCTCTGTTTATTAATTATTCAAAACAAGTCATTAGAGGATTCATACCTGTTTTCTTACTGGACAAGATGGAGAAGCAGTGCATCGATAGTAAGCTCGGGGGCATGGATTTCCTTTGCCCATTTTCTGCCCATATTTTCTGCAATGGCACCCACCATATTTTCTGCCCATATTTAATTAGAGAATATTATAAATCATCACTGTCAGGTTCATTTCTATTCCCCGGACCATGACTCACATGATGATCCAATTTATCATCAACAACAGTCATGCTTGAAAAGATATCAACATGCTCTTTGTTGTCATTAGAATGAAATGACACATCAGCAAAGGGATCATCATTTTTTAGTGATTCACTAGCTACTCCAGAGTTCATAAAATTTCCAAATAAATCATCAGCCAGAGCTGGAGGTGTGGATGGTGTCAAATTTGCTATATTTTGACCATTCTTACTCTTTGTATTATCACCTGTTCCATGAGGAGTCATTCAAATCACCAGTGTCTATCAAGTCAAGTAACTCAGCAACAGCAGCACTATCCATCTTCACAGCTTTCTCTGAGTTAATAGCACTGTTTAGTTGGTTTCCACCTAAAAGACCAAGAACCTGTCCATCAAAGGTCAAGTGCTAAATTTAATTACAAAATATTAATCTTGCAATCAAAAGGTTGCTCTTAAATTTATCTGCATCCTACTTAGCTATTTGGTAGAGTGATTCCTTTAGTCTGTGTAATTTGAACAAAAAGAGGAAAGAACTGCACAATATTTTGCAGAGTTCTGAGATATAACTTAAATTCTCTATCAGCATCTATATTTTCATAGTAACTAGCACGTTATTGTGCAGATTTAACCAGTGGCACACATAATTGAGTTGATAGATGAAGGGGGAATGAATACAAGCTGGATTATCGGATCTAATGAGAAAAAGGAGAAAAGTAAACCAAAAGGGAAAACTAATTCTATCTTCAAATTTTAGGCCTCAGCATAGATTTTTTAAAAAAAGGAAAGAAATTAAATCCTCAACTTGGATCATTGGGCATATATTACATCAAACATTTGTTACAATATTTCAAAATATATTGTAAAATTAATCAATATTCAAATTGAAGAAAAAATCTTGTGAGATATTTCATTATTTAATTAGGGTGAGGAGTCTTATTGTATTAGGGTGGGCTTGGGTTTACACCAATTGCAATACACTAGTACTTGACCTATTTGTTAGCACCGAGAAAGTCTTTTCTATTTTACACACATCAAACATCACATATTACATCTCTTTGTTTCTGGTTTTCTTTGTATTGGATTAATGTTCGTTTGACTTATTCAAAAGTTGGAGATTTTGATAACTAACATAATTTGTTTTAAACGATAGAGATTTTGATAACTGACATAAGTTGTCTTTGCATAGGACACTGTCAATAAACCTTTTAGTTTAGTGACTAGCATGCCCCAACAGCAACACCACCTAGTTCCTACATGTCTTGTTGCTCTTGCTCTATTCGTTTGCCACATGCTTTGGGTGCAGTTATCCTTGTTTTTTTTTATGCTTGTAGTCTTCAATCAACAAAGCATTAGTTACTCATGCATATCTTATGACCATGTAACCAAGAAGTATATATGTCTATAGGTAAATTCCTATAAAATTGATTTGTGGTGACAGCTGTTAGTATATGATCAGAATAAGACCATAGAATACAATACACCATTTGTATTTTTCTAACCTTCCAACCTGCTGCTTCCAGACCACTTCTGTGATAGCTGCTGATTGTTTTGTTCTTATGCTTGTTATCTTTTTAGGGTGGGATATCCTTGTTATAGAATTTAATTTTACCTATTGCATGAAAGTGAAATGTATTCAAATTTTATGGCACATATTTTCCCCTTAAATACGCAGAGGTAGGTTCTTATTATGGTTAAAGGTGTAATTTTTTTAAAAAAAAATTTGTGTTTGTTGTAGATAGAAGAATATAAAGCAGAAATCAATAGACTTGAAGCATCCCAGGCAGAAATTAAAGCACTAGCTGTTAATTATGCTGCTCTATTAAAAGAAAAAGAGGTATGGATGGTATTTGTTAATTTGGTGTGGTTCATGTCTTCATGTTAGTTTGCTTTTTAATTTATTTGACAATGAACTGTAGTTTAGCAAACTTTATATGTTATTATTTTTCAATTTTTTATTTTTATTTCAATTTGGTTGCTGAATAAATTCATTGAACACGTCTACTTCCTCTTGTCTGTTGAATGAGATTGGCCAATTCCTTTCGTGAAGGCCTTTTGTAAGAAACTATGTTTTTCTCCCTCCCCTCTCATTCCCTTGTTTCTTCGACTTTGTTTTCTATCACTTTCCTAGAAGGTCTCAATGTTTGTGGTTATGTGTTCTGCTCCCTCTTTGTATACCAAAGCCAAATTTGTCTCAAAATCCTTCACCACATTTGCTAGATTCTCCGGTGGAGTTATGTTGTTAACAAACTAATAGCTGCTGTAACAGATTGGAAAAAGATTTCATGTGTCAATCTCTCCAACCTGTGTTGGAGAATCAGTGCCCCTTTCTTCATCTCTAATTCTGAAACTCATTATATACTTTCTTCTTTCTTGCAAACTGTATCTGCACACGATGAATATCCTTAAATGAAACTACATACCGTAAAGAGTCTCAGAAGTCAGAATCCTCCACTCTATTTATTTACCAATTTTCATTAAAGATATCAGATTTTACTTATATCATTAGCTACTACTATCTTTTTAATTGTCTTTATTTATATATAGCTATTATTTTAAAACGATATATATATATATATCCAATGCTCCTATAAGAATACTAGTCAAAAAATTAGTAAAACATAATTTTGTTTATTAAAAATAATATGAAAGCTCATTTAAAATTTATAGAAAAATGAATGTTTATGAATTTGGATATTTTTTTTTTACTTTTTTAACCGATACCCTTAATCCTTATTACATTGGTTAACGTTTTCCTTTATATATGATAATAATAATATCTTCTTAATTTCCTATCTATGTTGATCTAATTTTTTTCTTATTTAAATTAAATATCAACAAATTTTTTTAAAGAAATTATTAATAATTAAAAACAAATTTATATCATAATTTAAACTGTTGACTATAAACTCAAAATATAATTTATAAATATTTTATTTATTATAAATTTTAGGTATGATATAATTTGAATATTAAAAAATATACCTAAAATGCTCATCTCATTTAATATATTAAAAAAAATTATATATACCTATAATTTGAATATTAAAAAATGTTAAAAAATTTAGGTATAAATTTTTATTATTACAAAATACTCATCTCATTTAATACATAAACAAAATTGCTAGTTATCATAAAAATTAATAGTTTTAAATGATAAAAAGATGGGAATGGTTGATAGGGTAAGAAAATTTTCTAAATTCATTTAATTTTACCATCTGAAATTATATTTGTTTGATATTGTTATTAAGCAATGTTTGATACGATAATTTTTCATTCTTCATTAAAACATTTTTGTAGAAACTATAGGAATTAAAAAAATTAGAACTGAAGAAAAAAATTATGAAATATTGATTTTTGTTTGTTTTAATTTTAATTTACTGAATGGAATTACACATTCAATTATAGAAAGGCGAATTTTTACTTTTATTTTTACTTTAAAATATCGTAAATAGCTTGTAATGTTTTAATAAGCTTTATGTTTCGTCGTTATATATTTAACATTTTTACACATGCAATTCAATTCATATAATTAATTTTTGATCGATTTCAAAATAATTTTATTTTATGTATGAAATTAATAAATCAAAACATATAACATAATAAATGCTGAGTGACAAAAGCTAGTTCTATTATTTATCAAGTAGTAATTACAATCCAATGATGTTCATAACCAGGTCAAGTTTTCATTTGTTTCACCATTCCAACAGTAGCATAAAATCCTAAACAATTGCTCAAGTAAATAGACAATGACTGGAGAATCTGATGCTTCAATGACAATGGATTGGGATTCATTTTTAGATTGAGATTCACAACATTTTTGTCTGGATGGTTTCTGTAACATCCCAATTTTCGTAAACTAGATTAAAAAGGATTGTTATTTATAAATAAATAGAGTTTAAAAAAATGATGAGATTTTATAAATAAATAAATAAGGAGATATAATTATTAATTAAAATAATGATTTGAGAGAAAATAAAAAGGGTATTTTATTTAATTGTTTGATAGAGAATAAAATAAAGTTTATTTTTATAAAATAATAAATAAATAAATAGAGTAAACAATAGGTCGTAAATGCCCCTAGCTATAAATAACAACATGCTAGGTCAATTTTCAGACTGACTCCTCAGCCTCCTCTGCCTCTCACAATGTTGTTTCTTCTCTCTTCTCCCAAAACCCTCTCTTTTTCCCGCAGGCCACCTAACCTGTCTCAGAAAAATGACGATCCCGGACTCGTTCACTGTTGGATCGTCGTGAAATTTGAGCACCACGTTCGCAACCCAATTACGAAGAGAAATACCCCTCGCATTGTAGCATTTTCCTTTCCCGCAGAAACCCAGAGCTATCTCGGTAAAACTACAATCCCGGTTTCGTTAACCGTTGGATTTTTATGAAATTTGGATATGTTGTTCGAAATTCAATTTCGTACGCTTTCACCGTTGGGATTTGCAAGATAATATTTGTGGAGGGAGAAAAATAAATCGCATGGTGAGAGTACAAGTGGAGGCTTCAATCCCTTCTCTGTCTCTTTGACGTTTAGGAATTCTATCGGAGCAGATAGAGGAAAAAAATTGGAAGAATCTCAGAGAACCGCTAGAGATGCTGCTATCGCTGGCTGAAGACACGTGAGTCCGCTTAGAGGTAAGGGATGAGTTATTCACAATTGGGAATTAGTGAGAACATGTGTACGGATCCTTAGAGATATCAATTGGAATGAGTTTTGGGGTGTTTTTGCAATTTTCATTTTATCCTTATAATTATTACAGTGAATTATATATGTTTGACAGACCAATTGTTGTGGAATTGATATGTTATTGTGTTGAGCGTGAACCCTATAAATCGAGTACTTTTTCTAATTAATATGAATTGATGAAATAAAGGAGAAATTTAGAGAGAGATATTGATTTTGTATTTTCTCTTTTTCTTGTTATTTAGGTTTTTATATATAATTTAAAAAGTTAATATCATAATTGAAATTGACCAAAGTGTTCATATAATTAGTTAGAATTTGTGCATTGAAAGCTTACTTTGTAATTTGTGATTCAATATGATGTATGCTAGCTTATATATATATAGAGGTTGTTATTTATATTAATAATTTATGTAAATAATATTGTAGAGTGTTATAGTATGATTCCAAAAATTATTAAGTGTTGGAGTTTGAGAATATTATGGTTAAATTTGATGAACATGTGTATGTTGTACCTTATGAATATCATTAGGAATGTTATGAGATGGTTGATGTGATGTTATGAGATGTTAAAGTGTGGACATGAAATTCGATTGTAAATAAGTGAATGTGTTTAACACTTGATGTTACATTAATTATATCGTGAGCTATGAATTATACAATAACCCGACCAGTGTTTATGCGCAGTGTTAAAGAGAAAGTGTATGTTCCTAGTTAGGAACCAATGTTAAATTGTAGCGCAATTGTGTTAAACATGTTTGAAACATGAGTGTGAGGTCGTGATATTGTATAATTCATGAGCAGTGCTTATAAATGAAATATGTGATGAATTGTGGAATAATATGTTGCCTTGAGATTATAATATTGTTATTGAGATTGAGTAAAAGTGTAAAGTAGAACAGGTGTTGAATTGTGAGATACGTGAAAACATGTAATGGTGGATTGTGACATTATGAGATGTGAAATTGTGAATGAGTTTTGGTTGTGAATAAGTGTGTGATTAATTCTTGATGTGACATTATTTGTGTTGTAAGCTATGAATTGTACAATAACCCGACCAGTGTTATCTTGATGAAAAGTGTAAATGCGCAGTGTTAAAGAGAAAGTGTAGGTTTCCTATTTAGGAACCAGTGTTAAAGAGAAAGTGTAGGTTCCTATTTAGGAATCAGTGTTAAATTGTAGCGCAATATGTTGTACGTGTTTAAGACACGAGTGTGAGGTCGTGGGTATTGTATAATTCACTAGCAGTGTCTGTGTGCTAAAATGATTTTAGGGGTTGGACCTGAATCAGGAGGGAGAGGCCCTGACGGACTCTTCGGAGTGTAGGCCTTGGGGGTCACCGGGTTTGAGTGCTCCTTTAAGCCTATGCTGATCCCATATGGTTGGAGCATTCTTGCAAAACATCGTGACCCTGACTGGTCTCCCTATGATCTTACTTAGTGAGAGTGACCTGACAAAACCATGGTGTGGTGTGTCTTGTTATGTGCTCCTAAGCGCCCCAGGGTGGTTTTTCACTGACATGGTACCACATTGCATATAGGATTGAGTCTTAGCATAACTGTTGCATATGCTTGCTAATTGATGTGTTATTATATATTGATTGAAGTGTGGGATTCTTGTGTAATGTGATTGATGATTGAAAAGTGAATTTTGAATGACGAAGTGGTGAAGTTACGTGAGCTATGTTTAAGCAAGTGGTATCTCATTTATATAATATGTATATTTAATTGTCTTGTTTCTCTATTAGCTAGGAATGTGATAGCTCACTCCCTGTGTATTGTTGTGTTTGGATCCTGTGATGATCTTGAACTTGTGTTCGGGGGAGCAGATGAATAGGTGGATGACTATGAAGAACCTCAAGCTAGAGGACACGGGAACACAACGCTCTGATAGGATGTGACATTAGGATATAGGTTCTATATTGATTGTATGAAGCTTAGACGACTTTGTTTGAGTCGAGAATACTTTATTATTTATTTGGAAGTTTGAATATGATGTAGAAGAAAATGAATGTGAGCCTTTTTCCCCTTTGAAAGACTTGTAAAAAAAATGTTTTAAAAATACTTTTAATTAATATTTGAATTTTATTTTTCCTTGTTACTATATATGTGAGGGGTAGAGGGTGTCACAGTTTCTTATTCCTTCATAAGAATAAACTAGTAACTTTCCCTTTAAATGATGATTTCATACTCTTTGACTTTGTTAGCTCCCCCGACCCATGTGTTTTGCCAACATTTTCACAAACTTGAACAAAATTAGAGTTTTTAAATAACTGCAGTACCTTCAATGATGTTTAATTTCTTTTGGATTGGTTTGTTTTGATTATCAGATGTAGATAATTGGATACGACTTTATATTTAGATTTTTCTTATAAATCTCCATTTCATTGTGCACATTTAAATACTTAATCTATTGAGGTTCTTGTTACCTTGCAGGGAACAAACACCAATCTCATCAATATTACTTGGAAAAAGCTGAAAAAGCAAGGAGGCAAAGACTGTCATCCAGTTCTGCTTCTGCCAAATCAGGTTCATCACTATTATGTTGAAGAGCAAACTTTTTTGTTGAAAATACTTAATTAAAAGGCTTTAAATATGTTTGTTGGATGTCCTTTTCTCTCTAGTTTTATTCTATGGAATGGAGATCCATCTTCCTTTTTGCATTGTCCCATAGTGGTAAATTAGTTTTTTATTTGGGAAAACAAAATAGATATGATGTATGACAAAATTTCCTTATATAATAAAATTGGTTAAGTATGATTTACCTGTTTGAAGCACAACAACTGGATAGGGAGACTCCTCATTGAAGCCTGTGCAGATGTACAATGTATCCCATTTTTCATATGCTGAAAGTAATAATTTCATTGCAATGTTTGTAGTAACATACTCTTATGTTGTGCTTCTTAAAAATCATTTGGTAGCTAATCAAGTCATCAACATTCTCTAGTCTCTCTAGTCTAGTCTCTCACTACAAAAACATGGAAAGTATATTTTTCATTTATTATTAGCGTAAGTATGTTGAAAATTTAGGATAAGTAATTAATAGAAAAGAGATAGTGATAGAGACATGCGACTTCCCACTAGCTAGTACTCCACTTAACTGTGACACTTTATATGAAAATGGACATTCAGCTCAAGCTAGACAAGGATATGATGAAGAAGGTGATGTAATTAACCCCAATCCCCTAGAAGCTTTGTTGGATTTCTGCCATTTGGCTCTATTTTGATACCTATCCATATAAAATAATAAATATTTGTAGCAAAAAAATATATACAAGTGCTTTACAAGATCGTTAGTGCAACATTTGAGTCCCATGTCCTTATTTCTAAAAGTTGGATGAAGAATTTTCCTTGAGAAATCGACCACCCCATGTCCTTATCACCTTTGGTAAATAAATTTCCTTTTGCAAAGTTCTTATTTCTAAACTTTTTTCTACATTCCATGTGATGAAGAATTTGACAGTCTGTTTCTTTGGATGGGGACCATTTCACAAAACTCCAAGCTTTCCACAAGAATACAGAAAACCACCGCATAATTTGTTTTCATAATTATACGACCTTATGATATTAGTCAATGACTATTTAATATATTTTTTTCGTACCTCTGACGTCTCTGATTATAATAAAAAATTAGTACCAAACTTAATTCTTTTATGTCTGAAGAGACCTCAACCAACCCTGCAAACACAAGATAGTGTTCCACAAACTACACACTACATTCAAAGACTATCCACAACTGGAATCCATATGAGGCTGCAAACTAGATTTAGAAACTTACATTTAGTGTAACCTGACTTGCAAGGTCATCATAGCTAGGATTTATATTACCAGGTCGAAATAATATATATTCTCGTGGGATAGGATAAGGCACCAACTTTATGGCAGCTTCCAAGACAATGCAATAGCCTGTTACTCCAGGAGGGTTATTGTCTTTAGAAACAAACTCCTTGTAGCTTACTCGGTTAGGAACTGCTATTCTCAGTGGCTTTCCATTGTTGGGGAACACCCAACCTCTTGGTTTAGTTGCAGTTTCTCCAGGCCATATAACACCATACAGTTGATGGCTGCTTGTTGAAGTGTTAGCTGGTTTCTTATACAAAATTTCTGGAGTGACAACTGAGAGACCTGAGTAATTAGACCAATAACCAATTTTGCGCATTCCACATCTTCCAATATTCAACATATCATATGCTGGATGATTTCTATTCCTTTCAATATCAAAGTGAGTTGTTCCAGTCAGACCAGAGAAATTGGTGCTCAAAATTGTCTCAAGAAACAAAGGGCCATCATCAAAAACATGAAGTGAATGTAAATGCAACATGCTTCCATTTGTTTCGAGCAACTTAGGGTCAAAGGAGAAAGACACAACACTACCTTTTTTGACAAAAGCATCAAGAGCCCGGGCTACTAACCAAACAGTTTCATATGCATACAATGCATAGGAATTGAAGCTTGGAGTCTCCTTGGTTTTTAGTCTTTGCATCCTTGAGAGAAAACTCTTCTTTTCATTAAGATAATTATCATAAAAAATAATAAATTTATCATGGTTAATAACATGTTATTAGATAATACAATTAAAAATCTGTTCATAGTGTATTCTAATAAAATTTATAAAGATAGAGTAAAAAAAATTTGTATTCTAAGTAAACGTAGACACCAAAGAACAACTGATAAAAGAGGGGAGATAAATTACTCATAAATATGTACTAGTATAATATAGTATAAGAATGTGACAAATTAAATAAAAAATATTAGGTGGTTGTATCGCAATTTGGAATATAAAGATATCAACATTCAACACTCAATCATAAGGTCTTTCATCTTTCATTTTCCAACTTTACTGTCAAAGATTGCTAGCCCTACAAAAGAAATATAAAAATTCAAAGAAAATAATGTTTTCAATGGACTAGGGATATCAATCTTTCTAGGCTTACACATAGAGACGAGGCTTACACATTATTTTCTTGGCTATCTCGACGCCCTAAAAAATAGAGATTAAAATGTGGGGACTGGAGATAGAAAGTTGGCTACCCTTAAATCACTACAACCTTTCTTTACCTATTGAAGCTTGGCAAATATTTTGGCTGTTGAAGACATCAATAGATTAGACAAAGACATTGAACAGTTTGCTAATTTATTTCTATCCATCATTTGAATAGTTTGCATTTGAAATCATATACAAGATCAACATTGAAAAGTAAACATAATTTCTTTCCATTTTAAAATATATTTAAATTATCCTTATTTCACTTACAATAAACCTCTTTACTGGTTGTACTATTTCAAAAACCTTAAACATGATGCATTGTTATTTGAGTATCATTGATCCAGCTGATAGTTTCCCCCATTGATGGTACAGATTATATGTCATCATCACGACATTGTCCCATGTAACTGCATCCCCGCACTCGTTGTCGTTTACACTAAGCATCTTTCGAGGTATGTCTCTATTTTTAAAAATGTTGAGATTGTAACATGTCGTTGTTCAAATATCGGTATTGTTTCATGTTACTAGTTAGTTGCATTATGAGTGAACTTTAGTTGCCCGTTCGAGATTCGATACACCGATTAATACAGATAGTTTGAATTAATCGATGTATTGATTCTTGAATTGTCCGTTTGGACAGTTTGGGATGACATGTTTTTATAGTTGAATCATACGTAGAGGTAAATCATCTTTTGAATGATTTGAACAAATTTCGGTATACTGCATTTCACATTGTTCTTCGGGTGCATATTTGACTGCGGTGATTGTTCACAGATTCACCGCTTTCATCTCGTGTACCTGAAGACCAATGTGAAATGCTGCCGAAATTTCATCAAATCACTCAAAAGAGATTTTACCTGTACGTTTGATTCAACTATAAAAAATGTCATCTTGAATGGGATAGGGCCACACCTTTAATGCAAAAAAGTGAGTTTGGCATGCATGACAGATAACTTATTGATTGTCATGAATAGAAAAGACGAAACATGGATCGAAGTTGGATGAAAGCAAAACGCATCAGTGACGAGTATGAGAACGGGGTGGAACAATTTCTACAATTTACTCAACTTAATGCTGAAAGTTTGAGGGGCAATTATTTCTGCCCATGTGTTAAATGTCTTAATGGTAGACGACAGTCAGTTGATGAAATCCGATCACATCTGATATGTTACGGCATCATTCCAAATTGCATAAAATGGATATGGCATGGGGAATTGGTCGACATTCCAACTGTTTCTCAGTATCAGCCGGTACACGAAGACAGCGGAGAGCATATAGAGGAAATGATCTGTGATCTTGGACAAGAGACTTTTGAGCAAGCGCATGCACCTCTGTATGATACAATAGAACGTGATTCCAAGACGCCATTGTATTCGGGGTGCACATCTTTCACGCGGTTGTCAGCAGTCTTAGCTTTGGTAAACTTGAAGGCAAGATTTGGGTGGAGTGATAAAAGCTTCACTGAATTGCTGGTGTTATTGAAGAACATGCTTCTTGAACATAACACTTTGCCGAAAAATCATTACGAGGCCAAAAAGATTTTGTGTCCAGTGGGAATGGAGTACAAGAAGATTCATGCATGCCCTAATGATTGCATATTGTATAGAAATGACTATGCAGAACTACGGCAATGCCCCACGTGTGGGGTATCATGATACAAAGTGCAACATGACGAATTACCTGATGATGCAAAAACAAAAAATTGTCGTCCTGCCAAGGTGTGCTGGTATCTTCCAATAATACCAAGGTTTAAGCGATTGTTTGCTAATGCACATGATGCAAAAAACCTTTCATGGCATTCAGTTGACATAAAATGTGATGGATTACTGCGACATCCTGCCGATTCTCCACAGTGGAAGACAATTGATCGTTTGTATCCAGAGTTTGGGGACGAGCCAAGGAACCTAAGGCTTGCACTTGCTTCTGATGGAATGAATCCTTATGGTAGCTTAAGCAGCAACCACAGTTCGTGGCCTGTTTTACTAATGATTTACAACCTTCCCCCCTGGTTGTGCATTTTGCGCAAATACATTATCCTGTGTATGATGATCGCGGGTCTAAGGCAGCCAGGGAATGATATTGATGTGTATCTTGTGCCGTTAATTAAAGACTTGAAAAAATTATGGGAAGAAGGGGTAGATGTGTGGGATGCAAATGTGTAGCAGACATTCAGGTTACGCGCAATGGTGTTTTGTACAGTTAATGATTTTCCAGCATATGGAAATTTAAGTGGATACAGTGTGAAAGGGCATCATGCATGTCCTATCTGTGAGAAAAACACAAGCTTCATCCAACTCAAGCATGGAAAGAAGACAGTATACACCAGGCACTGAAGATTTCTGAAAGCTTTTCACCCTTATCGACGATTGAAAAAAGCTTTTAATGGAAGTCAGGAGAATGAAGGCCCCCCGGAACCATTAACTGGAAACCAAGTTCATGATAGGGTAAAGGACATTGTAACCGTGTTTGGGAAGTCCCAGAAGAAGACATCATCTCCCAACAACATCTGGAAGAAACGGTCAATATTCTTTGATCTTCCATATTGGTCTGATCTACATATGCGTCACTGTCTAGATGTTATGCATGTGGAGAAAAATGTGTGTGATAGTTTAATTGGTACTCTTCTTAACATTAAAGGGAAGACAAAGGATGGTTTGAAATGTCATCAAGACTTAGTTGACATGGGAATACGAGAGCAGTTGCATCCCATATCACAAGGTCGGCGAACATATTTGCCCTCAGCATGCCACACAATGTCAACAGCAGAAAAGAGAAGTTTTTGTCAATGTCTGCGGAATCTCAAAGTTCCACAAGGATAATCTTCAAATATCAAGAGCCTTGTCGCCCTCAATGATCTTAAGTTGGTTGGCTTGAAGTCTCATGATTGTCATGTCTTAATGCAACAATTATTGCCTGTTGCGATTCGCGGCATCTTGCCTGACAAAGTTAGGGTTTCCATAACCCGTTTGTGCTTTCTTTTTAATTCCATATGTAGCAAAGTCATTAATCCTCAACAATTGGATGACTTAGAGAATGAAGCTGCCATTGTCATTTGCCAGTTGGAGATGTATTTCCCACCATCATTTTTTGACATCATGGTTCACCTAATTGTTCATCTTGTGAGGGAAATTCGGTTGTGTGGTCCAGTTTTTTTGCGGTGGATATATCCAGTTGAACGCTACATGAAAGTGTTGAAGGGATATACCAAAAATCAATACCGACCAGAAGCTTCCATTGTAGAAAGGTATGTTGCTGAAGAAGCTATTGAGTTTTGTTCTTAGTACATGGAAACAGTTGAAGTTGTGGGGGTACCGAAAAGTCGTCATGACCGGACACGAGGAGGTCAAGGGACACGAGGCTTCAATGTTGTTACCATGAGTAGACAAGATGTGTCACAAGCGCATTTATATATCTTGAATAACACACAGGAGGTTGTTCCATACATACAAACTCACAAACAATATCTGGCATCTATTAACCCAAAATTGAACATGATGAAATTGTTGCAAGAGCATAATAGAACTTTCATAAACTGGTTTAAAGAAACAATCATGAGTGATGACAATGCTTCCAAAACATTAAGATTGTTAGCTATTGGTCCGAATCTAAATGTCCCTACTTGGAAGGGGTATGACATAAACAATTATTCATTCTATACAAAGTCTCAAGATGATAAAAGTAGTGTGCAGAATAGTGGGGTGATTGTGGAGGCTCATTTTGAGCACTTTTCTAGAGCATCTGATAACAACCCAATTGAAGCCTCAATGCCTTACTTCGGAGTTATTGAAGAAATATGGGAGCTTGATTATAATCAATTCAGAGTGCCAGTATTTAAATGTAAATGGGTTAATGGAAATACCGGTGTTCATAGAGATGAAATGGGATTCACTTTAGTAGACCTTAACAAGGTAGGTTACAAGGAGGAACCATTCATTATGGCAGAACAAGCTAGGCAAGTGTTTTACATCGAAGATCCAAATGATTGTAGATTATCAGTGGTTCTACAAGGAAGGCCAATTGGTGTTAGGGAACAAATTCATGATGCATCCCTTGACATTTGTGAGACTCCTCGTTTTTGCACAAAAATGCCTTCAATATGTGAACAAGTAGAGGTGGATGATGTACATGCGATTCATCATGATCATGCTGAAGGTTTATGGGAGAACATTGCTCCTTAACCGCGTTGTATCAATGTAATGTTACAATATTATGTTATTTGTTATTGAGTTATATGTAACGTTCATATTTATTTTGTGTTGCATACATGCTATTTTTAATCCTACCAAATTAATCAAAATTTGTTTCATTTGGATAGCATCATGGTGGCACCGCGAAGGTCCCCTCCGCAGTCAGATGGTAATACGGAGCCACAACCTAAGAAGACAAGACAAAGCACACGTCTTAGAAGGTTGACTTTAAGAAGTTTAGATCAGCCTAGACCAACAGTTACTGTGGATCCTGCAACTGGAAGAGCATCAGGCCAAGAGAAGCAAAAGTTCCACAGTTTTTTAGGGGTCGTAGCTCGAAAAAAGATCCCCAATCGTCCACAGCAATTGGAAAAATGTGCCGGAAACTCTAAAGGACATGGTATGGGGGGAAATTTGATGAGAATCATGAAACTGGCCAAATACAGGCTAAAGGCCCAAGTAGAGAAGGACGAAGGCCCAAGTGGAGAAGGACAAAGCCCCCGTGTGGAGAAGGGTGAAGGCCCAAGTGGAGAAGGATGAAGGCCCAGAGGCAGAGACACTATCAAGACTATTAATTGTTGCTGAAGGCCCAAACTAATTTGAAGGCCCAAGTTAAATAAGTTTTTAGTTATAATTTATTTTTATTGTAATTTTGGTCCAAACTGTTTAGAAGGCTCATGTCTATTTTTATCTTTTTGTTCAGCTAGACTATAAGTATTGGTTTTTGTTTTGAATAAAAACACTTTTGGCATTTTCTTAAAATTTGGTGAGAGTTTCTCTCTGGGTTCCTTGTTGAACCAATTATAAGACTTATCAAGGTAATCCTTGTGGCGTCTACCCTGACTTATCTTCCTTCACTGGAAGTGGCGTCATCCAAAACCTCCGTAGCCCGTATCAAACGATCCGCTCCTACTCAGGTTTGCATCATCTGGTATCATAGCTTCGGCTCTTGATACAGGTTCTATCCTATCCTATCCTATTATTTTTCTTTGTAATTTGTCCAGGTTCGTGTTTTGTCCTTGTTCTGTTATTTGTTTTCTTGTTTGCGTCTTGTTGCGTTCTTGTTTGTGTCTTTGTTTCATTCTTGTTCTTGACACGTTTGTGTTCTTGTTGTTGTTCTTGTTTCTAGTGTCTTTCAGACTTTGTGTCATAAAAAAAAAATTGTTTGGGTTCTGTTTCAAGTTAAAAAAAAAGTTGCAGAAATTTTGAAAAAAAAAAGAGAAGAAAAGGAGAAAGAGAAAAAAGAGAAAGTGGGTGTTTGATCTTTGAACACGAAATTGAGGCAGTTAGAGTCTTTTTTTGGCAGAAAATCGTGTACCAAATCCCCTTATCTAGATTCTCCTCTGAATTCTGAGCGTTTTGATATATAGTGGGCCTCAAACAGACAACCGTAGCAAAAGTTATGAGCATTTGAAGTTTACTTGTCATATCTATTATCTTATCTGTTATTCTATTTGTTATCTTATTTGTTATCATATCTGTTATCCAAATTAAATCTAATTTGTTATCCCAAATCTGATCTATTATCCAAATCAAATCAAATCAAAAAAATTTATCCAAATCTAGTCTGTTATCCAAATCAAATCCAATCTGCTATCCAAATCAAGTCCAAGTTGTTATCCCAAATCAAATCTGTTACTCCGATAATTATATTGTCTTTCCTTTTATTTTATATTACCTTGTGTGTCTAATTCGGTCCATCCAGGAACTTAAGAGGGAGTGAGTGGTAAAAGGCAAGAGTGAAAACATCACACAAAAGCCTATATTGAGAGCATCAAACACGAGTGAACTACCATCAAAGAGAGAAACACGTGAGTAGAGTGTGGTGAGGTCCTGCATTTTTTTTAATTTACTGCAAAATTCTTTGTTCCTTAATCATGGCAAGAGCTGGTGACAATGGTGGTGTATATCATCAACTGGACGAATCTCAGCGCTTATTTCTGGACGTGTGGACTACACAAATGCAACATTTGTTGAACCGTAACAAAGAAGAGCCCTACAGACGAATAGCCAAATCTTCCTCGTTTACTCTTAAACCTCTATCCCCTAGAGAAGTGTGTGATGACCAAATCAGAATGAGAGAAAAGAGAGAACAAGAGAAAGAAAATAGTGAGGCACCACAAAGGAATATGAAAAAGAAGAGTGATACACCCGAGGAAAAGAGTGATACACATAAGAGAGAGAGTGATACACATGAGAGAAAATTTAATTATTTTGCAGAGGCGAGTGAAGTGAGGAAAGTGTTACCTGCTCATGAACCACTCAATCTACAGTATTGCAAAGACAATAAAATTTCTACTGATAATTCTAATGAGTTTACTATTTCTATTTCTCCTAGTGTTGAACCCTTATTGCAGGAATTTAAAAATGTCTTTCCTAAGGAGATTCTTCATGGACTGCCACCTTCAAGAGGCATAGAACATCAAGTTGATCTCCTCCCTAGAGCTTCATTGCCTGACAGGCCAACTTACAAAAGCAATCCCCAAGAGATTCAACGTAAGGATGCACATGCCAAAGTTGAGTTTGTGAAAAGATTGTATGACCAAGTGAAGGTGCAAATTGCAAAGAAGAATGAAAGCTATGCCAAGCAAGCCAAGCAAGCCAACAAGAAAAGGAAGGAAGTGGTACTTGAACCCGGTGATGATCCTAGACATTTGAGGACAAATGTTTTCCAAGAAGGAGGGAATGATGAGAATCATGAAACTGACCAAATACAGGCTAAAGGCCCAAGTGGAGAAGGACAAAGCCCCCAAGTGGAGAAGGGTGAAGGCCCAAGTGGAGAAGGATGAAGGCCCAGAGGCAGAGACACTATCAAGACTATTAATTGTTGCTGAAGGCCCAAACTAATTTGAAGGCCCAAGTTAAATAAGTTTTTAGTTATAATTTATTTTTATTGTAATTTTGGCCCAAACTGTTTAGAAGGCCCATGTCTATTTTTATCTTTTTGTTCAGCTAGACTATAAGTATTGGTTTTTGTTTTGAATAAAAAAACTTTTGGCATTTTCTTAAAATTTGGTGAGAGTTTCTCTCTGGGTTCCTTGTTGAACCAATTATAAGACTTATCAAGGTAATCCTTGTGGCGTCTACCCTGACTTATCTTCCTTCACTGGAAGTGGCGTCATCCAAAACCTCTGTAGCCTGTATCAAACGATCCGCTCCTACTCAGGTTCGCATCAAAATTTTGGTAAGTCAACTTAACAGTTTGATGTATTGAAACATTATGTTTATTTTCGAAAAAATGTTTAGATGCACTAAAATTGACCTGATGAATATTTAATGTAGGCAAAATTTGATATCCCAGAAGCCGAAAAGGCCAAGAAAAAGGTAATGTCCACAGTGGGCACTAGATGGAGGCAATTTAAGTCTTCACTAACCACTAAATATGTCTATGCTGACACACAAGGCGAACAGATAGAAAATCCTTCAGTCAAATATGGTATGGATAAACAAACTTGGGATGAATTTGTTGCAAGTCGCAAGACACCAGATTGGCAGGTTACATGTTTGTTCAATTTAGTTTAAATATGTTTAGAAATGTACATTTATAACAATTAAATACATGTAAATAATATATGGTCAATGACAGGAAATTCGAAAAAAGGCATAGGACAGTCAAAAAAACAATGACTGCCCCCATGTACTATCTCGGGGGGGGGGGGGGGTATGACTTTCTGAGAAAAAATTGTTAGATGAGAAAACAAAACCAAGACCACAGGGGGGATTGTTGACTGAGAATCCCTTGTTTGATCTCGAGGAGCCCCCATCTCCCATTAAAAGGCCCGTGAAGTGGAAAATGGCTCGAACCAAACATATGGCCAAATGACATCAAAGGGGGCAGGGGAAATTTCGGATAGAATTGTAAGTTGCAACATCTTTATAATCAATTTGAACTAATTTTGGGGGTTTAATAATTGCTACCTCAATAACTCTTTCAATATGTCGTGCTTCTTATAGGACTCGTTAGATGAGCTGCTGACACAGGTTAGTTTGTTCCCCATGGTCGGGATGACATCTTGTATTCGGCCATTGGTATACCGGAACATCCAGTTCGAGTTCGTTCAGCAGGATCTGGTATGACCCTTACTCAATTTTATGGTAGGGCAGCACGTACCTCAAGTAGTTCCTCAGCAACACTAATGCAGCAACAGTGGGTTGACATTATTGGAAACATAAAGGAACAAGTAAGGAATGAATATGAAGAACAACACAAGAGGAGTTTGGAGGAATTTAAGAAGGAGTTGTCCAGTCAGATCTTCATTCAGTTGAGTCAGATGGTATCACAATACTCTCCCCTTATTGAGGTGGATTTACAGGCATTGGCTGCACGTCTTAGCACTAAAGGAAGTAATGTTGAAACTGCTGATGTTGACCCATCAGGCGACAAAAATGTGAGTTTAAAACCCACTATGGGGTTATACGTGCAACGACAACATACTACGGTGTTGGTGGCCTAGGGGAAAATATGTGAGGGGGGGTCTTCCATTCACAACGTCACTTATGTTGATGATGTTGTAAGGGTGAGTGTTGACAAAGTTATAGAAGGTGACGCCGAAGTGCCCTTCCCGACATCAGAGATTCAATATGTCAAGCAGGCTCTTCAAACATTCATTGCATGGCCAACAAATCTTGTGAAAAAAGTGTCACATGAGGTAAATTTGGTGTTATTATATTTGCAGCAATACATGTTGACATGAATATATGTTAGTTTGTGACATTATGTAAATTGTTGTTTACATTACACATTTAGGAGTCACATACTAGTCCAAAGAAACTTCCTGAAACAGATGAAAGGGGGACGAATGATTTTGAAGATGATCCGTTGCGTCAACTGATTAAGAGCCTATATTACATGTACGACACACCCGTTGAGTTGAAGTGGGATGGAAGGAAATTTGGGCTTCCAAATGTTGATGCTTCATACTTCTTGACATTCTCTTATGTAAATGAAATAGTAGCAGGATACAAATGTTTGAACATATCTATACTACAGTTATGGATGTTGTAAGTAAATTTACTATGATTCATTGATAAGTAGTATTCTGTATGGTATGCATGAGTATCAATTTTTATGTATTTTTTATCAAAGCAGGTTTTTGGATGAGTGGAGCTCAACTTTGGGTCATGCTTCCGTTTATGGATTCCTTGAGCCACAATCGATACACGATGCAAAGGACCGACGTGCTGAATGTGAGCATTACTTACAAGCATGGCTCAAGGAATCTCAACGAGAGGTGTACCTAGGAGCTTACTTAAATCAGTAAGTAATATTAATTCAACCAATTTTAAATAATGTTAAAGTTCTATGTACCTAATACTTGTTTCTTGTAGGGGACATTGGCAACTGGTAGTACTGTGTCCTACGACCAATTTTGTTGCATGGTTTTGTTCGTTACGTAAGAAGCCTGATACTCATATCAAAACTGCAATTAACAAGTAAATTTTTGTATTGTCCCTCATATCATGCAGTGTAATATTTTTTGTCAACCATTTCTTATCTTCGTATAGACGTTGATCATGCTATTATTATAAGCAGTGCAATGAAGACAGCAAACACAACTGCGGATGGTACAAATAATCAACCAACTCCTAAGTGGATTGAAGTCAAGGTTAGTGATGCAATTAATGATTATTTTCCAGTATTGATCTTCAAATGATAACCTCAATACAATTGTTAGATCGAATTATTATTGATATTGAATGTAGAGCCATGTTCAAAGCGGAGGGTATGAGTGTGGCTACTACGTGATGCATTGGATGTGGAACATCGTCAGTGGGGGTTTAAAGAATGATTGGAGCATGGTATGTTCGGTTTAACAACTTTAAATTACTATTTCAGTAGTATTTTGATTGATTTTACATGTTCATTAAATACACCCTTTGTATTCTTAATATTTTGTAGTGGTTTCTTGATGGAACGGCGTTAGACAACGAAACAATTACAACGATTTGGCAGAAATGGGCAGCATATTTTCTTAAAGTTCAAAGCAATCAATGTACAAAGTCTTAGTTGGCATAGGAAATTTTTTGGTTATTGTGAACATTACAGAGACAAATGTCACTATATTGGCCTGTATTTATTTGGAAATATATTTATCAAACTTTGTGTTTTGTTGTCTCTACAAAATTTTTGGGTTGAGAGAATGGAACTTGTTCTTTTAATTTCTTGTGATTAAGGGCAGATGGAAGGATATCACTTAATGTTAGACCCTTAGGTTTTCATCGGACCTTTTGAAGTAAATCAGAATTATATTATTGACAGCTCTATGGATGACCCTTAGGTTTTCATGAATTACATTTTTGCTATACCGCTGATTCTTTTTTTTTAATCAGACAGCAGACATAAAATTCACAAATTTGTAACTCCTGTACATGCTTATTCTATTTTTACTGTAAAGCAACAATGCATCTTATTGGCAATGAGATGTCTTTGCCTTTATCAGATTTAGAGTGAATCATGGGGAGGACAGCTACACAAGTCTTCCAAAACCAATTGACTTTGGTCAAGAGTTGAGAGTGGGGATGTTGTTTGAGTTGTACAAAAAGTTTTTAGCTATTGTAGGGGAAATAGATGTTGACTACTTGAATGTAAATTACAATCATGGGGCAGTACTGAAGATGCTTTTTAGTTGTCTTACTGAGCTCTTCTTGTTTTTGGTAACACGGTGATAGAGCATGTTGAGAGGAAACCAGATATGGCCTTTGAAGCGGTGAGCATTTCAACTTTTACAGATTGTGACTTGTTTAAACCACTAGTGACTTGTTTCATCCAATTGTAGAAGTTCATTTTTTCTGTATGACAAATTATATATATTCAATTGGGCTAATGTTACAATTTACTATCATTCAGGTTGCAAGTTGGGGTGCCTATAAAAAATGTGACATATAAGCAATGTCATTTGCAACAACACATACACATGAAGCTCAAGTTCAATTTGATCTTCAACGACGACTTCCTGCATTGGTAGGAGTTCTTGCCTCAATTAGGCTTCCTTACCCATCAAGATCCTTTGTGTGAATGTGTATAACTAGTACGAAGAAGCTCTATGTCAATGAATTCTTACCGTTAGGGGAGGAAAGTTACTAGCAGGAAGTTCAGATATTTGTTGTGATTATCTTATTGTCACTATCTTATTGCACCCTTTCTACTGGTTCCTATTCTCTTATAAATTTGATATTTGTTGTGATTATCTTATTGTACTTCAGGTTAGGATTCATAAGTTCCTGGAAAAGACTAGAAGTCACTAGAGTAAGAAAACAAACGCTGGTGGTGACGACAGTTTGGATAATGATAAATAAAAAATAAGGAAACATGTAAATGGTTTGATTAAAAGAGGAAGACTGAAACATGTCCAGATGCTACTGAAAGAGGAAGAATCTAGCCCTTGGGGTCGTCATATCCAGGCTAAGGTTGGTGTTAATGTCTGAGTGTAATTATCTTTAACTTTATTTTTTAAACTGGAATCTAATGAGTGAACTCTATGAATCTATGCAGCTGGGAAGTCGATTAATAGAATTATTAATTGAAACAGCATTTGTACACTCTCCAGCTAATCAGTCTGCTGATACTCCACCTCATATTCGACCTGCATTCAGTCATACATTTAAAGCCATATCAAAGAACCCAGAGTGAGGCTTCACCTTTTTTTAAAAAAAATTTAAATGAATATTATGATTGGTTCAATAGTTTAGGCCTTGATCCTTAGCAACTAAATGGCACTATCAGATTAGAGAAAGTAGCTATTGGCTGCTTATCTGAATATTATGATACTAGGAATTAATAATTATTATTTTAGGGACTGCCTTGATGTGATGCTTATTTATAATTCTGCCCCCCGAGCCACCCACACACATGCATTCTGACAGACAAACAGATGCCACATGCCTTCAAAGTTCAAATGAGAAAGGTAGGGTAATTACAGATGAGAACTGCTAAGTAAGGATTTTGTTTGTTATTCTTTTAGATCACAAAATATAGATGTTTTTAGTTTCTCTCCCCCTCAAGTAATCAAATATGATTTTCCTCTCCAGCTGCCACCTTTTGCTAGGGGAAGTACAAACTGCTCATCAGTGTTTTAATAAGTGCATGGAATCAGGTATTGTTTTTTGTTTGGATCGAAGGGTTATAGTTGAAGCAGTTGAAGCTTTACAGAAGGCTCAGGTATTTCAATGATTTTCTTTTATGTCGATGGCAAAATTTTGATTATTGAATTTTGATGCAGTTTATTTATATACTGCCAACTTGTGTGTCAATGACTATTTTTTTTTTTTTTGAACTTGTATTAATATCATTATCAGTCTTATATTACTACTTTAGCTATTAGTCTGTCAGGGGGCAATTAATCTTCAATTTTGCTATTCTACCTTGCTTCACTTGTGATGTGTGCATGCTTTTATAAGATGTCTAATAAATATTACTACGTTTTAACACGAAGTGGTCAAGTGTATAAATAATGTTGTTGAGCTATTAAAAGAGAGGACTTCTGATGCAGCTATTAATGCTTTAGAACTAGTTTCTAAGGCATTGTCAATAAGTTTATACTCAGAAAATTGCTTCAAATGAAAGCAGAGGCTCTATGTTTGGTATCTTCTATTCCAATTATTTGCTCCACTCATCTTTATGCATTTTTATTAATTTTTGTTGTTGTTGTTTTGCTTAATTAATTTGGATTAGGGAGAATAAAAGGTGCGTTTTATTATTGTAATGTCTTACAGCTACAAAAGTATGATGCAACAATTCACCTTTGTGAACAGAGTCAGCATCTTGCAGAAACGAATTTTGTCTTGGCAAACAATACAGTGAATTCTGATAGTTCCTTATGTGATAGTTACTCAAGTGTAAAATTGTGGAGGTGGTCATTGAAAGTAACATGTTACTTTCATTTGGGAAGGCTTGAAGCATCACTTAATGTTCTTGAGAAATTACAGCAAGTTGTGTCTGTCACTGACAACTAATTCAATTGATTACTGAGCAAGGATAATTTTTCATTTTCCATTTCAATCAAGATACATTTTCTTTTTTCAACAGCTAGGGATGCCTTACGATCAATTCAATTATGTAGGTGTGTGGTCGATAACATTGAAGACTTGCTAACATTAGCTTCTACAATACGGGAACTTCTGAAGAACAAGGTAATTTCAAAATGCCCTAACTAGAGCGAGAAGACATGTAAAATGAAAAAAATTAGAAGCTAACCAATATTTTATTTATATAATGATTTAATTTAAATTAACAGTATAAAGATTTAATTTCTTATTGTACACATTTTCCTTCACTTTAAATGAGTTAAATTCACAACTCATAATGCTTGGTCATGTTTTAGATGATCTTCCTTTTGCCTAATTTGTCATGGCAGTTATTCAATGGGACAAGTGTATATAAGAAAAACAAAAGGCACGTGCCTAGTGGCTGTGTCTCTCTAGTTTTTGGAAATGTTGTTATTGATTGGATTAGATTAGATAAGGGCCTTCATATAGGACTATGTCTTCCCATAACATGTTTAAGCAATTGAGTCTACACTTAGTTATTCAACTATGCTTATAGAGTAAGATCTTAAATCCAATATAATTTATATGACGCATTTGTGAAGGGTAATAATATAATCATTTGTGAATGATTTCAATTTCATCTGAGTTTGTTTTTTTTTTAGAACATTATGAAATAAATTAATCAATGTAAGCCCAGTTGGAGATTTTTCTAATAGGATTCTCTTGCAGGGTTTCTTCTGTCTTTTAACGATTTCCAAACCCAGAGAAAGTAAGAACCACCCCCAACCCATTCCTCTACTGCTTTCTGCTCTCACTGCAACTACCCTTTTTCCCACTCTTTGTTTTTTTTCCCTTTGCGTTTCCCCTTATATATATAGTTACTGTTCTCACGGCACAACTTGGTAGAAACATTTTAACAACTTCATAACATATTTGGAAGATGGACTAATTATGATGACATATAGTCCTTTTATAAGTAATTTAAAATGATAATCCATCTATAGGTGATTTACTTGGTTTATGTAAATTATGTCTTGGAAAATTCTTGTTATTTTATCTCCATCACTAACTTTATACAATGTGAGAATTTAGGCAAATAATATAGCCGAGGCCTAAGGTCAAGCTTTATAATTAGTAGTGACCATACCCGAATATAGAGGTCAATGAAATCTCACAAGTGCATATCTTTGTTCTCATGTGAAACACACTGTTTGGGCCTAGCTAGCTTTTCCCTTACCATTTTCTACCTAGCCTTTCAGAGATCACATGTAGTGTTCCCTTCATTTCATTTGGTAGCAATTTGAAAGATATCACTCTTTGAAAATGAGGGTCCTCTGTTTTTTTCACTTTTTGCTAACAATTAGCATACATACACGAGCTACAAACTTAGTCAACTCAACTAAGATTACGCTATGCAAAAGCTGCAATGTGTCTAATGTCTATGCTCGAGCCAAAGCTTCTTATTAGAAACTTTTGTAAGCTTTATAGATACAATACAATTTACAAACGTTTGTATAGAATAAGTTACTTAAAGTACTGACACGTATCCTAATGTGATATCAATACTCCACCAATATGAATATGAGAAGTATCCAAGCCTTTAAAAAATAGAATCCTTGTGCTCCTTAGATAAGAGGCAAAGTGAATAGGATGAAGCATCTTGTTTAGAACTTTTGGAGTGTGTTTCTAAATCAAAGAGACATTTAGATCGTGATCTTGATAATCCTAAACATGCAAGTCTAGAAAGTCAATTAGTTCTAGTTCATTATTGTCTTGCAAGTACAACAAGATCTCATTTTGTGGCATTGAAGACCATCTATCAGATGGCTTTTATGATGCAGGACGAGATCGGCTGTTTATGCCTGTTGAGTGTTATGAGCAAAATCATTGTCTTGCTTCTCGTGAAGTCATCCTTTTGGACAGGTTTTTTTTACAATTAT
The DNA here is from genome assembly GCF_000004515.6 of Glycine max. Classification (NCBI taxonomy): domain Eukaryota; kingdom Viridiplantae; phylum Streptophyta; class Magnoliopsida; order Fabales; family Fabaceae; genus Glycine; species Glycine max. The sequence goes on along the minus strand of NC_016090.4, from coordinate 31,471,436 downwards.
TACTCTTAGTAGTAGAGTAGCAGACTAGTAGTAATGGTAGCATATGATACACTAATTTTCTTCCTAATGTATTTAGATTGTTTGTTATCTTCCAGAAAATTCGATGAAGAGTTGGATGCTGTTATGCTAGCTGCTCAGGCATTGGTTTATAATTTGAAGAAGTTAAATGGTTTAAACAGATATGTGAACCAGGATGGGGTTGATAACTTGCAGATGGCATCACTGCTTGCACTCTTTGTATCTGATCATTTTGGTGGCAGTTGATAGAAGTGGTATTGTAGAAAGGACATGGAAATTTGTGTTCGGTTCAAACTATAATAAGTCTTTTGTCTGTACATGCTCAGCTGGAAGTAGCACTAGTATAAGTTCTCCCACTGAACCAGTTGCAAACACCATAGAAGATATCACTCTTTCGAAGATGTCGGAAAAATCTCTTGACTGTATAAAAAAAAAGGCGAAATTCGATCATAATTCCAATTGGCTCTATGCAGATTGGTGTATGTAGACATAGAGCTCTGCTTTTTAAGGTGATCATTTTATTTTGGTGACTTTAAGGTGATCGGTTACTATGTTCATGCTATAGTTTTGTGCTGTAGCTTTTCATTTTTTGCGCCTTATGATCTAATGCTAGTTAATTTGTTTTACAGTATTTATGTGATCACATGGTGCCACCAGTTCCTTGTGAGCTTGTCAGGGGTTACCTACATTTTTCACCACATGCCTGGAATATCATTCTGATTAAGAGGGGTGCTACATGGGTTCAAATGCTGATTGATGCTTGTCGACCTCTTGATATAAGAGAAGAGAAAGATCCTGAATATTTTTGCAGGTATGTACGTCCTGAGTCAAAAGTGGATGTGGAACACCTTTTTCTTTTTGCAAAACACAGTTTGGCTTGGTATTGTATAATGTTGTCATATTTATATTGCTTTTACTTGAGTTGGCTATATTTAAGAATAATTTTATTTGTCAATTAAGTTTAGTTATTGTTGATTCATGTTGAAAGATAACTTTTGGTATTAGTTCTATTCCCAATCCTGTTATAAATTTAGTATATGTTAAATAATCATCAATCATTTGGCATTTTAAAACTTCAATTGATTTTGAAATTAAATCTTATATCATATTGTAGCACGTAAAGAATATTGGTTATGGTTTAAAATTAGCAAACTAAAACCAGCAAACCTGGATCCAATTTTAGTTAAAATATTTATATAGTATCTTCATGGAGCCTAATCTTGTATAAATTAATGAATATCATAGATTTCTCCAAACTCAGTCTTAGCCTCGGTGCATGTTTGGATAAGGTTTCAAGCATATTTATGAAAGTTGGCATCACATTTTGTAATTATTTTGAAAATATCTTTATGGAACCCTGTCCAATATGAAACTAAATGAATATTAGTGAAAGGGGGCTCCTTAAACACCGTGTATTAAGATCTGCAATTTTTATGGAGTATGTGGAAGGGGGCTCCTTAAAAGTAAGATTTTCTCTACATTTCTTTGTTATTATTAACACATTTTTGGTTGATTTTATTTAAATTCACACTCTATTTTCTTGCAGAATTATCTGGAGAAGCTGTCAGAAGCTGGTGAAAAGCATGTTCCTGTGGAGTTGGCTTTGCTATTGCCAAAGATGTCTCATGTGCTTTGTCAGAGTTGCACTCAAAGCACATAATTCATCGTGACATAAAAAGTGAAAACATACTGTTTGATTTGGATAGGAAGAGAGATGATGGAACTCCCACTGTGAAGCTCTGTCATTTTGATAGTGCAGTGCCACTAAGATCAACTTTACATGTGTTTTGTATTGCTCATGCGGGAACACGTCCTCCCTGTATATGTGTTGGAACACCTCGGTGGATGGCTCTAGAGGTTATGCTACATATATATGTATAAAAAAAACTCCTATGGATCGGTAAGATCCTCTTTCTACTGATCAGCCATTTATTTTGAGTTTGAAATATATGAACAATGTCACTAATGGTGTTACTGACATTTAATTTTCAAAAGTTAAACTATAGGTCCTGGTCCTTTGATTTTGAAAACATCTGTGATGTTGGAAAAAGGTATTGTGTCTATGCATGCAAAATAATGGGAGGTAGTTCTCTATGATAAAGTCAAATATATATTGGAATAATGACTTCTCCCTTTCTTTCAGCAATTTCCTAGCTTTCTTCAACACTTTTTTTTTTCACTGTCCCTATTATTGTATTTCTCCATTTATCTCCCACCTATTCATGCACATAGTTGTGTACCCATTTTATGTAGTTATATTACATGCTGAGCAAAAAAAAAATGTAGGTATATTACATATGCTAATGGGGAGTGAATATAAACTTTGGCAAAATTAGAGGGAATGAAAGTGGAGACCCAGTCTTAGATTAGGAGGCGTTTAGTCTACAAAATCTTTTTTGTTCCCAAGAATCATGTTTCTTGGGAATGTCATATATATGTTTGGTATGTCTAAAATATTCCCTGGAATGAGAGACATAATTATTATAAAAAAAATTCCCCCTTCATGATGGTAATTTGGAATTTCTATCCCCTCTCATGGGAAAGTCGTAGTGAAAAACATAATTAAACAATGATTCCGGGGGGATGTTAGATTTTTATGAATGGTTTTTAAAATTATCATACAAAACATAGAAATTAACATTTTCAACTTAAGATTCCTTGGAAACTTAAAAAAATCCCTCTACCAAACACCTCCTTAGTTTCAAAATTGTTTTACAGTAATTTAGGTAAATTCATTATTCATTAAAGTATATGGCTGAAGTTGGATTATTTTGATTGTGCTTTTTAGATATTTTAATTTATGTGTTTGAGAAATTATTATGAGACTATCGGAGAGTAGATTAGTTTTATAAATAATTCGTTTTGATGTTACCAGCAGTGCATTCTTGAGTGTATTATTGATATATAATAATATCCTTGAAAGAGATACCTCAAAAGCAAATGATATATATCTAACAGTATTCTTCACATGGATAACCAGTAAAACAAACTGATATTAATGGGGTTATAATTTGAAAAGTTGTCTTCTGTTTTATTTATGTTATTATACTAGTATGTAAGCTGGTGCAATGCATGTGCCAATTTTTTGAAGAGAGTAACTAATTACTATTTTTTTAGAACTGAATCATGTTCACAAAATGAAGACATAGTATTAGAAAATTTAAATGTTTTGTATATTTTATTGTTGAATAAAAACTATTTAAAAGATAAAAAAAACTAAAAATTTAGTTTTACATAAAGTGAAAAGTTGTGTTTTAGGTTATTATACTGGGAAAGATTAAGAGAACTGTGTTCATAAGATTTTCATTGTATGATACTATGAATGGACCCACTATGATTCCATTCGGTGAAGAGCTGGAAAAATCAGATGTTGGGGTAGACATGCTGAAATTCCTTGTTGATTTGTTTCATAAGTGCGTGGAACAAAATCCAAGCAAATATGTGTTCAGTTCAATCATAGTGCGTGGACCCACTATGATTCCATTCGTAATTTTTTTCCTTATCTATTTTAATTTAGAAATTTGTTTCAGTTCAATCGTGCTCCGTGGGTTATATGCTAAAATTGGGCTCTAATTGGTCGATGAAAGTTGTGAGAAAGTGAATATTTCAAACTAATATGTGTTCCATACTTTAATTACATTTGTCCTAAAATGAAACTCTGGTGGTTAGGATTTTGTTGTAAGAGTAATGATTGATCCAAAGGTGCTGGTTTAGTTCTGTTTTCTAGATTTTATTCTCTTAGATAAACAAAACTCTATGTTTTTCATGCCTCTTTGGTGGCTAATTTATTATAGATTATTCATTGGTCTTTTTTGGGGACCATTTGCTTGTGGTTTTTGCATGATTAATTTTGAAATTCTGTTGATCTATGATTTGGCTCTTGGTAGTGGTGGCCACTTTAAAGGCTTCATACCTTCTTAGAAAGATAGTGTTTGAAAATTTTCACATATGTGAATCTAGCTAGGCACCGTGGTTTCTAAAATTGGCAAATATTAGACTTTCAATGTCAAATCAGACGTAACATTCAAAGACGGTTATTATCAAATAACCGTCTTTGAATGTCAAATCAGAAGGAGGATTCAAAGACGATTATTACAGAATAACCGTCTTTGAATGTCAAATCAGAAGGAGGATTCAAAGACGGTTATTATCAAATAACCGTCTTTAAATATCGAAGCATACAAAGCATTCAAAGACGGTTATTAGCAAATAACCGTCTTTGAATGTCATATCAGAAGGAGGATTCAAAGACAGTTATTATCAAATAATCGTCTTTGAATGTCGAAGCGGACAAAGCATTCAAAGACGGTTATTAGCAAATAATCGTCTTTGAATGTCAAATCAGAAGGAGGATTCAAAGACGGTTATTAAAATAACCGTCGTAAAAAGTAACTTACTTTTAATGACACAATATACAACGACGGTTTATACCCATCGTTAAAAGCTCTTATTAACCGTCGTAAAAAGCCCATATTCTAGTAGTGAAAGTCCAAAGGCTTATATCAACATTGTTGTTGTTGTTAAATAACATTGATATCTACCTTATAATTTCTATATGCGTACAAACCATGCACAACTCAATTATGATTTTGACTAGATTATTTATTGATTGAACTAAATTAATTTCATGTTAACTACTATTTTAGTGGTGTAAATTAATCATTCATGATACACAAGATAAATTTAATTTAAACATATAATTAACATCTCTTCAAAATGTAAGAGTGTTTAATATTTTCTTGAAATAGTGTAATTAATTCTTAATTTTATTTGCTATAAAATAAAGAATTTTTCACTAGTACGTACCCCGAACTTTTTTAACGAGACAGTGGCTAGTAAACAAATGGACCGAAAATTTAGAGGATAAGTCACAAAAGGGGGATTTAAATCACGTGTCCGATGAGTGTATCTCACTTCATGTTGTGTCAATAAAAATATGTTGTCATTTAAAATATTCATCTAAATTTCTTAGTTTTCCTAACATTGCTCTTAATAATTCCCTACATTGTTATCCCTTTCCTCAATACTAACCAATCTTGGATTTGAAGATTTGAATCCCTCAGGTGGTTGCTGTACCTGTAGGTGCCGCAAGGTGCAAATTGATTTTGGAGAAAGGAAAATATTAGTTAGTGTCGAGGAAAGAAATAACACTGTTGAGAATTTTGTTAAGCACAATGTGTGTGGATAATTGAGAAGTCTAGGAGAATATTTTTAAATAAAAACAAAAAAGCTTCCAAGACCCAATTCTTAAGGTAGTTCCGTCTGTTCACAATTAGAACTAAGAAAAAGGCCAAAGAGGGGTTTGGGGGCATAAAATAGTAATTGTTACCCTATGAAATTAGTATCATAGTTCTAACAATTAACAATTTTAGTCATAGTAAATATATAATTGCATCATATTTGAAGAAAAAAAACAATTTGGATTCAAAATAAGTTAATTATGAGCATTAAAGTCAAATTTAGTAAATTAGGGGTAAAAATATATTGTTAACCTTATTAACCAAATTTGACTATAATAAAAAAATCTTTTAAATACTAAATTAATAAAAAAAATTATATAAAAATACAATCAAAGTATAAATAAGCTAATGAGTTGAGTCTAGAGACTTTAATTTTTTTTACCAAATTTAATTTAAACTTTAAATTCAATTCATTTAAATAATTAAAGAATTCAAATATTAGAAGACACTTTTTTTAATAAATCTAACCTAAACTTCAAATATTCACCTTCACTCAGTTCTACTTTTTTTTATAATTTGAATTGAACTCAAACATGGAATTATCCACGCTGAGAAATTAAGGAAACATTTTATTTTATTGTGATAGAAAAAAAAAGTGATAGTGAAACAAAATATAAATAAATAATAACATAAGGATAATATATTAAGGAGGATAAAATTGGATGTTAACAAGTTATCATATTAATTTAGTGAACTTACTGATACGTGATAAATTGTGAAAATTATCACGTCAGTTAAAATTGATGCGGTTAGAATAAAAAATTAATGGAATGATCAATTTAATTTAACAAACACATTATATGAGATCAAAGTAAAAAAAATTTAAACTTAAGGGACCAAGTTCATACAAGCAAAATATACATAAAAGAATAAAATTAATTATAATTTAACCTATATAACATTATATTTTTTATTTTTCTTTTTCTTCTTTTGTTTATATTTTTTCATTTTTCTTTTAATTGCTTTCAAATAAATCATCTATATTGTGAAGAAGCAAAGTTGGTGAAGAGGAAATATAGAAAAATAACTAAAATTTGAGTTAGTCAGTATACTTAGATGTTCCTTTAATAATTTTCAATTCTCTCTTTTTTTTCTCTTTCATTTTTTTTTATCTCTGTCAAAACTGAATCCCTCTTCTTCTCCTTTTCCTTGTAACCTTTTTTTTCTAGAAATATAATCAATTGAAATAATTCTCTGCTTCAAATAATGTTCTCACCACTGATTTATGTAGAACAATGAAGTTACATTCGAAACCAAGTTTATACATTTAAAGTAAACCAAATATATACTTGTATGTGCATGAATGTTTGGTGTAAATGATATAACAGTGAAGCTACACTTCAGATCCAAGTTTATGCATTTTCTAGAAAAGCAACAATAAAGAACCCCACGAACAAAAACTAAACACAAAACTAAAACAAAATTCCAATCTAAATACTCTAATCTTGACGTGAGCAAAATGCTGAGAAATCTTTCATCCTAGCATCTCCCTTCATGGCGGTCCCTCCTCCACAGCTGCATCATCAGACCATTCGCACGACGTCAAGTATGACTCCCTCCTCTCTGATTCCGGCCACAACAAAGTCAATGCCGGGCGATATGGGGGATTAAGTGGCTGCCTTCGTGTTGAGTAACAGCAGATCGATACAGATATAAGATTAATCCAGTATCTAGAGAAGGGTGAAGACAAGGTCAGCCTTGGACATAGTCCAAGGGTGTAACCCTCCAAGACCCATAACTAAAAAAGACTCACAAAATTTTAAAAAATTATAATTGTGTACCTAGTAAAATAAATTATATTATTTTCATAAATAAGTTAAATTATTTGCTTTTTGTTTTTATTTTTATTTTTATTCAAATTAAAATATGATAAGTAAATAAAAAGCATAAAAAAATCTCTAATATATGTTATACCCATAAATTCATGTTAAATGAATTTTCAAGTAAGTGTAACAGATTAACACAAGCATGTAATGAACCTATCCATAAATTTAGTTTTTTTACAATTATTATACAATTTTATAACTTTCAACAGAATAATGTTTCACTACTAAAAAAAAAAAAGCTTTCTACATCGCCCAATTAACATCGGTTATAGCTAAAACCGATGTTAATGAAAGCGCGGTGGCATTTTTGTAATTAAATGGAGTTACTTAACATCGGTTTTAGCAAAACCGATGTTAACTACTTCATGTTAACATCGGTTATTTAAAAAACCGATGTTAACATGATGTTAAGATGAATATGGTAACATCGGTTTGGGCAAAACCGATGTTAACTTCATAGAGTTAACATCGGTTTTAAGGGAGCCGATGTTAAGGAGTTGATTTTAACATCGGTTTGTTAAAAAACCGATGTAATGTATTTGATGTTAACATCGGTTTTTACAAAACCAATGTTAAGTATATTTAGTTAACATCGGTTATCCATAAAAAACCGATGTTATTGTGTTTATAAGTTAAAAAAAAATAGAGATTTCAGAAGCCGCGCGCGTTCGAAAACCTTGCCCTACCTTTTCTCTTTGTCATCCTCCTGCCTGAAATTGCTGTTCTCTTTCTCCTCCCGCCCAAAATCTGCCGGAAACCGCTCCGTCGACACCCACATTGTCATTGGTCGAACCCACAGAACCCCCTACACTGCCAGAAAACCCACATTGTCGTCGCTGGAACCCACAGAACCCCCTACGCTGCCGGAAAACCCATATTGTCGTCGCTCGAACCCCACAGAACCCACATTGTCCTAGGTCGAAGAAAACCCTAGATACAGAGTTGCTACTAGGGTGTTGAAACAGTCGTCGGTGCTCAAAGGTCAAAGCTTTCTCCGCGAGGTACGTAGGTCAAATTCGTGTATGCTAAGTTTCGTTGTGAGTGGTTTGACCCGAATTGGGAGTGCATCGGATAACATTTTGTTTGCGATTGTATAGGCTCCGCTAACGTGCGTGTGTTGCTGGGTTCTCTTCATCAAGGTAACACTAACTTCTATACTTCATTTGACCTATTTTATTTTTTCTGGGTAGTAATAAGTAATGTTGCATGATTTTTAGTAAGGTGTTATTCTGTTTGCACTATAACAGAGAATCAACCATGATTTCTGTAGATGGATCCACAGGGTTGTTGAAATTGCCTGCAATTGCTTTAACATTTTACTGTCCAACAGAGTGGGCTTCACTATTGTTGTTTTAACATATTTTTTGTTTCTTGAGCAAGTAATGCTTAAGTATAGATAATGTTTTTACCCAAGTGGATTTAAGGAACTGGGTTGCTTGCTCTGTTTTCTATTTTATTCGCTTAATTGTTGAATGCTTCCAAACTGTTTATAAACTATTCATTTGCCTCGTATTGGCAATTTCTAAAAGTTCTCATATCCTGTTATTGCAAATTATGCTTGTAACTGTTTTAAATAGTTAACTGTTGATATTAAAATAGGTTATTGCATTTAGTTATGTTATGATGTGGGATTAAAATAGGTAACTGTTGATAACTGTTTTGGACTATAAAAATAGGTAACTGTTGATATTAAAAACAATTACCTATTCAAAGTAACTGGGTTCGTCAGTTCTCATATTCTTGTATTGCCATCTGTTACTCCTTAATCCTGCTGCCTGGATAGATATATGCTATAGAAAATTCTGTTTCGGCCCAAGAGGAAAGGCAGTTTGTAAGTTCAGCCACGACATCGATTCCCACCAAATTGGTTGGATAAAGACGCAGTGGAAGAACAAGTGAGATGCCTCCTCTACAGCTTCTCTGCAAAAAGGACATCGCAGATCCTGCAATTGCACTTGTCTCCTATGTAGATTCATCCTTGTTGGTAGTCTGTCTTCTATTAGCCTCCAAGCAAAAAAAGAAATTTTGCTAGGAATTTTAATCCTCCATAGTTCCTTACACCAGTCCTGATGCTGACCCCCTTTAGAAGCTTCCAAAATCAGATTGTATGCACTACGGGTGGAATATTTCCTTGTTTGATCACCTAACCATTCCCATTCATCCGATCCTTGCTGCTGAATGTGTATACCTTCAATATCCTTTAAAAAATTGACTGCTGACTCAATTTCATTTTCAAACAGCGATCTTCTCCATAGAAATTGCCATTCCCAGCCTGACTGCATGTGTTGTCCCATGTGTCTGATGATTTGGTTTTGCTGTGTAGATATTTGGTACAATCTAGGATACCTCTCAGCTAGAGGTTGCTGCTGCTGATTCCATTTATCTTCCCAAAGCCTGAACTTATCACCTCCTACAATTTTCCACCTCATGTTGCTGTGAACTATGTCTCCATGCTGTGCTGAATTAACAGTTTGTTTTAAATCTTTCCACCATATAGATTGATGCCCTTCCCTTCCTTCTTCATACAAGCTCCTCCAGCCCCCATACTTTGACTCCAACGCCCTAGACCAGATTTCTCCCTTCTCTTGCATATAATTCCATTTCCATTTGGCTAGCAAAGCAAGATTAAAGCTATCAATATCTTTAATCCCCAGCCCACCTTTGTCCTTTGGCATACAAACTTGGTCCCATTTAATCCATGCTATTCTTTTTTGCTCTAGTCCTCCACCCCACAAAAATCTGCGCTGTATCCTTTTGAGCCTTTCCTCCACTATTTTTGGGATCCTTCAATGAAAGCACATTGAGTTTCCTCAATTATTGCTGGCAGCACTCTTCTAATTCTATTTGCAAGCACCTTGGCCACTATTTTGTACATGCACCCAATTAAGGATATGGGTCTATATTCTCCCAAATGTTGTGGGTTTGAAATCTTGGGAATGAGAGCTATAAAAGAAGCATTACAGCCTCGGGGAATAGCACCATTAGCATGGAACTCATGAATATATCGAAATATATCATGCTTCAAAGTATCCCAAAACTGCTTTATGAATATGAAATTAATACCATCAGGACCTGGGCTCTTGTCATTGCCACAATCCCAGACAGCATTCTGAATTTCAGATTCCTGAAATGGTGCCACAAGCATGGAATTCTGCTGATGGTCTAAGGATTTGAAGCTGATGCCATCAATTCGAGGTCTCTGAAAATCTGCTTCATGAAATCTGTTGGAGAAGAAGGTTCTGATTTCTTCCTTCACCTTATTAGGTTCATCTGTCCAAACACCTTCAATGAGAAGTCCTTTGATGCTATTTCTATTTCTATTTTCATTCACCCTGACATGGAAAAATCTTGTGTTGCAGTCTCCTTCCTTTAGCCATCTTGTTCTTGATTTCTGCCTCAGTACTGTTTCATAGGCTTGGGCAGCCACCCACAAATCTTCCTGCAACTTCTTCCTTCTTGAAATTTCCAGATCAGTCATTTGTCTATGCAAGATGTCCTCCTCTAGTTTATTAAGCTCTACTTCCAGTTGCTGAACTTTTTTAAAAGTATCCCCATATTCTTCCTTGTTCCATATCTTTAATCTGCCCTTCAGCCTTTTGATTTTTTCTTTTAATACATAAGCTCCCCATCCTACAACTTGGACAGAATTCCAACAATGATTGACTACATCTTTGAAAGACTTATCTGTTAGCCAGCAATTTAGAATCCTAAAAGGTTTAGGACCCCAATCCACATTATTAGCTTTAATAAGAATAGGGTAATGATCTGAAAAATTTCTTGCTAAAGTGAACTGCACACTTTCTGGCCACGTGTCCCTCCATTCAGGGGATATTAATGCCCTGTCTAATCTGCTTTTAGATTCACCATTTGGCCTAAACCAAGTGTATTGTCTGCCCACATTAGGAACCTCCAATAACTCCATATCTTCAATCCATTCATTGAATTCTTGCATACTATTATCACCCACTAATCTGTCTGATTTTCCAATTCTTTCATTCGGGTTCCTTATGCAATTAAAATCCCCAAGCACACACCATAGTCTTACTTGAGAGGCTTGTTTCAGCTGTTTCACAGAATCCCACAATAGTCTCTTGTTATTTATATCACAGGGAGAGTATACTGTCACAATGCAGATTTTCATGTCTTCTCTGTTGCAAACTCCTTCCAAGAGAATGAAACCATTTCTAGTGACCATGTTTTGTAACTTGAAAACTGATTCAGTCCACATGCATAAGATGCCACCAGCTGAATTGATTGCAGGTTGCATCTCCCACTTAACTTCATCATTACCCCATATAGCCTGGCATAATGTTCTATCAATGTTATCTTTCTTAGTCTCCTGTAGACATAGCATTTGAATATTTTCTTTGTTGATTAATCTCCTTATGGCAGCCCATTTTACTCCCCTTCCCCAAACCTCTAACATTGTAAGAGGCTATATTCATGGGTCCCTATCATTATCTCCCAACCTCTCAGCTTCCAATCTATCTCTGGTTTCCATACTGCTTAATTTTTGTAGAATTTCCCTGTGGTGGACATCCTGATTGTTTCCAGTGGTCACTCCCAATTGTTGGATCATTTTCCACATTTTAAGAGCTTCCTAGGTCTGAATAGAGCCTGCACTTGTCTCCTGTTCTTGATCTGAGTTGATGTCTCCACTTGTCTCCCTCTAGATTTCTGCCTTAATAAAGATTCATAAGCTATTGAGGCCTCCCACAATTCTTGTTGTAATTCTCTCTTAGCCTTTATCTCATCATCAGATAGGTTTCTATTAGATGCTAAATCCTCCACTTCATTGAGCTTCTTCTGAATTTTGTGGATCCCCTTATCATTTATGAATTGTGCAGTGTGCAAATGAAACAACTACTAGTACTATTGTAGACAAGTTTCCTTCTCCATTACTCACGGAAACAGCTAAACCCATTATCATTATTATGGTTCTTCTCTATTTGAATACTGGACAGCCCTCATATTGTTGATAAAAGGCTTTAAATACACTGTGGCTAATTTCTGTATGGTTTTTTTAGGGTTATCATTTACTACTACTAATTGGCGTTGCTGTGGAAGCGCTTTGATTATATCTTTGAAGCCTCGAACTCAGGTATTTATATGTTTGATTCGAAAACTAATTTGAAATTGTTGTTGTATGCATTAGTGGTATATTTGTAACTTATGCTATGCCTGTCTACATGACCTTTCTTTCATTGGACTGATATGTTCATGCCTTCTGTATATATATGTTGTGACTGCCATTGCCGTTCTCTCTGTCTTCTATTATGTTTTTTTTATCAGCAAAATTATAATTTGTATTAATAACTGTGAGTACCAAAGGTACTAAATATACAAGTTAGAAACCAGCAGACTAGCAGAACCATAGGTCCTACGAATCAGGTGTCAATCTAAATAGAATACAATAACCCTGCACTGCTACCCTAATCAAAAAATGTTGTTGATAAATTACTAGACCAATAGTTGTAGGGCTGGGCAAAGCCTTTCTCCAGCTGTCTTCTCCGTAAATTCCCTTTAGTTGGGATTCTATCTTTGATCAATCGGCAAGCAAATGTTTTTTTTTTATCAGCAAAGATAAATATATTATATTGAAATAAAGTACCAGAGGTACTAATTACAAAGGTAAGGACTATTATATGTAGTACATAAGTAGTCTAATAGGTCTACTTGTGTAGTGTACAAGTATTTCTGAAACTATGTGCACTCCCTCTACAAAAACAAAAAGCCTTGTCTAATATTACTTGACCACTGATTATAGTGGACTGTGAAGTCCTTCTCAAATTGTCTAAGCCAAGTCCAAATTATAAAGATAGCATCTTCAAAAAGCCGATTAGTATCAAATTCTGCATTTGCAAACAAAATTCTGTTTCTGAGCTTCCATATAGACCATGTTACTGCCAGCCACCAATACCTCCATCGCTTAGCCCTTAATCCTTCGATGTGGATAGAAATGTGCTGCATGAAGTGTTGTTTCGGGCTGAAGGGGAAAGCGCCTTTGATATTCATCCATGACATCGATTCCTACCAAATTGGTTGGATTTTGATGCAATGAATAAATAGGTGAGATTCATCTTCCATAGCTCCACTGCAGAAAGGGCAAAGCATATTGTTGATCTGTATGTTCCTTTTTCGCAGATTCTCCTTTGTGGGCAGTCTGCCCCTGCATAATCTCCAAGCGAATATCGCAATTTTGCTTGGTATCTTTGTCTTCCATAGTTCCATACTCCAATCCTCCTTCTGGCCACCAGCAATTTCCTCCCATATCAGATTGTAGGCGCTGCGAGTTGTGTAAATCCCTGATGAATCTCCTATCCACTCCCAAATGTCAATTTGCTGTTGTTGTATGCTTTGTCCTTGTACCTCCCTAAGGAAACTGATGGCAGTATCAATTTCATTGTCAAAAAGCAGTCTTCTCCATGAAAAATTTCATTCCCAGCCCGTGTCATTTTGAGTTCCCATCTGCCTAATGGTGTGATTCTGCTGTGAGGATATAATAAACAGCCTGGGGTACCTTTCTGCTAGCGACTCCTCTTGATTAATCCACTTATCTGTCCAGAATCTAACTTTCTCTCCATCCCCCACCTTCCACCTCATGTTATTTTGAATAACCAGTCCCTGTTGAGATTGATTGAAAGCTTGTTTTGCATCCCTCCACCAAACACATTGTTTTGCTGAATTTCTTGTTTCTTCAAGGTTCCTCCATCCACCATATTTGGAATTCAAAACTCTGGTCCACAGCTCACCATTTTGTTGCATTAATAGCCCCTATAGGTATGCCAAGATACACAAAAAGAAGAGTTAAGCAACTGCAGTTCAAGTACTTTGCTGCATCATGCTTCCATTGATCAGAAATCCCGAAAGCTCCGAATCTACTCTTAGCAAAATTGATTTTCAGACCCGATAGTTCAGCTTCAGATTCAAGCTTGTTAAGCTCAGCTTCTAACTTCTGGACCCTTTTAACACTGCATCGCTTTGTGTGCATCTTCAACACACACACACACACTTACACAGCCACACACCCACACACACACACACACACACACAGAGAGAAAACACACACACACACACACACACACACACACACACACACACACACACACACACACACACACACACACACACACACACACACACACACACACACACACACACACACACACACACACACACACACACACACACACACACACACACACACACACACACACACACACACACACACACACACAGAGAGAAACACACACACTGACAGAAACACACACACTGATAGAAGCACACACACAGAAACACACACACACACACATACACAGCCACACACCCACACACACACACTGAAACACACACGCACACACAGAAACACACACAGACACACACACACACACACACACAGAAACACACACACACACACACACACTGAAACACACCCACATACTGCAGATGCTGCAGAATTTGTGCCTTAAATAAGCTACAGTGCTTATTTTTGTAAAAGCTACAGTGCTCGTACATAACTTCAATTAATTTGAATCTGCTTTGCAAATGCTGCAGAATTTCAGGCTTAACCAAATTAGGATTTTCCACTCAGAAACCATCAATTTGCAGCATGAAGACACCACTCCTTAGATTGACCAAAAGCTTGTAAAGCATTGATTTGATACTGCTTCCCTCATCATGTGGCTCATGATGTTTACAATTTAATGATCCTTTGCTACCCTGCAATGAGACACACATAGATACACAAACACACACACATAGAGACAAACACACGCAGACACAAACACACACACACACATAAAGATACACACACACAGAGTCACGCACACATAAAGACACAGACAAAGACACAAACACACTGAGCCACAGACACACACAGAGACCCACACACAAAGACACACACACTGAGTCATAAACACACACATACACAAACACACTCACACACATGGACAGACACACACACACATAAAGAGACAAACCACACACACACCACAACACACACACACACACACAGTCACACACACATAAAGAGACAGACAAAACACACTGAGCCACAGACACACACACAAAGACACACACTGAGTCACAGACACACACATACACAAACACACTCACACAATAGACAGACACACACACACACATAAAGAGACAAACACAAAACACACACACACACACACAACTGTTGATGTCCTTGTATGTTCTTGTACGTCATGAATGTTCTTGTATGTCATGAATGTTGTTATACGTGCTGAATGTAATTTGCTATATAAATAACTGTTGTTCATGCTGAGTGAACCGTAGATTCCCGTTTGAGACTGAATGCAATGATTCTTGCGGATAGTTTGCATTAGTCATTGTATTTAGTCTTGAATTGTCCGTTTGGACAGTTTGGGGAGACTTGTATTTTTATGTTAGACTCATTCGGTCAGGTTATTATTATTTTGATTAATTTGATGAAATTTCGGTTGAATGCATTTCAAGTTGTTCTCTGAGTGCATACTTGATTATCGTGAAATTCGTTTCACCGATGTCATGTCGTGTACTTGGAGACCAATGCGAAATGCTGCCGAAATTTACTCAAATTGTTCAAAATAATGCTAACCTGACGTTTGAGGCTAACATAAAAGACAGTCTTCCTAAATGGGATAGGGCCACACCTATAAATAAAAAAGTGAGATTTGCATGCATGGATTTGCTTAGATGGATCGAAGTTGGATCAATCAAAGTCGCATGAGCCCAGAATATGAGGATGGCGTCGAGCAGTTTTTGCAATTTGCTTTAGAAAGAGGTCGACCGAATGAAGAAGGAAAATATTATTGTCCTTGCATCAACTGTTTGAATGGAAGACGACAACTACTTGACGACATACGGGACCATCTATTGTGTGATGGGATTAAGAAGAATTACACGACGTGGATATGGCATGGTGAAGTGACAGACATGCATAGTGGGTCCCAATCTGAACCGTTTGATGTAGAAATGGGAGATCGCTTGGAGACATGATTCGTGACCTTGGACAAGAGTGTTTTCAACAAGCACACGCCCCTGTGTATGAAGGATTGCAGAGTGATTCAAAGAAGCCTTTGTATACAGGGTGCAAGAATTCCTTAACCCTGTTGTCTGCGGTGTTAAGTCTGGTTAATGTGAAGGCCAGGTATGGGTGGAGTGACAAAAGTTTCACCTCACTGCTTGAGGTAGTGCACAATCTGCTTCCAGAGGACAACACGCTGCCTAAAAGTTACTATAAGGCGAAGAAGATATTGTGTCCCATGGGTATGGAGTATCAGAAGATTCATGCTTGCCCCAATGATTGCATACTGTACAGGCATGAATTCCAAGAAATGTCCAAATGCCCTGTCTGTGGGACTTCACGGTACAAAGTGAAGGATGAAGAGGAAAGCAATTCTGATGAAAACTCCAACAAGGGCCCCCAGCGAAGGTTTTGTGGTATCTTCCAATCATTCCAAGGTTTAAGCGTCTTTTTGCTAAGAGGACGACGCAAAAGACCTTACATGGCATGCAAATGGAAGGATTTCTGATGGAATGGTCCGTCATCCGGCTGATTGCTCCCAGTGGAAGAAGATTGATGGTTTGTATCGGATTTCGGGAATGAGCCAAGAAATCTTAGACTTGGACTAGCCAGTGATGGAATGAATCCATATGGCACCTTAAGCACTCAACACAGTTCATGGCCAGTTCTGCTAGTAATTTACAATTTGCCTCCTTGGTTGTGCATGAAGCGAAAATACATGATGTTGTCTATGATGATATCGGGCCCAAGACAGCCAGGAAATGACATTGATGTTTATCTAAGTCCGTTGGTTGAAGATCTGAGAAAGTGTGGGACGAGGGGGTTGTAGTGTTTGATGCGTTTCGCAAGGAGACATTTGAAATGCGTGCAATGCTTTTTTGTACCATTAATGACTTCCCAGCATATGGGAATCTCAGCGGTTACAGTGTTAAGGGTCATCATGCATGCCCCATCTGTGAAGAAAATACAAGTTGCACACAACTGAAACATGGGAGAAAAACAGTCTACAGTAGGCATCGCCGCTTTCTAACACCCAATCATCCTTACAGACGACTGAGAAAAGCTTTTAATGGAAGTCAAGAGCATGATATTGCACCGATACCGTTCACTAGTGAGCAGGTATATCAGCGGGTTCAACACCTGAACACTGTATTTGGGAAGACCCAAAAGAAGGATAAAAGTCAGAGTTGCATATGGAAGAAGAGGTCCATTTTCTTTGATCTTCCGTACTGGTGTGATCTTGACGTTAGACATTGTATTGATGTTATGCATGTGGAGAAAAATGTTTGTGACAGTGTGATTGGGACGCTCCTTAACATTCAAGGCAAGACGAAGGATGGCTTGAATACCCGTCAAGATCTAGCTGATATGGGTATAAGAGCATAGTTGCATCCAAGGTCTGATGGGAAGAAAATTTACTTGCCCCCAGCCTGCCATACTTTGTCCAAGAAGGAGAAGATAAGTTTTTGTCAGTGTCTTCGTCGGGTGAAGGTTCCACAAGGATACTCTTCAAATATTAAGAGCCTTGTGCAGTTGAAGGAGCTTAAGCTTGTAGGGTTAAAGTCTCACGATTGTCACGTGCTCATGCAACAATTGTTAGCCGTGGCTATACGAGACATCTTGCCAAACAAAGTCAGGTTCACGATAACTCGCCTGTGCTTTTTCTTCCATGCTATATGTAGCAAAGTGATTGATCCAGTAATGTTTGATGAGTTGGAAAATGAGGCCGCAATTATACTGTGCCAGTTGGAGATGTATTTTCCCCCTACTTTCTTTGACATCATGATTCACTTGATTGTGCATCTGGTCAGAGAAATCAAATGTTGTGGTCCTGTTTATCTACGGTGGATGTACCCGGTTGAGCGATACATGAAGATCTTAAAAGGGTATACAAAGAATCTATATCGTCCGGAAGCATCTATTGTTGAGAGGTACATTGCAGAAGAAGCCATTGAATTTTGTTCAGAATACTTAGAGAAGGCTAAAGCTGTTGGGCTTCCTGAGTGTCGGCATGATGACAGAGTGGGTGGTAAGGGTTCAAGAGGACTGCAGGTGATCACTCCAAGTGTAGAAGATTTGTTACAAGCTCACTTGTATGTCTTGAACAACAGTAATGAAGTTTTGCCATACATAGTTAAGCATGAAGCTTTAGTCAAACAGAATAATCCGAAAATGTCAAAGAATTGGGCGTTGAAAAAGCATAACAAAACTTTCTGTGATTGGTTTAAAGATACAATCTTTGCATATGAGAATGCTTCAGAAACATTAAGAAAACTAGCAGATGGGCCTAAAAGAAATGTTATAACCTGGCAAGGATACGACATAAACAGGTATTCATTTTACACAAAAGCACAAGATGACAAAAGTACAATGCAGAACAGCAGGGTCACCCTAAGGGCTGAATCTCAACACTTTGCAAGTGTCAATGACGCCAATCCCTGTGTAGCTTCCATCCCTTACTTTGGGTTCATTGATGAAATTTGGGAGCTTAATTATGTGAAATTTATAGTATGTGTTTTCAAATGTAAATGGGTTGACAGCAACACCAGTGTGGGCACCGATGATATAGGATTTACCCTGGTAGATCTAAAGAAACTTGGTTACCACAATGACCCTTTCATCATGGCAGAACAAGCTAGACAAGTATTTTACGTGCAAGACCCTTGTGATGAAAGGTGGTGCGTGGTTCTGTAGGGAAAAACAGTTGGTGTTAATGTAGAAGATGATGATTCATACATGGACACCTATGTTAGTCCTTTGACCGCTCAAATCACTGGTAACGTTGTCGGAGAAGAAGAAGCTGACGACGTTCATGCAAATCAAAATGATCATGATGAAGGAGAATTGATTAACATCGGCTAATGTAATTTTCTGCAGAGATAGAGGTCACCAAACCTAGTAAGTGACAACTACATTTTTCTCTTATTGAGGCATCGGTTTTTGTTTCAATTTGCCTCCTTAGGACTTCATCCAGCTCATGTTTGTCGCCAGTTTCATCATCCACCACCCTTTTCTTCTCTGGTTTCTCACGTTCATTGTTGTTAAACCCATATTTATGCTTTCTTCCCTTCATGTCTTGTTTTATCACAACTTTAGCTGAATCTCCCATCTTCAGCATAGTTGAAACTCCTGTCTCATTGTCCAATGCCACACTTTGATGGCATGTATCTCTTTTCTTCATATGTTCTAGTGCTTCAGCTTCAGAATGCATAAAGCAATCAGAATTTCCGAGTGATCACCAAAGGCTTCTGCATCAGCATTGACACTCCCCACCCTCTTTGGTTTATGCTTCTGTGTTTTCTTCCGTGCCTCCTCGTTATAAATCTCAGCTTTATTCGAGGTTGCACTAGAACGATCACCACCAATCTGTGCTTCTTCCTCGTCTATCAGGTCAATATCTTTCCTTTCAACTTTTGTTTTGTAAATTACAGTGTAGTTTTCAAAAGCAAAGGTAAAACGAAAGATATTAAGCTGGTAGAGGAGGAATAGGCACGGATTGGTGCTGATCCTTCTAGTGGGACCTCCAATAAATCTGAGAATTATAAGGAGGAAGCATGGAAGAAAACACAGAAGCATAAACCAAAGAGGGTGGAGAGTGTCAACACTGATGCAGAAGCCTTTGGTGATGACTGGAAAATTTTGATTGCTCTATGCATTGTGAAGCTGAAGCAGTAGAACATACGAACAAAAGAGATACAGGCCATCAAAATGTGGCATTGGACAATAAGACAGGAGATTCAACTATGCTGAAGATGGGAGATTCAGCTAAAGTTGTGATCAAACAAGACATGAAGGGAAGAAGGCATAAATATGGGTTTAACAACAATGAACGTGAGAAGGCACAGAAGAAAAGGGTGGTGGATGATGAAACTGCCGACAACCATCAGCTGGATGAAGTCCTATGAAGATCCTCCTCATTCTCAAAGAGGGGAACGAGCAACAATTTGAAGGTTGTATATTCAGGAACTAAAGAATTCAAAATAGCTAGTAATAAGAGGGATTTGTTTTTGGGATTTTCTGAGCACCAAGAGCGGCTACGCAAGAAGTTTGCACTTGAGGAGGGAAGGATATTTGCAGCTAATGAACAAGTTTCTTAACTATTTGTCCTTAAGATTTTATTGTTTCTTTTTGCTAATATGTAAATATAAATGGTATAAGGGTATGGCGTAAAAACATGGTCTATATTTACTTCTAAGATTGTTAAGGGTAAAAATGACCATGTCCCTATGGCATAACCTTATATTATTTATATTTACATATAAGAAAAAAAAACAGTAAAATCTGAAGGACAAATAGTTAAGAAAGTTGTTCATTAGCTGCAAATATCCTTCCCTCCTCAAGTGCAAGCTTCTTGCATAGCCGCTCTTGGTGCTCAGAAAATCCCAAAAACAAATCCCTCTTATTACTAGCTATTTTGAATTCTTTAGTTCCTGAATGTACAACCTTCAAATTGTTGCTCGTTCCCCTTTTTCTTTTCTGCAAAAAAGAAAATCAAATGTTGTCAAAACATGGATGAAGTCCTAAGAAAATCAATATCAAAGAAAACATGGATGAAATCACAATTAAAAAGCACAACTACCTATCTTTCAGAGTCCTTTGGTTAATTTGTCTTGTCTCCTTATGTGGTGGGGTTTTGTTTAATAATCTTATACTTTTGCCTTCCAAAAAAAACTTATCACTAATCCTTTTTTCATTAATCCAATTTTGTATGTTATTGTATAAAAGATCATGGATTCTCCACCTGCCTCCACTCCTCCTCCTCGTCCTCCTCCTCCTCCTCCTCCTTCTCCTCCATCTCCTCCTCCTCCTCCTCCTACTTCGGACGCATCGGCTTCGACGTCTGCTGTAAAGCGGACACGCAAAGCCTCACGCCTACGATCGTTGTCCACTAGACCAGCTGGTGTTGAGAGACCAGTGGTGCATCTTGGTCCTGCTACAGGGAAGGCCGACGGTCCCCACAAGAAGAAATTAAGAACATATTTGGGGATTGTGGCACGTGATAAGGTGGACATCACCTACGAGAACTGGAAGGAGGTCCCTACTGCTCAGAAGGACCTGATTTGGGAGGATATTCAGGTATTTCTCTTTTCTTATTTGATTGTGTGTAATTAATAGCCAAAAAATTTCATTATTGTAACAAATAAACTTTGTTTCATGTTGTCAAGTGGAATTTGATATCCCAAAGGCTTCTGACAGTAGGACGAAAAGGAAGTTACTACAGACCGTGGGGGAGAGATGGAGGCAGTTTAAATCAGACCTCACGAGGAAATGGGCCCTTGCAGTCGATCAGGACGGTGTCGAGGACACTGTCTGTGACAAATACGGCATCAGCAAGGAAAAGTGGGCCCAGTTTTGCCAGACTCGCAGAGACCCTTCTTGGGAGGTATGTTCCTTTGCCATTTAAGTTGTTTTTCATATTAAACATGATGTTGTTATACTTCATTCTACCCATTTCAAACATTATTGTTTAATTTTTTCAGGATGTGCGTATGAAGGCACAAGCCATCCAGAAGCAGAATACTGCTCCCCATGTTTTGTCTCGTGGGGGTTATGATTATTTGGAGCAGAAGCTCCTGGCTGAGAAGACCAAGAAGAAGATGCAGGAAGCTGCACAGTCAGGAAGCGTTGATGGCGTCATCGACTCTCCATCCCCGGTCAGACGCCACGTGAAGTGGAAGATGGCCCGCACGAAGAAGACAGGGAAGATGACGACTAAGGCTGCAAAGGAAATCGCTGAGAAGATTATAAGTCATGTTCAACTAACCATTACAATTATGTTTGAATATTTTGAGAATGCCATGGACCACTGTGTGTTTTCTGTGCAGGATTCGTTTGAGGAGCAGGCCACACAGGGATCGTTCGTCCCCCATGGACGTCAGGATGTTCTGGCCACTGCTATTGGACGTCCAGAGCACCCTGGACGTGTCCGTGGTATTGGAGCCGGTGTCACCATCAAGCAATACTTTGGATCGGCTCCACGGACGTCCCGCAGCGCTTCCTCCCTGCCTCCTGACGAATTACACCAGCTGACTCAACAGATCAGGGACCAGCTAGAGGAGTCCATCACAGAGAAAGTGACGAGGCAGGTCATGGCATCCTTCAGCCACCTTCAGTCGCAGATGCAATCTCAGGGACTTGCAGTGCCTCTTGAGCCTCTGGTTGGTCCTGGTCCCTCCGGTCCTCGAGTGAGCATAAAGGGGAGTTGTGTTGATCCCTCAGGAAACGATCCTAAGACCGGTGACTCTGACAGGTGCGGCTTGTACATAGAAGCAGATCCTGCCCGCCTGGTTGCCATCGGGGGAGTTTATGAGGGATCCACTGTTGTTCATAACACTCATTTGTTGCTTGGCCAAGTAAAGGTGAGTGTGGAGGAGGTTAGAGATGCAGATGCTCTAGTTCCTGTACCCACTGATGAGGTTTCCTTAGTGGGGCAGGCACGTCATACTTTCCTTGCTTGGCCGACACATCTGGTCAAGTCTTTATCACAGCAGGTACTTATTGTCCTTACTATATGTTTCTTCTTTTCAAATTAGGCTATTTAACTTTGTTTCATGAACAGGTAGCTGTGTCTCCGCCAAAACCACCTCCGAAGCCCGATCTGGAGGTCGATGATCCGCTTTATCTGATGACATTGACCATCCCAGAGCTTTTCTTGAGGCCTTATATGGTTAGATGGGATGCCACCGTGTTTGGGGTCGTTAATCCAGATTTCCCCCTTACATAAAGCACGAAGACCTCTCCGAAATCGCACATGGTGGTCAATGTCTCAGCATATCAGTGTTACAGTTGTGGATTCTGTAAGTCTTTATATAAAAGGCTTTTATTTACCTAAGTTATGGCTTTCAATTCATAAATATTTAACTTTGACTTAACATAAACAGGCATCTCACTGAAACATGTATGCGAGCGGGGAATTCTGATATCTATGGATTCCTCGAGCCTCAGTCCATTCAGAGGTTTAGGCAATCGCAGTTTGAATCTGAAAGTTACATAAAGAGTTGGATGCAGAGTTCACAACGCGATGTGTATCTTAGAGCCTACCTAAATGGGTAAGTCACAAAATAATAAAATTTAATTAATGTTTACTAATGTACTAACCCATTTTAGGTTCCACTGCAGCGGACATTGGCAGATGGTGGTCATCCTGCCCAAGGAACACTTAGTTGTCTGGTTTTGTTCATTGCATAACAGGCCAGACAACTACCTTAAGGGGATTATTAATAGGTTAGTGTTCTTTTCAATACATTTGCATTGTAATACCTCAACGTACAACACCAGTTTTTAATTGTTACTCATATGGAACAGTGCTATCAAGGGTCTTGATGATGCTCCACAGCCTAAATCAAAGGATCCTGCTAGGTGGATTGTCGTCAAGGTACGTCATTTACATAAAACTTCCACTTATATATATTTCTTTATGTGTTTGTACACTAGTTGTTTAATTAATATCCAAATTTCATTATGTATTTAGTGTAATAGACAAAAAGGAACTACTGGGTGCGGCTACTATGTCATGCACTGGATGTCCACCATCATTTTAGGAAGTTTTAGAAATAATTGGGAAGCGGTAAGTTTATTTCAAAGAAAATCGATTTATTTATAATTTGTATTACATTATTAACTTAATATGATTTATTTAATCATGCAGTATTTTAACGACCCTAGACCATTGGAGCCCGAGAGATTAAAAGCATTGCGGATTCAGTGGGCACAATTTTATCTCTGAGTTAGAGATGAGGCCTAGGATTTAGGGACATTTTTTAACATTTTTTACATTTTTTACATTTTCTATGTAACACGAACATTGAATTCATTTGTTGATTGTTCTTTATAATATATAAATCAATTATTTGATGTTTATTATCATTAAAACTGCTGAAAGCAGAATAAAATGTTTATTTGTTGTGAATTGGGCCTCCTGAAATTGCATTTGACAAGTACAATTTTGGATTTACTGTAAAAACAGAAAATATATATAAAAAAAATATTTGAAAACAACATCGGTTATTAACAAAAACCAATGTTAATATCATAACCAACATCGGTTATAATAAAAAACCGATGTTAACGTTTGTATATTAACATCGGTTTTTTGTGTATAACCGATGTCAGCGTTTGTATTTTAACATCGGTTATCTGTGGATAACCGATATCAACTATTGTACATTAACATCGGTTAATTATAAATAACCGATGTGAATATTTGAATAGTAACATCGGTTATTTATAATTAACCGATGTTATACACAAAGAACTACACCAAATAAGTGTAAGCATCATCAACGTTGACATCGGTTTTCTAGAAAAACGGATGTTAAGGGCATACATTAACATCGGTTATTATAGAAAACCGATTTTAAACTAACATATTAACATCGGTTTTACTGGAAAACCGATGTCAACGTTCATCATGCCTACACTTTTTTTGCTGTTGTTCATTGTGTTTAACATTGGGTATTTGGAGAACCGATGTTGTCATATGTATGTTAACATCGGTTCTCCAAAACCGATGTTAACATTCATACATTCAACATCGTCACTTTCAACATCGGTTTTAGAACCGATGTAGAATGTTCTAAATAACCGATGTTGAAAGTGTATTTTCTAATAGTGTTTCCTTTAAATTCATCATTAGATTGAAAGTTTATTTCACATAAATCACATATATAAAATTTATATCAATCCAAACTTATTTGTTATCTCTTTTATATAAATAAAAATCAATATAATATAAATATTTCAAAATATATTAAAATATGGATCATTTGATTATCTTTATATTGTTATTCAATTTTGATAAAATTTAATACAAACGATATTAGTAAAATATATATATATATATATATATATATATATATATATATATATATATATATATATATTAGGACACTTATATATTATTTCACTTATGACTCTAAAATGTCAAGATTGTCCTTGGTGAAGGGAGAGGGAGGAAAACTAGATTAGGAATTTGAATTCTTGATCTCACATTATTAATAAAATATAAAAAATATTTATCGATAAAATATAAAAATAAAAAAATAATATGGTTGGGACAGAGATGTTTGTTATGTTAGAGAAATTAGTGGAATTTTGTATATCATTTATCATATGTTTTCGCTCATCTCCGTGTCTTTCTTTAGCTTTTTATCTTTTTCTTCCATCAAACACATTTTTTATCATTTTATTTTTTACCTATTTATACTCTCTCTTTTCTATTTTCAATTACCTTTATGCTTTTCTGGTGGCTCTGAAACGGTGGAACTTATCATCAATTGTACGCTTTTGCAGTTGCCGTATGAATCCAACTCATCGGGTGCTTTTCACCCTTGTAATTCTACCACGATTAGATGACTGAAAATGGCACATGCCTAAAATAATCCATATATTGCATAACTCTGACCCGTCTCTTGGCGGGTGATTTTCCGGATTGGGCAACTTTTTTTTTTGTTATTTATCATTTGGGGTGTATTTGAAATTAATTATTAGGTGGAGATAAGTGGTAATCGATATTGTAATTTCTGTCTTTTAAGTTATAATTTTTATTTTTTTAATTAAAGTCGTAAAGTATATATTTTATAGTGTTGATTTTTTAAAATTTATAATTATAAAGTTATAGGAGTAACTTTGTTATACAACCTGAGAGTCGTAAAGGTTATTTTTTTTATAAAAAAAATTATTAAAGTTGTAAATGATCTTAGTCACTTCAATTTTTTTACACGTATATTCTTTTTAAAAAATATATAATTTTTTTTTATAAATAAATGTATTTTTACTTTTTTAGTTTTATTTAATATTTCTATATATTTTTTACATAGTTTTATTTAATATTTTTATATTTTTTGTATATTTTTTATTTAATATATTGTTTTATTTAATATTTTCTTAATTTTTGGTAAATTATTTTATTTAATACATTTTTTATATTTAATATCTTCTATATTTTTTATATGATTTTATTTAATATTATTTATATTTTTTGTATATTGTTTTATTTTTTATATTTTTTTACTAATGTTAAGAATTATTATTTTTTTGTAAATTAAAAAATAATACAAAAGACTTAAATTTAAATGAAAATATTAAAATCTACTACATGTTTGTTTGATACAAATATTAATAGTGAGATGATATCCCACAATGAGTTCTTCTAGATATGCGTCGAGGTCTTTCATCTTGTTACACTAGATTTATTGGTGGTTGTTGTCCTCTTATTCTACGACATCTTCCTTCTCTTGTTCTAGGATGATCACGTGTAATTGTTGGATGTTATTAAGGAACATCATCATTATTGTTGGTGTTGTTGTTATCATCATCTTCCTCTTCATCCTCATGACTCATGTCATGCATTTGAGTAGATAATGATGGATGATAACAAAAGCTCGATGGTGGTGAGATGTATGCAACATTAGTAGGAGCTTGAAATGAGTATTGAGGCATATATGATGAGAATTCCAATGATTGAAAACTTTGTTCATATCCTTGAAGCATATATTCAAAGAAGGTCGTTGATTGATAAATAGATTGTGCATGTGATTGATAATGTTGGGACATATATCTAAAAACATGCACTGGAGGTACATTGGGTTCAGCATGTGATTGATCGTGGTGATCACTAGAATAATACTGTAAATTAATATTTTTGAAGTTAGAAATAATAATGAATAATAATAGAAATAATTTATCAAAATTCTAAAGTAAACTTACAACTTCACTAGAGAGTGTCCCCTCACGCGATATATATATCATCTAGTTCAACGTATATACCATTGTATGTATTCTGAATTTTCATGCAAAATACCATGGTTAATTTCACATTGAACAATATAATCATTCCAATAATTCCATTTGTTAATCCAGTGACTATGATGGTAAGGCCAAGAAATATTTGTTCCCCCTCTCATATCTATGTCGTGGAGTTTGTCTAGGTTTGGTAGGTCATCTAGAATATTTTGTCGCAGTCTAAATTGTCTCATGACCCTATCTACTGCATGTCATTCCACAATTGCAAAACATATATTATTATTGTCACATATTTATTAACGAATAGGAAACACAAAGAAATAATTAATATGAATAATAAGAAATGAACCTCATTTATATGTAGTCTATCAAATATGATGCATATCAATCTGACTAAATTGGTGGAAATGTTTGTTTGGCTCATTGGCTGATACCACCTTCATGCAAGAGGAAATCCAAGTCCTTCTTGTACTTCATCAGATAGGTCATGTATATGTGGGGCAGTGCATTTAATGTGGTCCCACGCCCATTATTGTAGCAATAAAAAACATCTATCGATTTTAGTTTGCAAAGGCTTTACAACCCAATCTAGAGCTCAGAAAAAAGGAAGCTAATACTGCTACACCCCAACTATAATGACTTGCCTTGGTCAAATTTAATAACAAAAGGAAATACATAAAATGAACTCTTGCTCCTGATGTATCTAGCATCAAACATCCACCTATGAGCATCATGATATGAGCTCTAGCATGTTGTGCAATCACAACATCATTAGCATCAATAGGAAGTTGTCGAAAATTTTGCCGCAACCAGGTTAGATGAATCATTTTTCCCTTAATATACTTATCAGGTGGAGTGTCACTTGGTAAGGTTTGACAAGCAACACGTACATCACCAGTAATGGCACCAATTACTGACAGCTTGTCAATCTTGAGGCCCAGTTGCAGGGCCACATCTTGTAAAGTTATGGTTGTCTCCCCATGTGGAAAATGAAATGTGAGTTTCGGGTCTCCAACGTTCAACCAACACAGTGACCAAATGATGGTTAATATCAATTTGCCCGACAGTTATAACACGACCAAAACCAGCTTCATTTATTAAGTTTTTCATGTGATTATCTATACGATCCAAGAGCGTAAAAGCCTAGATAAAATTACACCTTTGACAAATCATTCTCTTTTGGCCTTCCCACACTTGATTCAAAATATGATTGTGTTGTAGGCACAACAGCGAGCCATCAAGAGGTCCAGGTTGTGCATGTGTCATTGCTTCACAATAAAGTAAACAAGAGATTGCAAGGATGAAAAAGGTGGGATGTGAGAAAAAGAAATAAGTTCTTTGATGGAAGTTAGGTTGGATGAAAATAAGAATGAAGAAGAATGAAAGACCAATTAGAGAAAGGTAGACTAAATGAGATAAGTTGTCTTTGGTGACTCGTTCACGTGAGAATCAATCTCATGGTTGAGTTCACATGCATGCATCAGTAGATAGTGTAAATTATTCATTCCCTTGAGTGAACGTGTCATGCATTTCTCACTAGCCAACTTTGAGAATCTCATGTTTATGTATTTGATTGGACTTCACATAATGGCTTTGAGTTCACGTGAGAAACAATACAATGTCATGCCTTTGAGTTCATGTTGAATGTGTAGAATAGAATCTCGTAGCTTTGGACTCTGTTGAAGGTGTAGCCTTTGGGTTCTTCAAGTTATCATTCACGAGCTTTATTATTGAGTCTGTAATATCATTCAAGAGCTAAGATTCTTCATCATTCACTAGCAGCATAGTTGAAATCTTGTATGGTCATTTTCATACTTCATATCATGCAAGCTAGCCTCTTGCAATATTCACTTTCATCTGCATTCATGAGCTTCATCTGCCTTTTCCTATTCTTCCGTAGGAGGTTAGGCTCATGCATTTCCTTATTTCCATGTGCACTAGCCTCTTGCATTTCCTTATTTCCATTATTCATGAGGCATGCACGAGTCACACCTTAAAAGTCGTAGCACAGGGCTCAACTTCAAAGTCGTAAAATAAGCCACGTCCTCAATGTTTTAGGGAGGGTGGGGTGGTATTTTAGTTCAAAAGTCGTGTGGTAGGGCAGAACTTTAAAGTCGTGACATATGGCATGAATTTAAAGTCGTGTTTAGTTTTTGTTTTTTTTTTTAAATCATACGTGTTATATGTTAATATTATTTGAGGCTTTTAGTTAATTAAAAATTTTATATGTTATAAGTTTTTATTATGTTAGGGTTTTAGTTGATTAAAAATTGTATATGTTATAAGTTAATATTATGTTAGGGTTTTAGTTATTTAAAAATGCTATATGTTATAAGTTAATATTATGTTAGGGTTTTATTTAATTAAAATTTTTATATGTTATAAGTTAATATTATTTTAGGGTTTTAGTTATTATTATTATTATTTGTACAAAAATCTTATAAGTTATAACTATTTATAACAAAAATATTATCCATCAAATGAAAGTCGTGGAGGCTAAAATACTATTCATGCAAAATGTACGACTTTCATCTTCATTATAAAAGGGATGATGGTTGACACTCAAGCTCACTCGTAATCTTCCTCATCTTTTCGCATTTTCCTTAGAAGTCATTGTAGTTATTTTTACTATCTTATCAGTTTGTTTTTATTTAACGCTAGATACTGTAAATTATTTTCATTTTTACTAATAAATTACATTTTTATTTGTTCAGAGATGGCTAATGAAGAACCCATAATAAGAGATAATGTTAGCGACTTTAGTGGCAAGGATTAGGAGCACGATGTTAACCAAGCAATCAAAGTTAGTGTGAGTCATCTTCATATTTTGAAACTATTAATAGCCAACTTTCAGAAGATCTACAGTTCTCAAATCCTTATCAGAACAGAATGAGTGGTAGCTCGAATGACCTTTATGAAGGCATGATATTTGAATCAAAACAAGCAGCTCTAAATGTCATTAAGCAATTTCATTTTCTACATTCATTTAAGTTTGATGTTGAAGAGAACAAGAGTGACAAGTATGTTGTTATATGCGTTCAATATGATAATGGATGTCATTGGAGGGCGAGACAAAATACGCAGTGGATGGGAGATGAAGAAAATAAATGGTATTCACACTGGCACAACTTCACTCATATCACAAGATCATTTTAGGTTAGACTCATTTTCAATTGCTCATAATATTGTTCACTTAGTGAAAACAAATCCTGGTATTCAAATCAAAACCTTGATTGCAGACATGTTGCAACGCTTTGGTTATACTATGACATATAAAAAGGCATGGACAACTAAACAAAAAGGACTTGAAATTGCATTTGAAAGTTGGGAAAAATCATACAGTTATTTGCCTGTATGGATGACAATTGTTCAACACTTTGTACCAAGTACAATTGTTAGATACAAAACATCCGCTTCAATGGAGGATGAGTTTTCTAAGGTGATTCTTAATTGTGTATTTCGAGTTTTTAAGTCATACATTAAAGGTTTTCAATATTGCAACCCGATTATGCAAGTAGATGGTACATTTTTAATTCAAAAATATCGTGATACTTTATTGATTGTCATTGGATAAGATGGTAGTCGAATTGAAAATTTATAGATTATATTAATTAAATTAAACTTTAAATATAAATTTTGTCTTAGATTTCAAAATTTGTAGAAACTGTGGTTGGTTACAAACTACAATAGCACTAAAGGAAGACTCATGCAATAAATGTGTGGTTGCTTTCATCAATATATAGAAGAAGAAAAATCAAACAAGAATATTATGTCTAATTTTGGCATCAGTAACGATGGATGAGTCAGGGGAAAAATGGCTTTCTGATTTGGTAACTATTGAGTTTTTAATTAGATTATAATGAATAAATTTATGCATCATATGACTTTAGTCCTTAACTATGAAAATCATTTTCCTTATTGCATGAAATGGATGAGTGCCATTTATTCAATGAACTCAACATGAACTCTCTTGAAGAAGAATTGAAGGAAGAGATCAATTATTCTTGTGATTCAATTTTCACTGCTGCAGATAACAGAAACAACGTGGGAAATTTATCATCTTTTGAAGAGAACAACACACAACATGCTAATTCTTCTTCAGAGAAACCAACAAGTTTATTCTCGTCCTATACTCTCTCTTTTGAGGACTGTACTACAGTTCCAAATGTTCCCAACAAAACATGTCAATATCATGGGGAACATGAACATTTGAAGGAGACACGAGAAGAAACACACACTAGAAAGTGCAAGAGGGGTACAAAAACTTGCCAAACACAAGATCACATAATTGTTGTAAGGAAAAGGAGAGAGAACCTCACTAGAATGTTCGTAGCACTTTCTGCCATTATTCCTGGATTGAAAAATGTCAGCTCTGTTATACCAAAATTTTTAACCTGTGATGTTACAAACTACAAAATGAAACACAGGTCATTAACAAAATGCATAGAAACATTAATCAATTTATACCTCTAGCCATTGCCATGAAAGAGTTGCATTATTTTGGTTCTTCCAAGCTCTCACTCTCTCTAGATGGTGTATTAGATGAATTGGAAGAAGTAAGCTCAGGGACCAAATACATGTGCTATATATAGGCATTCTACCATCAAGAATGCATTTAGTAGCCATTACCACTCATTAGTGGTCATTACCATCCATTAGTAGCAATTCAATTTGGCTTCTCAATTCCAAAACTGATGGAGCTTTTCATTTTACAAAACGTTCAGACCAAAATTATTACATTCTCCCACTTGGTCCAAACGTTTTGACTCAATGATTAAGTCAATGCTTAATCTTCTCAAGAAATGAATATATGAATCATAGTGATAGTTCCTCTTATAACGAGTAATATCATCCATGTATTACAATATGCTCAACTTCCCAAGTTTTATACTGAAAGTGGTAATAAAACTTAATGAATAAAGCCAATTTTTATTCTTGGTCCAAAAACATAATTTTTCTCAAATAAATCGATGTGCACATAAATATAAGAAAGTATCACAATATAAAAAGTTTCAATTATAACATGTATGTATACAATCATAAAGTGGAACCAAGTCTCATTCTTTCTACATGATCCTTAAATTTAAACAGTGGCATGCCCTTAGTTAAAGGATCAACGATCATCACCTCAGTGCTTATATGCTCAATGACCATTTTCTTGTCTTTTACTCTTTTTCTAATGGTTTTTTACTTAATGTTGGTGTGCTTACTTCGACTTCCACTTTTATTATTCTTAGCTATAAAGACAACAGCTGAGTTATCGCAGAAAATTCTCAAAGGCCTTGAAATAGTATCAACTATCTTCAGCCCAAAAATGAAACTCTTAAGCCATGCAGAGTCAACACAGCTTCCATGGTAGAAGTAGCAGACAAAGTCTACTTAACACTCCTCCATCAAATAGCACCAGCCATCATGAAAATATACCCCGATGTTGATTTGCGAGAGTCAACACAGCCAGCAAAGTTTGAGTTTGAATAACCAATCACATCTAGATTGTCTTTCTATCTATACATAAGCATGTAATCTTTGGTCCCCTGAAGGTACCTCATCACTTTTTTAGCAGCTCTCCAGTGGTCAATACCTGGATTACTCTGATATCTTCCTAACATTCCAATTGCAAAAGCAATGTCAGGCCTTGTGAACACTTGAGCATACATAAGGCTTCCAACAACTGAAGCATAAGAAATGTTTTTCATTTGTTCCCTCTCAAAGTCATTCTTTGGGCACTGGTTCAAACTAAACCTATCACCCTTCACAATGGGAGCAACCCTTCGTGAACAATCTTTCATCCGAAATCTCTCTAGAGTTTTGTTAATATAGGTTTCCTGTGATAGACCCAAAATACCTCGAGGTTTATCTCTATTAATCTTAATGTCGATGACATAAGATGCATCATCCATATCTTTCATGTCAAAATTCTTAGATTGAAATTGTTTCACTTCATGTAGCAAACCTCGATCATTGGTGTCAAGTAAAATATCATCAACATATAAAACAAGAAAACATATTTTACTCCCACTTACCTTGTGGTATATGCATTAATCCATGGGGTTTTCATCAAAATCAAATGAAGAAATTATCCCATGAAACTTAAGGTACCACTGACAGGAGGCTTGTTTTAAACCATATATAGATTTATTAAGCTTGCAAACCAAATGATCACCACTACTAGAGGAGAAGCCTTCAGGTTGTTTCATATAAACCTCCTCTTCTAAATCACCATTAAGAAAAGTTGTTTTCAGATCCATTTGTTTCAACTCAAGGTCAAAATCAGCAATTAATGCTAAGATAATACGAAGAGAATCTTTCTTAGATACTGGAGAAAAAGTCTCTATGTAGTCGATTCCTTCTTTTTGAGTAAATCTCTTAGCAATGAGTCTTGCCTTGTATCTCTCAATATTGCCTAATGAATCCCTTTTGGTCTTAAAGACCCATTTACAGCCAATGGCCTTTGCCCCATTAGGCAACTTTACAAGGTTCCAAACTTTGTTACTCTGCATGGAATTCATCTCATCTTTCATGGTATCATACCATAAATTTGACTCTTTACAACTCATGGCTTGATCAAAAGTTTCGGGATCATTTTCAACCCCAATATTATAGTCAGATTCTTGCAAATATACAATATAATCACTAGGAATAGATGATTTTCTTACTCTAGTAGACCTTCTTAAGGTTGCATCAAAATTTTCTTGGGGATCATGTTGTTCAACTGGTTGTTCATCATTTTCAGGAATTTGATGATCAACTTGATCGACTGGATTATCAGCAATAGGTTGTGGAATGCCAATCATGTGTTGTTCATCATCCCTTTGAACTTGAGGGGTGTGAATTATAACCAATCTTTCACTTGATGTGGAAGGTTGAGACTCTATATAATCAATTTCAGAACCTAAGTCCCTCAATTGATCACTCCCACTAATCATGTCATTTTCAAAAAAACTTGGCATTTCTTGATTCCATAATCCTAGTAATATGATATGGACAATAAAACCTATAACCTTTAGACCTTTAGGCATATCCAATGAAATACTCACTAATAGTTCTCGAATCAAGTTTCTTCTCTTGTGGGTTATATATTCTTACCTCAGACAGACAACGCCAAACGCACATATGTTTCAAACTTGGTTTCCAACCTTTAAACAACTCAAAAGGTGTCTTTGGGATAGCCTTGGTTGGAACACGATTTAATATATACAATTTCGTCTTTAGTGCTTCAACCCACAAGGATTTAGGAAGATTGGAGTTGCTAAGCATAATTTGTACCATGTCTAATAATGTTCGGTTCCTTCTTTCTGCCACACCATTTTGATTTGGAGAACTAGGCATAGTGTATTGGGCAACAATCCCATGTTCTTGAAGAAACTTGGCAAAAGGACCAGGTGCTTGTCCATTCTCAATATATCTGCCATAGTATTCTCCACCTCTATCTGATCTCACTATTTTTATTTGTTTGCCACATTGGTTCTCAACTTCAACCTTGAAGACTTTGAAGGCATCCAATGCTTCATTTTTTTTATGAAGCAAATAAACATTCATATATCGCAAATAATCATCTATAAAGGTGATAAAATATTTCTAACCATGTGCATCCATATCTGGACAACAAATATCAATATGAATTATTTTTAATATGCTTGAACTCCTGTTAGCACCTTTCTTAGAAATATTGGTATGCTTACCCTTAATGCAGTCCACGCAAGTCTTAAAGTCAGAAAAATGTAGTGTATTGAGTACCCCATCTTTCACTAACCTTTTACTCCTCTCAATGGAGATATGTCCTAATCTTCAGTGCCATAACATAGAGGAATTCTCATTAATATTACACCTTTTAATACCAGTTTGAACATGCATTGAACTATAAGTGGTATAATTTTGTAAACCAAGAAGATAAAGATCATTAGACAAGATACCATTCCTGACACATTCAAAATTATAAAATAACCCAAATGTTGTGTCTTTAAAATTAAATGAATATCCAAAAGGTACAAGTCTAGAAAATAAAATCAAGTTTCAAGAAAAGCTTGGTACATAAAAAGTCCTTTATAATTTTGAAATAAAGCCACTACTTAAAGTTAAAATGCAAGTTCCAATAGCCTCCACAAGTGAGCCTAGCTAATTACCTAATAAATTGCTTTGCTCACTTCCCACTGGTTTCCTTAGGTTTTGCATACCCTGTAAAAAATTTGCAATATGGATAGTAGATCCAGAATCAATCCACCAAGCGTTAATATTAACACTAGCCATATTAGATTCATAACATACTAATGAGATTGATTTACCTTTCTTCTCAAGCCATTTCCAGAATCTTGGGCAATTCTTCTTCATGTGTCCCTTCTTCTTGCAAAAGAAACACTTTGTCACCTTCTTAATATCAGCTTGAGGTGGTATTTTATCGTTTCCCTTTTGATTAGCTTGAGACTTAGTTGCTTTGTTCTTCCTACAAGCAGTTATCAACAATGCACTCTCACCCATCTCCATTACAAGCCTTTCTTCTTCCTGAACACATGTGGTCATTAATTCATTGATAGACCATTTGTTCTTATGTGTATTGTAGGAAATCTTAAACGGTCTATATACTTGCGGAAGGGTGTTCAAAATGAAGTGCACCAGGAAGGACCCAAACCTATCAACCTCTAGTTTCTTAAGTTGAGCTAAAATATCTCGCATTTTCATTATGTAATCACGCACACCTTTCACACTGGTGAGCTGAAGAGATGAGAACTTCATGATCAGGGTGCTTGCTAAAGCCTTATCTGAAGTGATGAACTGGTCATCAATGGCCTTAAGCAAGTCTCAGACCTTTTCATGTTGGTCAACAAAACGACATATCCTAGCCGAGATTTTAGTCTTAATGAACATCACGCTGAGCCGGTTGGATCGCTCCCACCGCTCATATAGCGTAACATTAGTTGGACTAGTTTCATCAGTGATTACAAGTGGTTTGTCTTCCTTATAGCATAGTCTATGTTCATCTACCCTAATTGCAAAAGAATTCTCTCATTTCATATCTTATAGTTATCTCCTTTGAGTTTGGGAACATCACATTGAATATCAGAAAAACTAACAGTTTGAGAAGCTGCAAAATTCAAAAGGTTTATGTCAAATTTTGAGGCATACTAATCTTAATTGTATCTTTTACCAATGTAAACATACCAAAAAAAATTGAATCATGTGACATAAAAATTGTCTATGGGCTAAATTTTTAATTCAATAAGAAACAATTAAACCTTATGATAGAATAATCAAATTACATACTCAAATTCATGTTTTACGGGTACAACATGAAAATAATTTAATTTTTATCGCAAATATTTACTTTATGATAAAATCGACAAATTATATATACCTTATGATGCCTGTGGATAAACCATGAAAAATAATATGTCATTTTATTCCAATTAATTATACAAATATAATAAAAATTCATTTGGGATAAAATTAATTATATAAAATACAATTAATCACAATATTATGTCTAATTTCTTATATGATCTTTAAACAACTTAATATATAATTTTAATCAAAATATAAATGATGTGGCTAATCCATAATTAATCAAAATTATAAAGATCACTTAGACATAAAACTTAATCATATGAGAATAAATCATATTATACATTTCAAGATCAAAATATAATATAATTATGAATAAGATTCTCATATATAATTTCATAATTAAAACATAATATTATGCATTTGATTTCATATATATATGTATAGAATAAAAAATTTCAAAATATCTTCATGCATAAAATAAATCAAAATTCCATAAATTGTAAAGATAAACAGAATAAGGATGTAAGATATGAAAAACAATTACATATCAAAAAACCTTTAATGATTCAGTAGGTTGTGCATACTATAGTATCTTGTCAGTCATGGCTATGATACCAAACGTTAGACTAAAATTTTTAACCTGTGATATTACAAACTATAAAACGAAATACAGGTCATTAACAAAATATAGAAAAACATTAATCAAATTATACCTCCCGTCATTGTCATGAAAGGGTTGCCTTGTTTTGGTTCTTCCAAGCTCTCACTCTCTCTCTAGATGATATATGAGATGAATTGGAAAATGTGAGCTCAATGACTAAATACATGTGATATATATAGGCATTTTATCATCAAGAATGCATTTAGTAGTCATTACCACTCATTAGTAGTCATTCAATATGACTTCTCAATTTCAAAATTGATGAAACTTTTCATTTTCCAAAACGCCCAGACCAAAATTATTACAAGTTCATATATATTTTTTCTTTTATTCTTAGGTCACCGTGCTCATGAGGTTGGTGTAGAGTATATATCCATCATGGTTATATATGTAACTTTGGTTTTTTTTTTTTTTTGTAGTTTTCACTCAAATTTAATTTATTAATTTTTTAACTATAATTATTCCTTTTGTTAATATTCTCTATATAAAACTCTCAATTTTGACTTTCTACCTTTTTATGAGTATTTTACTTTCTACTTAAATATATGCATGCAACTATTTACTGTGCTAATTGCGTCTGCATTTTTTAACTCACATATGTTCATGTTTTCACAATCACAACAAATGCAGAAAAAGACGTAGAAGCGACGTGTTGTAGCTTTTCTGCATACGCTAGTCAACTTATTTTAGATGCATATCCAAAAACATATATTAAATGGGATGAGTGTCAGTTTTGTTTAGGGATGTCAAAACACTATATTGATGAGGAGAAATTATTCACTTTAGTCATAGTAGAGAGACGATATATCATATATACAATTAAATTTAATTTAAAAAATGAATAATTGTTCCATAATATAAATAATGAACCAGTTAAATTCATGAAGTTCAGTTTTTCCGCCGAAGGTACATACAAGAGCTAGAATTTTTGTCAACTATTATTAAAGAGATTCAAATTCGATATCATGGACTTCTAGCTAGTTTCATGTTAATATGAATGAAATATATTTTTATTTTTTAAAATATAAATTTTATAAAATTATTTTGTATTTAATTTAAGTCCTTCAAATTACAGAAATTTATGTGTTGTTCATTTTTAAAGAATTTAAAATAAATTATTTTTAATTATAAAACTAAAATACTTGTGATATGTAGATGGACAAGCTCTCTATCCTCAACAACGCCATAGATCAGTAAAATAACGTCAAACTCGTGTAGAAGATTTGGAGGAACAAAATAAGAAGAAAAACAGAGAATATATAACGTATTTCAAAAACAACAAGCCCCAATGTTGAGGACTTTTCATGGATCTATAATGGCTTAGATGGTACCAAGACATTTCCCCACGTTGAAGCAAGAGTTTCAGCAAAAGATGTCCTCATTAGAGTTATTTGTGACAAAGAAATTGACATTGTAACGAAGTTATTGTCCAAGCTTGCAGCTCATAATCTCTCCATAGTTTGTAGCAATGTTGTTCCATTTGGGAATTCTACTCTAAAAATTTCCATGATTGCTAAGGTACATGCGAATATTACAATTAATGTAAAGATATCATGAAGAAAAATATAATCATCTTCAATAGATATTACTCTCTTGAACTATTAAATATATAAGGAGAGATTCACTTGCTTCACTTCAAGAGTAAATAGTTATTTTTCATTTTTATTATTTATTTTTTTAAAAATCTAATGATTAAGATTAGTTACTTATTAAATAATAAAAATAAAAAATAACTATAAAAGAATTATCTTTGGAATAAGTGGATCTCTCCTCTCTTTACATATAATTAGCTTAATTGTTAGTTTTGTTGTTTCTCACTTTTATGTCTATTACATAAAACTTTAGTACTAAATTGTTGTAATATATTTCTGTAGGTGGACCGTGAATTCAACATGGCAATGGACGACCTAGTGAAAAAATTGAACGAGGATTTGCTGAAGTGCTGCAACTTGCAACAAGAATATTAATGAATCACGTACGCAGCGTATTAGCTATTTGAAGGTTTTAATACATTATAAACTCGCATTTAGTCTTTGTAGTTTCTCAATTGTTAAAATTGAGTCTCTCACCTCATATTTTGTACAATATTTAATAGAAATGTCACAAGGTATGATATGTGAGGTTGATTTGTATAGATTGTTATAGGCAAAAATATACAATATCTAGACAATATTGACATGTGGTAGTGACTTATGTTCCTTAACAAATAATTGACCAATTAGTAAAAGCTTTTGTCGCTTAAATCAGTGGTTCAGTAGTTGATCTTGATAATGAAATAAATCATATTGGGATGAAAATATATCTTAAGTGCGCTCACAGTCTACATCTATAAGCAAATAAAATATATCTCTAAACAGGTGTTGCTTTCTGCCCCCGGATTGGCCAATCAGGAATTTACCGTTTGACTTCTGAAATGTTCAATTTGGAAGGAAAAAACCAAAAATATTCTCAAAAGGTGTAGAAAGCAATTTTGGAACACACAAAGTAACAGCCCATTTAACATTTGCCGCTGGCGTTTGGGGTGGTTATTGGTTTTGGGCTCCGAAGCCCACTATCATCAATGGCAAATTCATAAGGCTTTTGCTATATCCATGCGCCTTTATTTCTAAGTATACACTCTTATTTATTTTTTTATTCATATATAACCAACATTCATACAAAATCATTATTTTGGAATGCACTTTTCTAAAAAATAGTTTTATTTTATCATTTTGGAAAGTACTTTCAGAAATACGATTTTATTTTAGTATTCCCATAAGTACTTTTTGGAATGTTGTTTTATGTTTTGAAAAGTACTTTTTGGAATGGGAAAAATAAATAAATTATTTTATGGAAAGTACTTTTTAAAATTTTAAGAAAAACATCACAAAAAAATCATGCATAACATTAGGATCATTAAAAATCTCATATAAAGAAAAAATGATATAATAGTGAAGCAATTAATTGAAGTGGAGAAAATGTATAATCAACATTGGTCCTTCAATTTGGACGACTCTACGAGGCACTCATTACATCAATTCAAAGTTTGAAAGATGAAAAAAATCCTAATACTAGAGCAAGAGACTGAGTAAGGGAGGAATAAAAGGGCATCAAAGCAAGAGATCCAAGAGGATAAAGTGAGTGAAAGAGATGAGGTAGTGTGATGAAAGAAAAAAAGGATGTGTGTTGGGAAAAGCTGTAGGCAAGTGAGGTAAAAGGTGGACACAGGAAACGCTTAGGAGAAGATTGCATGACATGTGTAAAGGAGACACATGACTATAAAAATTTGGAAAATTACTTTTTTTTTATCCTCCCAATATTGGTTAACATCAGTTTAATAAGAATTTGATCAATTTTATCCGATTTCGGCCAAGCCAATAACAAGACCGATCCAAAAGTAAACTCGAACCAATTGTGGATCCCGTTCCCAATTGGATTGGTTCGGTCGATGAATCCGGGCCGAGTTTCAAAATAATGCTTCCTACACACTTTTTTATGAACAAGATTGTTACGTAAACAAATCAAACAAAAAAGATATATATATATATATATATATATATATATATATATATATATATATATATATATATATATATATATATATGATAAAAAAAGACGACAGTATAATTGATTTTTTTTTTAAGAAAAGTGTAATTTATTTAAAATATATTTAAATTTATTTAGTTTTTCAATTTTTTAGTTAATTGTTATTCTTATAAATTCTATAACTCTTAAGACGATTCTATCATCAGTTATTAATTAATCATGTGTGTCATGTACTTAGACATATTGCATTTTATGCCACTTCAAAATTGTTTCTAATAATGTATCATTAGATGCATATTATGTTATTCTAAGAATGAGAAATTTTTTAAAAAATTATGAAATTAAAGTTAATAAAATAAATCATATTCACACTAAAAAAAATACATCTAAACCTAATATTATTAGTTGGATTTGGTGATTTGTCCGTAAATAGACTCTTCCTGGTTTTTTTTCGCACTTTGCTTCTTCTTTGTAAGCTTGTTTCATACTTTGTGGTTCCAATTTAATTTTCCAACAGATGTCTCATTTTCGTTTTATTATATGTTGTCTAGGTAAACATATATAACGCGTAAACTAAAATGTGTAATTAAACCCTAAGTTAATTAGCATTTCCGAGGTATACATATTTTATTGGATAATCTTATCCTTAAATCATTTTTAAATTTTAAATTTTTCTTCTTGTTGGATCAAGTGGTCTCGGAAAAATTAAGAGAGGGTTGAATTAATTATTAATGTGTCTTGACTAATTAAAAATTATTCTTCTTAATGTTACTAGATTCAACTAAGTTTTTTACTACTAAATTAAGAAAATAAAGAACAAAAATAATAACTCAACCAAAAGTAAAAGCGACAATTAAAAGTACACAGCGGAAATTAAAGAGTGTAGGAAAGAAGAAGACAAACACAAGATTTATACTAGTTCGGCCAGAACCCGTGCCTACTCTTTGGTAAAAGATTTTGTGAAAAATTCTTGTGCTACTCAATGTTTTGAAAAACTTTTTTAGTTCTTATCTTGATTGAGTCTTCTCTTAATTCTTGAATCTTGAGTCTTGAATCTTGATCTTGATTGTTCTTGAATCTTGATTCTTGAAACTTGATTGTTCTTGAATCTTGAATCTTGAAACTTGATTCTTGAATCTTTTTGACTCCTGATTCTTTGGAACTTGCTTAACTCTTGATTCTTTGGCATCATCAAAATAATCTTGGAAGTCATTGCTTCCCCAATCTCCCCCTTTTTGATGATGACAATCCTGAAATGAAGATGATACATACAAGTTTTGTTCTACCGTTCACTCATCTTTTTCTCCCCCTTTCTTTTTGAATCTATGCTTAATTTTAAAGCTTTGAAAATATAATATCTTGATTTCTAAAATACCCATTTTTCTCTCCCCCTTTGACAACATCAAAAAGGCCAAAGTGTGTAAAAACATGAATAATTTAAAACATACACAAAGCATAATTTGTAAAAAAAAAACATAAATGATTCTAAAACATACATAAAGCATAATTTGAATAAAACCAAATTGAAATGCAAACCACTTAGTCATATATCACAAACCATAAACATCATGTTCAGTCATACTAAGCAAATATTAAAAGAAATATTAAGTGTTCAAATGTCATCATAATAAAGCCAAATACACGCCTAGAAATCAAAATACTAATAATAATAGTAATGTCTAAACTATTGGTGGTTGGGAAGGTAAATCAAGGCAATCACGAATGATGGTGACATCTTCTTCAACCTTTGCAATCCTTGAGTTCATCTCCTAGAATCGTGTGTCCACTTGACGTTCCAAGGAGTCAAACCTCTCACCAACATAGGTTTGAAGTTCATCAAACTTGTCCAAAATACTCTGAAGGAGAAAAGAGTCCCCTTCAACCAATAAGTGTCCTTCATCATCATTTGGTTAAGCACCCTTTTTTATCCAAGAGTCATCACGCTCTTTGCAGTAACCAAAGGACGCAACCACAGCAGCACCAATCAAGAAAGATCTCTTGATTGGAACATATGGTTCAAAATCAAGAGGGATGTTACAATGTTGAAGGAACAAGGTAACTAAGTGAGGATAGGGCAAAGGAGCATTTAATCACAATGCCTTATGCATGCGATACCGGACTAGATGTGCCCAATCAATTTGTCGGCCGGTATGAAAGGCCCACATGACTATTAGATCTTCTTCAGAAACCTGTGCAAGGTTTGAAGATCTGGGGAGTAAGATACATACAATTAGATAATGGAGGATGCGGCTTTCAAGAGCCAATGAACTGGCAAGCAGCCTTCCGATCATATCTGCTTGGTTGGTGCAGACCAACCGATGGGCATCATGCACAGAAAAATCAAACTTCCAATCATCATCCAATGCAC
The DNA here is from genome assembly GCF_000004515.6 of Glycine max. Taxonomy (NCBI): domain Eukaryota; kingdom Viridiplantae; phylum Streptophyta; class Magnoliopsida; order Fabales; family Fabaceae; genus Glycine; species Glycine max. Next base: position 31,428,745 of record NC_016090.4, on the reverse strand, counting down.
CTTCAAATGGTACACCATCACTAGACAATTGGGTCAAATCATAGAAGAGGGATTGATCAATGACCATCTTTATCCCATAGACCTCTGAAATCAAGGTACTTTCTTGAATTTCAAGGTTATAATAAAAGGCTTTTACCAATTCAGAATACACAAGCAGTTTTAAAGACATAAAGGGAATGAGATTTGAGTTATGAAATGCTTGAATGCATTTGAAACTCTCATCAGAAAAGAAATTCATATCTATGAACTTAGGGTCAATGATAGAGCGAGAGGAGAAGAAGTTAGTGTACCGTGTATGTTGTTCTTCCGATGAGAACAATGAGGAGGAGGAAATGGAGGAAGGAATTGGAGTATCTTGTGCCTCGGAGTACCGTTGGCTTCTACTTGAAGAACCCTTGCGCTTCTTTGAGGGTTCTGCCATTTGAGAGACTTATTCAAAATTTCAAACGGTTGAAATGAAAGAGGATGAAAAAAGATGAATTTTGGACTTTGTGGGACATGATTTGGATACGAAATGAGTAAGTTGTGGCAGAAAGAAAATTTGGGAATGAGGGTTTTGCAAGAGAGACAAAGTTGCAGTTTCGTGAATTCTGAAATTTGAATTTACAAGCAGTAGGGACGCGTTGTAATCGATTACATATTGTGGTAATTGATTACCAGAAAGCATTTTAGCAAAACTAAGTGCAGAATGAATTCTTAGAGTGGAAGGATTTGAAAGATATATATATATATATATATATATATATATATATATATATATATATATATATATATATATATATATATATATATATATAACATAATAGATTTTTTTTTAAAAAAACTTTATGAATGACTATTAAGCAAGTAATTCACATATCATACTAAAAATCATGCAAGAATCATAGGCACTATCAAGTATTTGTTTTAATAATAAACTTCATGCTTCGAGAAAGAAAATAACTCAATCAAACATATAAGCACATACTCATAATAACAATCAATCAAGACAAACAAATAAAATTTTGTTAGTCATCATATAAACAAGTTAATTGAAAGGAAAGTTTCAACCAACTTAATTTAAAAGAGAATGGTTTTGATGTTACCTTTTTCATGATTTAAGTGCTTAGATCTTTAAAGATGGAAGTCAGACTTTTGTTTTTCTTGCTTAAACTTCTTGAGAGATGTTCTCATCACTTTCATAGTCCTTGGATAGAAGGTTGATCTCCTTCTCTAAACCATCGGACGAGTCATTGTCGTCCCAAGCCATATACGCCTTCTTGGATCTTCTTTCTTTATAGCTTTTCTTCTCATTCTTCTCGGGCCATGACTCATTTGAGGGACAGTTTGCCTTTATGTGACCGGGTTAATTACACTTATATCATTTAAGAGTTGGAGAAACTTCTTGGGATCTCTTCCCATTGTTGAAGTTATGGCTTCTCTCCATTCTTCTATTTTTGACGAATTTATGAAACTTCTTCACAAAGAGTGAGAAGTCTTCTTCATCATCAGATTCTTCTTCTTCTTGCATTGAGGAGGGGGCTTTGAGTGCTATGCTTCTTTTCCTTTTGTCGGTCTCTTCATTTTGGTTGAGGCGTTGACGTTCCATTTCATGTTCCTGCAATTTGCCAAAAAGAGTGGCAAAAGACATAGAGGAAAGATCTTTACTTTCAGAAATGGCAGTTACCTTGGGTTGTCATTCCCTACTTAAGCATCTCAAAACTTTATTGATTAAGTCTTCATTTGGAAAGGTTTTTCCTAAGGAGGCAAGGTGGTTGACTATGTGTGTGAATCTTTTTTGCATGCTTTGGATGTTCTCATTAGTGTTCATCCTAAATAATTCATATTCATGTGTAAGAGTATTGACTCTAGATCTTTTCACATCAATTGTGCCTTCATGTGTAAGTTGGAGAGTATCCCACATCTCCTTTGCATTTAAATAGTTTGACACTCTAAAATATTCATCTATTCCTAGGGCAGAAGTAATAATGTTTTTGGCTTTAAGATTATATTGGATTCTTCTTCTATCTTCTTCAGTCCATTTATCTCTAGGTTTTTCTGTTGTTGTGCTAGTGCTTGCATCTACTATGGTGGGTACATAAGGTCCTATTTCTATTGCTTCTCAAATGTTTAAATCTATGGCTTCAATAAAGATTTGCATTCGGGTTTTCCAATAGTGGTAACCCTCACCATTAAAGATAGGTGGCCTATGGATGGAGTTTCCTTCAGGAAACAGAGAATTTGAGGAGGCCATGAATCTTGAAGTTGTGAAACTTTTCTCAAGATACCAGCTCTGATACCACTTGTTGGATCAAGTGGCCTCGGAATAATTAAGAATGGGGAGTTGAATTAATTATTAATGTGTCTTGACTAATTAAAAATTATCCTTCTTAATGTTACTAGATTCAACTAGGCTTTTTACTACTAAATTAAGAAAGTAAAGAACAGAAATAATAACTTAACCAAAAGTAAAAGTGGCAATTAAAAGTACACAGCGGAAATTAAAGAGTGTAGGGAAGAAGAAGACAAACACAAGATTTATACTTGTTCGGCCAGAACCCGTGCCTACATCCAGTCCCCAAGCAACCAACGGTTCTTGAGATTTCTTTCAACCTTGTAAAATCCTTTACAAGCCAAAGATCCACAAGGGATGTACCATCCCTTGTTCTCTTTGAACAACCAAGTGGATGTACCCTCCACTTGAACTGATCCACAAGAGATGTACCCTCTCTTGTTCTCAGTATAACAACCCAAGTAGATGTACCCTCTACTTGTACCACAAAGGATGTACCCTCCAATGTGTTAGGACAAAGAATTCTTAGGCGGATAGTCCCTTGAATTCTCTGTGAGGGGGATACAAAAGATATCTCAGGCGATTAGTCCTTTGAAATCTTTTGTATAAAGGGAAAGGGAAAAATATATCTCAGGTGGTTAGTCCTTTGAAATCTTTTGTAAGAAATAGAAGATATCTTAGGCGGTTAGTCCTTTGAAATCTTTTGTCAAGAGGGAGAAGGGAAGAAACAAAAGAATTCTCAGGCGGTTAGTCCTTTGAATCTTTTGGCAAGAGAAAGAAGTGAATGAAGAAGAACAGTAGTACAAGTTTTTGAACAATGAACTTTTCTTGGAAGAGAAAGTATTGAACAAAAACTCTATGAAAGAAATCTGTCAATCATGAAAGGAATCAGTCTTAGTCATTTGAAATTCGTGCCATGGTCACATATTTATAATCATTTGATGACTCAAGTTAAAGTTTGTGACTCTTGGCAATTTCTTTAAAACTAGTCACCTTTTAAAAGTTGTGACTCTTTTGAAAACTAGTCACTTAAAGGTTGTGACTTTTGAAAAACTCTTCAGAAACAAGTCACTTTAAGAATTGTGACTTTTGGTAATTTATTTTTCGAAATTAGTCATTGGTAAGCGATTACCATCATGGTGTAATCGATTACACATCAATAGATGTGACTCTTCATGTTTAAATTTGAAAATCAAAACGTTTAGAAATTCTAGTAATCGATTACAAGTATTGTGTAATCGATTACACAAGTTTAAAATGATTTGAAAATGTTTTATCATTAGTTGTGACTCTTGAAATTTGAAATCTAACGTTTTAAACATTGGTAATCGATTACATGCTCATGGTAATCGATTACAACTTTGTAAATCAGTTTGGAAAACAATGTTGGCTATTGGTAATCGATTACTACCTTCTGGTAATCGATTACCAGAGAGTAAAACACTTTGGTAAAAGATTTTGTGAAAAATTCTTGTGCTACTCAATGTTTTGAAAAACTTTTTTAGTTCTTATCTTGATTGAGTCTTCTCTTAATTCTTGAATCTTGAGTCTTGAATCTTGATCTTGATTGTTCTTGAATCTTGATTCTTGAAACTTGATTGTTCTTGAATCTTGAATCTTGAAACTTGATTCTTGAATCTTTTTGACTCCTGATTCTTTGGAACTTGCTTAACTCTTGATTCTTTGGCATCATCAAAATAATCTTGGAAGTCATTGCTTCCACACTTCTAACTTACATTAATTTCTCACTTCTTTTATATGATTAATGTTTTTTATTCTATCATTGTTTATTAATTATATTTAATTTATTTTTTATTATTATTTAAAAGATTTAGAGAGACATCTCCTAATACAGTACGAATTATGTAACAAAAAAAGTACGAGTTAAAGGTTGTTCTCTAAAGATTTATAGTCAACTATTCATCAACATGCGAACGTCGGAGCCAAGTGTTTTCTGGTAAGGGCATTTCAATCTAAAAAGCTTGATGTGAAACACAGATCAAGAGGTTCATGTGAATTTGGAGTTGGGTTCACACATATCGAGAATCATTGTTCGAATATGGGTTTGGGTTAACACAATTGACACCACCTCCTTCACAATCATCGTTCTGATCCACATGACTTTTATCATCTACGATCATAACGCGACGAGGTCGATTCTGATTACCATCTCAGCACATTTGTCTCGTTTGATTATGTATGTGTTTAGGTGTTAGGGATTAATTTATGTTCATAAAGTGCTTAGATGTTTAACATGGTTCATCACTTCATTTGATTTTGTTCATGGTTTATCCCATGCTTTTCATTTTAATCGATTTTGAGTTCAACATGTTGGGTAATCAACGCTCCTACAAATAAAATTACTTACACCCACAAAGGATCGTGAAAACACAATAAAGATTACACCGTATGAAAAATATAACAAACACAAGGATTTAACGTGATTCGGCATCTCTTGTCTACATTCACAAAATTGTCTCAAAAGTATTTTATTATCATAAAAATGATTACAAGATTGTAACTCTCCCTAAATAGTGTATCACTCTACAAACCCGAGTACCCCACTCAATGGTTACAAGAAATGATAACACTCTCACACAAAGACAATTTTCTCTCAATAAAATGATTTTGTTTCACAATCTTTCTTCTTACACGCTCTTTCTTCATGTGTTACTTCTCCACTAATTATCTTCTTTATCTATAGTGAAGATTGCCACCAACTATAATAAATAAGCTCTCTTGGAAGTTGAAACAAAAATAACTTCCAATGCATTCATTCAACTAAGGTTCATCTAGTAAAATGTAATATTTCACTTTGAATTTAAGTCACCTAAACCTTAGTGATAAAAATTCAATTCCCAATATGCATGCACCTTATCTTTTGGGTTGAAACTCTACAATTCTCCTCCTCAAGCCAAAAGAGAAATATCTTTCAATCAATTTGAAAATGAACAAACTCCCCTTCCAACAGAAGTATCTCCCAACACTTATACAACATTAGGAAACTTCACTTTCTTCTTCACTTTGTTTTCATGGTTCCTCTCTTCAAGGCTTGTCCATCCAAATAGCAAATGTTACCATTATTTTTTTGTCTTCGCAACACCAAGTGTCTCCCCTTGTACACCTTGCATCCCCACTTTGAACCAACTTATTTGTACCCTCATGATGTCTTCTCCCCTATCTTAAACCTTTGTGTGCTCCCAACCATAGCTCTAATACCACTATTGGATAATCAATGCTCCCCCAAATAAAATTGTACACACCTACAAAGGATAGTGAGAACACAAATAAAGATTGCACCATATGAAAAATAATAACAAACATAAGGATTTAACGTAGTTTGACACTTCTTACCTACGTCCACGAAATTGTCTCAAAAGTATTTCACTATCATAAAAATGATTACAAGATTATAACTCACCCTAAATAGTGTATCACTCTACAAACCCGAGTACCTCACTCAATGGTTACAAGAAATGATAACACTCTCACACAAAGACATTTTTTTCTCAACAAAGTGACTTTGTTTCACAATCTCTCTTCTCACACACTCTCTCTTCATGTGTTGTTTCTCCACTAATTATCTTTTTTATTTATAGTGAGGATTATCACCAACTATGATAAATAAGCTCTCTTAGAAGTTGAAACAAAAACAACTTTCAATACATTCATTCAACTAAGGTTCATTTAGTAAAATGCAATGTTTCACTTTGCATTTAAGTCACATAAACCTTAGTGATAAAAATCCAAATTTCAATATGCATGCACTTTATCTTTTGGCTTGAAACTCTACACTACCTCTATCTATTTGTGGTTACAGAATCACGTTGTGACGGTTTATGCTTGTTCTTGTAGGTTAAGTTAATTCTTTTTTTTAGGACAAAGAAGATGAAGATGTAGAAACATAGGTTGCTTATGGGTTTAGTTCTATTATTGTTACTGTTGGTGCTTAAGTCGTTCATTTTTCTATTTTTGGTTTTTTCTGTGATTTGGATGTGAATGTGGGAAGAGAATGAGGTTGTGTTTGTCATTCTTCTTGATGAATGTTTCATAAGCATAAAAAACAAATTACAAAAGCATATAAAATTTTTTGTTTTTTTAATAAATTTATAATTAAATAATAACTATATTAATCATAAATAATGGTTAATAAACAAATATAAGTCTAACATGTCACAAATTACTTAGTCAATGTTTGCACATTGACGGTCAATGAAAACAATTTAACCAAATTAAAGGGTCAAAATAGTCATTTTAAAAATCAAGGGAATCAAATTTTACAATTAGAAACTAGGAGGACAAAAATTACTCATTTATAAAATTAGGGGACTAAAATTATAATTAAACCTAATGTTTATTAAGAAAATTATAAAAAAACATTAAAAAAAGTTATGAATTAAAAACACAATTGTAGTAATATATATACTTTTTCTTTTTCATTATAATTTAATTTTAACCAATTCATTGAAGAAGAAAAAATTAAATTAGTTAATGTTCTAAAATTTATAAAAAAAATAAAACAAAGTTGCAAAACTATATTTATTTAAAAATTCACCAATTCTATTAGTTTTCCTCCCTACCTTAATTATATAATACATCATTAATTTTAATATAGTGACTATTGATACAGTGGACTAACATTAGAGAAATGAAAAAAAATACAAAAAAATAATTATAAAATAATGAAACATGATGCAATTAGATATTAAAGATAGGTTAAAAAGTATTCAATGCTTCATATAGATTTTAAATAACTTATATAAAGGAACAGTAAAATAAGGCCTTTTGTAAAAGGATAAAATAAGGCTTTTTAAAAAATGTGGCTTACAAAGAAACATGGACAAAGTATTTTTAAAGTGCTAAATTCATTTTCATATACGAATCAATATTTATGGATTAGATTTGTATCCTAAAAAAAAATGGATGAGATTTTATATTAAAATATATCGAAAATTCACCCATTACGTGTTTAGCATTCTAGGTCTTGCTCTTTCTTCTGGTTTTACATTATTTTGGTTTTTTTCTTAATCATTTAGTTCATCAAGAGAAGAGATGAGTAATTTAGAATTTAATCAACAGATAATTAAATTTGATTAAAAATTATTTTTGTTAAGAATCAGATAATATCCGAATAATCTATCATTAATTTTAATATATTAACCACTTTTGAGTTTAACATTATTTCTTAGACATTTATATCTTTTAATTATTTTAACACATGTTTCATTTAATTTATTATAAAAGGAACTAACTGTTTCTTATATAATTTTTTTGAAAATAATATATATATATATATATATATATATATATATATATATATATATATATATATATATATATATATATATATAAGGCAATTGTTTAACCTTACATTTTTTCTTGAAGGATGTATACTTAAGATCTTTGCTGTGCATAATTTCACGAACTCTTAATATTGTAAAGATTTCTTAATACTTAATTAGTCAAATTCTAATTTTGCGAAGATTCCTTAAGCTAGGGCCTAGTTTATATTTCTTTATCTCTTAATTCGTCACTCTCTGTGGGTGATGCATGCGCTGCGTTTAATTTATTCTACACTAGACTTGGTATTATAGAAGTTTTAACAATACGTTTGAGTTCATGTCACCTCTTCAAAGAATCAATGTTTATTATAAATTTTATTTTTGGACAATGGACTTAAAGTTGGATATTGTCATATAATATTATTACTTAAATGAGGATGTTAACTGGTAAGTACGACGATATATTGAATTTTATTAAGGATTAATTTCATCATAAAGTATTTTATGCTTAAAGCTGATGCTACCAAGTTATAAAGATTCTTCATCACATTAAGGTAAAATGTTCAACTTAAACCCATATATTTTATTTTATACAATATGTTACTGCCGTTTTCAGTATAGAGCTTTTAATCTAAAACCCTTTTACATTATTATTTAATATCTCATGACATTATTGTTGTTCTACAATTGCAAAACAATATTTTAAACATTTTAGTCTCTAAAATCTGTGTTTGAGTTTTCATATCTACACAAGAATTTGGAGCAATATATAAAAAATAAAAAATAAAATCATACATAATAATCTACTATTAGCTGAAAAAGAGAAAAGAAAAAAAAATTATACTATCATTACTTTTTAGTTACATTCCAAGATAAATATGTATTTTCATTTATGATCATATATACGTTCTTCCACTATTAAATTTTTGTTTGTATTATGTTATCTTGTATTTAAAATAAATTATATATGTATTTTCATTACTTTTAAAGATTTTTTTTTCAAAATGATTATTGTTTTTCCTACAATAATCTAAAATAAACACAATTACAAGTAATTATAAATTAATAAGAAACTTTTATTAATTGATTTAACTATCACTTTTCAATTGCTACGTGTATAATTTATTTAACAAGATTTCATTTTTATTATGTAAATTTTTCTTGATTCGGGAATAATCACACAACGCAAATGAATGAACTTTGACCTAATAAATTAAACAACATTAATCTCTAATTCAAGATAAAAAAAAATTTAATAAGATACTATATATTTTAACTTAAAAAAATTCTAAAGTTTGAATCTCTAGAAATATAAGTGCAGTAAAATTTTGTCACCCATAAATTTCATTTTACCCCACGTGATTGAAATTAATCAAATTATCAGTACCATGAGACAAATTTACTAGACAAAGACACTTTTAGAAATTATTTATCAAATATGGTCCCTTCCGAAAGTATTAACGGAGGGGGTTTGTTTTTGTATGGGTGCCGCCGGAAGCAATGACGAGAAGCATGCTGACATGACCTGCATGCATGGGTGCCGCCATCACCAATGACGAGACAACTGACGTGGAGGGTGTGTTGCTGCTGCCATTGGCGAGACACACCCCGTGAAGAAGGTCTTGCCTCTCCCATTGGCGAGACACCTTCAGGCCAGCTTGGAGCAGTGTTGCAGTGTTGCAGGGGCTAGGGTTGCAGTGTTGCAGGAGCTAGGGCTTGCAGCTGAAAATAAAAATGCAGAGGAACAACGCTTTTGACTGTTGAGCATTTACTTTTTCTCCTATAAAAAAAAATGTTCCATCAACAACGTTAACCTACACTTCCTTAACTTGCAATTCTTCTCCTCCCAAGTTCCTGAGCTTCTCCTCTAGTGTGCTGCCCTTTGTTCTTCAATTTTCGTGTGTGCTCTTTCTCCTCCATAATCCCTGGTAAGTATTTTTCGAATTAAATAATATTTATGTATTTTGTTCTTAATATTATAAAAAAGATTAGGTTAGTTAGTATTAATAGGTATTCCAAGCTTATGTTAGTTAGTTTTAATAGGTATTTTGTTCTTAATTTTTATGTATTAATAGGTATTCGAAGGTTAGGTTAGTTAGTATGAAAATATTATTTGGTTGTTGTATATATTCTGAGATATTATATGTGTTATATATGTATGATACTTTAGTTAGACAGACGTAATATTAATTTTAGTTAGGCACATGTAATATTAGCTTTTGTAATATTAGACATAAGTTAATATTAGCTTTAGGTATATATACGTAAAATTTAGACACACGTAAATTTTTAGCTTTTGTAATATTAGGCACTTCACACACGTAAATTTGCCTTATTATAATTTTGTATGTTATATTTAGATAGTACAGTTTTAAATAAATGAATTGATAAGTTAATATTATTTGATTTTGTTAATTTTAGTTTGAATTTTTTTAAAAGATATATATATATATAAATATATCATAGGGTAGTTTACGTTATTAAATATATGGTACATTGTAGGTTTTATTTTTAGTTTATAGGTTAATATTATTTGTTTTAGGAAATTTACGTTATTAAATGTATGATACATTGTAGGTTTTATTTTTAGTTTATAGGTTAATATTATTTGTTTTAGGAAATTTACGTTATTAAATATATGATACATTGTACATTATTATTATTTTTGTATATATATTGTTTAAATAATTTTTTGCATTTCAATATTTGTTTGTATTTTAATTTATTTGTTTGTCCATATTTTATTTAATTTTTTTTTGTTAATTGTAGAATATATTATGTTAATTATTTAAATTTGTCTGTGTGTATGTATTTGAAATTATTTGTAGAATATATTTAAATTTTATTATTTGTATAATATATTTTTTTATGAAATAAATATATTTTATTATTTATTTAAATTTGTCTTCACATGTATTTTAATTTATATATATTCAAAATTGATTATTTGTATAATATATTTTGTTATTGAAATATATAAATTCAAATGTATATATTTTGTTATTTATTACAAATTTATTTATATATATATTTAATAACGTTTTAATAAATGTGCCTAGTTTTATTTATATTATGTAGAAATCATGTATAAATTATTTTGTGAGTTTATTGTATTATATTTTATTTTACAGTATCAATGACATCTTCGTCGTCATGTCCATCAAATATTAAAATTAAGTCTGGCCCGATCGATGATAACGTATTATGGATGCAAGCTAAGCATGTTTTAGAACATGTTTGGAATGGGGAAGAAGACCGGAAATTACACATCAGACGAGCTGTCCCCACGTATCAAGGGGAAGAACAAATACCAGAGCAAATTTTTCCTTTCCTTCGACAATCTTGTTTTTACTGGATTATGAAGATGCGATACTTAAAAATAAATGCCTCATTAATCAGTGCTTTGATAGAAAGATGGAGGCCGGAAACACATACGTTTCACATGAGATGCGGAGAGTGTACTATTACTCTTCAAGATATCTCTGTATTGTTAGGTCTACGTGTAGATGGTTTACCATTAATTGGTCCAACAAATCTTAATTGGGCTGATTTATGTGAGGAATTATTGGGAGTCAGACCACAAGAAGGTGAAATTAAAGGTAGTGTGATTAAATTAAGTTGGCTGGCTCACCATTTTGCACAAATAAATAACCACGATGACGAAGAACAAGTACGAAGGTTTACCCGTGCATGGATACTAAGATTCATTGGAAGTGTCTTGTTCGTTGACAAAAGTAGTAACAAAGTTTCGCTACGGTACCTTCAATTTTTACGTGACTTTGGAGACTGTAGCACATATGCATGACCTGTTGTACTTGCTTTTTTATACAGAGATATGTGCAGTGCCACCGATTATAAAACTACATCAATCGGAGGTATGTGCATATTAATACAAATGTGGGCATAGGAGCGATGTATAATTTTGGCTCCAAAGAGGACTCTTCCCCCTGTAGAAAATAAACCACTCGGAAGCATCTTTCATTTAAAAAGAATAAATGGTTTTAGGGTATATTAAATTTTAATCTTTGTAGGTGGCTGCGACATGGAAATCAACATATCAGCAATGATGATGTGAGAGTTTTTCGTCGCAAGTTAGATATTATGAAACGTCATGAGGTAAGAACATGGTATTGTATTTGTAAAATAAAAAATAATATGTTTTATTTTACTAAAATGCTGACAACTATATTGTTATATGCAGTTTGTGTGGGAGCCTTACACAAGAAATGTTATATCATTGTTGCCTCCCGTTTGTGTAGTCGAAAGTGTCGTGTGGTGTGCGGTGGTGCCACTAATTTGTTTCCAAGTTATTGAGTGGCACCAACCGGATAGAGTATTGAGACAATTTGGAATGCAGCAACCAATTCCAGAGTCTCATTCGCAACCCTTGAACATTCATGGCATAACACTGAAAGGGAAACATGACGAAAATTGGGGGCAATTGTTCGCCCTAATGATTGATCAGTGGAACAATCGTCATGCTTTTAGGGTCGACGCTTATCCCCGACAAGAGGGCCTATTGAGCTTTAACTCCGACTACATGGTCTAGTATAGGCGAAAGACAAAGATGTTTGTTGACCCACAAAATGCAAACACAACTACATTGGTATTTTTTTGTTTTTTCAATATTTAACTTTAATTTTTTTTTAATGATGCCCATTAATTTTCTGACCCTAATAATTGCAGGCTGAAGTTGTGGAGATAATACAATACATGGTGTCTCCTCAAGGGAGGAATACATGGATAGTTGATGATCTCGTGCCTTATGTGGAGAAAATTACGATTTTATCTGAAGAGCAAGAGAGAATCACTGAGCCAGTGTCACATGGTCCAGCATCAGAGCGTCAATTTCCAGCACAAGAGTTTCACATTCTTCAGTCAAGTGTTGAAACTCAAGGCAGGCTGTTGAAGCGGAAGAATATTCCCAACAAATGGCGGAGCGTGGCCATGGAATGTATTACACGCCACAAACATTTGCTCAGTATCTGACACATATGTATCAGTATCCTTTTTAGGGTCGTGACACTGATACTTCTGCAAGCGAGCATTCGTTCGGTGGTGTTGCGGAAACACATTCTCATTTTTCATGGCCGACTATGACCCCTTCACAGCAATATCATGGCCCAATTCCAACACCTAATGCCCCATTAGGTACACAATGGAATGTACCAGGACAAATACCTAATGTGGGTGACTTATTAGGTGTTGATTTGCGTCACAAATTTTCTGCTGAGGCTGACGAAGTAGAAGCGGGGAGACATCAGGGCAGAAGAAATCTTGATCGCCAAGCACGAAGATGGGATCGGCCATGTGGCACATCCTCACGGCATCACGAACACCAAAATGAATAATTTGCATGTCTCTGTTTAAATATGTTGTTGTATATTTCTCATTTGAATTTGACACTTAATCTATCGTATGCAGTTTATTACGGCTTACTAATGGATACAGTTTATGTCGCGCATCAAACTATAATAATAAATAAAGTTAAAAAAAACTAAGGTAGAGAAAAGAAAATAACTAATGTTTCTAACTAACGATGAACACCAATGCCATATGTGCACTAAGGTAGACAAAAGAAAATAACTAATGTCACTCAACCTGGATTGATCCACTCCATTTATTTCAACTTCTAAATGTAATTTTATTTCATTAGATGCATGAGTCTGGAGTTTTTCCACCTTCCTGTTTGCTCAGGGGTTACAGATTAGGGCTTATGGGTTACTGGTTAGGACTTAGGGCTTACATGTTAGGGTTTTGGGCTTATGGGTTACTGGTTAGGGCTTAGGGCTTAAATGTTAGGGTTTTGGCTTATGGGTTACTGGTTAGGGCTTAGGTCTTACGTGTTAGGGTTTTTGGCTTATGGGTTACTAGTTAGGGCTTAGGGCTTACGTGTTAGGGTTTTGGGCTTATGGGTTACTGGTTAGGGCTTAGGGCTTACGTGTTAGGGTTTTGGGCTTATGGGTTACTAGTTATGGCTTACAACAATGGTTTAGGGTTAGGGGTATTTGAATGGTTTAGGGTTTATGCTCTATTATTTAGGGCTTAGGGATTATTCTTTAGGGTTTAGGGTTTATTTTGTAGTATTTATTCTGTAGGGCTTAGGGCTTATGTGTTAGGGTTTTGGGGCTTATGGGTTACTGGTTAGGGCTTAGGGCTTACGTGTTAGGGTTTTGGGCTTATGGGTTACTGCTTAGGGCTTACAACAATGGTTTAGGGTTAGAGGTATTTGAATGGTTTAGGGTTTATGCTCTATTATTTAGGGCTTAGGGATTATTCTTTAGGGTTTATGTGTTATTCTTTAGGGTTTAAGGTTTATTCTGTAGTGTTTATTCTGTAAGGTTTAGTCCTTGTTCCAGATAGTCCATAATGACTAAGTCCATAGTTTGTCATTGTAGATAGTTGTCCTTTAGTATCTATTTGAATACCCTTAACTACAGCATTGTAGATAGTTCTCCTTTAGTATCAATTTCGAAAATAAGTAATGTATACATTTCCTGACAAAAGTACACATTCAAAAATAACTAACTGACGATTTCATTGAACACCACAAAGTAAATACATTGAATGGAACCTCAACCAATACAAGTCACTAATCAATTAAATGAATTACTCCCACAGTCATATTGTATTGGACATCGGCGCCTATTGTGCCCTTCTGCTCCACATCTACTACATTTTTATCGGTGGTCAGATGGTTCGAGCCAATCCATTTCATTCCTTATCCTTGTTGATTTTGCCCGACCTTTCTCACGAATTGTAGTTTGGTCAAGGATAAGTGTCCATGCATCATCAAAAGGAGAAATTTTCGCTTCATTCCCAAGAGGCCAAGACTGTGCGGAGTATGCTTTTAAGATGTGCTCATTTGTGTAAACAACATCTATATATTGGTAGTAGTTCATGCTCACGTAACCACAAGCTGCAATAATGTGTGAACATGGATAGTGAAGCGCATAATACCTTCCGCATTGACAATAATGGCCATTCAAGTTAACTGCCCACTTTTGTCCGTCATGTTGCGTTATAGGATTGAAGGTCTCCTCTACTTCAAGCCTTGTCGATTGGATATCTTACACGCGAACAATGTGCGAACAAGCTTGTTTTTGATTTTTTCTAAGTTCTTTAACAAGCTTAGAACAATATACTTGTCCTTCATTTAATTGTCTTTGGGCTTGGCGACCACGATCAACAAAGTACTTTCAACACCTACTATATGTTGACATGACCAATGTTGTTATCGGTATGTTGCGACAATCCTTCAACACCTTATTCACACATTCTGAGAGGTTGGTTGTCATGTAACCATATCTTCGTCCAGATTTATCGTAAGTCATGCTCCATTTTTCCTTTGAAATGCGATCAATCCATGTTGCTATGGCTGGACTCAATTGACAAAATTTTTCTAAGTTTTGATCAAACACATGCTTGCAAGGAGTGTACGCTGCATCAAATTTGTTACCCGATTTCTTGAACATCTCTTTTTTTTTTGCATTGTTGAATTTGTGATTGAAATTGCTTGCTATGTGTCGAACGCAATACACATGATAACCGTGGGAAAGTTGTCAACCAAGTGCTTCGTTAGCGACAACAGACTTTATACTCGCGTGACGATCAGATATTAGACAAATTCCATTCTTATCTGTGACGTGTTCACGAAAGTGGGCCAAAAACCATGACCATGTTGTTAACGTTTCACCTTCGACCACAACGAATGCTAGAGGAAGAACACCACCATTTCCATCTTGTGATGTGGCCATTAACAGGGTCCCACGGTATTTCCCATATAAATGTGTGTCGTCAACTTGTATGATTGGCTTACAGTACTTAAAAACCTCTTTACATAGACCAAATGTCCAAAATACTCTTTGAAACTGACGATGTTCGCGACTCACCCTATTACCAACAATAAAATCGTCATGTAGTATTTGAAAATAAGAGCCAAGAGAATGATTTTGCATGTGTGTTAGCCATGACGAAAGTTTCGCATATGACTCTTCCCAATCGCCGTATTCAATTGCAATCGCCTTTTGTTTCGCCATCCATGCTTTTCTGTATGAAACCTTATAGAAAAATTCACTATTTATCCTTTCTTGAATCAAAGAAATTTTTATTGATGGATCTTCTTTGATCATGCTTGTAATTCAACTAATAAATTAAAATAACAAATTAAAATAACAAAATAACACAAAAGTAGGATAATATGAACATAAAAAATGTACCTACTGCGCAAGTCGCAATTAAATCTGAATCAAGCTTCTCATGGTCTTGTGTCATACTCATATTTAGACATGTGTGCGGTCCACCTCATTGTGTCACTTTACATGCATCAGTTTTTTTAGATAAAATTGTCCTCATATAAAAAGGGCAAGGAGACTCTGCGTTGTTGTTAGGGCAACAAACGATATATTTGTGCGATTTTGTTTCAATAACCTTAAAACTTTGATGAACCTTCATCACATATTGTTTCAGTGCATTTTTTACCGCATCTTTACTGTCAAAATCCATGCCAGCATATAATTCTTGTCCAACATTAAAAGTCGTTGGCATGTCCAAACCGCAAATGTCCTCTTCGTCCAGATGACTCCAATTGATATTGTTATAATGCAAAGCATCATTCCAAAATAGATTTTGAATTCCTGGTACACCTAATAATTTTAAAAAAATAGGTCAACAAACTACTCGTATTTAGTTACCATTAAATATAGTTCTCATAAAAAGATAGATGTATTCAACTAATTTTTTATTTCATAAAATTTACCTTCTGTTGGGTGAACAATTGAAACTGGTTCAATGATGTCGGTGACTTCATCGTCTGTATCAGATATTCCATCAACACTATCATCTTCATCCAAAGACTCTTCAACGTATGAGTTAGACGCAAGATAATCATCATCATGATCTTCATCATCATGTAAATTGCTTATATTTCTTGGCAGTTCCGACTCATGATGAGATAGATTATGTCCACATGACGTAACCGAATTTGTAGAACGAAACATAGAACCACCAATAACATCCTTTTCTACGTACAATTCTAGAACTGACATTTGTTGTTGTTGTTGAAAACTTTCGATCATAGTTTCAACATCTTCATCATCACAAATTTGCAAGGCAACATATTTTCCTGAAACTAAAAATCTACAACTTATAGTAGAAATAATTTCATTATTTTCTAACTTTACCTTATCTCCAATTTTTTTTCAAAGCATTGAAACTAATTCCGCATTTAATCTGAATCGTCTTTTTACTACCTTCAAATATTACACCATCATTGTCTTCATATACTCTTCAGACCACTTTCTTTCTCGCTTTAGAATGTGAAATTTGAAGTTATACGATGCTCCTATTTAAACGAAAACTACATAAAGTCTGGCCATTAAAACATGCATGTGACCAAGCCAAAATTACATGAAGTCGTCTGGCCATTTAACCATGCATGTGATCCTCACAAGCCACACTATATGCATGTGACCCTTCTTGCACAACTGCAACTCCTAGCTTGTAAATGGTTCAGCCCTAGCCTCCGTTGCATGGTTCTGCCTATCCTACAAATGGTTCAGCTTAGCCTGCTCACGAACAATGCCCTAGCCAGATGCACCTGTCTCGTAGGAAGCAATGGCGGGACTGCTTGTTCGTTGGTCTCGCAAGAAGCAATGGCGGGACACGTTCCACGTCAACATGTCCCGCCATTGCTGTTGGCGGCTTGGGTACGTGGAATGCTTCCCACAATTGGTGCTGGCGGCACCCTCACCTCGCAGCCACGTCACCACTCTTCTCACCATTGCTTCCGGTGGCACCTGCATCTCGCCATTGCTTCCGGCGGCACCCATACAAAAACAAACTCCCTTCGTTAATACTTTCAGAAGGGACCCTGCTTAATAAATAATTTCTAAAAGGTCCCTGTCCTGATTTTTGAAAAAAACAAACAAAATGTTTCTACTCAAAAGTTAGCATGATGACCCTACTCCTAAGAAATAATTGTTTATAGCGGCCTTCTTAGTCCAAATGAATTTATTTAGTAATCATGCATTCGAGACTCTGACAATTCAAAACGTATGGATGTGATATAACTGGTAAGGATGGAAAATATAAAGAATTTGTTATTAACTTAAATATGTTTTTATTTTTAATAAATATTTAAATTTTTATTTATTTTTAATAATTTTTTGTTTTAGTGTTGAATTTAATAGACTAATAATTTTATTTTTGATTTTTGATAAATTAGTGAATTTTATATTTATTATCTTATAATTATTTTTTATTTTTTTGAGATTAAAAAAAATTACTAATTTATCAAGAATTAAAATAAAATATCAAATTATTATTTTATTAGATATTTAACATAAACCAAAAATTTATTATTAAAAAATAAACAACAAAAATTGAATATACATTAAAATTAAGAAGCATATTTAAATCAAATAGTTAATCCATATTGGACGCCTTTATTTTACATCTTTATCTAGGAAGTTATATTATTATTATTATTTAAGACTACTATTAATTAAGATTGTGTGAGTATCTATCTCTTTTTTTTTGTGTGTTTTTTAGAGGATGAGTATCTATCTATTAAAAAAAGATTGTGTGAGTAAATGTCTACATGTGGAAGATGCCTAAAAAACTTACAAATATCAGTTTGTCAAACCAAAGTCCGTGAAGATGCCCAAACAGATTTCTTTTTTATTTTTTAGCTGCAAATACTGAGACCCGGTTCTTGACACTCTGGAAGGTTACCTAATTCTTGGACAGTACGTAACATAAATTATTTGGTTTTTGTTTATCCTCTGTCCTCTTAGCCTCCTTCTGCCTATTCTTCTTCACTGAAAGCCTGCTCCTTTTATCCTCAGGTTCAAATCTCGACACATTCACCCTCAATTTGTAGCTTCTGATAAAAAAATTGTCCAGCTATAAAGCCAATCTAACGAAGCCAAACCGCGATCCTTTCTTGTCCCTCTTTGCAGGGAAAAAGACCTCCTTCAATACTCTATCCGTCCTTTATTAAAAGACATTGTTAATTAATTTGTGTATTAAATAAATTGATTAATTTAATTATTAGCATTAAATTTATTTGTAATTATAATATTTTTAAAAATTATCTTTAAATAATTAATGCATGGAGATAGAATAATAATAGTGGAGTTTTCATTTTTCAAATTAAACTCCTCAATTCTCTAATCCTCATGAGATAGAGAAAGAAATAATTCATAGTATTGTTTATGGACTCAAATAATTAAGAATATTTTAATAAAAAAATAATTAATACAAAGAAAAGAATACTAGTTTAAAGGATGATAAATTTTTTATGTTCTAAGAGTAATCAAGTTTTATAAACAACATCCTTGAAAAGCATTTAAAAAACAGAAGCAAATTACATAAATCTCTTTAGAGGTTTGTTCTATTTATATATGACCCCTCCTTACATTAATATCTCTTACTATAACAGTGTTAAATTGTTGTATGAAAAGTAAAAGATATTTACATTAATTTTTAATTCATTTTTGCGAAAATCTGAAATTGTTATTGATTGCTAAGTGACTCAAACAAAGAAAAAATAGAATCATTCTAGGTCTTCTTCCTTCTTATCCGTGTAGCCAAAGGGGAGCTAGGTTCGTCGCCATCGCACCTTGTGTGTTTGTCATCGTGGCACCGTGTTTTCTCCTTTGCATATCTCCTCTATGGTGGTGCTAGGTGTGTTTTTCCTCTGCGGTGGTGTTAGGCGTGTTTCGCCTCCATAGTCATGGTCCATAGCGCGTTTTCCTTCATAGTGGTGATAGGTAAGCTCCTGATATTTTAAAAATATTACACATATACACCATGAGGTTGTAAAAATGTTATACATGCAACTCCTGTCTCTTACATATAATACACTTGTTCCTCCTTTTTTTACAAAAATTGCACTCGATATCCCTCTTTCCTCTCACTTGCTGGAGTGTAAAAGAAATGCACTAGAACATTTGAACATCGTCAGAATGAAAAAAAAAAAAAATCAATGTCATACCCCCGTGAAAATAAACTAACATTAACTTCACCGCACTCAACAACAATAACTCACAAAGATTCAATAAGGATGTGTCAAAGATAATGAATTTTAAATGAAGGATGAAAGATGTGAATAATTTTGAAATTAAAATTTTAATAAAAATCACGAGTCTATTATGTGATCTAAAAAAATAAAAGATTGGTGTAATTTGTTTTAAAAAAACTATTTCTTATTTCCGCTGAAATAAATGTCATTAAACACCCAATGAAGCAAACCACCTACTACCTTCAATTTCAAACTCGGGTGGTTGAAGTAAACGGCCAAATCATGAAATCAACACAGACTAATAATAATTGTAGCCTTTCTCCTAACAAGAAATCTTTACCTACTTTTACGACTAATAGTTTTGTTTCATTAATTACACTTGCATCTAAAGAATATTACTCTCTCCATATGTACTTTTAGTCTTTTGAAGACAATTTTAAACTGAATGATGTTTTCAGTTTTTTAATCAGATAGTCAAATATTTATTTTAATTTTATCATTTGATAAATATTGTTCTCTTGAAAGAATTAATAATATATTTATTAAAAATTAAGAAATAAAATAAGAAAATTTTAATAAAACTATCCCCTAATAAATATTATTTTCTTAGAATACTTATTTTTCTTAATTTATGTAAAAAAAAAATCTTAAATATCAATTATTTTGAAACAGAGATGATATTATAATTATCATACTATTCAATTATAACATTGAGGACATGGATCAATTAGTATAGTAATTTTTAGTTTATTTAGTAGTCTTTAGTTGAAGCTTTAGATAGATAATTGTATTAATTAAATATTTAGAAGGAAAATTTTATTTTTTATAATAATCTTATTTAACTTGAATATGACTAACTTCTAATATCCAAGCTAGAGGCTTGAGATGAAATATCAAAAACAATGTTCTGATTGAGCAAAAATAACCAAAGTCGGTTGAGTATTCCTATTTAACCTTGGCCCCCTTTTAGTCACCAACCAATTCTCTTCATAAGCAAATACAAAGGTGGTCTAGCTGGCATTTTTTTTTTGTTCTTCTTTTGATTTAATAAACAAGTGTCACTATTTAATCCCTCTAGGTGACCAACCAAATCTCTTCATAAGTAAATAGAAAGGTTTTCTAGATGGCATAATTCTTTTGGTTTAATGAATAAACTTCCTTTTCTCTCCATTTCTTTTTCACTTCCTTTTTTTTTATTATATTGATTATAGCATTATGTACAACATTTCTATCATATTGCTAAGGCTATCGGGAAAAATGTGGTCGACTTTCATAAGAATAACATCCCAGCAGAACTTAATCAACATATTTACCAATAAAGAATATAAACAAAACATGTTTATCTACATTAACTCTCCATTCTTACTCAACCATTCATTGCAATTTGTAAGGCATAGATAAGTGGGTGGTTTTAAGCCCAAGCTTTTCTGCCAACCTAGCCAGTACTTGTAACATTTGTACAATTCCCTCGTCAATGATTAGAGAATAATTTTTTTCCTCCACTGAGCACCTATGGTGAAATATATTCTCTCTTTTGACTATTATCCCTTTCCATACATAAGCTTCCCATGAACCTTCTTTCTCACCATAAAATATTAACTTTATCATCATTAATTCATTTTTAATTTATGTTGCCTATTATTAATATTATTAGAAGTATAAATAGAAAAAATAATTAATATTACATTGAAAAATTAAAATAAAATTTAATTTGGAACTTTTTTTTCTTTTTTACGTGATAATTATTATAAGATAAATATGACTATTACAAAAATGAATTTAACTATTCATTTGTTCAATTTTTAAAAAATTGAAATGCTCATAAATTGAACTGAACTATGACTTATGAGATTGAAATTAATGTGAAAAATATGTTTTAAAATATAACATGTCTACATATAATAGGTCAAAACTAATTTGGGCATTTCAAAAGTAGTTCAAGGCAATTCGGTTTGGTTTGATTCATCAAAAGTATTACGCGATTCAATTTAGTTCGGTTTCCCCAAACTGCTTTTACAACTTGGTTTAATTCTATGGTAATTTAGTTAAATTCTTCTAAACATATTATAACATAGGAGGGAGTAATAAAAGTGCATAATTATTTACTATCAACTGTATCACACTATGTTAATTGGTTTCTTATTAATTTTAAGAAATACTAGTAACACATTAATTAACATATTTTTTATTAGTTAAAATTTAATAAAAATAATAAATTTTTGTGAATCTTACATCATATTTAATAATCTTCTCTGCCTGATTTTATAATTTCAAATAAACTTTAATGTATTAGAGAAGGGTATGTTTGAAGGTGAGCATGGATTTATGTAGGAGGGTTGGGGGCCTTAGCCCCCCTGACTTCTTTAATTTTATAATTTATAATATTAGGTTATTTAGTTTTGTCTGGATACCTAGTTGCAAATATAACGATATTTGAATGTTATTTATTTATTTTTTCTATAAAATATTTTCTTTTCTTTTTATAATCTTAATTATAAAGGTAATGATATTTTTTCTTTATTTTACATAAATATTATATTTTTTTAATAATTCCATTGTAGAGATAATTGTATTCTTTCCTTTTTAAAACAAAGTATTCAAGTATAATTATTTTCCTTTTTATTAATATATTTTATTTTATAATTTTTATTGCTATTTTAATTATATTTATTTGATTATAATAAGTTTATTGATTTATTTATAATGAATTTAAGCATTAGAGAATATTTATTAATTTACCAATGAGACGAGCTTAAAGAACTATATAAACGATTGGCATGTTGAATTTTTATGCATGCCAACAAATATTATCTCTTCTTAACACTATTTATAGTTTATTTTCTCTGTTTATCTCCTTTCATCTCTATTGTTCTCTGCATTGTTTGCGAGACTTTCTAGCTTTAAATGCACATGTTAATATTTACACGTAGTTGTTTTAAAAGATAAGTTGGTGAGTAGTATAATCTATTTTGATTTAGTAGAGTTTTATAACATAATTAATAGGAGCACTATGGGACTTTTTTTAAAAAAAAATTTGTGGACAATGAAGGTGCTAATTTTGATTATAAATTTGTAAAAGTTCTTGGTGGCATGTATATTATAATATTTTTTTATAGTTAATCTTTCTTATGTGTAAATATATTTTTTATTTTCATTCTGATAGATTAGTAATTTAGTTTATGTTTTGGAATTGTTAAAACTAATATTATATAAATTTTAATTTATACATATTTGATTGATGAAATTTAAATTTATAGTTGACCCCCTGAGCCATCTATGTCCGGCTCTGCCCTTGAAAACGTTTAATAAAAAATGAGTTCTTTAACACTTTTCACTAATTTTTAGTTAAATTAGTCAATAGTTTCTGAACTATTTACGACATTTTAAATGGATCTCCAAATTATTTTTATTAATTAAGTCCATGGATGATGTATTTTATATATATATATATATATATATATATATATTTGGGTCATTAAGATTTCTAAAATCATCACGAATGTTAATCACGATTGTTAATTCGTATCAATTTTAAATCGCCAAAAGTAATCCTATAGACTTTTTTTTTTTAATTTAGGGGTGCAATTAAAAATAATAATTTAGCAACCTATTTAAAAATTCATAAATAGTTCAAATAAAAATTCAGAAACATAAGATAATTTAACCTTAGTTTTTAACATTTATAATACATATCTGTATACTTGATGTGGACGCAAAACTCACATTTATTGTTGTGGTGAAATAAACAAGAATGTCATAGATAGAATACAAACATAATGATTTAATGGAGAAAAATATAGAGTTATATGTAATCTCTCAAAGTGCCTACCAAAAGTAAAATTTTATCCAACAATTATATGTCAAACTAATATACTATATGATAGGGAGATCCAAGGGAGGCAAAAAAGAAAAAAGAAAAATAAAAATTAAAAAATACTCAAAAAAGAAAATATACAAAGAAAAATAGATTTTTGAGTTGATATTTTTTTAGATTTTTTAATAATAGATCATCTCTCTAATTTTATCCATAAAATTAATAATAAGAAAAAAAAGTAGAGAGAGACAAAAAAGACATTAAAAAAATCATCAAGAAAGATTTTAAATTAAATCATATTTCTAAAACCTTGATTATTAATTGTGCCAAAATGATGTGGTATGATCTATTTAATCGATCTCAATAACACAAGACTTTGATGTTGTTATAATACATGTCTATTACACTTTTTTTTTTTTTTATCTCTATTAAAATTTAAATGAATATATAAGTCCGCGAATGTGAGATTTGATACTTTGAAAGAAAAAAAAACACCTATCCGTCCAAAGCTTAGTCAATGCATTCATCTTTCTCTCTTCAAAGTTCAAAAAACAGAAACTGAGCAAGCTGGCTGGCTAGCCTTTGGTCAACCAATCAATGAAAAAGGACAACTTTCAGAGAACTTTCTTTATTATACTTCCATCTCCATCTTCGATGTCCGTGAGAGAGACAGAAAGAAGCAAAAGAAAATTAACATATTTGAAGTTGCAAAAATTCAAGCTTCAGGAACGTGTACTGTAGCCTAGCCATGCTTCTCTGTGTTCTTACCTACCTTTGAGGATTCAATTCAATTACACACCTTCAATTTTTCAACCATTTTGCTCTTTGTTGAGTAGTTTTTTTTCCCCTTCTGAGGCGTATTTGTGTGGCTTAGCTGATTCTGGTTCATTTTGCATGTGCTATTTGCCTTCAAAGTTGTATGTAATGTGAATTCTTTTTGGGTTTTCTCTGTTGTTGCTTAATCTATTTGTTCAATTGGGTTGCTTAAATTTTGAAACTTTATGCATCTTTAGTTTGCAGATGCATCTGGGGTATTACTATTCACTACATAGTTGTGTTTTTCTTCTTTCTAGATGGTAATAGTATTATGGGGATTTATTGTTGACAATCATTGGTTTTATTGAATTGATAGCAGGTTGATCAGAGACTGTGCAGAAGAATTATAACATAATTGTTTATGCTATGAAATGCTTTTACTATTCACTACATGGTTGTGCTTTTCTTCTTTCTAGGTAGTAATTATATGACGGGGTTTTATTCTTGACAATCATTGTTTTTGGTGATTTGTTTAATTGATAACAGGTTAATCAGAGACTGTGCATAAGAATCATAGCTGATTGTTTATGCAATGAAGTGCTTTTACTATTTCAGAGACAAATCTAGGAGCAGTAAGCAAAGGTCAGCACCTGAACTTAAAGACCAAGAAAAACTCGAGTTATCAGGACCTGAAAGGGTCACCAAGTCTTCATGCTCATCTGCATCGCCTCGCGGTATACTGGAACTGTATGAGGAGAAGGGTCACAATTTGAGGAACTTCTCCTTCACAGAGCTCAAGCGTGCAACGAGTGATTTCAGCAGCCTTCTTAAGATAGGAGAAGGTGGATTTGGAAGTGTGTTTAAAGGTTCAATCAAGCCTGTTGACGGGAATGGGAATTCTGTTTTAGTTGCCATCAAAAGGCTTAACAAAAATGCATTACAGGTATGAGACTCAACAAATTCCTTGAGAAGTAATTTCTGAGAATGACATATAAACTTTTTTATGTTTAAACTTTAGAGAGCATTTAGAGCTCCTTGGTCCCCATTTCCAGATGAGTAAATATAAAGAGCATAAATTCAGTTTAGATAAAATGGTCAAGGTATAATTTCTTAGTTGTTACCTCTATTTTCTTTGATGTTGTTTTTATTCATGTAATGTGGTCCATCACAGAAATATCACCCAGCTTTTATGTAGTACTTGACTATTTAGAGTTTTTCATTTTAGTTTAGTAATTTTCAATGTCAATATTCATAGCCCATGGACTTGGAATCCTCACAGGTAAGAATACAGAGTCCATTACTTGATGTACCTCCAAATTCTATTTCAGTAATTTTCAATGTCAATTATCGGTTAATGAGATGAGCTCTCTATCTTGATGGCAATGGACTCTTTCCTGTAAAAGTTTTACTTGATTTTGTCATGCAGAATTTTTGGTCAGTCTATCTCTTGATGGATTTTCACAAAACTAGACGCATGGTCTTTACATGACAAGGTCATATGGATATCATATATGAGAGGATCCATTCCCTATCTTAACTACTCAAACTTGAACAATTTGCCAATACTTAGGGGAATTAATTGCCTTAAATTCACCAAGACAATGTGGGGAGTCCTACCTTAAGATTTGCTTAGGGAGAGATTTGGTCTGAATTGATATGAAAGTTGATCTAAAGATACATGTACGGTCAATGAGAAAAAGAAAAAGTAAATTTCCAAATTCCTTAAGATTGTATCATACTATTTTTAATTCTTGTGCCTATAAGATCAGGTCAAACAGATAAAATAACCAAAAAATGGTTTAATTCTGTGCAAAATACTTCTTCACCATTGATGAACCATGTGTGTAGAACCAGTCTAAACTACATGTCTACAACATAAACAACAAAAGCCTTATCCCACTAGGTGTTAGGTGGAACCAGTCTAAATTTTTTACTACAAGTTGAAAACCTTAATTACTACAGTGATTGTGGCATTTTCTTATTCACTGTTGGTGTAAAGTTACACTGATAGAAATAGTGGATCAAAATAGAAAATTTAGTTTTGGTAGCTTATTGCTTTTTATATATGCTTGCTATTTCTACAAATTGACAATCACTGTCCATGCACATCTTAGTCCAGTGTTAGGAATGAGGAAACAAGAAATTGTTTGTTATTAATTAGGCTTTTGAACTACTGTGGATATTAGAATTTTCACTTTTCTACTTTATTGTTGTATTCTCTGTCTAAAGATCTGCGCAAAGCAATGAGCCAATGCCAGGTTATCTATGGTATTATTATTTAGCTGTTAAATCCTTGATCAAATACTAGCCAATACTCAATGTATTTTGTCATCAGTATTCCTAGCCTTGTCTCTTTGATCAGCATTTTGACTACAGAGGTGATTTTCTTTTTCCTTCTGATAGTTTTTAAGATCAATATTAATGATATTGCTGTCTATGTTACCTCATATATAAATTACTGAAAGCTGTGCAAACATGGTCAACCCTTTTTTATCCTTCCCTGGCTCTGCACTGATATTCCTTGTCCTGAATGGATCAGAAGTTTGCCTTACCCAATAGATAGAGTTATGTCATCCTCTTTGCTATCTATCTACTCTCTAACATTGGTAAAAACATGTGTATTGGCTACTGGGAGACCGAGACGATACTTATTCTCTCTGTTATTCAGTTATCTCAGAAACAACTAGTAGTACCTCATTACATTAGTCCATGTTAATCTATGCATAAATAAGTCAGTCGAGTTAAAAAATGGCATCTATAATTATGCATTATAGTTACTTCTTTCAACCTTTGACCTTAGCTTCAAAATAAGATAGTGAGTGTTGGAAATAATCTCCTTTTTAGGGGAAAAGATCTCTCACTTAGGAGCTGTATATTTATTGCTAATAAATGGTAGTTGATTTGTATATTTTCTGACTTATTCCAGACTTATCTCCTAGTTTTCTAGTTTCCACTTCCTGTAATTATAGATTGAAATTATGTGCTATAGATATAGTTCTGCTGAGGATTTCTTCAGGCAATTCAGACACAAATCCTCTGTTACAATTATTAATTTGATACTTTTCCTGATGTATTTATACTTTATAGCCATATTTTCTACTCGAAAATTTATCTGATTGAATTGAATGTTTTATGTGTTAAGGCATAGTTTACATCTGCAGACATTATACTGTAATATAACTTCATAATTGGATTTCTGCATGTCTGGTATAATTTTTTTAGGTGTAGTTTGCCACTGATTAATAAAGAAGCCATATATTATTCTTATTGAAAAGTACAAAGGGACTATGATGTATTAATGGATCTTTTACTTTAATGTGTTAATTATGTGTGAGAAAATATTTTAATGTTTCTAAGTTACTATCCTGAAATATCAATTACATTACATTTTTGTTGTTTATGCATGCACATATTTGTGTGTAATCCTTATCTTAGAAGAGCTAAAATGTTCTCCTTTTTTCCTTTTTGCATTGAATATGGTGATATTAGGATATTCCTTTGACCGTGTTTCCTTCTGTGATGTAGGGCCATAAGCAATGGTTGACTGAAGTTCAGTTTCTTGGTATTGTGGAACACCCAAATCTTGTCAAGCTTATTGGATACTGTGCTTTGGATGATGAAAGAGGGATCCAAAGACTACTAGTGTATGAATACATGCCGAACAAAAGCTTAGAATTTCATCTTTTCAATAAAGCATATGATCCTCTTCCTTGGAAAACAAGACTTGAAATAATTCTTGAAGCAGCTCAAGGGTTATCTTATCTGCATGAAGAATTAGAAATTCAGGTTTCATTTATAGCAACATGTTTATATATTATTCCTGCTTCTCTCACAAAGTGGAGTTATATATATATATATATATATATATATGATCATTCATGTGCCATCACTTAACATTATAAGCTCTTAGGAGAAATGGTCCATAACATTATATTGGTGCCTCTATGGCCACATGATCTAGAGTATGATCCTCATTGCCCCCATTCTTCTGATTGAATTGTGATTTTAGCACAAGGTAGGGGGCACGTTTGTTGTCCGTGTTTCAAGCCCAATAATATTTCACATGATGAGACATGTTAGAAATTAAAACCATTAATATGTTGCATAAATTGAACAGATTAAGCTTTTAAAGGAGTTGTTCCTTAATAAGAGTAAGATAAACATAAAAAGAAATAAATTAGTTACATCTTCTAAGTTTTGACAAAATACTGATGCAATTATAGAAATTAGATTGTTAGGTTCCTTAACTAATAACCCTGATATAAGAAGGAAACTTTCACTTTCAGAATATATGCTTCTTTTCCATAGCTTTTAGAAAATCTCTTTTGGGGAAGTGATGCTTACTATCTGTCAACTGTGTCACTGGCAGATTTTTTCTTTCTTTCCCTTTGTCTCATGATGATCCAGTCAATGGCCTGTGTTTTGGCTATTCAAATGTTGGTCTTTGTGTTTGTTTTAGATTAATTGTGCTGAAAAGCAGGGAGTCATAAAGTTTAGAATATCTTTTGCAGGATGAGGACCACTAATTTTAATATGCTTCTTTTATTAGCTTAGATAATCCATCCATTTTAATAAATGAAATATTGCACACATAACAAAGTACTTTAATCTGTTGATGAAACCACTGACCTACTCTTGGATTTTGCATTATTTTTTACTAATTTGTGTTTTTATCTTCTTAACTCTTCTTCCTCTACTTTTAACAATTAGTATGCTACTGCTCTAGGTGATATATCGAGATTTTAAAGCTTCAAATGTATTACTGGATGAAAACTTTAAGCCAAAGCTTTCTGATTTCGGACTTGCAAGGGAGGGACCAGTAGCTGGTGATACTCATGTTTCAACAGCTGTAAGTGCCACGCCTTATTCAGTAGCATTTGCATATTTCATTGGAATATTTTATTGGTTGATCTCAGGGAATTTTAGTACTGGAGACTATCATGTTGGATTTTTCTGTGGATATAATTTCATTACAAATTACAAACTTTATTGTTACCACTATTGTTGGTGATAGAGCTTCCCATGTTTATTACTACATAAATATTCTTCTGCATAGATTCTAAACTTAATTTTACAACTTGTAAATATGACTTAACCAAATATACAACTAAAGCTTTGTCCCAATAGGTGAAGTCAATTATATGGATCACATAACGTCATTGAGCTCAACTAAAGATTAAATTCTCATATATTATTCACCGTAAGATCCCTCTTAATAATTTTCTCTAATGTCCTTGATCTTTCTCTCCCCCTTTTCATAAGTTTAAGAACCATGAAATCTACTATCCATACAGGTGTTTCTAGTGACCTTTGTGCATGCCCAAAACCACCTTAACCAATT
The DNA here is from genome assembly GCF_000004515.6 of Glycine max. NCBI lineage: Eukaryota > Viridiplantae > Streptophyta > Magnoliopsida > Fabales > Fabaceae > Glycine > Glycine max. Next base: position 31,399,255 of record NC_016090.4, on the reverse strand, counting down.
TTATGTCATTTTTTCTCAACCAATGTCATGTCACACCAAATATCTTATGTAGCTACACATATGACTTACCAAATATAATCCAAAAAACACAAAAATTTAAAGTTTAAATACTTGATCATCAAGATTTTTCTGAGTTAATGTAAATTTTTATTTACTTTTATGATAGGTGATGGGGACATATGGTTATGCTGCCCCTGATTACATTGAGACAGGCCATCTCACTGCCAAGAGTGATGTGTGGAGTTTTGGGGTGGTGCTATATGAAATACTTACTGGCAGGCGTTCAATGGAAAGAAACAGGCCGAAAACGGAGAAGAAACTACTGGAGTGGGTGAAGCAATATCCTCCTGATAGCAAAAGGTTTGACATGATAGTGGATCCGCGACTTCAAGGAGAATATTCCATTAAAGGAGCACGAAAAATCGCCAAACTTGCAGCGCATTGCCTGCGTAAGAGTGCGAAAGATCGGCCATCAATGAGTCAGGTGGTAGAGAGATTGAAGGAGATAATCCTAGATTCTGATGAAGAGCAGCAGCCTGCAGATGATAAAAGTATTGAGGTATCTGAAAATGATCCGGTTGAAGCTGAAGATAAGACAAATCAATCAGGCTCTACAGAGTTATGGAAAAAGAGGATGGAACATCTTGCAAAACTTGGTGAAAGTGTGGAGAGTGCTAGTAGAAGAAGATTTATGATCCTTCAGAGAGCCAATGTGTCTTCATAGTTTCATCCCTAGCAAAATTTCGTTCGTCCTGGACTCCTGGGTGTAACTAACTGGGAACTAGGTCCATCCTAGGAGAAATTGTTATATGGGTCTATGTGGTCTCGGTCAATCTTTACATGATATGCTTTAACTCTTTTTCATAAATTGAAAAATGTGATTATATGTCCCATATAGATTCATCGGGACCCCATAGTTCCGGACCATGTAACAATTTCTCTCTTTCTCAGCTAATGATGATGGATAGACAAAGCAGGCAAAGTTCTATGTGGTTGATGTATAGAATGGAGAACACTAACAGCACTACATTGCTAATGATCTTTTGAGTGGCCATATATTTTTGTTTGATATGAATGAGAGATATAAATATATTAGTGGCCTTTGTATTGTTAATATAGAAACTAGAAAGTGATTCTATGGTATATAGCTTGTGAATTTTTTTTTTCTTTTTCTTTTCAAAATTATTTGATCCATCATAACTTGTTCTCTATATATCATCATTCAATTTGTTTCTTTCAATACATTTCACAACTACTAGCACGGACACGGTTTATTTGTTATTGTAATGTTGAGAGTAAGTTCGATTGATCCAGCCAGTGGTAGATAAGCAAAATGCGCAGATCTACTTGTTTGAAGAGCGTATCATTTTTTTGACCAAGTTTGAAGAGCATATAATAGTGTTTAAAAAAAACAATGAAATTAATAAATAAAAGTCAAAACGTTAATCATATTAGTTCCTGACTAAAATGAATTATGCCGATTTTTGAACGTGTAATTCTCCCGACAAACTAGTATTTATTTGAAGAACCTTAAAGAGTAATTTGATAGATGAACGAATTTATGGTTTGTTTCTTTCACCGGATACCTAGAGGAACGATTTATGAAAGAAAAGAGTTTCATATCCCTTGCTAACTTTATCTTTCCTCCAAGTTGGACGAAAAGGGAGAGGGAAATGGGAATGACATTTTTCTTATATTACATCTTATTTTTTATTTAGAATATTCATGTTATTAATTTTTACATATTATATATATATATATATATATATATATATATATATATATATATATAGGATTCATTAATTTACACTCACATTTTCATCTTTTTAAAAAAAAATACATATATAATATTTGAAATTGACTAGAAGAACTAAAATTATAAATTTTTTTAAAAGTGAAAGATAAATGTCTCAATTAAAAAAAAATAACACATTTGGAAAAAAAAAAGAGCACGCAAATTATTTTTTATCCTAAAAATTAATATTTTTTCATACATGTTAATATATGATCAAATAACAATTTAAAACGTTTATTTCCTAAAATAATCAATCTAAACTTTTATATGTAAAAACAACATATAAACCTTTATGTTGTGGTTACATTCCAATTAGATTCTTAAAATTTATTCAACAATAATTGAACGTGAAACCAAAACTGACTACAATTTAATAAATGATTAAACACATAATCAAATTTCGAAACCATGATGTATTTTCATCAACGGTCAATTTCATGATAAATTGACAACTTCCTCCTAAAATATATTAATCATTTGGGCACTGATCATACCTCTCTATCATATGAACAAACGACAAGTTAAAATGAATTTATTGTTTCGTACGTTTCTGTGACTTACTATGTATGTCATTGTTAAGCATTCATCGTTGAGAAGCTTACACGCTATAGCTCATTGACTATAATGTTTATTAGGTAAGCAGCTTCATCAACTTGAATTAATAATTGACACCTATAAAAACATTTTATAAAATTCAATGACCTGTCACTTTTTCTTTTTGTTCCCTACGGTTAAATTTACATGGACGCATTAAAAATTGGGTCAACGATCCTAAAAAACAATATTGGGTCAACCAAATCAACGCCATCTCTTTTGAACTGCGTTCACCCTCAACCTCCATCCGGTGAGTATAGAATCATTGACTCGTTTTCTGAGTTAATTAGTTGGCCAGATCCAATTTTAATGTGTTATTAATTATCACGTCCTAATCATGGTGGGGAATTATTTTCATTTGTATATTCACGCTTTTGGATAGGTTTATATCAAGGTTTAGTTTTAAGTTGTTACTTTTTTAATCTAATTTTAGATGCATTTATTAAAGATATATAAAAAAAAATTAGCTACCACATTTCTTACAAATTTTTTTTTAAAAAAAAAAATAAGAAACATAGACTCATTTACTAGATTAGATCCCTCAATTTTTTCTTTATCAGAATGAGAAGGTTTCCAAGTAAGAATTTTGGTGGGAAATTACTTAATGCACCCCTAAATTTGTAAAGTTTCCATCTTACCCTACTCCTATTCAAGTTGCTCACTCTCTTCTTCTCTCCATCTTCCTCTTCACCACGGTGACACCATCATCGAACAGAGCCTATCCTATGAGAGTACCAACATAGGACTCAGTAGGAGCGAAAAAGGAAGAGAGCATGGTCTTAGTACACATGACAAGAACATGTGACTGGTATTGTTTTCGGCAATGTCATTGACTTCACGGAGAATGGTGCTGCCAGTGTGGTAGTTGTGCTTGAAGAACATGACGCAGTTGACTATCGACTTGAGTCAGAGGAGCTTGGAGAGGTAGTAGTTGGGGTCGAGAGCGGTGCCAAAGAAAGAAATGATGTGTATTATGGATTACTCAATCCATAATACATACAAATGTATTACATATATTGAGTAATCTATAATACAAATGAAATACAAATTACTCAATCCATACTACATTTTGTATATTACGGATTAATTGATTTGTGATGTGTGTGGTAGGGGTGGGTAGTTGGGTGGTGGCATGATGGTGGGTTTGGTGTATTGTGGAGTTGGAGTTGGCATTGGGTGGTTGCGGTGGACGATGGTGATGTTGGGTGAAGGTGGGGTGCATTGTTTATGGAGGCTTGGGGGAGAGGTGGTCATGGAGGTTTGCTTGGGAGAGGAAGAAAAATGATAATTTATGAAAGATTTAAATAAAAATTGTTAATTTATTTGAGACTTAAAATATATTTAAGTCTGATTGTTAAGTCTGATTGTTTTAAAGAAGGCATTCAACAAATTTTTTCTATGAAAGATTTGAGTGTAATAAAGAAGATTCTAAGATTGAAGATCAATAGAGATACATAGTTTTAGAAGAATGTTAAGGATATCTTAAAAAGATTATAATGAGAAAAATTCTTGAAAAATTAAATATGCACAATTGTTCCATTAGTTGGACATTTCAAACTAAACCTCAATGTCCAAAAATGTAGAAGTGAAAGAAGAACTGAAGGAGGTACCTTATTCATCACTATGGAAGTCTTATATATGTAATAATTTGTACAAGGCCAATTGTTGCTTATGTAGTAGGAGTTGTGAGACAATTCCTATAGAACCCAAAAAAGAGCATTGGAAGCTAGAAAAGGATATTAAGGTATTCTAGAAGAATTGGTAAAGAGTCTTATGTTTTGGCAATTGAAATTTAATGCACATTATGTATCATCTCATTTTCTGTGAATTAAATTAAAAATATTTTTTATTTAAAATAAATAGAGTTTTAAAAAAATGATAAGATTTTTGTAATTAAATAAATAAGGAAAAATAACTTTATTAATTAAAATAATGATTTGAGAGGAAAAAAAAGTATTTTATTTATTCATTTGATAGGGAATAAAATAGAGTTCTTTTTTTATAAAATAATAAAAATAAATAAATAGAGTAAATAATAAGTTGTAACTACCCTAGATATAAACAGAGACGTGTTATGTCAGTTTTCACATGGACTATACCTCCTCTTACTTTCAATTTCGTTTTTTTCCCTCTTCTTCTCCCAAAATTCTCTCTTTTTCTCACATACCACCAAACCTATCTCAGGAAAACGACAATCTCGGACTCATTCACCGTTGGATCGTTGTGAAATTTAAGCACTAGGTTCTAAACTCAATTCCAAGCCTTCTCGCCGTTGGGAATTACGAAAAGATGTCGGAGATGATAGAAATACCCTTCACTTTGTAACTTTTTCTTTCCTGCAGAAACCCAGAACTGTCTCGATAAAACTATGATCCCGAACTTGTTAACTGTTGGATTGTCGTGAAATTTTGGTATGTGGTTCACGATTTAACTAAGCATGTAACGACCTGCCTCGTCGCTACGGTATTCACACTCTAATATTCGATAATTTCAATTTTTATAAAAAGAACTCCCTTAATTTTTTATTATGAAAATAGAAGTGATTTTGTCACAACATAAATTCATCCAACAACAAGCCATTACTTAAGTGAATATGCATAATTACATAGAAACAATAATTCGGTACATGTCATACACATAACGAAAATTAAATATGTTCATATATATATAATTAAAATTTCAGTTTTACATCTTTAACTCAACAAAATAAAACTTAAAAACCAACTACGGAGGAGTTGATTACAAAACACAACTCTCTCCCAAAATAACGTCAACGTCATTACGTTGGCTCGGCGGCTCCTCACCAGAATCTTACTCCCTACACCCTGCCATTGTCATTCTGCTCCCACGAACAAGGTTCGTGATCATCACAGGTATCAACCACACGATACAAAATTGCAAGGGTGAGTTTATTATAAAAGAACCAATACCAATTCCAAATAACCACAATTAGCAAGGAACATAGGCAAACATGATAAGCATACACAACAATCATTATTCAACACTCATATCCAACAAATATTCATCATTCACATCCAACAATTACTCATCATCGATCCATGGACCCAATCAAGACTGCACAGAATGATGCATGCACCTGACTCAACACTCAGATGCAATGTGGTACGTACCAACAACAACCTAATATCAGGAAATAGCCTAAGCGTGTCTACACGACACTCTCACTTAGGGAACTGTGCTGAGTTTGTCGAGACCACCCGGTTGTGCACGTAACACCCCCTCTCCCATAGGTGATCAGCCTGGGAGCCCAAAGGTGTTCCCTACCAGGTGACAGCCCCCTAGTACAAAGTACACTTGGCCACAGTTACTCTATTTCCTGTGTCGTATAAGCTATGATCACAGCCAAAGGTAAATGCCAAAGACCATGGACCAATTAAAGCACCTAAGCATCCCCTCTGGAATGCTTAGATTCTCTAACCACGCTAGTTACCCACGTCTGGGCCATCCGACAAGGTCAGTGCACTCTACCCCCCCCCCCCCCCCATGACATACACTTCATACGACGTATGATCGTGGCCAAAAGCTAGTGCCAAAGACCCTGGAAGGTCAGTGCACAGTGCCCCCCACGATCATACACAACATCCAACGTATGAACGTGGCCAAAAGCTAGTGCCAAAGACCCTGAAAGGTCAGTGCACAGTGCCCCCCACGAACATACACAACATTGCACATGCCAATGCATTTCCAACATCAATGAACAAATCGTATTTCCATGTCACTCACAACATAAATATCATCTCATCTCAATGACGTTATCAACAACAACAACAACCTCATTTCATATTCACATATTCATCAATAATAACAATTCATGTTGACATGGTCTTTATTAAAAACGTCATCTCAAATCAATATCATCATAATTATCATTATCATCACATATCATTTAAAATCCTTAATGGCAACATCAACAACAATTCAAACAAACACAACAATATCATTTCCACACGCACGGTCTTCATACAACACATTTCAAACAACCAGAACAATATCATTCATCACAATACATATATATATATATATATATATCGCATCCCATTAGTTAAAACGTAATTTTCTTTGAAGAAAAATCAGCATGCAACAGGGACAGGCAAATATCCTCATAGCTAGGTTCCCTGACCCTAACTATGATGTTAAAATGGTAAATTTTATAATAAACTCCCCTTACCTATAGTGAGCTACCCCACGGATTCCTCGTCGCGTCACTTGAAGATTCCTTTTTGTCCTTGCTTGTCGATTCCACACAAGCCTCTACCATGCCAAAACGAAGGAGACTTAGTATGGATTTAAGAAAACAAAGCTAGTAACAGTGCTCTGGGTCAAACACCCACATCACTACATGAAAGAGCTGAGAGTATTTCGGGTTTTACAAAGAAACGTAATTTGGAAATTCCGACCACGCCAATGTGACCGGGGTTCAGTGTAGGTTACGAAAATAACATGCATTTCATGAAAGGATAACGTTTACAAAGTCTCTTTCTCTAAGGTTTTTCAAAGGAAGCATAAGACATGCAATGGCGGTTGAAAAGTTAGAAAAGATGAAAAGACAAGATGGAACTAACAAGAAACAAGCATAGAACCATGGTTACCTCGAAAGAAAATGAAAGATCAGATTAGGGTTTTTGTTCTCTACCGAAACCGCAAGCCAAGTTGGAAATTCTGCTTCGATTGAAGGGTTCCTCTCGGTGTGGGTTTTCAATGGAGAACAATGATGGTTTGGGGTGACTAATGGTAGATGTGGATGATGGAGAAAGTACTTGGAACTTTAGAAATGGATTTGGAAGAAAGAAAGAAGAAGAAATGGCATTTTTCCTAAGCTACACAAAAGCAAAGGCTGAAATGCTTAAATAGGAGATGCTCTCGGGAATGGAAGCTTCTAGCACACACCAGACATCTTGTCAAAGATCCCAACGGTCCGATCATGGAAAATTGTCTTGTGAAGTTGCAGACCAAATTTCGAGAAGATCCAACGATTAACGAACGCTGGGCATTGTTTTTACTGAGGCAGCTTCATGTAGCTTTCTCTAGAAGCTTCATTAAGAGGCTTCCTCCAGAAGCTTCCTCGTGGCTTCTTTGAGAAGCTTTCTCAAGAGGCTTCTTTGAGAAGTTAGATCCTTATCTATCCACACCCCTCTATTAACTAAATTAACTTCCTTAAGAATAATTACGGATGAAAATAATGCAACAAATAATCAAACATCAAACATAATTACTAATAATATATAGATATATATATCAGGGTGTTACAAAGCACACCTTCATCGTTGGTATTTACAAAAGAATGCCTATGAACGGAGAAAGATGCATCGCATGTAGGACCATGAAATGGAGGCTTCAATCCCTTCTCATTCTCTCTAACGTTTGGGAACCCTAACAGAGCAACCGGAGAAGAAGCTCTAGAGAGCATAAAAAATGCCACAATTGATAACAGAGAATGCTTGAGTGACTACATCGAGGTAAGGGATGAGTTATTCACAATTGGAGATTAGTGAGAACATGTGTAGAGATCCTTAGAGTATCAATTGGAAGGAGTTTTTGGATGTTTCCGTAATTTTTTATTTTATCCTTATAATTATAACTGTAAATTATATATGTTTGATGAACCAGTTGATGTTCCAATGAGAAATTATTGTGAAATTGATGTGTTCTTGTGTTGAGTGTGAACCCTTAAAAAAAATTGAGTTCTTTTTATTAACGTGAATTATATTCTAAATAATATTATTCAATGACTTATTTTATACAAATTATTATCTTGTTTTAATTTTTTCCATGACGATGATCAACATGTTATGTGTATATATTTATTGTAATAATAAAATAATAAATTAAAGAAAGTTGTAAGGTTAATGCCTAGTGATAATTTCTTTTGATATAATATTAAATTAATTGTTAAAAAAACTCTTTTGATTAAAAATAATGTAGCTTGATTTACTATATATATATATATATATATATATATATTTGTTGTCATGCAAATATGATTACTGTGTGATGTGCATATGAGTTATGAAGCGTAATAAATTATTATAATGATATTATAATATTATTATGAAGATTGAGTAGTACATAGTAGAATGTGTCTATTTGCGAGATACATGTAAATATGAGATGATTGATTGTGACATTATGAGATGTTAAATTGTGATCATGATATTTGGTTGTGAATAAGTATGTGTATTTAACACTTATGTGACAATAATTATGTTCTGAGCTGTGAATTATACAATAATCCGATCAGTGTTGATATTGAGAAAATGTTTATGCGTAGTGTTAAAGAGAAAGTGTAGGTTTCCTATTTAGGAACCAATGTTAAATTGTAGCGCAATGTGTTGAATGTGTTTAAAACACGAGTGTGAGGTCGTGGGTATTATATAATTCATGAGCAGTGTCTATAAATTGAATTTGTGATGAATTATGAAATAACATGTTGCTTTGAGATCATAATATTGTTATTGAGATTGAGTATAAGTGCAAAGTTGAATATGTGTTAATTTGTGATATACATGTAAACATGTGATGATGGATTGTGACATTATAAGATGTAAAATTGTGAACAAGTTTTAGTTGTGAATAAGTGTGTGGTTAACACTTGATGTGACATTACTTGTGTTGTGAGCTGTGAATTATACAATAACCCGACCAATATTATCTTGAGAAAAATGTTGATGCGCAGTGTTAAAGAAAAATTGTAGGTTTCCTATTTAGGGATCAATGTTAAAGAGAAAGTGTAGGTTTCCTATTTAGGAACCAGTGTTAAATTGTAGTGCAATATGTTAAACGTGTTTAAAACATGAGTGTGAGGTCGTGGATATTGTATAATTCATGAGCAATGTCTGCATGCAAAAAAAATTATTTTAGGGGTTGGACCTGAATTAGGAGGGAGAGGCCCTGACAGACTCTTCGGAGTGTAGGCCTTGAGGGTAAATACACCTGGTTTGAGTGCTCTTTTAAGCCTGTGCCGATCCCACATGGTTGGAGCATTCTCGCAAAACAGCGTGACCCTGACTGGTCTCCCTATGATTTTACTTAGTGAGAGTAACCTGACATACCTATGTTGTGGTGTGTCTTGTTATGTACTCCTAAGCGCCCCATGGTGGTTTTTACAAGTTTGAATATGATGTAAAAGAAAGTCAACGTGAGCCTTTTACCCTGTTGAAAGAATTTTATTTAAATGTGTTTTAAAAAATTTTAATTAATTATGATTTCTTTTCCTTTTATTAGTACATATATGTATGGGGTAGAGGGTATCACACGTTGAATGTGCATATGTAGATATTGCAAGCGATGTGGATTCAAGAAAGTCTAAATTAGGTTATTTAATTACTTTTGTAGGGAAGATGTTTCTTGGGAACTTAAATTCCAAAAGTGTGTTACATTATCAACCACTAAAGAAATATATTATTGTAACAGAAGCTTGAAAAAAGATACTATGACAAAAAACTTCTTAAGTGTGTTAGGACATCAAGATGATTATATGGTGATCTACAATAATCAAAATACCATTTATTTAGACAAGAACCTCATGTTGCATACTTTCATTCATGTTTGGAACATATTGTTATCAAATATCATTAGACATGAGAAGCATTAGATGGAAAGAAATTGAAGATTGAGAAAGATACATATAAATTTCAATTGGTCTAATACAAATACTAAGTCGATGCCAACCAAGAAGGTTGAAAACTACTCTCAAGAAGTTTGTATAGTAGTGCATAACAAATTAAGCCAATAATGAAGACATTTGTTAGAATTCCTTCCTAATTGATAAAGTACCATAAACAAGTAAGTGGTAATTAACCATATGTATACCAAGATGTGCAATACTTGAGGACCACCATTCCAGTTTAGGTGGTTGTTACGTAACAACCCTTGGAGATAATTAATGGCTTGTAGATAAAATCAATAGATAAAGGTGGCTTATATATAATGTTTTAGATAATGTGTAGTTTAGAGATAATTTATCTGCAATGTGATGATGATATATTTAAATAATAAGATGCTAAAGATAATTCTAAGATGATATCAGAGCATATCCAAGATTAATCAAAAGGATCACCACTAATATTATCCACACACCAAGCTCAAGAAGTATTAGGCATGAAGGGTATATTGGAAAAAATTCAAGTCCCACATTGACTAAAAATAAAATCAAGTTGAGTATATAAGTAAGGGACAACTCTCACCCATTCTTTTGGGATTGAATTAGGTCCAAACTCAAATTATTATTTATTTAATTGTTATTGTGATGGTGAGACCAAAAAAATCTTTCAAAACTTATAATAAAATATTAGTATGAATTATAAATACGGGTGTTTCGTTCTTATATCATTTGAATAAAAATCAATTTTAGTTTTATGTGTAAAACTAATAAATAAGTTTATAAAATTCAGTTTATTAAATATTTGTTAGAAGTTAAATATTTTAGTAATTAATTAAGTTAGTGTTTGGTTCGTTTATTTGAGATAAAAATTTTAAAAATTTGTGAGTCACACCTTTACATTTTACTTTAATTTAAATATTTCATTTTTTTATCGCAATTCATTGTCACACATTTTTTATTCCTTAAAATCAAACTCAACGTAAAGTAAAAATAAAAAAAGAGAATAAATATGTTTTTAGTCCTTATACTTTTATTTTTTCTTATTTTTAGTCTTTGAAGTTCTACATGTTTTTAATAAAATATAAGAAATAAATTGAATAATATGAAACTTCAGATACTATAAACAAGAAAAAATAAAAATATAAGAATTAAAAATATATTTTTCAAAAAAAAAAGAAAATCCAACCTCCCCTTCACTGATTTCCTGTATCTGTACCTGAAGTCAAGCTAATGATTTGAAACAAGTTATTTGTAAGCATAAATCAAATAAATTGTTTTTATCAAATAAATAAAGATTCATATTAAACTCAAATTTCTAGCTAAATCATTATATATATATATATATATATATATATATATATATATATATAAAATTCAATTTGTGAATATAAAGCTTTTGGTTGGTAAGAATGCAAAAATATAATTTCTAAATTGAGAGATATATTTTGGTTTCTAAGAATATTTATAGTGAAAATAAAGATGCAAAATTTGACACACTTTCAATTAATATTTTTTCATATGTTAGAATTCCCAAATCTAATTTAAAGTTACCCTGTAACCAAAAATCTGAACTTATCTGTTTAAGGATCCAAACTCTTCCTATTTGGACAACTACTCGTTGGCTCAATTGAGATTTTGAGTTGCTATGAGAATGAATTTTTAGTAACTAACGGATATTTTCATTGAAAGGAAAACAAAATTTTCCATAATGAACACATGATGTTGGAAGACCATAACAAAGTTTCCACTCATCTAGATCTTTGATGAAGTGTGCTTGATACTTTTTTCCATTGCCTCGATTTTCAGGAAAACAAAACGGCATCTTAATATGAATATCCATGTTGTTTCTTATAGAACACTCAAAGCAGGTAGAGTAAAAGAGTGATAAAAAAGGTCAAATCAATATTATCAAAAACAAACAAAAGGAGCCAAAATTCTTTGTTGATTTTTTTTTTCTCCCAATGGAAAACCCAACTTTTTTCTTTACAAAGGCGGCGAATTGAAGATTCATCCCGGGTTATCAGAATCTTCATGGATTATTGATGATTTCACTTCTTCATTTGGAACTTTTTCCATTCCAATATTCCATCTTTTTTTCCTTCAAAAATTGGGCACTTTCCCCACTCATCATCATGTCATGGATTATTCTTTGATTAGGCCACTGCAACTGTGCCTGTTCTTACAGCCTTATTGGGTGTGGAATTTTGATTGGTCTCTGATTGTCTCACACCCCTTTTGGAAGAAAGCTTCCAACTTTTCTCCTTTGACTCATCAATCTCTATTTGTTCCTGTCTGCACTCTTTGCTACAAAATGGTGTGTTCCCTCTGCATAGCAACAATTCCAAAATACTTATTAGAAATTAGAAATCTAAACAATTAGATCAAGTTTTCAATTAATCCAGAATATAATGATAATCTTTCTTTTTCATTAATAGAAGTATATTACATGGATCAGACAATGAATAAATAAAACCAACTACATGAATCCCACAAGGTTAATCAGGACAATACCAATAGGTTGGTTGTTAGTTGAGGTGAAACTTAATCCGATTTTCTTAAATAAGGTTTTAAATTTGAGTTATGGATAAAAAAACGTTATTGAAAAGAAAAAATCTCATTAAAAATGGTCAGTTAAATTCTCCAACAAAGATTAATCATCTACCAAAACAGATAAATACTTGTACGAATCAAATACCAATAAAATGTTAAAAAAATTAATCCAGACAATAGTAGAGAAAAAAAAATCAACAAAATTCTCAAACTAATCAAATAATTATCGTAACTTTATTCTAGATCTGAAAAGACTAAGGTCTAGAACATAGAAAAAGGAAACAAAACTTCTTATGCCCCATATGAAAATTCAGTGTAATTTATTTTTTTTTTAACATAAAAAGTTGATCAAATCAACAAGAATCAGCATCTGGGGTATCACTAGGTGGCTCATAAACAGATGAAAGTGGTTTGAGTGACCTGAAGTGAATTAAAATTGAGCTAATACCTGTACATGAAGATGTCACGGTTTTGGCCGAGTGGTTTTCTGCAAAGAAAACAAGCTTGGAGGAAGTGAGGCTCCTCAGAGTGATCTTCACTTCCAGCATAGTAAAACATGCTAGATCTTGGAGAAGGAATTGAAGAAGAAGAAGATGGTGAAGGAGGGGAGGGAAAGGTAGTCATAGATGAGTGTTTAGAGAAGAAGGAGCTAGAAAAATGCAGGGAATGGAACCTTAGAAAAATGGCTATTATATAATGATAGGTTTACATGCATTAGATTATATAGGGTAGAGCACATTGCAGAGTATGCTCCTGCTCTTCACCAATCATGAGGTTTTAATATTATATTAATACTATGTTTATATCATACTTCTTAGGCCTAATTTGTATTTTTCTGCTCTTACAGAAATGTTAATAACCTTCTTGAAGTTTCTTTTAATTTGCAAAAAAAAAACTTACGATATTGGTCCACTTCTAAATTCATAGGGTTTTTCTGTTTTAAAGTTTTTTTCTTTTAAAAGTAAAACTATTACTTCAATTATATTATTATCTAGTTATATTTGTTTTAGTATGAAGAAATACCTTTCGGCAAGAAATTTTTTAACATCTAATTTTTTAATAGTTATTTTTTATGATTTAATAATAGGTATTTCATTTTGGTGTTGTTTTAAAATGACAAGAGCGTGAATTCTTTTAAATTCTGTTCTCTCTCTTTTTTTTACAAAATTAATTTTTTATAGATAAACAATTCATCCATTTACACACACATATATATAGTTGTTTTTCACTTAGTTTTACCATTAATGCCATTATAAATAGTTTACATTGTTATAATTAACATGTTTTTTCTTTTAAAAATATAACTATTATTTCTATTTTTTACCAATAAATTATTGGTCTGAGTGATATTAAACTTGATTTTTTTAAGTAATGTCTTGAATTGAGTCTTCTGAATGAAAAAAATATAATTAAGAGATGAGATCTCATTAAAAGTGATCCAGATTTGTTGGCGAATATTAATCATCAGCAAAATAGATAAATATTCTCACACCAATGTTATAATGACAAAAACAAAAATTCTATTTTTTGGAATTAAAAGTAATTTAGAAAATAAATATGCTATAAACCAGGACATTCTTTTAAATATAATTAAAAATAATAATCAATATTACAATAACTTTTTAACTGATTTTTTTAATATATCTTTTTAATTGATATTCTTTAAAAAAAATTAATTGATACTCTGTATGTTTTTATTTATAAGATTCAAATTTAAAATGATATTTTTTTATAAAACTTAATTTATGATATTTATTGTATTAATTATTTTTAAATTAAAAATATCCTTTATTAAAAAAGAATATATTAATAAATCATTAGAAGAAAAAGAAATATTAATAATAAAAATAATTTTAAAAAAATTATAAATTTAAGATAAATTTATTATTAGTAACTAAATTAAAAATTTACCTTAATGAATTATTCAATCTTATAGATAAACAAGAATAACATAAAAAAGAAACATAAATAGTAGTAGTAGTGATTAGTTGCCCAAAACATAATTTTGATCAATATAATAAAATCAATCATGTGATGTGTTAGATGGAGAACTTGATTGGTAGGTACCGTCCAAGTGCGTGCAATTGGTGTACCAGAATAGCCCCCATTTGAATGATGGGCCACATATTAATTCAAAAAAATAAATAATAAAAAAAAGGCAATGGTGGTTTTTGGACGTCATGAAGTTGAAACTCGAAATCTTTGGGACCTGTTTCTTGCACTACATGTACTTTTCCCAAAAAGACCTTTCCACTTTAAATAACCTTTTTAATATTTGGTCATTTCTCTGTTGAGTATTTGTACTACACTCCCAAATGGGTTGCTTTTTCACTCTCTAATTGAATCATGTCTCGACTAATGGCAAAAAGACCAAAAAAGAAAGAAAAATAAATAAATCATGTCTTCAACCAGGTTCTCTTCACTTGGACTGTTCCTTGAGCAATGGAATCCTTTTGCTTTTATATTCAACTTTTCTTTTAACTATTTGTCGATACTGTGCTTGCTGGAATGAACAGAACGTGGCACTTGGGAAATGATGCGATGTCAAGTAATTAAAAGGCACAACGAGGATGATCAAATTTTAAGATTTTGTGTGTCATAGCAAATGTCTCATAACCTATGAAATGAGAATCTTTCTTTTGCTTGGTATGTCTTCCTAAGATACAAGTTGCATGTGAGGTCTATGTTCTAGATATGACGCATGGTTATATTAGTGTTAATTCAAAAGGAAATGACGTATTTTTTTTAGATTAAAGATTACCAAGTATCATATATAATTTATTAAATTAAAGATTAATTTTATTCGTGTTTCTTACTTATTACTGATCTAATAAAATGTTATACATAATAAAAATTAAATATTAATTTTTTCATTAAATATATCATTTATGTAAACACAACACATTCTTGTACCATTCTTTTAATCTTATGGAGTTAAAAAAATGACGTATGCTTGAATTTTTTTAATTTGTATTTTTAACATATAATTTATCAATTAACTCTTCTATTCATATTATTGCTAATTACAATAAGCATAATAGAGGAGTTACATACATTTCGAAATGAAATTCAATAAAGCTGGAGAACTTTTGAAAATGCCCATGATATTTTTAGAAGTTTTATAATACTAGGAGTATAGGATACGTTTTTGCTTCCCAAAAAGTTCAGAAATTCATGTAAGTGAAAGGGCATAGAGGTAATTGTGTCACTCCCATCTCATCAAAATCAAACAAACTCATGATATCAATGCTGTGCATGGCCCCAGCTACCACTTATGGCTGTTGCTTTACCCAGCCCGTCACTTCTCACAATTCTAGAACAATTACAAAATAATGTAAGAGAAATTTGATAGTGGGATTGGTGAATTTTCCCGAAAAGGGAAGACTTTTAATTTTGAAATAAAAAGATTTGTATTGTGATTGAAATATACGGCACTACTTACATAAAAAGATATTGTTTAAAAAGTAGTATAATTTTTACATACCAAAATGATAATCTATGCTTTATATAAATAATAAACTAACTAATTTACCATTTTCTTTAATTTTATATTTTTAATTTTATAATATACTAAATAAGTGAATATTTTTCACAAAAAAAAAGTTCGTCTGTCGTCTTTCTGTTTTGTGATAAATATCAAACTTTATACAAAAAAAAAACATTAATGTTTTTTCGATAGATAAAATTATTATATTAAATTATGTGTTTTTCTATCAAAATATAAAATATAATAAATTTTATTTTTTAAATCAAATTAGTGGGTCATGTATTTAAGTATCATTAGTTGCTTTTTAAAGAAATATAATCATTAGTTGCTAAGAGTATTGATACCCTAAAAAGGTATCATTTATAGCGCTAAGAATAACTAACCATTGCAATTATTTATTCAAATAAGGTATTAATGTTATTATTGATAAATAGTTCTCGTTACGTATCCAATTTAATGTCTTTCATGCAATGTTCGGCTCACTATGAAGTATAAACCTTTTATTTAATTGTTTTCAAAATTAAAACAAAATAAATGTTAATTAGTCTTTAAAAGCCGTGGGTACGAGAAAGGTCATTTCACCTTCAATATAAAGAGAGTTTGTGCTTAAAAGAATATTAGTAATACAAAGGTCACTGTTTAACATTTTATTTTAAATAATTTTTTATTAATTAAATTTATGTGAGTTTTATTTATTTAAAAATAAGATTTAACGAATAAAAATATATTAATAAAAGCATATAAATATTGCTGATTTTTTTCATTATACTAAAAATCTTCACTTTTTTCATTTCTTTTGAATAACAATAATAATAATAATGAGAATTTTTATAGAATGAAATGAAATAGGGATGACAAAGAGAGGAGGAAAAAAGTTGGAAAAAGCATTCATGGAGCTGACGGGGCAAGGGACCCACAATGAATGAGAAGGCGACAATAACCATCAATGTGGGACCCATCTGACACATGGTCTTGCTGGCGCTTCTATTCACCAGTCCTTGTCGTGCGGACCCACAACAGCTACCCGTGCATCGCGGTCAGCCACTACCCCTGCTGCCCGTTGCACGTGCGCTCCCTTCACTTGCGAATCCAGACAGTCATTGCAAATTGCAACGTGGCTCTCAAAAATATAAAAAATCAACTTGATAGTAGTAGTATACATTTCGTCTTCTCCTCTGATTCTTTAGGCAGAAATTAAGTATTGTGGTATGTTAGGTTTAGAGAAGAAAGAGAAAGGAACTATGGGTGCTTACGGATTGAATTTCGTTAAACCTATTGGATTGGGTTGTATTATTTTATTAACATATCTAATCCAAATTAACTTGATAATAATCGGAATGGGTTTGATCAATCGTACCTGAATATTTAAAGAATATTTTTTATTTTGTAAAATTGATTTTTTTTAAAAAAATAATTGATTTTTATATAAAATTTTATAAGTATATAATAATTAAGTGCCTTCAAAAGAGATTAAATTTTAATAATATTTAATTAATAAAATTAAAATAAAGATAAAAATAACAACTTAAAAAATCAAGGTTAACTTAATTTAATAATTTAATAAAATATGTTAACTAAAAATTAAAATGTTTTATATTTAATATTAATTTATTTAATAATAATAATAAATCTAATTATATATCATTGGTTGGTCAGAGTAAAAATAATAGAACTTGTTATTCTATCCTTAAGTTAATCAAATAGTTCAGGTTAAGAGATTACTCACATTTATAAATATCTTCAAAGAAGATGAAATGATTAAAAAGAAAGTGAAAGAAAAGTAATTTTTTTTGTGATTCATAAAAATCGAACCTAGGTATAAAAAAAATTATACCAATTCATATATATTATTCAACCAATTAATAAAAAAAAACTAAATTAAGTATGTGTATAAAATCATATAAATATTTTGGGTGAAACTAAAACAAAATAATTAAGGTCATTTTTTTGGCGTTATTATGTTCTTGTTGCAACATATCTATCAAATTTGTAATAAGATTATTGATACAAAGTTTTCTATTGATTCTTTCTTTTCAAGCATATTTTTTTTAAAAAAAAAATTATGAGGCTCATACTTCAAATCTTATTCAAGAAATCCAAATCTATGTTTCAATTGAACCACAACACATTGGTAAAAATCATAAGGTCATTTAATTTTTTTCACTTTATTTCTATTTCTTTTGTTTCTATCTTGTTCCTAATTTAAGCAAAGCATAAAAGACTTAGCATGTGTTGATTTGATCTCTGTATGTTACGATTTGGTCAATATAACACGAACCATTTATCGTTAAATTGATTATATTACGTATACACTTTCAGAATTCAAATTAATTGTCACTTATGAAGACGTACGAAAGTATATATTTAGATGATATGATAGTCTTCACATGCATTTCATTCAGAAACTCTTTATGTACTTTGGCACAGTAAGTAGTTTGTTGATTCTGGTGAGTTAACGCGCTAAAGAATTTATTTTTTCTTAGTTATGGTTTTGAAAGTGTTTAATTTATATATAATTTTTTATGGCATTAAATAAGTTTTTAGTCTTTTAATTATTTCAGATTTCAAATTTTAGTTTCTTTTCAAAAAAATTGACATTTTTTAAGAAAAAGTTTGATAAATTTGAATTCATCATCAACTTTCTTTCAATATTTTTAATTCATCGTATTAAACTAAACTTGTTAAATATTGATATGTCAAACAAAAATTCATATTAATATGACATATGAGAGTCATGGGACATAGATATTATGCGACAATCTCATGTTATATTATATTATCACGTAAATAAAGGTATCACATGACATGATTTTTTGTGGGATATTTTTTAGTCTTTATATAATAAATTTTAAAATTTAGGTTTTAATGCCTACACCACTTTCACCTTTCAAGTTTTATTCTTTGATTTAGTCCCAAAAATTGAAATTACAATCTTTAGTTATTAATTAAATTTTGTTTTGTTTTAATCATTTTTAGAATCGTTAATCTCTTCTTCATTTATTTTCATCTTATCAATATTATCACAAACTACCATTCAAACTATTGATATTTGAGTTTCTTCTTTGGCATGATTTTGATCTCTGGTATTAGAGCCTGATGGGGAAATAAGAATATTATTCGTAACGACATATGTTAACTGATTTCATGGATCTGAACTCACGTACAGTAATCGTTTTCGTTCGTGTATAGTACTCTTAATTTAAACAATATATGTTTGAACAGTATTTCTGGAAGTACAACAATTTGATATTTTAGTTGAATGATAGTGTAGCAGTAAGCCTCGTGAATGCGAAAGGGCGGTAAGGCTAAGGTGCATTGTTCAAATAAAATATTTAGACATAATATACTGGTGGCTATAGGAGTAATGTTCAAATTATATTGTCTGAGAAAGAAAAAAAAAGTTAATTTTTTTTTCAGATCCAAGAAATTTAGTAACGTATAACCTTATGGCAACATTTCTATGGAACCACATGAAGACAAAGATATTAGAGGATGAATTAATTATGCCGCGTCTTTTACGTTCTTTCTCCCGTATTTCTTTTAGATCTAACTCGTCTTCATCATCGTCCTCAATAAATTCCCCAAGAAACACCAATTTGCTCAACGAGCAAGAAAACCAGACCCACGAGGTCGCCCCTAAACACAATCTCTTCGATAAGGAGGTTCGATTCGAAGATATAAACCAAAATATGGATGACAGGAATATTTCAGAAATCCGTTAGGACACACTATATATTCTTGAGACAATTAAAGACAAACACAATTTTGATTACATAATCAAGACTGTAGAAAATAATAGGGACGGATTTCATTTACTTTCAAAAAAATTCAATTTATGAACATAGTCGAAAATACAAATACTTACACATAGGATGTGTACAAGTAGCCATCAAGCCTTTAATTGATATGGGTATAGATGTCGCGGTATTAATGTGCCTTAAAGACATTAGGCATAACAAATTTGAAGATTCCTTGATAAGGACGGTAGAAACAAGCCTAGGACAAGGTCCGGTCTACTTTAATTGCTATCCAAACAAAACAATGAGTCTAATGAATAGAAACATTCTTGATTCTTTGTTCTTAAAGATCCACTTTCATGGCCTTGACATGAAAGAAGGATCAATTCCAGCGACACTAATCTATAGGATTCAGTACAAAGTCATGAATATTTGTGCATCAAGAGTCCTTCTAAAACCACAAAGAGGAGAGACAACCTTGTTTATCACTGATATGACAAAGGCCAATGTTTCTCTTTCAAGAACCATAAAATGGGATGAAGTAACTATTCCTAAAAAATGGGTCATGAATAAAGCCACACCATCTGTTCCCCTACCCGGTCCAACCATAGAACAAATTAAACAAGACAACTTTGGTAAGGAAGAAATAACCTTTAACAGGAGAAATTCTTTCTCATCAAGGATAGAAGTCTCTAGGTCTGAATATGAGTTAGCAAGAAGGTCTTTTTTGGTGCGAACCCGTTCAATTCCAGTAGGAATAACCAGATCTGAGTCACACAACTAATTTCCTACTGTAAACCTCCAAGGTTTAGATACCACTTCTAGTATACCTAGAACAACATACAACCAAGAACAAGAGAACG
Organism: Glycine max; assembly: GCF_000004515.6. NCBI lineage: Eukaryota > Viridiplantae > Streptophyta > Magnoliopsida > Fabales > Fabaceae > Glycine > Glycine max. The sequence goes on along the minus strand of NC_016090.4, from coordinate 31,378,608 downwards.
ACCAAAAGTTGATCGAATCTCCAACTTACTCCTCTATGCATGAACCTTATGATGTTATCTGACAACTTTAGCATTAATAAGGAAACCGTTAGAAAATACTTTTATTCTCCGGAGCATGAACTTCAAAGGAGATGATTTTTTCAACATTTTAAGGGTTCAAACAGAAACAATCCATGACAAAGCAAAACTGTTGGGGAAAAGGATCTGAACTTGCTGTGCTTTTAGCCGGCTCAAAATCTAAAGAAAGCCTGGCTAAGAATCTCAAAGAAGTTCTCCAAATGTTACAGCAAGAAGAAGAAGGATCTTCCTCAAAGAAGGAAGAAACAAGTTCGTCAGAAGAAGAAGAAGACCCTTTCTACCAGAACGAAGATGGTTGTTTTGGTATTTCTTTGAATGATGATTAAAATATTAATTGTATTATCGGTCACATAACCGGTTGTATGTGCAATTGTAGAAATAGTTCCGGTCAAGTAACCGGTACTGTAGCAAATAGTGAATTTTTTGGCTTTAAAAGGAGTCCTCGACCTTAATGTGATGCACCCTTTCATATAACCATTTTTCAGGTTTTTAGAGAGAGAGGCGCTTTGCATAGAAAAAATCTTTGTAAGCTCTTCTTTCAATTTCAGTTTGAATAAACTTAAAGTTTTTTTTTTCACATCCCTTCTCCCTCTTGACCGATCCTACGGCTTTGTCGCCGCTTCTGTTTCTTTTATGATTTAATTGCTTTAATTTCTTAAGTGTAAATATATACAATCAGATATAATATATATATATATATATATATATATATATATATATATATATATATATATATATATATATATATTATCTGATTGTTTTTAGGGAGAGATTTTAAATATATAATATTGAGTTCTTAGGAATTATAAATAAGCATCAAAATGAGGTGGGACACGTACAAGTAGTAGTCCCAAATCACCCACCCTTTAAGATAAAAATTGTGTCCTATGTTTATCTCATACTTGCCATAAGTATTTCTTAAGCATATACCTACAAAACTTATCCATATATGGTTATATCTACGAGTGTCTATGGTCATTTGTAACATCCTCTCTTATTGTGAGAAAAATTATGAATAAAATGTAATAACAATAATAACTATAAAATGTAATAAGATGTTATAATGATTAATTGGAGTCAGCTACCTCCAAGGGCTTACGCGCGACCTTCTCCTAACTGAGCAACTTATATGAGTAGCACTTGGTAGTAGGAGAGACGATCTATGCAACACATGCTTACCTTGTATATCTTGTTGGTTGCTTGATATTAGCTAGAAGAGCTTATCCTATGCATTAGTCGATACTTGCCACTTGTTGGTTATTTAAGATCTTAGCTGATGTGTAGCTGATATGCATAGGGGGCTATTACCTTGTGTTTAATGTAGGATATAAAAGACGAGATGATGATTAAGAGAAAAGAAAAAAGGAAAAGTCCAAGATTCAATCTCTTTTATTAATAAAAATTAACATTAATGTTTGCCGATTGAAAAAACAAAATCAACCCTATGTTTAATGTACAAGCACCTAAGTGATGCTAGCATGCATAGCACTCACCAATTTTTAGATGTATAGCCCTTATTCAAGTACAATTTTTGTACATTATTTTGTTTCACTATTCTAGGTTTTGTTTTTTGTTTTACTATAGATATTTATGTTAATATGCTTAGTATGCATAACAGTTTGAGCATTTTCCTACTTTCAATAGTCAATGAGACAGACAAAACATACACTGAACACAAAGTAATGACGGATTCAAGATCCTAAGTCAATGGATATAAATTATAAAAAATAAAATCAGTGAGTTCAATTATATAAATATAGATGAAATAAAATATAAAAATATAAGATTTTATTTATAAATTTGATCAATTTTAAAAAATGAGGAGGTACAAGTGCACACCCTCACATGACTGTAGTTCCGCCACTGACACAAAGCCTCATGCTTGTAGATGGAAGCCAGGGGATTTGGACATTTTGAGCCCTCGAGGGAGATCATGTACTCTCTCCGACTAGATGATGTCATTTGAGGATCATAAATAGTTGCAGGTGTTTCACGAGATGCCATACTTTTCTGGTTTCCTTCGACTTGGCAACCACTTTTGTGCGTATCTACCAGAGACAGTCGTATGTCAATTTGGTCACATATAGGAGATTCCTCGATCCCTTTGTTGAATTGTAGGGCATGTGCCCTTTAACGAGGTAGTTGATGAGTAGTAATAACTAAAGTTGGACATGTGGTTAAGTCTGTCGGGAAACCTACAACTAGAAAGCCTGTCATGCGAAGCCTGCATTTCAAACATACTCAATTTTAGCAAGCTTGCACCTGCTAGCCCACGGAATTAGTGGGTCGACCCATATAAAAAATAAAAAATTAAAAAATTAAATTTTAAAACGTAAAGTTGGAACCATTTTAAGAACTATGAATTATCAAATAAAAAATTATTTGTCCAAAATAATTACATAATTTACATCTCAAGTCACCTAAAAAAAGTATTTTTTTCATATCATATTTACTTAATTTGTAATTCTATATTAAATCAAAATTATCACCATTCACCAAACCATTGAAAAATATATAAAGTACTTACATTCTATATGTTTTTTAAAAGTTATTTTTTTCTTAATTTATGCCCCTTATTTATTAGTATCATATATGTTATATTAAATTATAAAAAGTCTGTGAGTAAAACTTGTTTAACACGCAAGTAAATGGACTGGGCTAAAAAATTTGCATTTTAAATGAAGGATATTGCTTGGGGCACCCAACATTTTTGCTGGGACGCCCAACAGTTTTCATAAATTCCAAAAATACCCTTAGTATAAGGGTATTTTAGGTTATAAATAGCAGCAACAACTTTTTATTTCTGCAACACCATTTTTTCCCGTAAAATCTAGGTTACTTAGTGTTAGTTGCTTCCGTTAAGACCATTTTTGAAGCGTATTTGGTCTCCGATGATATAGGAACATTGTTCAGGAGTATGGGATCAAGTTTGGTTAGTTTTTGTCACCGGAGAAGACGAGGTACGCAAAAAAAATTTAAGAACCTACGGATTGACAATCCGTATGGTTCATACGGATTGCTGATCCGTATGAATCATACGGATTGTCAATCCGTATGATTCATAGGGATCAGCAATTTGTGTGAACCATACAGATCATCAATTCGTATGGCTCATACGGATTGACAATTTGTATGAGCCATACGGATTAATTATCCGTATGGTTCACACAGATTGTTGATCCGTATGAATCATACGGATTGCCAATCCGTAGATTTCTAATTTTTTTTAAATTGTGAATAAAATTATATGAATTATAATTTTAGAAATTTTAAAAATAAATTTTTTGTAATAATTTTTTTTGTAAAATTGTGTGAATTTTTTTTAAAAATAATTTTAGCAATTTTAAAAATATTGATTTAGTGATATTATTTTATAGTGGTATAAACAAATGTATTTAGTAATTAAATTGTTAAAATAAATTATAATATATATAAACTTTTTAAAAATTAGTAAAACTAACATTAGATTGCTTAAAAATTAATTTAGTGATTAATTAAAAATAATTTAATTCATAAACATGACCAAATTAATTACTAAAAGATACTGTTTGTCGCACAATATTACTTCAACATTGCAAAAAATTTATGATCAACACATAGTAAAACAACTATTATATAAGAAACTGGTAACTAACAAAGGGATAATATTAGACAAATTGTTTGTAGCAAAAACATAGTTAGGGAATTCCTAATAATTAAAAGGAATAATGTTCAAAGTCCTAATAATGTTGAATTTAATTCATAAACATGGTCAAAATAAAACATGGTTAACTGTTAGATGAGAGAATTCAAAAATAACTTTCATGCTAGCTTTGAAGGATAGGGTTTCACAAAAATATTTCCATCCAGCTCCAATTTTAACTGTCTTTCTCCAGTGATTGAACACAATTCGACATTGTGCAATGTCCTCCAAATTCAAATAAGTCCAGCCTTTGTCTTTAAGAAAATAATACATGGTGCTTGGAACGTCTTGATATTAAGATTAATGTTATGTCAACAATTTATGAAATTTAAAACTTGGAAGATAAATAATTGCTGACAACTAAATTGGAAAGTTGCTTACCAGGCTGCTGCAGGTAATTTTGTGCGGAGTGAGATACACCTTGAAAGTGACAAAATTTGGCACTTGATGGTATAATGAGTGTCATCTTGGGAATGATTTTGGAAGGATACTGCTCTTGAATATGGTGAGAAAGAATACACTCTTACCATAATGAGTTAACGACACTTGATGATCTTTGGTCAGGTGATAAAAATCTCTTAGTGTTGTCCACCCTGCTACAATGTGGCTAGTTTGTCCAAATCTTGGTTGTAGACAACGGTATGGAAATTTTCATCCTTGTCAATGAAATGCCATAAACGATCAAGTACGTCTTTTCTCCTTACAACAAATGACCTACCAACTTCACCGTAAATCTACATTTGAAATAGATAAAGCATTAGAATGAGACGAATAGGTTGATTAGTTGCACAAAACAACAAAATAATGATATGTTAATTAAATCAAAATGAAGATGACCTGGTCCTTGGCATTAATGGTGTTTAAAATAGCATCTGGTGGAACCACGACTTTCAACATGATCTTGGCCATTTTGCAGCATTGTCTGTACTCTTCATTTGTTAATTCTGACATAATTCACATTCAAGCATGATATTTAAAAAGATTATTATACAATGATATAACAAAATTTGACACTCAATTAGAAGTCATGGTGAACGCCAATTCATTCTTAACAATTGACAGAATTATTAATCTATTAACTCGACATATATTCGAAAGAAAAATTATTTCAAATAAAACTGTTAAGTAGCAGATACATAAGCTGAAACAGACATATAGATGTTGTTCCAAAGCATATAGTTACTTCAAACTGACACAAGTACATTCATCAAACAGTTTTAAACATTGGGAGAACATGACAAAAATTAGTCATCAGGATTATGTAATTATTTTTACCATTAATGTCAAAGTAGGTGAATGAAAAAGAAACTCCTTTACACAGCGTATAAAAAATAACAATTTTTCTTTTACGAAACATCATAACAATAAAAAAAATTTAAAAATAATTTCGACTTTATTATTTTCAATTAAAAAAACTATAAAAAAAACCATATGGATCACTGATCCGTATGGTTCATATGGATTGATAATCCGTATGAAGCATATGGATCTGTGATCCGTATGGTATCTACATTAAAAAATAACACCACAAAAAAATTATAAAAAATAACAATTTTTTTTTACGAAACATCACAACAATAAAAGAATTTTAAAAAATAATTTTGACTTTACTATTTTCAATTTAAAAAAACCATATGGATATAACACCACAAAAAAAATTATAAAAAATAACAATTTTTTTCAAAAAATAACAATAAAAAATTTTAAAAAAATATTTCAACTTAAAAAATATTTTAAAAAAATCATATAGATTGTCAATTCGTATAAATCATATGGATTGACAATCCATATGAACCATACAGATTGTCGATCCGTATGGATTTTTTTCCAGAAAAATTGCGTTTTTGGAAGCAAAGCAACACATTGAACTCCTACTTTGATTCAACACAACAAAGCAACACATTGATTCATTCAATCAACCAAAACAATGAATCAAGCAGAGTGCATGACAAAAACAAACAGAAAACGAAGGATATACAAGATGAAGAAGAAGAAGATGAACCAGGAAGAAGAAGAACTAGAGGAACCAACAACGACCGTCAAAAGAAGCATGTTTGCCAAGCGGAGGAAGACGAACTAGAAACATCACGGGAGATAGAGGCAGAATGAAGAAGAAGCAGAGGAGGAAGAAGAAGCGACAAAGAAGAAGCAGGAACGACGCAGGAGAGGGAGAGGCAGTGACTTGTTCATAAGAGTCACTATTATTATTTATATTAAATAGGTGAAGGACATTTTAGTCATTTCACCTAGGTTGTTGGGTGCCCCAGCAAAAATGCTGGGTGCCCAAAGCAACCCCCTTAAATGAATTCTAAAAAAGACTTGGAATGTGCGTTACTTTATTGCAAAATTGTTGATCCGGATGACCATCCGTATTGCAAGATTTTAAATTTATAATCTAATCAATTGTCGGAATGTAATGGATTTTATAATTTAGAATTTAAAAGATATAAAAAGACTTTATAAATTTAGAATATTTGAAAGAATTCCATACATTTTTAGACAACATTCAACTTTATAAGAGTAGTCTATGAAAAAATAACAAAGAAACTATATGATTTAAATAAATAAAAATAGTAAAATCAATACAATAATTGATCCTAGTTCTATACTCTTCTAAATAATATTTGTCCACATATTTAATGTTATACTAGCCTTTCATATATTAGCATATTCTCGTACGTGCTCTTGAATTTGAACAATAGAATCAAAATTATGGTCTTTTTTTTATTTGTTAACCAGTATTTGCCATACAATAGGATAATCCAAAACAAAAATGAAACTTTTGTTTCTAATTTCAAGGTCTTGCCCAACATCCTTGAGCTAGATGGAAGCTGTTGAAATATTATTTTATCAAGTCACTTTCAACATAGAAATTCATGGTGAAAATGTTCTTTTAGCAACTTTGATTACACCGAGACAAATCAATGCCACATAGTGGGGGGAAATAAACAAATACAGAAGGAAAGACTTAACACTACAGTACTTATTATTAGCCTGTAAGAGCAGAGTTCAGAGCACTATGGACATCAACCCCAATCTGAGCTTCAGCTTTCTCCAAATCAGTTGTGGCTGAGTTCAGCTTCTGGGTGAAATCTTGAAGACCCTTCTGGACTAGATTCGCATCAATTCGGTCCACCGGCACAGCCTCAACAGCTATTATATCAGCAACAGAGTTTGCATGGATGAATGCAAAGCCACTGCTGACAAAGTACTTGGTCACATCGTTCCCTTCATGTACAGATAAGACACCAGGTTTCAACTCTGCAATTGTTGCTACATGTCCTGGGAGAACACCCATCTGCCCAGTTGTTGCTGGTACAATGACCATATCAACCTGTTGCACAAAAATTGTTATTTTTCAAGGAAGATCGATGGAGATTTTTTCTTACTAATATCCAAAACTTCGATAGGATGAAATCAGTGAGGATGGAGATGTTGCAGCACAAGAAAATAAAACAGATAACCAAATGTGTCAATAATGGAGATAACTACAATGCAACAAATTTGAAGTTTCCACTTCAGATAGAAATCAACATTCTTTTCTGATATGGTGGCACTGTAGTATAAAAATATTCAGTCCAATCGATGTGCACATGGTTTAATACTAAAATAATTTATATGTGCATAAAGCTTTCTGCTCCACAAAATAAATCTGCTGCTTTATGATGACAGTTACAAGGATAAGAAATTGAGACTGGCATATTAATTCACTTATAATCAGATACCAACAAATCACATGCACAAGGTGGAGAGCAAAATTACAGTTACCAATAATTCTGATTTCACTGTTTATTTGATCCTTTTTTCTTCCTGGACTATCAATGCCACTGCAAGCACACTTTTGTAGTTACCTAAATTCAATTACATATATCACAAACTACTAACACTATCTCATACAGCAATGGGAACCACTCAATTCAACAGCATGGCCAGCTGTCTTAAGTCTTAAAGTGGCAGGCTTCCATTAATTTAATTAGACGAGTCACACCAATTTAATCAGACACCTCAAAATTCACTTGCACAGCTGACACGCTTAAAAGCATCTGTTTGATATCCAAATCACAAAACATCTCACTCAAAAGATAACAAAAAAACTTTTTCGAGAAATAATAGTGGTTTGGAATAAGACTGCTTCTACTGATCACATTTGCATGGATTAAAAAATGCAAGGACAAAACTGTAGGAATAAGCATCAAACAGTCAATACAAATTTGTGTTGCAAGGACAAACTTGAAAACTATGGTGCCATGAAACAGCATCATAAAACAACTCCTTCAATAAAAGCATGCTCCCGAATGTTATTATGGCATAATATTTTTATGATACTGTCCCTCTACAAAATTTACTCTAAGAGCAACAAATAGTCAGTGCATCATGTCTTTGCAGTATTCAAAAGGAAGGTTTACGTGAGATAAAAAATAGGTAAAATTCTTTTCGATGCTTTTTCTTTTGAGGTAAAAGCAATGCTAAAGACACTAAAAAAGAAATATTAAAACAGGCCTCTTGCTAATAAAATGCAGATGGTTTGGAAATATATTATGAAACAGGTTGTAGAGCACATTATCATAGTTTCAAGTTTTATGGGTATCCAAAATAAAACACATTCAAAAAGGAAAAATTAAAGCTAGGAGTAGCATAATTGAATCCAGATGTCGGTTTTATATAAAAAATGTTCAATGCTTGATAGAATTTCAAGATTCGGTCCCAAGAAGAAATGCTACTAAGGCCAAGAAGCAATAATAATATATATAGTCTCAGCATTCATTTCCTGATATATAGATCTTGAAATCAATGCATGGTAATGTGTGATACTTATATGTGAAAAATAACAGGGTTACCCATTCAAATTTTGCATCTCTATGCTTATGGTTAATTAGAAAATGTTAAGCTTGATTATATTTTGTTTAGAACTGAGGCAACATTCTTCTTTATTTATAAATTTTTTTGGATAACTGAAGAAAGGAAAAGCATTTGAAATCAAACAGGGTGATGAGAAAAAAGCTAGATCTCGTTGTCTAGATTAGTAACAACTCCTTATTAAACAAACAAGGGAATGTACCAAGGAAAAACACATAATTCTACAGCATTATTTGATTCAGGAATTCCTAAAATCCAGAAACAACACCGTTCCCGCATAAGAATTTTGTATACATTCAATTCTAGATTATATAGCAAGGGAAATGGGTTCCACACAAACAATGACAGCATACATAACAACATTATGGAAGAAAACAAAACCACTTATTGTGCTTATAAAAATCATAAAAAATAAAATCAAATACCTACTTTTATTCGCAAAGTATAAAGCCCTGAAAACACTAGAAAAGGATTAAAAAAAAGATCAATTTCAATTCACAATCAATCGAAACAAGTGAACGAAATCTGAACAAAGTATAACAAACAGCAAGAAAATGTGTCCAAAGAACAGACCAAAACAACCCAAAAATGGAGCATAGGATCCTAAATAAGCAGCACTCTCACAAGCAAGCTGATGAACACTGAACAGGATCCTAAATTCACCTTTTAAATCACAAAAGTAAACCGCACACACACACACACACAAAATTCAAAATTACGAAACTTCAAAATTCCGAGGATCTAAACAAAAGATAAATAAACCAAAAAAAAAAACAGCGTATTAATATATTCATTTCCATCAAACAACCCTAAGACCAACCTCGTTCACCTCAAACGAGTCAAACCCCACATCAACCAGATCAGCACGCTTGAAATGCAGAAACCGAAAACCCACAATAAACCACATCCAAAACAAAAGCTTCCACAGATTTTTAAAAAAATAGAAAAACTTAAAAAAAAAGGAAAAAGAAAAAAGTGACCTCTTTTGCGGCCAATTGAGAAGAGTAGGGCAAGACGAAGTTGACTGTGAGCTTGGAAGGGAGAGCCGAGGGAGTGGGTGGTCGGGGCTTCATGTACGCCAGCGGCGTCTTCGGCGGGTCGATGTTGGGGCTCACTTTCTTCCACGCCTCCGCGAAGGCGGAATCCGCGGCGGGGGTCGCCGGCACGTCGGAGGAGAGGCGGCGGCGGGAGGCGCCGGTGAGGAGGGAGGAGGTTGCGCGGCGGAGCATCGCGAGATTAGGGTCGGATCGCTCGGTCTCGCTAGGTCGGAGAGAGAGAGAGAGAGAGAGAATGGGAGTGTTTGTTTGTGTGTGATGCGAGTGAGAGAGAAGTGTGAAAAGGGACGAAAAGTTTGAAGGAGGAGTGGGTTTACTTTGGAGCAAGGGTTTGGTCTTTGAGAAATTTTGGGCTTATATTGTAATATTGGGCTCTAACATGTCTCAAGAATGGGACCTGAATTCTGCACCTCCCATTTTTTAAAAATTTCAACCTATCCCTTCTTCTTTCTTCTTCTTTCTCTTCTTTCTTTCGGTGGAGCAGCAGACACACAACCCCTTCCCCTCGTTCTTCTCTTCTTCCCATAGCACACCCCGCTTTCTAGTTCTTCTCCTACTCAAGTCTTCTTCTTGTAGTCATTAGAGGTTCCAACGTAGAAGTCCTTATCCTCCTGTAACTCTCCATGTTGTAGGTAAGTTTTAACGCTTCACATTCACATTGTGGACTTGTTTCCTAAACAAACTTTCCAAAATAATTACTTTTTCTTCTAGAATGACTTTTCTGGAAAAACCTTTTCCAGAAGCAAAAAATAACCATTTTGAAAAGCCTATTCTAGAATGGTTATTTCTCGCTTCCAAAATGGTGGTTCCAAGAATCCATTTCCGAAAGCAAAAATAGTCATTCTGGAAAGCCTATTCCAAAATGCATTTGTTGCTTATGGAATGAGCTTTTTATAAGTCCAATAATACTTTTCGGAACCCTCTTTTTGGAATCTCATTCCTGAATTTTTTTTTTTTTTGCTTATGGAAAGCTCGTTCCAGAAGCTTTTTTTTGTTATGGAAAGGCTATTCCAGAAGCATTTTTTGGTTACAAAGTGGTCATTCTAGAGCCTTTTTCTACTTATGGAAAGGCTATTCTGGAAGCATTTTTTGGTTACAAAGTAGTCGTTCTGGAACCTTTTTCTACTTATGGAAAGACTATTATGAAAGCATTTTTTGGTTATGGAATGGTTGTTCCGAAAGCTGTTTAATAGTTAATTAAATTTGATTGTTATTTTACATTTTTAGTTTTAGTTTGTATGGAGGATGATTACTTTGTAATAAGATGTCTGATGAAGTTGACATGGATGTGGATGATACCGTTAAAAATGAAGATTGTAACAAATTTTTTACAACTATGAAGGTAATTTTATTGTGTGAAATTAATAGGCAGTTTATTTAATTGTTGATGTATTTAATACTTGGAAGGTGAACTTTGACCAAAAAAATGTTGTATGTTGTTTATATAGGTTTTTGATACTCGAGATGAATTATTGAAATGAGTTCAAGAGGTTGCATTTGAGTTGGGTTTTGTTGTTGTTATTTTAAGGACAGACATAACAAATGGAAAATCTAGAAGGAAGGCATTCGTCGCCTTGGGTTGTGAGAGGTGTGACAAATATAGACAATACAAAAAAGATGCAAAGATGACCACTAGGGCTAGAAAATGTGATTGCCCCTTTAGGTTGAAAGGAAGACCATTAAAGACTGGCGAAGGATGGGTACTTAGGGTTTTGTGTGGGTCTCATAATCATGATGTTGCTGAGACTGGTTGGCCATCCATATGTTGGTTGACTAACAAGTAATGAGAAGACAATGGTTATTGATATGACAAAGAGTGTGGTGAAGCCTAAAAATATTCTTCGGACATTGAAAGAACACAATGACAAAAATGTCACCACCATTAAACAAGTGTATTCTGCCAGAACTACATATCGGAGATCTCTCAGAGGCCCCAGAATAGAAATGCAACATTTAATGTATTTGTTAAAGCGTGATATGTATATTCATTGACATGTAATAAATGATGAAGAAGTTGTATGTGACATTTTTTGGACACATCCTTATGTGCTAAAGTTGTTGAATGCATTTAACATAGTGTTCTTCATGGATAGTACGTACAAAATCAACAGGTATAAGCTACCTTTGCTTGAGATTGTTGGTGTTACTTGTATTGGGCTAACATTTTCTACTGCTTTTGCTTATATGAAAGCTAAACATGAAAAAACTGTGTGGGCACTTGAAAGGTTCAAAGGCCTTTTTCACAGACATGATGAATTGCCAAAAGTGATTATCACAAGCAAAGGTCTAGCTTTGATGAATGCAGTAAAAATTATGTTTCACATAATTGGTTGTGCCAATTTCATATTGATAAGAATGTGAAAGCAAAGTACAAATAACATGTAACTCCCAAAGAGGCATGGGATCAAAGGCTTGAATTTTTGTTATGGATTGTCCTACAGAGTTTGCCTATGAAGATTATCTGACAAAGTTTGAAGTTGTTTGTGTACCCTGGTGTGAGTTTATTGATTATGTGAAAGATACTTGGTTGATCCTGCACAAGAAAAGATTAGTCAAGGCATGGACAAATAAAGTCATGCAATTGGGTAGCACAACAATCAACAGGAATTTAACTTATAACACATGGTCTATTAAACTAGTATTTGTATACAATATTCATTTTACTGGGACGTTTGTCTCAAACTTGTTTTGTAGGGTTGAGTCTGCCCATTGGGCGTTGAAGTGATTGCTCCAGACTACCATGAGAGACTTGTGTAAATGTTGGGATGCAACAAACAACATGATCATATGCAAAATAATGAAATTAAAGCCTTATTTGAACATAGCATTTACATTGTCAATCACACTTTTAATGTATAATTGTATAAGAGATCGTGTGGATTTGTTTCAAGGTATGCATTGAATCATATTGCATATGAAATTCATAGAATGCAATTTGTTGGTATAGACTCGTCTCGTTGTGGATGCATTGTAAGATTTTGTCCACCTCTTGTTTTCTTTGTCTCATCAAATGCAGTCTCGTATTAAACTCCAAGTAAGTCAACAAGCACAGAAATTGCCGCTTCCTTATCCGTATGTTCAAAATTGTAAAATTCCCTTGTAATGGGAATGTGAAGCAATGACTCCATGTCATCAAGGGTTATCGTCATCGTCATCTCTCCCACAGGCAAATGGAAGGTGTTTGTCTCTGTGTCCCATCTCTTGGAAAAAGCAAATAAGAGTCCCTTATCTATGGTGTGATGATTGTATGTAGTCAACAAAAATAAACCGAACCCCTTGACCATGTCTTGTATCTAGTCATGTAGGACAATCTCTGACTACAACTTTCTCCTATGTGTTACCAACTTTAGCTCACCATGTTCCTACAAGAACATAAATAGTTACTAAATAAGTTCCAAAAAAACTTACAATAATTGAATCAATTTTAAATATTGAAACAAACTTAATATTAGTAGTTTACCTTGCCACTCTATATTTCCCAAGCCACATGATCAGCATATGAGGTCAGTTGTGACGTGTCCTCGGGGTCACCAGGGAATACAACAGGTACTTCTAGCTCTTGGTGGTCAGTAGGCTTCACTTGCTCAATAATTTGGACAGGCTCTTGAGGCTCAACAACCTTCACAGGCTCAACACGCCCTAAAGCCTCTACTTGGCCAGATTGGTCCAAAGGGTCCATCATTGGAGCTCCTATGCCTTCGTCTAACATTGTAGGTCTAACTCATTTGTCATTGCCATCATCACCATCAAAACTAACCCTTTTTTTGAAAATTAATTTATTAACATAAGATATTACAACTAAACTACAAATAAACTACTAAGAATAAATTGTAGGGGTTTCAAATCAAATTAAATTTACTAACAAAAATACTACAATCTTAACTTTGGGCTATAGGGGATCACACTGATAATATATAATGAAAGAAGCAGACATTAACTTTTTCTCTTTATTGCTATTATTAATTTTTTTTAAGTAAATTACAAGAAGAAATAATATTACTAACAAGGAATATGGAAACAATTGATCACTTATAAGTTATAACGATGACATAAAGTATAATTATAAATTAAGAAAGAAAAAGAGACATTCCTTTGAAATAACCAGCTACAAACAATAGAATATATTTTCCAATTTTTACATTAACAATAAAAAATTAGAATAGGCAACAACAACATTTTCTAAACTAGTTTGAATGTAGGGAATTCAAAGAATCAATCCTGGGAGTTATGCCTCATTAATTGCTAACAAAGTTGTGCTCATCTTTGACCAGTTTTAGTCATAGGAATTCAGTTGTGATAATGTAATGATAACTAGTTTTAACATCACTATAATTCAACAACTCAAATTCATTTTCAAACAAGATTTGAATAGCCTGTCTACTATGCATTCCAGAACAGGCAAAGACTTTTGAAATGACTATTCTGAAATAGCCAATCTGAAACGACCATTCCATAATAGTCATTGACTATTCCAATGGCTATTACAGAATGACTTTTTTGGAGTAACCATTTCGGAAGCCTGAACCCAATCCCATACTCTATCCCATCCAAACTAGAACCCAACCCCCCACCAAAACCTGTAGCCCACAAGAACCCAACCCCCCCAAAAGAAATAAACCCAACCCCACCAGAACCCAAACCCACACTAGAAAGGAAGAACCTTACCTTCAATGGCGAAGGAGGAATGAAAGAGGAAGGGATGCTCGACTTTGAGACGAAGGAGGAAGAAAGCGTCCTTCACAAGAAGGAGGTGAGTTGTAGGTGAGAAGGACATCGTGGAAGAGAGGTGTTAGGCTTTTAAGGGAGGGAGATGTTAGGGTTAGGGAGGGAGGTGCCAATTCATTAAAGGCAATAGGGTAATTTCAAATGAAATAGGGGGTGTAAGATACACTTGTAGGAGTGCAGGATTTAAGTCTCCTCAAGAATGAGTGTTACTATGGTCGCTACCAACTTCGCTATTGGCACTACCAACATATGCAAAATTCCTCTTTTACTCACTCAACTGGTAGTGCCAATAACCTTCCATTCTCCTCAAACTTCTCCCTCATGCCACCCCCACCCCGCCATCCAGCAAGTTGTGCAACCCAACCTTCATCTTTGTCTAGTGCACACACTTCAATGTCATCCTCCAACACAATCACACACATCCACTTTCAAGATCTACGTCACACCTCCTCGATCCCATCGAGATCCAGACCGCACCACCCCATCAAGATTCATGTTGTTGTGAGTGGTCAAGATCTGTTTGTGTCTATAGGAGAAGGGAAGGGGAGGAGTGTACAACAAAAATACATTTCTGTTTAGTAAAAAAACAAAACAAAAAAGAACAGAAATATGATTTTGTTGATGTATAGTACAACAATGGAATTGTATTTCCATTGCTTTTATTTTTTCATCCTATGTGAGTGCAACAAAAGTACAATTCCACTGTACACTATACAACGAAATCGTATTTCTATTGCTTTTTTTTTGCACCCCCAAATAACAACGGATATACAGTTTTGTTGTGTTTCTGTTCAGGGGGTAATTTTGGAATACAACTAAAAGGCACCCATGTGGGTAGTCTCATTAGCAATTGTGGTAGTATCAATAACAATATTCCGTTAATAAGACTACCACAACAATTTCATCCATACCCATGCTATTTCTCTTTGGTTTTGTTTTTATATATTTCCAAAACATTCCTCACAAATAGTATTTTTTTTGGATCACATGTATTTTTCATCAGAGACAATCATGTTTGAGTTGAGTAGGATCACTTTGAGTAACAAACCTCTCCTTTCAAGTATTTAATGTAACTGCATATCCAGGTCTAAAACTCAAGATTTCAAATTAAGTTGGAACAACTCCACGTCAGTTGATCCACGTGCTCGGTGGTCCTCACTCCTCACATATAGTCTCTGTAACATTAATTCTTTTTAGACATTATTAATTCTTAAAAAAATGATCATATTTTGTGGAATTTCCCCCATGACAAGGACTAAGGATCAATATTGTTAAATAGGCGCCATAGAGGCATTATAATGCTATTGCAATGGGGAATTTCTTGGATCCACAGTTTAAGGCTACATCTGGTTTTTTTAAGGCAAAAATAAATTTTATTCATTCTACTACATATGCTATTGTGACCGTTATGAGTATCATGGTTGCAGCATGTATGTAACTTATGCCATCATATCATCTTTGGCGAGTCTTTATCCAATTAAACATTGAGTTAATTAATACTATTATACCGTATAGGTATTAGGCCTAGCCAAAAACCCATATATACCCTTTGACCTTTAACATATAGAAGCATAAGTCATCCCTTGAGACTGGGTACTTAAATACGAATCATCGAAATATTCGCAAAACACACGAGTACTCAAGTATTCGACCTTGCAGAATACTTGAACACTTTCTAGCAACTGTTTTGTATTCGGCCAGTCGGCATGGCCAAACACTTGCCTAGGCGCATACCTACGTATTCAATAAAACCATGCTTAAAGAATCAGGGTAATCGGCATGGCCGAATACCCGAACATCCCCTAAAAACTACTTTTTCCCTTGACCAAGTGCTCGACTTGGTGATCAAATACTTGGCCTAGTTGAGTACCCAAATACCCAAAGATGGAAAATCATGATGATAAACCATAAAGCATGATTACCATAAGTAAGAAACATTAATGTTATTAACAAAAACCTTAATGAAAATTACTAGAGCGTTACCTAAAATGGTAATGACGTACTAAGGCCCGTAGGTCCAAGGGCCCATTAAAATATGTATAAATAGTTGTGAGAATATCAAGGTAAATTGTTGTTCATATTGCACTAAATACTCATTTATTGCTCTCGTTCGAGATTTGGATTGAGTGTCAGAGTACCTTTGGTAGGTACCCTCTCTCTTTGACTGACGAGAACTGATTACTAGAAGCAGAAGACTTTGGAGAAGGAGTTACCAATGAGAACGATTACGTAATTACCCCTTTACAAGTACAACTATGTTAAATTTTTTTTACTGCATTTGAATTTTATTTGCATACAAGTTATTTTTGTGTACATATATAATTGATATATATTATGGGTTCAAATTAGTGTATATGTAAAGATAAAATTATGTATAGTGACAACTTTCTCTCATACCTTTGCATAGCGAAATAAGGAATGTTAATGAAACATTTTTAATGTTTCCTGATAATCACATTTCTAGTTATTTCACAAAAAATGTGATTTTTAAAAATATAAGTAAATATCTTGAAACAAATGTCTTGAAAAAAATTCATAATTATAATGAGAAGGAGTTATTAGGAATAACAAATTGTAATATATAAAAATGACGACAGATTTACATTAACGTAAAAAATGTCTAATTGAAATACACATCAATGATATTAAAAATATTTAATATACACTCATTTTACTTCAATTTTGTTGGGCCATTAGATAACCCAACAAAATTCCACTAATAAAGTTCTTAAATTACTTTTGTGGGCCTTACATCTTTTACATTCTTATATATAATTTATTTTAACTTAAAATATTAATTTATTTGTAGAACAGTTCTCCGATGGACAACCCAAAGATATGATCTACCACAAACTATTTTTTTTACATTTTTTAAATGAGACAATAATGTCCTTAGTAAAATCCAAAAACCTAAAATAAAGCCTATTTATTCCCTTCCGCCTCCTCTCTCCCTTTGTCATTTGTTTTCCTCCTTTGCCACCATCTCTTAGACTCTTATAGCATGATCTCCTTGGTTCACTACATGTTTCATCCTAAGGACCTGGTCTTCAATGCGCTTTATCATCATCATGTGTCGATGCAGTCTCACAAGATGGGTTCTTAGTCCCTTGTTGGTGCACGATGCCACAATAATTCTTTTGTTTCGAAGGTGTAGAACATAGTTTCTCTGTTGTGACCATTTTACGCTGCATATTTGGTCATGAAGGGTTTTATTGTGGAGGTAAGTGTGATCTTGTTCTTGTTTAGGTGTAGGTTTTTTGGGTGATGGTTTTGCTTATGGCTATTAGGGTTAGGATTATGTGAATTTCCAATTTTTGAATTTAGAGATTTGGGAAATAAGGAGAAAATTAAAACTTCAATTTAGTTTCTTATGCTGTGATCCAATTTTTGGATTTAGATTTTAGGGGATGAAGGGAAAAATTAAAACTTTGATTTTGTTTATTATAGGGTTGGGTGCTTTGTTTATTTATGCCTCTAATGTTGAGTTCTTATCATAATTAATGATTCTTGGTTATTGCATGAAAGCAAGGATGCTATCTCTTTTGCATAGAGTTTAACACCAATTTGCCACTTTATGCAACATGTCAAATAGCTTAAGTTTTGTCACCAAATGTAGTGCCATGGAAAACACAATTGACTTTCCAAGCTACATAGGATAACATAAGAGAAGCTTTCTTGATCTTGTAATTCTTGTACTTCTTTTATCTTTTCTTTTCCATAAACATGCATTGAATTTGGAAAGGGATGTTGTCATCACAATTGCAGTTAAAGCTCATGGTTGTGGTTGACAAAGAATAATATTCAAAGGATAAATTGGACATTGCATAAAATACTTTTAATTGTTAAGAATTAATATAAAATTTTTTAAGTAATCATCTAGTTTAAATATTTTATTAGTAAATCCAATGGTTGGAGATTTCTTGTCCACCTCAAACCACATGTTTGATGGTCCACCTTAGTCGTAGTCTTTATTTGTATTATAATTCTAAAACAATAAACACATAAAGCGTTGCTTCACTGTTTGATTGGTATTTTCAATATTTTAAATTCAAGTTGTTGTCGGTCATAATTAATAGCTTTAAATTGACTTCAATGTTTTTAAAAATGACTATTATTGTATCATGCTCAAATCCCCCTTTTCTTATAAATCTTATGAAAGTGAATGCCTACCCCATAACATTTTTCTCCCAATTTTCTCTTACCATCCCCCCTCCATCATCTGTCTCAATTCACTTTCCCTTTCACCTTCCTCCTCCACTTTATCGCCCTTCCATGAAGATGCAAACAAAAAATGAAGGTTGTTATTGGGTTTGCATGTGATTCTGTTTTCTAAGTTGGTGATTTTTCACTTTATGGCTTTCTCAATTTGTATTTTTATTTGTTGGATGACTTTTAATTTTTTGCCTATGACTTTTCCAATTTCCAGGCTTGTAGCGTTGGCCCACAAGGGGATAATGAAACCCCATTTAGGTTAACACACTATAACAAGACTATGGTCCCCAATATACAATTCACTAAAAACTATTCCTTCATTCTCTTCATCAGAAGAGAGATTGATGTCCCATCAGAAACTCAAGAGGTTGGGTTGAAGAAGAACCATAAAGCTAGCTATCAGTTTCCCTTCTTGAATGATGCTCGAATTAGGAACTAACAATGGATCAGGTATTTATTTTAATCCTTAATAATCAAACTTGTTGTGGATCCTAGGGCTTTTTGTGAATTTCTCTAAGATGTGTATGTGAATTTTTTGCGTTTTCATAAAGAGTAAATAATATTAAAATAAGGATTAAAACTCCAACATGTTTATGATTTTTAACTTTGAGAATTTGCGGTTTTATGGGGTTCTTAACTTTTGTGGGCCTTACATTTTTTAAATTCTTATAATTTTTTTAGATCAAATTACACTAACCTTCCTTGAGAATTACTCTAATTACACATGCATCCCCTCTTTTTTTTCACCCTACGCAAAATCTCCTAACTTTTGCATTCTCATTATACAAGCTTTCCTTGTGTCTCAAACGGTGTTAGTTTCATTAACAAAATTATGCATGTGATTGGTATGTGATGTTTCAATGATTTTTTGTTGTCAAAATGTCCCCACCCTTTCCTCGTGTAATTCCATTTTCCAGAAAAATTCGATTGCAATTGATTTATTGAAGTTGTACTCTAGTGCTTCCGACTATCTTACTTTTCATATTTCTATTTCTTCAAATGGCTTCCTAAAAATCTTGATAGTTCTGAAGTCATTTTTTCTCAAACACCCAAAGAAGCTATTCAAACAATGTGAAAACACATTTGAGGTGCAATTGAAATTCAAGGGGAACAATTGTTAATGACAATTTGAGGCAACAAGAACAAAATTTCTAACTTTTGGTAGGTATTTTTCTTTACTAAAAAGTTAATTAGATTAAAATGACACTAGGAATGCCCTTGTCAAGTTACAAAGTAAAAGGATTCAAAGATCACAAAAACTATGATAGGTTATATGCTATTTATGTTAAACATTTAAGCATAAAGAATAAATAACCTCAACTATACCAAACACCCTTGTCAGCATATAAATGAGTCTCCCACTATCTAACTTTTTTCAGTTATGAATGAAGAACATAACAGATGTAGAAATGCTCACAAAACCAAAAAACTAAGGCTGAAAAAATCATCTGAATTGTCATTGGACACTCATAAAGCAACATGGTGCACTCCCTGTTGTTGCATGTCTGCCATAGCCAAAAACCCTCTCATTTGTTTGATATTCTCCTTTTACTTCAGCCATAAATTCTTAATTGTAAAGATCTTGCTACCTAGCATTTCCACTCTGTAAATCATTTCCATGGATCCCATCTCCAATATCTTATCAGACATTGATGAACACTCCAACACACCCTCTGCTGCGAAATTCAAATGTTGGAACATTGTTAACTTCCATGAGCCAACCTCGTCACTGAACCAACTGTTGTAGTTGTTATGGAAGCAGTGTGCCCAAACAATAATGAGCATGAAGAGACTGATATCGAACGTTGTCGCAACGATCTACACAATTGCACAAGCGATTCACTTCAACATAAAGGGTAACAAATT
Source organism: Glycine max (assembly GCF_000004515.6). NCBI lineage: Eukaryota > Viridiplantae > Streptophyta > Magnoliopsida > Fabales > Fabaceae > Glycine > Glycine max. The sequence goes on along the minus strand of NC_016090.4, from coordinate 31,358,133 downwards.
TCGAGTTCTCGTAGATCTCGCTTACCAATCTCATAGATCTTGCTAACTTTTGAGTTCCCATGAGTTGTTGACATTAGGTTTAGAGCGAAAGGGTCTTGGTTCGGAGGGGAAGAGGGAGCCCAGGGAATAAGCGACAATTCACCCTTCACCGTCGCCTCCACCAGTAGCTTTATCTCATCACCACTGCAACAACAGCTCCCTAGCAAATAAGAATTGGGAGTAGGGTTAGCTATATGTTGGGATTTGGGAATAAAGGAGAAGGACATTTTTGGGTTTGCAACAAAAGAACATAACATTGATTAATGTCATTAAAGGGAGCAGAGGCCAAAGTAATGTGAGAAAAAAAAGGAGGGAGTGCATCTGTAATAGACTATTTTTTTACATACTTTTTATATATGAGACAATAATGTTAATGTCCTTAGTAAAATCCAAATAAAACCTAAACAAAGCCTTTTTATTCCATTCTGCCTCCTCTCTCCATTTAAAATTTTTTCTCCACTTTTAACACCATATCTTAGACTCTTATAGCACTACCTCCATCCTCACACATATGATCCACTATGTGTTATTTCATCCTAAGGTCTTCATTGTGCTTTATTATCATCATGTGTTAACATGGTCTCACAAGGTGGGTTAAATTTTCCTTGCGCTCCTCATCCTTATTGTGGTCACCATTGTGAACTAGTGTGTGTGGACCCTTGTTGGTGCAAAATTCCATAAGAATCCTTTTGTCATGAAGGTGTAAAACACTTTCTCCGTCCAATTTACATAGCATATTCAAACTTGAAGGGGTTTATAGTGGAGGTACTTGTGATCATGTTCCTATTTGGGTTGGGTTTGGTGAGCAATGGTTAAGCTTATGACTATTAGGATTAGGATTATGTGAATTTTCGATTTTCAAATTTAGAGCTTTAAGAAATAAGGAGGAAATTGAAACTTCGATTTAGTTTCATGTGGTGTGGTTAAATTTTTGGATTTAGATTTTAGGGAATGCAGAGAAAAATTAAAACTTTGATTTGGTTTCTTATGGTGTTGGGTGCTTTGTTTATTTATGCCTCTGATGTTGTGTTCTTATCATAATTAATGATTCTTGTTTGTTTCATGAAAGCAAGGTTGCTATCTCCTTTGCATAGAGGTTAGCACCAATTGGCCACTTTCTGCAACAAGTCAAATAGCTTAGCTTTGTCATCTATTGTAGTGTCATGGAAAACACATTGGAGTTTCCAAGCTACATAGCATATCATATGGGAAATTTATCTTATAATTCTTGTGCTTATTTAATTTCCTCTTGCCATAAACCTGAATCAAATTTGGAAAGAAGGTTTTTATCATAATTGTAGTGAAAGCTCATGGATGTGGTTGACGAAGAATAATATTCAAAGGGAAAATTGGACATTGCATAAAGTTGTTAAGAAATTAACATAAAAAGTTATAAGTAGTCATCTACTTTAAATATTTTATTAATAAATCTAATGGTCAAATCCCCCTTTTCTTATAAGTTTTATGAAAGTTGATTCCTACCTATAACTTTTCTCTCAATTCAATCTCACCCTCCTCTTTCCATCATCTTCCCCTCTTAATTCACTTTCCCTTTCACCTTCTTCCTCCACTTCATCGGCCCTTCCATGATGGTGCAAATGAAAATGGAGGTTGTTATTGGGTTTGCAAATGTGATTCTATTTTCTAAGTTGGTGATTTTTCACTTTATGGATTTTTGGATTTGCATTTTTGATTTGCTGGATGGCTTTTAATTTTCCTGTCTCTGACTTTTCCAATTTCTAGGTTTGTACTGTTGGCCCAGAAAGAGATAATGGAAACCATTTTAGGTTAACACACTACAAGAAGACTAATCCTTCATTCTCCTCATCTAAAGAGAGACTGATGTCCCATCAAAAACTCAAGTGGTTAGGTTGCGGAAGAATCATAAAGTCATCAGCTTCTTGTATTGAAAACACTCGAATCAGGAATTGATGATGGATCCAGGTATTGATTTTAATCCTTAGTAATTAAGTTTGTTATAGATCCTAGGGCTTTTGGTGAATTATTCTAGGATATGTATATGTGAATTTTTTGCTTTTGCATAAAAAATAAAAATAAGAAAATAAGGATTAAAATTCCAACATGTTTATGATTTTTCAGTTTGGAAAATTTCAATTTTACGGGTTTGTATAGTGAAGTATTAAGGCTTTGATTTCAATTTTTGAGATTTATATTATTTTTCATCTTCATTCGCTTTTAGATTTCAATTTTTTTATTGTTAAGAAATTGTTTCTTAATTAAGTAATGGTTCTTACATATGATTTCCACCTAGAGTTGTTACAACAATAAAATTCTAAAAGAATTGTTCTTAACTATAATAGCCTATTAAGTAGCATGCATAAAGATGTTCTTAATTAAAAAAAAATTATTATATCATTTTGGTAGAGGTACAATTCTACTAAGAGATTTGTGTTGGAACATACTCAAAAGAGTAACATGATGTTCAATAAAACGACTCAACAAGCTTTAATGTTTAGGTTTTTGAGAACCAAGGACATCATTTCAAAATGTTTGGTTGTGTTACATGACTAAATACTATTTGATTGGAGGGTAGGAAAAAGGTGGGAAAATGGGACATTCCTCCAATTTCAGTCTTGCTTTTAATACTAGAGAATTTATCTTTTCCTCTTTCTTCACTAGAATTAAAGAGTCTAATAAAAATGTACATCTTATATCATTTAATCATGTATTTTAAAAAAACTTTTAAACAAAGGTTTAATTACTTTGAAATTTTATCAAATTTTTAATTAGGTCCTTAATTTTTTTAATTGCATTTCTAAACTTATATTTATTCTTCTATTAAGTCCTTGTACTTGTATTTGTTTTTTAATTAGGTCCCTACTTTAGGGACCTAATTAAAAAAAATAACACAAAGTCATCACCTCTTAGCAGTATTGAAACTTGCATAATGAAAATAAAGGTGATCAATCTTCTCTTTAAAGGTGAAGATTCTAGAACAAAGTTGGCATAATGAAAAAAAGGGCATTACAATACATTGTAATCCTCTACAATATTTAATTTAAACCAAAGTAACTAACAATATCTCAGTTTATTCTAAAAAAAACAATATATCTTAGTTTAATTTCATTATGATTACACTAATGAAACATTTTATGATGCATACTTGCCTGAAGTTAAGGCATAGGCAAGAAAGAATAAAATTCAAAACATAATAATATTTATCTGCAGTTGTAACAAATTTATCTTATCTCATTATTTGTGAATATGTGAGATTGTACACACCAAATAATGGGATAAATCCAATACTAGTACTTTCTTCATTCTTCTTCTTCTTCACATGATACCTTAGGAGGAAGTTTGCTAAACCAAATGGTTGGAATTCCTGCTATTGAACAACATATTCATATTCATAACAACCTCATTCCTACACATGATCTACATATTCTTATTCATACTCTTAGCTTCAATCAAGATATTCCTGCTCCTGCTCTTTATTGCTATATTCTTTCTCCTTCTAGTGATCTTGTGCTTGATTACTATATTCCTACTCCTACTAATGTTCATGCACTTGATAACTACTACTATATTCTTGCTCTTGCTTGTGATTCTTGTGTTGGTCTCAAGATATTCCTCCTCTTCTTACTCTTGCCATTAATCAAAATATTTAAGCTTCTAATTCTTTTCTCCATCAAGATAATGCTTATTTGATTTCTTCCCTTGATTATACTATTCCAACATTGAGTACTCCCCTTGATCAAAATATTCCCACAATGATTTCCACTTATGATATAAATATTCTTCATCTATTCCCATCCTTGATCAAGATAGTTGTTCCCTATCCATGTCCACTAGTCGTGAATTTATATGGATTCTATCTGTGCATGAGGTCCTTGTAAGGAATGTCTCCTACCAAGTATGCTTTGGTAGGTATAAGAGAATGAATATTTATAACATTATTATGGGCTTGAATTTCTTTCTCAACAATAGGAATGTTATTACTTTGATCATAATTGAAAATCAATGTGGGAATATTTTGATCAAGGGCAGTACTCAATGCTGGAATTTTATAATCAAGAGAAGAAATCAAATGAGCATCATCTTGATGCAAAGAAGCATTAGAAGCTGAAATATTTTTTTTTTTTATCAATGGTAGGAGTAGGAAGAGGAGCAATATCTTGACCAAGCCAATGATCACTAGCAAGAGCAACAATATATTTATCAAGTGCAAGAACAGTAGCATGAGCAAAAATATAGTAATCAAGTGCATGATGCACTAGGAGAAGCACGAATATAGAAATCAATAGCATGAGCAAGAATATCTTGATTGAAGCCAGGAGTAAAAATAAGAATGTGTTGATCATGAGTAGGAATGAGTTGATTAAGAATAGGAATACATTGTTCAATAGTAGGGATTCCAACCCTTTGATTTAGCAAACTTCTTCCTAAGGTATCATGTGAAGAAGAAGAATGAGGTAGTAGCACTCGATTTATCCCATTGTTTTCCAAAAGTGTGTACATTCTCTGCCTAATAATATGATAAGATAATAAATTTGTTATAGTTGTGGATAAATATTGTTATGTTTTGAATTTTATTTTTAGTTGTCTATTCCTTAACTTCAGGCAAGTATGCAACCTAAAATGGTGCATTACTGTAATAATAATGAAAATAAACTCCGATAATGTTAGTTATTGTAAGTATTTTTAATTTTCAGTTAACCTTGGTTTAAATTAAATAACAATGGATTACAATGTAGTGCAATCATTTCTAATCTTGTCTAGTATATCCACTTATGCAAGGAAAAACTATAGTACTTTTTTGGTTGTTAGAAGTTCTTGATGCACGTCAATTTGAAAACATATAATACTTGTTTCCAAATTATTGTCACCATTTTGACATGAATTTACTTGTAGATGTGAATTTGATACGTTAAACTAAACACAAGCTATGATTTACTAATTATAATTCTATCTTGTTTGGAATGTCCTCTAATCCTAATACTAATGAAAACAAATTATTTTATTATAATACTAGATATACAATTGGTCTTAAAACCACAACTAGACTACAAACTATTGCTAAAATTGTTGGTTGCATTTCCTAGGTTAGATAGACTGAAACTCACAAAATTTCTGGATCTCTATGGATTACATAGAATAAAATTTTCTCAAATGCTTTTGCTTTTAGGATTTTTTATGTTTGGCATAAAAATTGGAGAAAATTTGGTAGGTGATTAATTGATCTTATTTTCCATAGATTAAAAAACTTGCTCTAGTGAAATCGAGTGCTTAAGCTTGGACAAATAACAGCCAACTCAGGTGGTTGATGAGAGTTGTTAGTCTCTCTAATGTTGCCTTCTAAGAGTTCTCTTAGAGTAACCTCACTTTTCTCTTTCTCCAAATTGAATTCTCATGATTTTGGAAGAACAACATAAAAATGAACATTATGACTTAGGAAAATTCGATTTGGAGAAAGAGAAAAGTTTGGTTACTCTAAGAGTACTCTTAGGAGACAACATTAGAGACACCAACAACTCTCATCAATCACCTGAATTGGTTGTTAGCTGTCCAAGCTTAAGGACTCATTTTCACCGGAACAAGTTTTTTAAATTACACAAAATAAGATCAATTAAACACCTACCATCTTTTCCTCCAAGCTGTGTGCCAAACATAGCAATTCCTGAAATCAAAAGCTTTAGAGAAAATTATGTTCTATGTAATCCATATAGTTCTAGAACTTTGGTGAATTTTAGTCTCTCTGACCTGAGAAATGCAATCAACAATTTTAGCAATGGTTTGTAGTCTATCATTGGTTTCCAGACCAATTGTATTTCTAGTATTTTAATAAATAAAAATATATTTTCATTAGGATTAGGATTAAAGGACAAACCAAACAAGAATACAAGATAGAATTATAAGATGGACTATTTGATTCTAGGAAAGAAAGAGAAAAAGTAAAATCCCCTGATATTAAAAGTAGAATCCCCATATTCAAAACCTTTAGTTGTGCTACATGGCTAAATAGTATTTGATTTGAGGATAAGGAATGCGAGAGAAGATGAGGAGTTAAAGTCCTCTACTCTTTAATGTTAGAGGATTATGCTTTTCCTCTTTCTTTCCTAGAATCAAAGAGTCCATCTTATAATTCTTTTATTCTTGTTTGGCTTGTCCTTTAATCCTAATGAAAAAATATTATTATTTACTAAAATACTAGAAATACAATTGGTCTAAAAACCAGGACTAGACTACAAATCGTTGCTAAAATTGTTGGTTGCATTTTTCAAGTCAGAGAGACTACAATTCACCAAAATTCTGGAACTGTATGGATTACATAGAACATAATTTTCTCCTATGCTTTTTATTTTAGGATTTCTTCTGTTTGGCACACAACTTAGAGGAAAATATGGTAGGTGCTTAATTGATCTTATTTTCCATAGTTTAAAAAACTTGCTCCAGTGAAACCGTGTCCTTAAGCTTGCATAACTAACAATCAATTCAAGTGATTGATGAGATTTGTTAGTGTCTCTAATGTTGTCTTATAAGAGTTTTCTTAGAGTAAACACACTTTACTCTTTCTCCAAATCAAATTTTCTTGAGTCTGAAAAAGCAAAATAAAATCAACATTATGAGCATATATAGGGAAATATAATTGGTATCTTTTGGTTGGAAAAAAATTAAACAAAGAAAAAATACAATTAATGCTATATTTTCTGAATTTATAATGGTGTATAGGCTAAATTAATGTGTTTTGGTGCTAGCATGGTATATAATGGTGCTAGTATTCTTGACATTGTAAAGACACAAGAAAATTATGTGTTTGAATTAGAAAAATGTATAAAGTTGCTTAGTAATCTCTCACATTGTTGGATTACTAATTACATGTGTGATTCAAACCTTAGTGATTTGTCACATTGTGAGGGACTAACTTCTTCCACTAAATTCAGCTTATTTATAACTTAAGTAACATTAATTAATTATTAATGATATTTCTTTAAAAGAAACCCTACACTCTCTTTATTATATTTGAAACATTTTCATGTCACACTCCCTGTAGAGGGTTAAGCCTACAAGCATAACTAGTTGCAGAGATGCTTACATGTAAAAGAGAGAAAAATGGGTTTCACATGTGAACTATGAAATGAACCAATTAAAGAGTAAAGGGTTTAATTGTCACTTTAAGTTTGTAACTGGAGAACACTTAGTAGCTAATTTAAAGAGTAGAAGGTTTTTTTATAAAAAAAAAGCCTAAACAGTGACCAAAGAGATTATTGTTTAACTTATGCTTGTGTTTAACTTTCAGGTATGTCCTTTTATTTTCCTGGCTTACTTGATTCTTCTTTCTACTTTCCCAAATGCATATTTGTGTGCGCACACACACACACACACACACACACATATATATATCTATTTATTTTTTCACTCAGATTTTTTAGAGATGTTGTTTAGGGTATATTGGAGATTTCAATTTGACTAGAAAATAGAAATATAGTCAAAATAATGTATAAAAGTTATGAACAACACTTATTTTTTGAGCTAGTGTTTGGAGTTGAGTTACACCCAAATTCAAATAAGCTGTTGTACTAGTATCATATATGAAATGCATAATGGTCACGTGTGAGCAAAAATTTTGGGACCAAATCAAATTTTCTAGGTAGTTCATGTTTCATGGTCCCCGCACATGTCTTGTTTATCCGCTTGGGTTGGATGCTGAATATTTCTTTACATTATTTCGCTAGTGATAAGTAATATCATAATCTTCTTCTGCATTTTTTTGTTTATAAAATAAATAATACTCTCCCTATCACTATTTGTAAGACCCAAGGTCTTATAAAATGAGACAAACAATTCTCTAAAAAAAGGTCTTGTAGGAATGAAAAAAAAGGAGTATTTTTTATTTTTTTTATTGATTATTAAAACTAGTGTTAGTTATATTTATGGTTTCATGTCAAATGAGACCAAGTTGACTAATTCATAATGCCTTGAATTCTATTTTGTACTAGTTCATGCCCAAGTTAAGTTAAAACCCAACATTTATGATAACAATAATTACAATTGTAACAAATTTATTATGTTGTGTCATTTTTTGTTAGTATGAGAGAATGCACACACTTTTGAAAAACAATGGATGAATCCAATGCTTCTACATCCTTCTTCTTCTTCTTCTTCTTCTTCTTCTTCTTCTTCTTCTTCTTCTTCTTCTTTATATGATACCATGGGAGGAAGTTAGCTAAACCAATTGGTTGGAGTTCCTACTCCTGAACAACATATTTCTATTCTTTATCAATTCTTTCCTACTCATGATCAACATATTTCTATTCTTACTCTAGGCTTCAATCAAGATATTCATGCTCCTGCTCTTGATTCCTATATTCTTGCTCCTCCTAGTAGTCTTGCGGTTGATTACTATATTTCTACTCTTGCTATTGTTCATGTGCTTGACAACTATATTCCTGCTCTTGTTATTGATCCTTGGCTTGGTCAAGATATCTGTCCTCTTCCTACTCCTACCATTGATCAAAATATTTCTTTCAGCTTCTGATCTTTCTCCCCATCAAGATAATGATTATTTGATTTCCTCTCTTGATTATAAAATTCTAGCATTGAGTATTGCCCTTGATCAAAATATTCCCATGTCGATTTTCACTTATAATCAAACTAACAACATTCTTGTTGTTGATCCATGATGCAATCCTACCCCACAAGGGCATTAGATAGAAGACTCCAAGTAGATTGGGCCAGAGATCCAAGGGAAGGCCCTAGGGTTCTCATGAGCCTTAGGGTAGATTTTGAGCCCATGGGCTAAGTATGAGCCCGCTTATCTTTGTAAATATTAGAATAGGTTTTTTTCCTTCATTTAGGCCTTGTATTTTGGCCATTCTAGTAGTATAGGGTTTTAGCCTTGTATTTTGAGGCATTTTGAGTAGTCTTTGTAGTAGGGACTTTTTTTTTGTATTTTCATGTATTTTTTCATGGGGGTGAGCTTAGCTATTATAGGGGGTGTGTAGCTAAGCTCTAGCTTCTCATCTCAAGGAGGTGAGCTTAGCTATTAGAGAGGTATGTGTAGCTAAGCTCTAGCTTATTTAGGAATCTTCTTAAGGAAGCTTCTCAAGGAGGTGAGCTTAGTTATAAGAGGGGTGTGTGTAGCTAAGCTCTAGCTTCTTAAGGAAGTTTTCTCAAAGAAGCTTCTCAAGGAAGTTTTCTCAAGAAATCTTCTCAAGGAAGCTACCTAGTCTATAAATAGAAGCATGTGTAACACTTGTTGTAACTTTGATGAATGAGAGTCTTGTGAGACATACTTCAAAGTTCCACTTCTCTCCCTCTTTTATTCCTTCAATTTCGTTCTCCCCCCTCTCTCTTTCTCTCCCTCTTTCTTTTCCTCCATTGAAGCATCCTTCTAAGCTTCTTATCCAAGGCTCATCTTGGTGGTGAAGCTCCTTCTTCCATGGCTTATTCCCTAGTGGATGACGCCTCCTCTCACCTCTTCTCCTTTGTCTTCCGCTGCATCTCCATGGTGGAAAATCACCATTAAAGGACCTCATTGAAGCTCAAAGATCCAGCCTCCATAGAAGCCCCACAAGCAAGCTTCTATCAATCCAGAAATTAAAGCCCCTAATAATGTTATAAATATTTCTTCTAATGTTATGAATATGTTGCTCAGGACCAGGAACTCCAACCGTTTGGTTTAGCAAACTTCCTCCTAAGGTATTCTGTGAAGAAGGAGGAGGAGGATGAGGAGGAGGAAGTAGTAGCACTGGATTTATCCCATTGTTTTCCAGAAGTATGTATACTCTTTCATAGTAACAAATAATGAGATAGATGATAAATATGTTACAATTGCAGAAGCCAAGATAATAAATATGTTACAATTGCTGAAGAAGCAGATGAATGGAAGAAAGAAGAGCTACAAATATACAAAGAAAGTGAATCAACAAATAAGTTAGAAACAAGAAGCAAAAGCAACCAACAACTTAGGGAATCACAAAAGTTTAAAGATTAATAATGATAATAATAACTATTGTTGTGTTTTGACTAAACTTCGGCATGAACTAGTAAAAAATAGAATTCGAGGCATTGTTAATTAGCTAATTTGGTCTCATTTGACATGGAACTATAAAAATAACAGACATTGGTTTTAATAATACTAATAATGTACTGTCATTACTTGTTTCTAATGAAAGGAACCAGAGGTAGTAATTTATTTGGTAGATAAAAAAAATGCATAAGAAGATTCCGATATTACTGATCACTAGCTAATGTTTTGATTCCTTAAAAGAAATTGATCTAGTCCTAAATATTTTGCTCATGTGTGACCAATACATAATACAGATTAGAGTATGATACTAATACAACACCTTATTAGAATTTGGATTTAGATCTAACTCAACTCCAAATGCCAGCTAAAAAACTAAGAGAGTTGTACATAACTTATATACATTATTTTGACCATATTCCTGGTCAACATGGAATCTCCAATACACCCTAAACAAAATCTCTAAAAATCTAAAGGAGTGAAAAATAAACAAATATTTAAACACATATATGTATATGGGAAATAAGAAAGAAGAATCAAGTATGCCAAAAAAAAGGACATGCCCAAAAGTTAAATACAAGCATATGTTAAACAAGTTAAACCCTTCTACTCTTTAATTAGCTACCGAGCGTTTCCCAGTTACAAACTTTAAGTGACAATAAAACCCTTCTAGTCTTTAATTGGGGAACAAGTTCTCATTCATTTCATAAGTTCATATGTCAAACCCATTTTTCTCTCTTTCTCCATGTTTGTGTGTCTCTCTTACAATATGTAACATGACTTTTTTACTTCAAAAAAACAAAAATAAAAAATTTATCCAAATAATAGAAGTGAAAAATATTCACACAAATGATACAAATCATTGTTCAAGTTGAGAAATCATTTCCCCATGAATCAATTTGTCAATGTCAACAATAATGTTTTTTTTTTATAAAAAAACTAGTCTCAATATCCGTTGCCCAAGAATACACGCGTTATGAAATTGGTTCTAGGGGAATCAATTTCTTAACGTGTTTTTTTTTTCAAAACAATGTTATGAAATTGGCTCACTAGGAATCAATTTCATAACTATTTTTTTTATGTTTTTATTTTATTTTATTTCTTTTATTATTTAATATTTATTTATTTTTCCTTTTTAATTATCTATATTTATGTTTAAATTTTTTTAACTAAAAAAAGACTATAGAATATTTTGATACCGAAACTAAAAAAGGGAAATATAGAGTGTTTTTATTCCTTTGTATTTTCATTTTATTTGATTATTAAAATACATATTTGAAATTTTAACAAAAACATATGTAACCAATAAGTTGAATTGAACTAATATATTTAAATTACAATATATATATATATATATATATATATATATATATATATATAAAATTACCAACAATAGAATAAAATATTTAAATTTGAAACAATACAATAAATTTTTTTTGAATAGCCTGGGATGCGACACATGGAACATCGTTTTGGTTGACTTAGTTCTTAGATATCCATTTCGATGTGGATACCAGAGGAGACAGACGACCCTTAGAATTTATTTTCTTCTCAAGGTCGGGGCAGATTATTTGCTTGTGACATGGTGGCCAATATGCTTCGTTGCACAATTCTCCAAACAATTCTCTGTATACGTTGGAGACATTTTCCAATGTATACAAAAGATGCATGTAGTTCCTGTACTCATGGTGAGCATGTTTACAAGCAACAACAACATGAGAACAAGACATGCAATTTTTAGAATTTGCCACAGTCACACCACCTTTCATCTAGCCTGACTGTGAAATTTTCAGCGGGTCGAACCTCTCTCAGGTTTATTGTCTCCTGGACCCAATAACCATGTGTTGCATCGATCAAACTCAAGAACAATGTGAGTGTTTGCCTTTCTCTATGTGTCTTCGATGACCTTGTTTAGTACTTGCGTATAAACTTGGTCAGATGTAAGCATTGTTGCGACTTTTCTTCCTCTTTTGTTGAACAATGCATTAGACCTTATATGTGTTGATTTTACTAGTGCAATTATTGGCATATTTCTTGATTTCTTGAGTACCGAATTAATCGACTCAACAAGATTGGTGGTCATGTGTTCCCATCGTTAGCTATCATCCCATGCGAGAGTCCACTTTTCTTGCGAAATCTCGCTGAGCCAATTAATTTCTCAATCAACATTTGCTTCCTCCCTCAAAATGTTGTAGTAATGATTGAACGTAGGCTCTATCCTTGCATATGCTGAGTATTTATAAACATACAATTTCAATATTATGAATAATACAAAATAAAGTGATATATAATATGAAGAGAAAGAAGTTTGACACTTACCTATATTGATAATTAGCTTTTTTATGTCATTGTTCTTGAATCTCCTCATGAAATTCTGTGCAATGTATCGAATGCAGAACACATGCACAAAATTATGTGTCATCCACCCACTATCACATCTTAAGTAGATACTTTTTATTGACTTGTGCCTGTCTGAAATCAAACAAAGATCATGTTATGGGGTGACATGCCTTTTTAAATTTTTAAGGAAGAAGAGCCATGCTTATGCTATTTCGCCCTCAATAACAACAAAGGCTATCGGAAGGATTTTATTGTTGCCATCTTGTGCAACTACCATAAGGAGAGTCCCCTTGTACTTACTGTACAACCATGTTCCATTGACTTGAACCACGAGCTTGCAATATTGAAACCCATCGATACACGATCTAAAACTTCAAAAAAGACTATGAAATTTCATGAAACTCTCTATTGTTTGACCTCCTTGTGGAAATATTGGCAGTGTTTCCTTCTCCACAACCATAGCAGGAAGAAATTGTTGCATAGCTTGCAACAATCTCGATTAATCATGGAATGATCTTTCCTAGTTATCATAGATATTTTCAATGGTCTTTTGCTTTGCCAACCATGCTTTTTGGTATGTGGTAGTGTATCCTTCAGCGCTTTTGATGTATGATATCAAGGCTGGCACTAAAGTTGATGGATCATTTTCAATCACCATGTGAATACTTTTACTGGTGAGCATATACGATAGCTTTGCATGATCTTGTGAGATTGATGAATTTGAACATGTGTGGGATTCATGGAGCTTTGTTATTTCCCACTACTTACTTGCAAGGATGTATAATGCCCTGCACCTCCAAGCACAACTATCATCATCACAAATGACAATTAGCTTTGTTGGGTTCGATAATTGTGTCTTGTAGTTAGCTCCTTTGCTTACATGATACTACTGCAAAACATGTTGTACTTCTTGTTTTGTTAGAAAACACATCCCTTCAAAGAGAGTCCCCACCAAATTTTAGACTTCTTTGTAATCTAAGCTCTAACCGCATTCAAAATCTTCAAAATTAAATTCTTCAGCATTATGCGTGTATGGTGGTATGTAGTATGGTGGTATGGTTGTTATTAGAGAATCAGGCTCAACTTCTTCCTCATTATCTTCATGGGATTGATTGCTGTTAGTCGTCATTTACGACTAACTTTAGTATAGAAAAGTGTTATAAAATGTTTGTCTTTTCCCAAATTTATGGTTCTTTTGGTAGGTTTGTACATAATTTTAGGTTTAGCTTAATTTTGTTCAGTAGAAATGCCCAACATTGTGAATTTAATGTGTTTCAACTTCAATTTCAGGTAAAAAGGATGAAGTTTGTGAAGGCTAGCAGCTGGTGTCTCGCTAGGCGAGGCTTGTGCGCTTAGCGAGAGTCATGCGCTAAGCAAGGCACTCAGCCCGCTTAGCAAGTTGGGAGAATCTGAGAAGCATCTGCGCGCTTAACGTGTCATTAGCTCGCTCAGCGAGGTGTTTGTCTCTTCCTGAACTAAGCACACCCAGCTCGCTTAATGGATATTCACTAACTCGTGCTAAGCGAGCCTTCAAGGAAAGAAAGCCCTTTTTAAGGCTGAAGTTGGAAAAATCAAAGGGGAGAGCGTGGATTAGAACACAGAGAGTAGAACAGAGGTGAAAAACAGAGCAAGGAAGCCAAAAACCTCAGCTTTCAAGAGGATCTTAGGTTTAGGAGTAATTTCTAGGTTCCTAGAGGTGGAGGAGACATCCCCACCACTGTGTAATCTGTTATTTTCTTCTTAAACCCTCATCTTGTAGCTGAAAGGTGCTGCCTTGTGATGGAAGGCTAAGTATCTCTGTTGGGAATTTTGTTGGAACTTGATGTAAATTATTAACTATCTATTTAAAGTTGTTTTATGTGTTCATTGCTTCTATCAGCATTTAATTATTGCATGCTTTTGGTCTGATCACCCATTGGTGTGTAAAGTTAGGATTTTTAGCATTGGAAAATGTATTAATCCTTAGAACCGGATAGAGCAGGGCTAGATAACTGCATTGCTAGACATAGAGTGCAAAGTTTTAGTTTTTGATATGTTGTGATTGTAATGTTGCTTGGTTAGGCTAAGTTCGACGAGACATCCGAGAACAAGGTTTAATTAGAATTAGTCCATTCACACGAGGAATCGGTGTTTGGTATTTTAGTCTTCAACATAGAACACAAAAATAACATTAAATAGAGAAAATATTTTAATTACATCAAGTGTTCAGTAGAAGGACCCAACGTTTCAATCATCTATTTTCTCTCCCGTTTTGATAAGCATATTTGTAGTTCTTTTAGATTTACAACACATGTAGAAGCAAGTTTCATGATGATGATTCAAGTATGAATCAAGTAGTTTTGATGATGACAAAAAGCCCAAAAGAATGATTTCAAGATCGAGTCAACAAGTTCAAGATCAAGATTAATTTTAAGATTCATTAGAAGAAATCAAGATGATTCAAGATTCAAGAGAAGTTGATTTCAAGATTCAAGAGAAGATGAATTCAAGATTCAAGAGAAGAAATCAAGAAGACTTCACAAGGGAAGTATTGAAAAAGATTTTTCAAAAACCAAACATAACACAGTTTTATTTTACAAGAGTTTTCTCAAAATTTTCTAAGTTACAAGAGTATTTACTCTCTGGTAATCGATTACCGGTTTCCTGTAATCGATTACCAGTGATAAAGTTTGATTTCAAAAGCTTTTAACTGAATTTGCAACATTCCAAATGATTTTTAAATGGTGTAATCGATTATAATATATTGGTAATCGATTACCAGTGTATCTGAACGTTGAAATTCAAATTCAAGTGTGAAGAGTCACATCTTTTCATAAAATGCATTGTGTAATCGATTACATGATTATGGTAATCGATTACCAGTGACAAGTTTTGAATAAAAGGTCAAAAGATGTAACTCTTGACATGATTTTCTCAAGGTTATAACTCTTCCAATGATTTTCTTGACTAGATATGAAGAGTCTATAAAAGCAAGACCTTGACTTACATTCAAACAACTTTTTGATAATCTTATTGAACATTTTTTTGAGAAACCTTTAAACCTTTACTACCTTTACAATTCTTTCCTACTCATCTTTCTTCTTCTTCTTCCTTTGCCAAAAAGCTTTCTAAGTTTCTTTTTCAAACCTTGTTCTTCTGCTAGTGAAAATTCTGCAGAAAACAAAAGTGTACTATATCTTTTCATTCTCTTCTCCCTTTGCCAAAAAGAATTCAACAAGGACTAATCGCCTAAATTCTTTTTGTGTCTTTCTTCTCCCTTTTCCAAAAGAACAAAGGACTAACCACCTAAGATATCTTTTGTTTCCCTTTACGAAGATTCAAAGGACTAACCACCTAAGAATTCTTTGTCTTAACACATTGGAAGGTACATCCTTTGTGGTTCAAGTAGAGGGTACATATACTTGGGTTGTTCTAACTGAGAACAAGAGAGGGTACATCTCTTGTGGATCAGTTCAAGTGGAGGGTACATCCACTTGGTTGTTCAAAGAGAACAAGGGAGGATACATCCCTTGTGGATCTTTGCTTGTTAAGGATTTTACAAGGTTGAAAGAAATCTCAAGAACTGGTGTTTGCTTGGGGACTGAATGTAGGCACGGGTTGTTGCCGAACCAATATAAAATTCTTCTGTTTGTTTTCTTCTTCCCTACACTTTTTAATTTCCGCTGTGTACTTTACTTTTACACTTTACTTTTGTTTAAAGTTACATAACTTAGTAGTAAAGCCTAAGAAGGATAAGTTTTAATTAGTCAAGGTACATTGATAATTAATTTAACCCCCCCTTCTTAATTATTTCGAGGCCACTTGATCCAACAGCACATACATCTCTGATTTAATTCTATTTACATGGCTTTATATCAATGTCTGCTTGTTGAATGAAACTTCATCAAATGAAACAAGTTCCCTGAGTTCGATACTCGGTTTCTTACCGTTTTATTATTACTTTAACGACTCGGTACACTTTCTGATAAAGTTCGGGACTGTCCTAGAGTTCGAACAAAGTTTTAGGCGTCGTTGCCAGGGAACTTTTTTCCATTTGGGAAGTCTAGTTCAGTTTGTAGGCATCAATTCTTTATTCATTGATTATTTGTTTGTGTGAATATTTAGTTAGTTCAGAAATTTGCTTTTTCTCTTGAATTTGTTAACCACTCTTCTTGCTAGTGCTTTGTATGCGCCGTAGATCTTTTACAGGTGATTTGGCTGATTTGGACTTGGAGATTGAAGTTACTTGCAAAAGAAACAACGCAGAAAGGCAGAGAAATTTTTTACAAGAAAGGGCAGTACCAATTCTAGAGGAACCTCGATCTTCTGAGTCGTCTTCCAGTTTTCTAGAAAGAAGGGAATCTGAAACTGCAGTGCCTGAAGTCGACATAATGGCTGAAGAGCAACCGAGAAGAGTAACCCTTGAAGACTACTCAAGTTCTATTGTGCCGTAGTTTTTCACTAACATTACGTGGCCAGAGGTTCAAGCGCAGAATATTACCTATCCTCATTCATTAATCCAACTGATAGGGAAACCTATTCCTTGGTTTGCCCAATGAAGACCCGTATGCACATTTAGCCACTTACATTGAAATTTGTAATACAGTCAGAATTGTTGGTGTGCCGGAAGATGCTGTTAGGTTGAGCCTATTTTCATTTTCATTGTCTAGAGAGGCGAAAAGATGGCTTCATTTATTTAAAGGCAACAGTCTAAAGACTTGGGATGAAGTGGTTGAAAAATTCTTGAAGAAATATTTCTCGGAGTCCAAGACTGTAGAAGGAAAGGCTGTCATCTCTTCCTTCTAGCAGTTTCCAGATGAATCCTTAGGTGAGGCCTTGGAAAGATTTCGTAGCTTGATGCGGAAGACCCCTACTCATGGATTTTCAGAATTGATACAACTCAACATATTCATTGACGGGTTGAGGCCATAATCAAAGTAGCTCTTAGACGCTTCTACAGGGGGCAAGATAAAATTGAAGACCCCTGAAGAAGCCATGGAATTAATTGAGAATATGGATGCAAGTGATCACACAATAATGCATGATAGGACTGATATCCCTACCAAAAGAAGTCTGCTAGAGCTTTCATCTCAGGATGCACTTTTGGCACAGAACAAGTTGTTGTCCAAGCAGCTTGAGACATTGACCGAAACCTTAAGTAAGTTGCCAAACCAGTTTAATGCTAATCAACCTTCCCATTCCGATGTTTTACAGGTAGAAGGTTGCAGCATTTGTGGTGGAGCTCACGAGTCTAGGTGTTGTATTCCCTTTGATGATTCTGCACAAGAAGTGAATTACATGGGAGGGAGTCAACCCATACAAGGTTATAATGCAAACGGATATTCAAGTTTTCAGCATGGTTCAAATTTTAATCAGCAGTAAGGGCAATGGAGAGCCTACCCTGACAATCAATTCAACAAAGAGCATGGTGGACCATTTAATAGGCCTCAACAACAGGGGCCTAGCCTATATGAGAGAACCACAAAGCTGGAGAAGACCCTTGATCAGTTTATGCAGGTTTCAATGTCCAACCACAAGAGAACAAAGTCAGCCATCAAAAACCTTGAAATCCAGGTGCGTCAGCTGGCCAAATAGATTGCAGAAAAATCTTCTAGTACTTTTGGAGCAAACACTGAGCAGAATCCAAAAGAAGAGTGCAAGGCTGTGATGACTAGAGTTAGGATGGCCACCATGATTGAGGATGGGGAGAGGACAATTAAGGAGAACCAGGAACCAGTGTGTGAACTTGGAGAGGAAGAGGAAGAAGAAAAAGTTGACCGGTTGAGAGAGACACCAATAATTGTGAATAAGAAAAAAATAAATGTAGAAGGAAAAAGGGAAAAGAAAAAGAAAAACAAAAAGAAAAAGAAAATAAAAAAATGAAAAAGAGAAAGAGAAAGAGGAGAGGAGAAAAGCTAAGAGTGAGTTGGCTCATGAAAAGAAAAAGGAGGCAACTCCAGCTGAAGGGAAGGAGGTACCATACCCCTTGGTACCCTCAAAGAAAGACAAGGAGCGACACCTAGCTCAGTTCCTTGATATCTTCAAGAAATTGGAGATTACTATGCCCTTTGGAGAGGCCTTACAATAGATTCCACTCTACTCAAAGTTCCTGAAAGATTTGCTAACCAAAAAGAGCAAGTACATACATAGTAACACCATTGTTGTGGAGGGAAATTGTAGTGTAGTAATTCAACGGATCCTTCCACCAAAGCACAAAGATCCTGGAAGTGTCACTATACCATGCTCTATTGGTGCTGTGTTTGTTGGCAAAGCTCTCATTGACTTGGGAGCTAGTATAAATTTAATGCCACTCTCTATGTGTAGGAGGTTAGGAGAGTTGGAAATTATGCCAACCAAGATGACACTTCAATTAGCAGATCATTCTGTTACCAGGCCGTATGGAGTTGTTGAGGATGTTTTGGTAAGAGTTAAGCATATTACTTTTCTTGCAAATTTAGTGGTTATGGATATGAAGAGGATGCTAAAATTCCCTTAATCTTGGGACGTCCCTTCATGTCAATTGTTAGTTGTGTAGTGGATATGGGGAAAGGTAAACTGGAATTGAGTGTGGAGGGTCAAAAAATTTCATTTGACTTATTTGAAGCAATGAAGCACTCAAATGACCATAAGGCCTGTTTTGATATAGAAAAGGTGGAACAAGAGATAGACTTAGTAGCCACAGCCATGGTACTGTAGTCTCCTTTGGAAAAAGCATTGAATAACAATGTAGAGTGTCTGACCAAGGAAGAGGAAAAAGAAGTGCAGGCTTGTATTGAAGAATTAGATGGTGTAGAAGAAAAATCTGTTGGTCATGTGGTATTTGAAGAATTGAAGAAAGATAGGCCAATAGAAAAACCCAAAATAGTGTTGAAGACCCTGCCTGCACATTTAAAGTTTGTATTCCTAGAGGAAAATGAAGCCAAACCAGCGATAATTAGTAGCTCCTTGAGGAAGGAAGAAGAGGATCAGTTGGTGCAAGTTTTGAAGAAGCACAAAGCAGCTATTGGATGGCACATCTCTGATTTGAAAGGGATCAGTCCATCTTACTGTATGCATAAGATTAACATGGAAGCTGATCAGTCCATCTTACTGTATGAATAAGATTAACATGGAAGCTGATTACAAGCCAGTGAGACAGCCCCAAAGATGACTGAATCCAATTATGAAAGAATAGGTGAGAAAAGAAGTACTCAAATTGTTGAAAGTAGGACTCATTTATCCAATTTCAGATAGTGCGTGGGTTAGCCCTGTGCAGGTTGTTCCCAAGAAAGGACGTATGATAGTGATTAAGAATGAGAAAAATGAATTAATTCCCACAAGAACTGTCACCGGATGGAGGATGTGCATATATTACAGGAAGCTGAATGATGCCACTAGAAAAGACCATTACCCACTTCCCTTCATGGATCAAATGCTTGAAAGACTCGCAGGGCAATCATTTTATTGCTTTTTAGATGGATATTCTGGCTATAATCAGATTGCAGTGGATCCTAAGGATCAAGAAAAGACAACTTTCATCTACCCATTTGGCGTGTTTGCCTATAGGCGTATTCCTTTTGGTCTATGCAATGCTCATGTAGCTTTTCAGAGGTGTATGATGGTGATTTTTTGCTAATATGGTGGAGAAGTGTATTGGAGTTTTTATGGATGATTTCTCTGTCTTTGGCTCCTCTTTTGATTGTTGTCTATTGAATTTGGAGAGTGTTGCAAAGGTGTGAAAAGTCCAATTTGGTGCTTAACTAGGAGAAATGTCATTTTATGGTACAAGAAGGCATTGTGTTGGGTCATAAATTTTGTGATGGGGATTGAAGTAGATAAAGCAAAATTTGATGTCATTGAAAAGCTTCCCCCTTCGGTGAATGTCAAGGGAGTAAGAAGCTTTCTAGGACATGCTGGGTTTTACAGGCGATTCATAAAAGACTTTTCAAAAATTGCCAAACCACTCAGCAACTTGCTGAACAAGGATGTTGTGTTTTGCATTTAATGAAGACTGTTTGGAAACATTTAATGTTCTCAAGACTAGGCTAGTGTCTGCCCCTGTGATCACAGCACCAGATTGGGGGCAAGAGTTTGAATTAATGTGTGATGCTAGTGATTATGTTGTAGGTGCTGTGCTTGGGCAGAGAAAAGGAAAAATTTTCCATGCTATCTATTATGCCAGCAAAGTCTTGAATGATGCACAAATTAATTATGCTACCACCGAGAAAGAAACGTTGGCAATTGTTTATGCACATGAGAAGTTTAGATCTTACTTGGTGGGATCAAAAGTCATAATCTACACTAATCATGTAGCAATCAAATACTTGCTCAACAAGGCTGATTCTAAACCTCAACTGATAAGATGGATTCTGTTGCTTCAAGAATTTGATTTAGTTATCTAGGATAAAAAAAGGGTCTAAAAATGTTGTAGCAGATCACTTATCAAGACTAGTTAATGAGGAAGTCACTTCAAAGGAAGCAGAAATAAGAGATGAATTCCCTGATGAATCCTTGTTTATGATTAATGAAAGACCTTGGTTTGTTGACTTGGCCAACTTTAAAGCACCTGGAATCATTCCTAAGGACCTGACTTGGCAGCAAAGGAAGAAATTCCTGCATGATGCTCGATTTTACATATGGGATGATTCACACTTGTTCAAGATAGGGGCTGATAATCTTCTCAGACGATGTGTAACAAAAGAGGAGGCCAAGAATATACTATGGTATTGTCACAATTCACCATGTGGGGGTCATTATGGTGGAGACAAAACAACAGCTAAGGTCCTACAATATGGGTTCTTTTGGCCGACGCTTTTCAAGGATGCTCACCAGCACGTTTTGCAATATGATCAATGTCAGAGGATGAGAGGGATTTCTAGAAGAAATGAAATGCCTCTCCAAAATATTATGGAGGTTGAAGTCTTTGATTGTTGGGGAATTGACTTTGTAGGTCCTTTTCCTTCATCCTTTGGCAATGAATACATCTTAGTAGTTGTGGATTATATGTCTAAATGGGTTGAAGTAGTGGCTGCCCCAAAGAATGATGCTAAGACTGTAGTAAAGTTCTTAAAGAAAAACATCTTTGCTCGATTTGGGGTGCCTAGGATCTTAATCAATGATGGAAGCACTCATTTTTGCAATAATCAGCTACAGAAGGTGTTAAGGCATTACAATGTAACACATAAAGTAGCATTACCTTACCATCCTCAAGCTAATGGCCAAGCGGAAGTGTCTAATAGGGAATTGAAGAAAATCTTAGAAAAGACTGTGGCTTCAACTCAGAAGGATTGGTCGCTCAAGCTGGATGATGCATTATGGGCATACCAAACGACATTTAAGACTCCTATAGGCCTATCCCCATTCCAATTGGTTTATGGTAAATCTTGTCACTTACCAGTGGAAATGGAGTGATGTAGCTCCATGTGGAGCTTGTAGGCCTTGGATCTTCTTCATCAATGGATTCCTTTGCTTCTTGAGGTCTGATTGCAGCGAAATAGAGAAGGAGAAAGATGAATGGAGACGCCACTTCAAGTAGAAGATGAGTCTAGAAGAAGCTCACCACCATAGGAAGCCATAGATAAGAGCTTGAAGGTAGAAGAAGATGAATGAAGGGAGAGGAAGAGAAGAGCACGAAATTTAGTGCCTCTAAAGAAGTCTGAACTTTGAAGTTTAATTCTCAAATGATCAAAGTTAAAAAAATGCACACACATGACCTCTATTTATAGCCTAAGTGTAACACAAAATTGGAGGGAAATTTGAATTTCTATTCAAATTTCACTTGAATTTGAAATTGAATTTGTGGAGCCAAATTTTGGAGCCAAAATTTCACTAATTATGATTAATGAATTTTAGTTATGGTTCAGCCCACTAATCCAAGATCAATTCCAAGATTCTCCACTAAGTGTGCTTAGGTGTCATGAGGCATGAAAAGCATGAAGGACATGCACAAAGTGTGACTATATGATGTGGCAATGAGGTGTAGTAAGCAAATGCTCACCTCCCCCTCTAAAATTTAATTGGATTGGGCTTCTCCCAATTCAATTAAATTTATTTTCCAACGTACACATCAAATATTCACTTAATGCATGTGAAATTACAAAATTATCCCTAATACAAAAACTAGTCTAGGTGCCCTAAAATACAAGGGCTAAAAAATCTTACATTTCTAGGATACCCTACCTACATTATGGTGCCCTAAATACAAGGCTCAAAAATAATGAAACTTTAATCTAATATATACAAAGATAAGTGGGCTCATACTTAGCCCATGGGCCCAAAATCTACCCTAAGGCTCATGAAAACCCTAGGGCCTTCTCTTGCATCCTTGGCCCAATCATTTTAAAGTCTTCTATCCAATGCCCTTGGGGGTAGGATTGCATCATTACCTCCCCTTGAAAAGGATTTGACCTCAAATCCCGAGGTTCATGAAACTCTGGGCTTCTTCCCTCCACACCTATAAAAAGAATAAAAACATATATATTAGTGTTGTTTGGTATGTTGGAGTAAGGTAACGTTTGAAAACCCATTTCCTGGGCATCTTCCCATAAGGGAACATGGTTCCTCACCAACTCAATGAGTGGTGCTTCAAGTATAGAAAAATATGGGACAAACCTTTTGTAAAAGTTTGTTAAGTCATGGAAGCCCCAAATTTTCCTTATACTTGGTGGAGTGAGCCTCTCAGGAATGACCTTTATTCTCTTAGGGTTCATGGGAACCCCTTGATCACCATTTAAAAAATTAAGGAAAGTAATGCAATAAAATGTACCTTTTTTATATTTTCATGTTGATTACTCCTACCAAAAAGTGTGACAAACCTAAGGTGTCCAATATGAGACCCTAGGTTTGTATTGAAACAAAAAATAAGAACAAACCTACCTAATGAGTCCCTATGTATATGAATCATGAAGATGTTGGATGCATGGGTGATTTTACAAAAGAGGGTTGCACCATTCAAAACATTCATCATACCACTTATTTTAGGGATTTGGTGTCTAATAATACCTATTTTGGGCACCAACAAAGCACAAGGATTTAAGCTCTTGTGAACCAAACCCTCATCCAACAACTCCTTTAATTGAGGAATAAACTCAGGCCTAAGAGGTGTGGCAATGCTAACAAGTGTCTTTTGACAAAGGAGAAAATGTGGAGGTTGTCTAAGAGGGGAAATTTCTTTAATATTTGTCTTTATTTCAAAATGTCTTTCCTTCTTAGCTAATCTCTTGGAGGAGACACTTACCTCCTTACACTCCTCCTTAACCATTAAAGGTTGTCCTTCTTCTTGGGGGTAGATTTCTTCACTAGATTCTTCCCCTTTTGCTTCTTCACTGTGGAAGCAAAGCTTAATGATGAATCAACAATGATTCAAAGGTGTTTTGATGATAACAATGATGACAACAAAAGATGATGACAAAAGTGATGAACAAAAAGCTCAAGTGAATCAAAGAACATCCATCTTAAGTGAATCAAAGAACATCCATCTCAAGAGAATCAAGAACAAGTCAAGAGTTCAAGAATCAAGAAGAATTCAAGACTCAAGAAGAAAGCCTACAATCAAGAATCAAGATTCAAGATTCAAGATCTCAAGAATCAAGATCAAGATTCAAGAATGAAGAAAAGACTCAATCAAGATAAGTATTAAAAAGTTTTTTCAAAACTTTGAATAGCACATGAGTTTTTGACAAAACCTTTACCAAAGAGTTTTTACTCTCTAGTAATCGATTACCATATTGTTGTAATCAATTACCAGTAGCAAAATAAGTTTGAAAATGTTTTCAAACTGAATTTACAACGTTCCAAATATTTTCAAAAGGCTGTAATCGATTACAATGTTTTGGTAATCGATTACCAGTGTCCTTGAACGTTGAAATTCAAATTTAAATGTGAAGAGTCACATTGTTTCACTCAAAAAGCTTTGTGTAATCGATTACACATATTTGGTAATCGATTACCAGTGTTTGTTTCTGAAAAATATAAAGATGTAACTCTTCAAAAAGGTTTTGACTTTTTCAAATGGGTTTTAAGTTTTTCTAAAAGTTATAACTCTTCTGAATGGTCTTCTTGATCAGACATGAAGAGTCTATAAAAGCAAGGCTTTGTTTTTCATTTTGGATCAATCATTTTCCAATCTTTCTAGCAAACTCATACAATCTTTTACAAGCCTTGAATCTCTTGAAATCTCTTTGAACTTCTTCTTCTTCTTTGTACCAAAAGCTTTATGAAGTTTTCTGGTTTTCCAAACCTTGAAAACTTGTGCTATTCATCCTTTTCATTCTCTTCTCCCTTTGCCAAAAAGAATTCGCCAAGGACTAATCGCCTGAGTTCTTTTTGTGTCTCTCTTCTCTCTTTTCCAAAAGAAGGAAGGACTAACCGCCTGAATTCTTTTGTGTCTCCCTTCTCCCTTGTCAAAGAATTCAAAATGACACAGTCTGAGAATTCTTTTGATTCTTCCCATTCCCTAATACAAAAGCGTTCAAAGGTTTAACCACCTGAGAATTCTTTTGTATCCCCATTCACAAAGTATCGAAGGTGTAACAGCCTGAGATCTTTGTCTTAACACATTGGAGGGTACATCCTTTGTGGTACAAGTAGAGGGTACATCTACTTGGGTTTGACTGAGAACAAGAGAGGGTACATCTCTTGTGGATCAGTTCTAGTGGAGGATACATCCACTAGGTTCAAAGAGAACAAGGGAGGGTACAACCCTTGTGGATCTTTGCTTGTAAAAGGTTTTTTACAAGGTTGAAAGAAATCTCAAGGACCGCAGGTCGCTTGGGGACTGGAGGTAGGCACGGGTTTGTGCTGAACCAGTATAAAAATCCTTGTGTGTTTGTTTCCTTCTTCCCTACTCTTTTACTTTCCGCTGTGCATTTAATTTCCGCTTTTACTTTCTGTTAAGTTTCTCTTCTACTCCTCTTTCTCTTAACAATTTAGTAAAAGCCTTAAAAGAGTAATTTTTAATTGGTAAAGTTCTAGAAATAATTAATTCAACCCCCCTTTCTTAATTATTCTGAGGCCACTCGATCCAACATTCACTTTCACAAGAGGAAGGTGAAGTAGCAGCCTCATCTTGGCTACTATAAATGTCTTGGCCCCTCATAATCATGGTTCTCTTGGTGGGGCATTGAGAAGTAATGTGTCCTCTTCCAAGACATTTAAAGCACTTCATGGAGCTAGTCTTCTCTTGCATACTAGCCTTAAGGGGTTGCTTTTCTATTATCTTCCCCTTATCATCTTTGGGATTAGAAGGTGTCACCCCTAAGATGCCTTGACCTTCGTCTTTCTTTGGATAAGAGTGAGAGCCATAAGATTTTGAAGTAGACTTCCTTTTAAGTTGTTGCTCTACCCTTATTTCCCAATCTAAGTTAGCCTTTACATTGTCCTTCCCATGGAAGTATGGGAGGTTAATGTTAGCCTCTTGAGGCTTTCTTTCCTTTTCTCTCCTATGGGAGTGAGGTCTAAGATGTGACCTATGCCTTCCTTCATATTAGTCACGAAGTTCTTCACTTAGGCTCTTGCAAGAGTTATGACTACTATAGGAGACATGTTTTTCTTTTCTTAACTCTTTTAGTATTTTCCTTCTTTCTTCTTCCCTTATTTGTTCCCTCTCATCTTGATTTATTTTTACCCTCTCTTTTCCTTTTTCTTTTCTTTCTAGTTTTTCTTTCCATAACTAGAGGGAACTCAACTCATCTAAGATTCTAGATAGAGGGTCCTTATGACTAGTACCCTCGCCATTACCACTAGATGAATGATGACTCATGTTGGTTCCTAAGTTGTGGTTCTTTCTTGTTGGGGGTTTGTAAAAAAGGTAAAAGCTAAGGTTCCAAAAGAACTCAAGATAAGCGTGATAAGAAAGAAGAAAGTACTATGCAATAACAAGATAAACTAGGTGTGACTAGTAAAGAAAATAAACTATGAAAGTAAGCAAGAAATTAAAGTGAAAGAAATGTAAACTAGGCAGATCCTAAGAGTGTTTGGATGACCTCATTTAAGGTTCCCAACAAAACACTCACTATTCTAAGGAAAAATTACCTAAAATTATTACACACAAATGGAAGTAGGGTGATCTATTGGAGGCTCCCAACTTACTTCCAATGAAAGACCTTTTTGTTACAAAATTTGAAAGCAATGAAGGTAAGTAAATTCTCAATTAAAAAAATTACAAAAAGGTCCTCAATTTTGGTGGTTGTTCTCTCTTTGGTGATTCACTAAATTTGGAGTGCTTCTTAGTCCAATAGCTCTTAAGGTGGTTGGCCCCTTGCTTCTTGACTCAAATTCTTCAAGGGATGACACCAATCCTCCTTTCCATTTACCTATATGCCAACTCACAAACAAGGAAACAAAGAGACAAGCAATAAAAAAAAGACCAAAAAAATGAAATGAAAGCTAAACCAATAGAGTTTTAACAAGACAAATTTTCAAGGATTATTCAACAATTAAAGCAATGAAAAGCACACAAAAGCAAGCTAGGACTCAAAGAGAAACCTAGAATGGCTCTAGAGTAGAGTAGAAGATTTAAAAAAAAGACTCAAGAAACCTCTAGTTTTGGCACTTGTTTTCACAATAATTTTTAATTGAAATTTCAGAACTAAGATTGGTATAAAATAGGCACCAATTATAGAACAAATTTTGATCCAAAACAACAAGCACACTTCCCTTTCACTTTTTTTTTTCCTGGACATTGATTTTTCTGCCAACTTGTGTGATTTTTTTTTATTTTTTAATTTTATCCAAATCACTTGGTTCTTTTTTTATAATTTTTTTACAAATGTCAAGAAAATTCAGTAAAAAATTCAGCTCAAAATTCGTAGTGACCAATTCTCAGTAATTTATACAAGTTTGTATGTTCAAGCTGCCAACACCAGTGATTTCAACCTAGAAATCAAGAGTAGTGTTTATGTTGCTTAAGGCTTGGATAGTTACAATTTGCGTTTGCTTATGCACAATTATCTTGAATAACACAATTCAAGAGAGCTTAAGACTTATTTTGATTCACAAATCCAACCACAACTCAACACCACAACTCAACTTCATCATAGGCATCATGTAGGAAACTTAGAAAACAAAAAAAAGTTCAACAACAAGATTACTTCTAGGAATTGATTTAGAACATGTTATGAACTAAATAATATGCATGAATTAGACTCAAAATTAAAAAGATAGGCTAAGAATGACAAGAATACATGAAAAAATGTATCTAAAATTCAATCAACAAAATAAAAATTTAACACAAACATAGAACATAATGTGACAATTATTATGACTAAACATGACTCTAAGACAACATAGATTAAGTGATTTACACTTAGATTTTTGTGCTTTTTTTATAATCAATATTTTGGAATAAAATTTAGATTTAAAGGTTCAGTACAAGAAGATTATGACTGGAAAATGATTGAACCTAAAATCAACACAAAAACATGATTCAAGAGTAGATATATAAAATTTGAACCATAGAAATGCAAGAACAAGTGTAGATCTAAGATTTAATCGGTTTATTTTTTGAATATACTCTAAACAGCATCAAAACACAAGACAATGAAGGATATACATGGAGAATAAGATGAAGAACAAGGAATTAAAGTGAATTGACCGAATAAAAAGATAGAGGAAGCAAAAGAACATCACCTAGATGAAGATGCTCTTGATACCACATGATGCAGCTCCTATGTGAAGCTTGTAGGCCTTGGATCTTCTTCATCAATGGAGTCCTTTACTTCTTGAAAATGAATGGCAGTGGAATGAAGAAGGAAGAAAGATGATTGGAGACGCCACTTCAAGGAGAAGATGAGTCAAGAAGAAGCTCACCACCATAAGAAGCCATGGATAAGAGCTTGAAGGAGAAGAAGATGAGGGGAGGGTGAAGGAGAGAAGGAGCACGAAATTTAGTGCCTCTAAAGAAGTCTAAACTTTGAAGTTTAATTCTCAAATGATCAAAGTTAAAAAAATGCACACACATGACGTCTATTTATAACCTAAGTGTCACACAAAATTAAAGGGAAATTTGAATTTATATTCAAATTTCACTTGAATTTGTGGAGCCAAAATTTCACTAATTATGATTCGTGAATTTTAGCTATGGTTTAGTATACTAATCCAAGATCAAGTCAAAGATTCTCCACTAAGTGTTTTTAGGTGTCATGAGGCATGTAAAGCATGAAGGACATGCGCAAAGTATGACTATATGATGTGACAATGGGGTATAGCAAGCAAATGCTCACCTCCCCCTCTAAAATTTAATTGGATTTGGCTTCTCCCAATTCAATTAAATTTATTTTCCAACGCACACATCAAATATTCACTTAATGCATGTGAAATTACAAAATTGCCCCTAATACAAAAACTAGTCTAGGTGCCCTAAAATACAAGGGCTGAAAAATCTTACATTTCTAGGGTACCCTACCTACATTATGGAGCTCTAAATACAAGGCTAAAAAATAATGAAACCTTAATCTAATATGTACAAAGATAAGTGGAATCATACTTAGCCCATTGGCCCGAAATCTACCCTAAGGCTCATGAGAACCCTAGGGCCTTCTCTTGCATCTTTGGCCCAATCTTTTTGGAGTCTTCTATCCAATGCCCTTGGGGGGTAGGATTGCATCATGGAGCATAAGGCATATTGGGCCTTAAAATTCCTGAACTTTGATGAAGTTTCATCAAGGGAGCAAAGGAAGATACAACTCTTAGAGTTGGAAGAAATGAGATTGACTGCATATGAATCTTCAAGGATGTATAAAGAGAGAGTCAAAGCTTATCATGATAAAAAGCTGCTAAAGAAAGACTTCCAACCAGGACAATAGGTGTTGCTGTTTAATTCAAGACTGAAATTGTCTCCTGGTAAACTCAAATCTAAATGGTCTGGACCATTTACCATCAAGGAAGTCAGACCATATGGAGCAGTAGAGCTGTGTGATCCTCAATCAAAGACTCCAGACAGAACTTGGGTAGTGAATGGTCAGAGGTTAAAGCTGTACCATGGTGGAGACATTGAAAGGTCAACCACCGTTCTACACTTGCAAAATTCATAAAGTAGGATGCGTCAAGCTAAAGACGTTAAACGAGCGCTTGCTGGGAGGCAACCTAGTCCTTTTTAATTCTATGTTCACTACATTTAGTTTGGGAATACTTGTTGTGATTGTTTGCATTGAAAATGGGGTTGATCAAGCTTCTCTGGAAGCTGTGCATGGAAACACTTAGAAAATTTTTTTAGTCATCCACTCGCTCAGTGTGCCTCGTGCGCTAAGCGAATGATCCTTCACGCGCTAAGCGCATTAACCCCTGTTCATTTGCTGAAGGGGTCTTGCTGAGCGAGTTTGCCCACTAAGCGCGTGAGTTTGAATTCTGAAAACTCAAAAGTCATTGAGTGCTCACTTAGCGAGTGACCCGTGCTAAGCGAGGTAGTCGAAACTGCCAAAAATAAGGCTTAACTGCCTTAGGTAGTTTTCTTTTGTGCAAATTAAAACACTTCACTCTCAGCATTTTTGGCATTTTTGCATCATCTACACTGTGCTTATCTTCTATTCTCTGCTTCTCTATGCTTCCTCGTGCTCAATCTTCTCTACAATCCAAGTAAGTGTTCTCAACTCTTCACTTTTATTTTTGCTTTGAACCTTAAGATAGAAGACTACTGTAGCTAGTTTAAAGCTTTGATTTTGTGCTTTACAATGTTACAGTTAGGTTAGTCTTTAGATGCTATGCTGTTAGGGGTTTATTTTCGCACATAATGTACATGCTTTTGTGCTGTTTTGATTAGGTTTTGAGGCCTAATAGAGGCCTATGGTAGGGGAATGAAAAGCCCCAAGTTTTTCTGGATTTTTCGATGATTTCGCTAAGCGAGCCTGCTCGCTAAGCCAGTTCATCAATTTTTGTTGATTTTTTGGGTTTTTGGATGAACTCGCTAAGTCGGCCTTGTCCTGCTAAGCATGTTCATCATTTTTGTACATATGTTTGAATGTTTGTATGAACTCACTAAGCCACTGCACTTGGGCTTAGCGAGTATTTAAATTTCTATTTTTTTTATTTTTTTATTTTCAGTTGGTATGAACTCGCTTAGCTGGCATGCCGCGCTTAGTGAGTTAGTTTGTTAGGACAGACTCTTAGAGTCTTTTTGTCTTCTATTGGTGGCTAAGCGAGTCCTCTCGCTAAGCCACTCAGCCACTGTTGGCTGAATAAGCTATTAGACAAGTGGCCTCAGATATCTTAAGAAGGGGGGTTGAATTAAGATATCGCAAACTATTCCCTAATTAAAAATTCTAATTTGATTTTAACCAAAATCCCAAGATTCCTTTTAAAATGAATTCCTAAATAATTATTCAAATTAAACTTACTGAATAGAAGCAATACACAATAATAAATAAAAGAGTTTAAGGGAAGAAAAAGTGCAAACTCAGTTTTATACTAGTACGGCCACACCCTTGAGCCTGTGTCCAGTCCCCAAGCAACCCGCTTGAGAGTTCCACTAACTTGCAAAAACCCTTTACAAGTTCTGAACCACACAAGGACAACCCTTCCTTTGTGTTCAGATTGCTTTACAACAAGAGACCCTCGGTCTCTTAATCCCTTTTCAAAAGTAAGAAGAAGAGAAAAAGAAATCTCTCTTGAAAGAGATAGATTGAATAATGAAGCACTCAAATAATTCCTTATTGAATTGCAAGTGTATTGCCCAAGGAATTTTTAAGAGGATAAGACAATTTTTCTTTTGAGAGGATAAGACATTTTTGTTCTGAAAAACTCTAAGCAAATTCGTGTTCTAAGTCACAAATAAATAGACCTTTGATGGCCATTCAAAAACCATTTGAACAGATATGACTCTTGGAAATTATTTTCTGAAAATCTCTTTTGGTAATCGATTACAAGACTTGTGTAATCGATTACAGACTTTAAAATTTGAATTAAAACGTTCAATAACTGCTGGTAATCGATTACCATCCAAGTGTAATCAATTACACATTGTAAAATTTGAATTCAAATTTCTAATAGCTGTTATAAATAGTTTCAAATCATTTTGGTCACTGGTAATTGATTACATCCTCTGGTAATCGATTACCAGAGAGTAAATATCTTGTAAAAACATTTTAACTCATATTCTTTGGTCAAACTTCTTGTTGTTTCAACTTGGAATTCCCTTCCTAAGTTTCTAGAGATTATCTTGATCATATATCTTGAATTTCTTGGACTCTTGTCTTGAATTAAACTTGAGAAGCGCATGATCCTCTTGAATTAAACTTGAGAAGCACATGGTCCTTTGGCTTCATCAAAACATCAAAGTCTTTGCTTCTACAATCTCCCTCTTTTTGATGATGACAATTTAATTTCCTGAAATCAAGATACAAGATAGAATATATACAAGATAGAACGTTCACTCATTCCATGCTCCCCATATGTTTTGGAATTTATGATCTCTTGATTTCTAAGCTTCTAATTTCTAAGCTTCTAAGCCCCGTTTCTCTCCCCATTTGGCAACATCAAAAAGCCAAAGTACGTGGTAATCAACATAAGGCAGAAAATAATAATCAAATATAACTAAATTTCACATAACCATTCACAAGTCAAAATCAAATATAATTCAGTCATAAAATACTAAGTGCCAAATACTGAAATATAACTAAAGTTCAGAGAATAATGACTTAAAAAAAACATAGCCAAATACACGGCATAAAATCAACTATAATAATACTCTAAATCTATGAAGATGGTGGAGGAAGGTTGAAGCACCGACGAAGATAACTCACGTCCTCCTCAAGCTGAGTGATGTGGGTATCCATTCCTTCAAAGCGAGCATCAATGGCATCGATACGACCATCCAAGGAATCAAAGCGTTCACCAACATAGGTGCGGAGGCCTCGTAACTCCGAAAGAACTTCATGCATGAGGGCTGAGGAGTCATCTCGTTGAGGCAGAGGAGAGGGAGTACGTTCGTCTTGCGCAGGTTGTGCATCCTTCTTCAACCATTGCCCATCCATGTCCTTACGGTAGCCAAAGGAGGTTACCGCACCGGCACCAATAGCAAAGGAACATTTAACTTGCACAAAAGGCTCAGAATCCAAAGGAATTTCAAAATGTCGAAGAAGCAAAGTCACAAGCTGAGGGTAAGGTAGAGGTGCACTAGACCGTAATGCCTTATGCATGCGGTAATGAATCAAATGGGCCCAGTCGATTGGATGACCGGTCAAGAAAGCCCACATCAGAATCAAGTCCTCTTCAGAGGCTTGAGCGAGATTAGAAGAACGAGGCATCAAAATTCTAACAATGATATAGTGCATGATGCGACAATCAAATGTCAATGAGCCGACAAGCAGTCTGCCGGTCATATCTGCCTGGTCAATGCAGACCATGCAGCGAGCATCATGACTGGAGTAATCAAACTTCCAGTCGTCAACAAGGGTACCCTCAAAAGGTGCACCCTGACTGGGTAGTTGTGTCAGAGAAAAGAAAAGAGACTCATCAATAATCATAGGGATACCATGCACCTCAGAAATTAAAGTTCCATCCTGAATTTTCAAATTTGAGTAAAAGACTCGTACTAACTCAGGATAATATGGTAATTTTAATTACATAAAAGGAATCAAACTAGTGTTTTGAAACACTTGATAGCAATCAAATGTTTCCCCATCAAAGAATTCTAGGTCAAGATATTTGGGATCAAGAATTTGACGAGATTGAAAGAGAGAGGAGTACCGGATACGCTATTCATCAGATGAAAATAGTGTAGAGGATGACAAGGATGGTGGAATTGGTGTCGGGGATGCTCCGGTGGCTCCGGGACGTGTTCTATGTGTTGCAACGGAGGTGGATGAACCCTTGCGCTTCTTGTATGATTCAACCATTTGGTGAAGTTATTGAAGATTTTGATCGGTTAGAATGAAAGAGAATCGAAAATGATGAAAAATGGGCTTTGTGGGAGGTGATTTGGTTGAGAAACGAGTGACATATGAGGATTTGAAGTTTTGGGAGAAAGGGTGCGCAGTAACTCGAGGTGTGCATGACTGCAGCTTCTGAAAACGTGGCTATTTATAGAAGATGGCATTTTGTAATCGATTACAAGGTTTAGTAATCGATTACAAGAGCACTTAGCCTTCTGGTAATCGATTACAGGCTTCTGTCATCGATTACAGGCTATCTATTCTTGTGTAATCGATTACACATAATGGTAATCGATTACCAGAACACTAACTAAGCTTTTTCCTAAAAAAAGAAATCTGTCTATGCTAAAAATATCTAACTATAGCAAACATCAATACTGATACTCATTTAATTCAATCAAACAAGCATCATTCACACAATAACACACCAATCAAACACAATCAAAATCCTATAATCAAATACAATCAATCAATCATTAACCATAAAGATTTCAATCAACCAATCAATCCTTATTTATCCAAATCACTAATATCTAAGAGGCCTAATTCTCTTCTAATGGAAAAGAATGTTTCTTTGGGGAGAGGTTTCATGAAGATATCAGCAAGCTGATTCTTTGTATCAAAAAATTCTAGCACACAATCTCCCTTCAGAACATGATCTCTTAGAAAATGGTGCATAATTTCTATATGATGGTTCTAGAGTGTTGAACTGGATTTTTGGAAAGATTGATTGTACTTGTATTATCACACTTAATAGGTATATGGTCAAGAAGGATTCCATAGTCAGAGAGTTGTTGCTTCATCCATAGAATCTATGCACAACAACTTCCAGCAGAAATATATTCCACTTCTGCAATGGATAAAGCAACACTATTTTGTTTCTTACTATGCCAAGAGACTAGAGCAGACCCAACGAATTGACAAGTTCCACTTGTGCTCTTTCTATCTGTTTTAGAATCGGTAAAGTCTGAATCAGAGTATCCTATTAAGGTGCATGTGGAATTCCTAGGATACCATAAACCTATATTCATAGTGCCTAACAAATATCTTATGATTCTTTTAACGGCACTAAGATGTGACTGTTTGGGATTTGATTGAAATCTAGCACACATACACACATTAAACATTATATCAGGTCTACTAGTAGATAAATAAAGAAGGGATCCGATCATACCTCGATATTGCTTAACATCTATTGATTGACCGGTTTCATCTTTATCTAAATAGCAAGCAGTGCTCATTGGTGTAGCCATGTGCTTAGCATTTTCCATCCTGAATCTGTGAATTAACTCTTTGCAGTACTTGGATTGATTGACAAAAATTCCAGTCTTGGTTTTTTTAATTTGTAATCCAAGAAAGAAATTAAGTTCTCCCATCATTGACATTTCAAACTCATTTTGCATGTCATGAGAGAATTCCTTGCACAATAATTCATTAGTAGATCCAAAAATAATATCATCAACATAAATTTGAACCAATAAAATATCATGTAATTTTCTCTTTATGAAAAGAGTAGTATCTACTTTGCCTCTAGAGAAATCCTTTTCTAAAAGGAACTTATTTAGACGCTCATACCAAGCCCTAGGGGCTTGCTTTAAGCCATATAAAGCCTTTTTTAATCTAAAAACATGATTGGGCTTGTCTGAGTTTTCAAATCCAGGGGGTTGATCTACATATACTTTCTCTTGAATAAAGCCATTTGAGAATTCACTTTTTACATCCATTTGATAAAGCTTAAAGTCCATTATGGATGCATAGGCTAATAACATTCTGATGGCTTCTAATCCAGCAACTGGAGCATATGTTACCTCATAATCTATCCCCTCTTCTTGATTATATCCTTTGGTGACTAATCTATCCTTATTTCTAATAACTACGCCATTTTCATCTAATTTATTTCTAAACACCCATTTTGTTCCAATGATTGGGTAGTTTTCAGATTTCTCAACTAACTCCCAAATATTATTTCTTTCAAATTGGTTTAGTTCTTCCTGCGTAGCTATTATCCAATTTTCATCTATTATGGCTTCATTTAAATTTTTAGGTTCAATCATAGATACAAAAGCCATGTTATTGCATAAATCTTTGAGAGAGTGTCTAGTTGTTACCTCTTTTGAGATATCACCAATAATGTTGTCAAGGGGATGATCTCTTGAAGCTTTCCACTCTCTTGGAAGATCATTATTTGCTTTGACTTCTACTGGAGGATCATCATTGCTTCCTTTTCCTTTTCCTTTAGAATCTTGTCCATGAATGTGCATTTGTTCTAAAGATTCTGCAATATCATCTAAAATATCCTTTCTTGGAGAAATAGCATTAGACTCATCAAAGGAAACATGAATCGATTCTTCAATTGTCATTGTTCTCTTATTATAAATTATATAAGCTTTACTATGTAAAGAATAACCAAGGAAAATTCCTTCATCTGACTTAGCATCAAACTTTCCTAAGTTTTCTTTTCCATTGTTTAATACAAAACACTTGCAACCAAAAACATGAAGATGCGAGATGTTTGGTTTCCTACCATTGAACAGTTCATATGGAGTTTTCTTTAAAATGGGTCTT
Source organism: Glycine max (assembly GCF_000004515.6). Classification (NCBI taxonomy): domain Eukaryota; kingdom Viridiplantae; phylum Streptophyta; class Magnoliopsida; order Fabales; family Fabaceae; genus Glycine; species Glycine max. The sequence continues at coordinate 31,322,379 of NC_016090.4, read as the reverse complement.
ATTAAAGCCCTATTCATGATATAGCATGCAGTATTAACGGTTTCAACCCAAAAATATTTTGGAAGAGGAGTATCATTTAATAAGGTTCTAGCAATTTCTTCCAAAGACCTATTTTTCCTTTCAACAACTCCATTTTGTTGAGGGGTTCTAGGTGTAGAAAAGTTATGTTCAATGCCATGCTAATCACAAAATAAATCAAATTCTTTATTTTCAAACTCACCCCCATGATCACTCCTAATAGATATAATTTTGAGATTTTTCTTATTTTGAATAACTTTTGCAAGTTTCTTAAATGCTTGAAATGCATCATTCTTATGAGTGATAAATAGTGTCCAAGTATATCTAGAATAATCATCAACAATGACAAGTGCATAATAACTTCCACCAAAATTCATAATTCTAGAAGGACCAAACAAATCCATATGTAACAATTGTAATTGTTGACTAGTTGAAACAATGTTTTTGGATTTGAATGAAACTCTAGTTTGTTTCCCTTTTGACATGCATCACACAGTCTATCTTTTTCAAATTTCAATTTAGGAAAACCAACAACTAAATCTTTTGAAATTAATTTATTTAAGTGTTCCATGTTTAAGTGAGCAATTTGTTTATGCCATAGCCATGGATCATCATCTTTGCTAAGAAAACATTGATTATTATCTAGTTTTTGGCTTAAGTCTATCATATAAACATTGTTGACTCTATACCCTATATGCTTTATATTAGTATCATGTTTATGTTCAATGAGACATTTTTGAGAATCAAATGATACTAGATAGCCTTTATCACATAATTGACTAACACTAAGCAAGTTGTGCTTAAGGCCTTCAACAAGTACAACATTTTCAATGGAGTCTGAAGAATTCGTACCTATTTTTCCAACTCCAAGAATTCTACCTTTGTTGTTGTCACCATAAGTTACATGCCCGCTTTTCTTGGGAGAGATATGTGTGAACTTTGATGCATCTCCCATCATATGTTTTGAACATCCGCTATCTATGTACCATTTATTCTTCAAAGATACCTACATGATCAAGTTTGTGACTTAGGTACCCAAACTTTATTGGGTCCTTGTGTGTTAGTGTTAACTGAAGATCCTTTTGGGATCCATATCATTTTAATATTGTTGCAATTTTTCTTAAAATAACATGTAGATGTGCCATGTCCTTTTCTTCCACAGTAAAAACAAGTGATGAAAGGAGAATTATATTTTTGTGTGGAAGCAAAGAAATTTTTGTAAAATTTTTGTTGTTTTTCAGGTTTATATCCTATTCCTGCCTTCTCAAAGACACATCTTTGTTTTCCTAATATGACATCTAGGTTATTTCTACCAATAGAAAATTTAGCAAGTGAGTTTTTCAAATCTTTAATTTCTTTTTCATACTTGCTACAACAATTACATGAATTAGATATTACTTTTTCATCAGAAATAATAGAAACATAAACTTTATCATTTGATTTACAAATTGAAACTTCATTTTTAAGATGATCTAATTCTTTATTTAATTTTGAAATTTCTTTTTCTAAATCTGAAATTGTTTTCTTAGAAGATGAAACTAATTTTGCAAGTTTGATTGATTCTCTATGCAAATCAGCAAATGCATCTTGTAATTCATCAAAAGAAATAGATAAGTTGTTATTTGAAGATGTTACCTCTTCATCACTTTCATAACTTCTAGCCACTAGACACAGGTTTATCTCTTCATTTTCTGAATCCTCAGATGATTCCATATCATTGTCATCTCATGTGATGTAGGCCTTTTTCACCTTCTTTTTACTAAAATTTTTCTTTTCAGATTTCTCCATTCTTTTCTTGAAGATCGGGTAATCAACCCTCAGATGTCCAGGTTGATTGCATTCATAGAATTTTGGAGTAGAGGATGAATCTTCTGTCCTTCTTTTAGGTTTAAAATTTGGTCTCCTTTGATTTCCTCTGATTCTTAGGAACTTGTTGAACCTTTTTACAAAAAGGCTAAGATCATCATCTTCATCCAAATCAATTAAGTCTTCCTTATCACTTTCTTCTTGGATTGAAGATGAAGCTTTAAGAGCAATTCCCTTCTTTTTCTTATCATTTTCTTCGTGTTGATTTAATCTCAACAATTCCATTTCGTGTTCCTGTAACTTTCCAAATAGTGTAGCAAGAGACATGTTAGATAAATCTCGTGACTCAGTAATGGCTATTACCATAGGTTGTCATTCTCTACTTAAACATCTCAATACTTTATTTATGAGATCTTCATTTGGAAAAATTTTCCCTAAAGATGCAAGATGATTTATTATATGTGTAAACCTTTTTTGCATGTCTTGTATACTTTCATTTGAATTCATTCTAAATAATTCATACTCATGAGTTAATGTATTTATCCAAGACCTTTTCACATCTGTTGTGCCTTCATGTGATACTTGTAGGGTATCCCACATTTCTTTTGCACTTTTACAATTTGATACCCTAAAGTACTTATCCATTCCTAAGGCAGATGTAATTATATTTTTGGCTTTTAAGTTGTATTGCACTTGTCATACCCTAATTTCGTCCGGGGACCTTTGCTTGGTGACATGCGACCTTTCTTTGGTCCTTGGGAGGTGCTTGGCACCCATCATTAGGCAATTTGTGAAATTCCAGGACATGCCGAAAAACCAAAAAAATATTGATGCGCAATCCGTAAGTTTCCGTGACACACCGGAAATCAAATGGAAGCATCGTTGCATAATTAAGTGAGGTTCCGTAACAATCCGTAAGTCAAAAAGGGGATGATTATGTAATCTGCAAGGTTCCGTAACATTGCGGAAAGAAAACAAGTATCGTTACGAAATTCGTAAGTTTCCGTAACTTTACGAAAAAAGAATCACCAAAAAAAAGCAGAGGGGGGTGTACTTAGTAAAAATGGGGGTGCAAATAGCACCCAGGCCCACTTGGGCCCTCCAGAATATTCCTCCAGAAGGCTATTGCTTCTGGAGGAAGCAACCTGGCTCGCCTGGGCGAGCTGAGCTCGCCTGGGCGAGCTGGGCGGCAACCACCTCCCCTATTTTGCTATAAATAGGGGAGGAAGTGAAGAAGAAAAGGGTTCAGCCCCTTAGGCACTTCTCTCTCTTTCGAATTTGCTTGGAAAAATTGTTTCCGTGAAGAAAATCTAAGCCGAGGCGCTTCCGAAACGTTTCCGTAACGTTTTCCGTGAAGAATTTCGCGAAGGTTTCGACCGTTCTTCGACGTTCTTCATTCGTTCTTCATCGTTCTTCGATCTTCAACGGGTAAGTACCTCGAACCAAGCTTTTCGATTCATTCTATGTACCCGTAGTGGTCCACATTGTGTTTCGTGCATTTTTATTCTCGTTTTGTTTACTTTTTATACCCCCTCTTGACGTGCTTAAGCCATTTTACTTAAGTCATTTCTCGCTTAACTTAAAAATAAAATAAATTTCCACCGAACGTTTGAATTGTATTATCCGTTAACTTCGGTTAAAATGAATTCCGACCGTTCGGTCGTGCCGTAACCACGTTTGAAATCAAAAAGAGGTAAAAAATAATATAATAATCAAAAAACATCTTTTAGTAAAATAAAGCGAAAAATCAATCGGACGTTTTCTCTTTGGGATTTCTCATTCTTAATCGAATTGATTAATAACTAAAGTGAAACTAAGGCTAAAATTAACTCGCCTAGTCAAGCTCGTCCATAAAAATAGGCTTTTGAAGTTTGTCATTTCATTTCCTCACTAAGTAAAATGGATCATTTTTAAGGTCCAACGCCTTAAAATGATCACCTCTTAAAGTAAAAAAGGATCACTTGATAAGAAAGAACTACGTAGGTCTGATTTTCTCATCCCAAATTGAGGAATACGTAGGAGCAAAGGGAAATAGCCTTGTCGACCACAAAAAAGGAAAAATATAAAAAGGATATAAGGACATAAAAGGGAACGTAAAAATCAAAGTCATGTTTGCACACTCGATTAAAGGCTGCCATCCCTTGGGACGGACGTGTGGGGTGCTAATACCTTCCCCGTGCGTAAATACAACTCCCGAACCTTTCAACTTAAAAGTTCGTAGATCGCGCCTTTTCCAGTTTTTCTGACGTTTTCCTCAAATAAACGTTGGTGGCGACTCCGCGCGTATTCCTTTTGTGGAACACTCATCCCGCGAGTCACGCGTCGCCCTCCCGCCGAAGGGTAGGTTGCGACAGTTGGCGACTCCACTGGGGACGGTTTTTAGAGAGTTAGGCCATTTAATCTTGTGCAATGTTTTACCGTGACTTATCCCTTTGTTGATTTCCCTTATTATGTACTTGTGTATATAAACTCTTTGTTGCTTTTAGTGCGTTTTAAAAATGTATGCATGAGGTAAATATTTATTCATTTGATGCACACAAACACTAACACTATTTGCACACACTGTGAGTGAAAAAGGGCCCTATACCCGGGTTCATGGGAACATAAGGAGTGGAGGTGAATCTGTGATCATGCTAGGTCTCCGACTTGCTTGATTACAGTGAACCCTCATCTAGAGCTTTTCTCTTTGAAAACTTATTGTTGCTAGTAGTCCCTACTGCTGCAATATGTTCTTCGAAGGGGATGATACCTCTAGAAACCATCAAGAGAGATATGACTACCTTGGGGATTATTACTAAAATCCTAGTTAGCTCTTTCCCTTATAGGTCCCTTAAATAGAGGCACGGAGCAAACACGTTGCGTGCCATTTTTCACACTGCCATGCATAAGTATCATATACCCTCTTGCTTATATTTGTTTGTGAATATTGTCGTACTATGTACATCCCCGTGTTGTGCCTTTCGCATATGCATCATGCATAGGTTTCGTCTTTGATCCCCTCACTTTAGCAAACCAACGAAGGGTCCGTGTCACCGTTTTAAATACACACGTTGGGGCACTTTGCTACCCCTAGACGTTGTATCTAAGAAGGAGACAGTTTCTCGGGCTCCCGTATTCGTAAATTGCATCTGTGTCATATGCATTTCTTCATGCATTCATCCATTCCACCCATGATAGATGTCGGAGTTTTGATTCGCACTAGATTTTATTTCACTTTAGTAAAACATGGGATCAAGTCAAAAGCCTTTGCTTAAAAAGAGGTTCTATCAAGTCAAAATCAAGAGCTTAGAGGTCACTAGTTTACGAGAGTTGGGGCAATTAATGGGTCAACTTCAACGGCAAGCCTTTTGCAAAGCCTATGGTAAGATTTGGGACCTAGCTAGGGTAGAAGTCTCCATGGAACCGATTGCATCCCTTTCCCAGTATTATGACCAGCCCCTAAGGTGCTTCACATTTGAGGACTTCCAGCTAGTGCCGACTGTGAAAGAGTTTGAAGAAATCCTGGGATGCTCACTAGGAGGAAGGAAGCCATATCTTTTCTCTGGGTTCTATCCCTCCACGACAAGAGTTGCCAAGGTAGTGAAAATCTCAGCACAAGAGTTGGACCGGGTAAAGCAAAACAGGAATAGGGTAGTCGGAGTACCAAGGAAGTGTTTGGAGGAAAGGGCAAAGGCCTTGGAAAATCAAAGCAAATGGGCTTTCTTTTATTGACATCTTGGCACTTTTGATCTTTGGAGTTGTCCTCTTTCCGAATATGGAAGGGTTAGTGGACCTAGCAGTGATTGACGCTTTCCTCGCCTTTCATCATGGCGAGGAAAGCCCGGTCGTCGCCATTTTGGCCATGTATGACACGTTCGACCGGGGATGTGAAAAGAGCGGCGCAAGAATTGTTTGTTGTGCACTGGCTCTCTATGTGTGGCTGGTTTCACACCCTTTTCTCCAAGAAGGTAGGCCCGTCTATCCGCTACAAGGTCACCGCTCGTGCGTCGAAAAAGGAAAGGCGAATTGGGACCAACTCTTGGCTAGCATGGAGGGGCGTCTGTTAATTGGTTCCCTCGCTAGAAGGAAGGAAGAATCAGGATTCTATCTTCATGCGAAGGATGTCCAAATGTTCCCTTGATGGGAACAAGGGGTTGTATTAATTATAATCCCGTCCTCGCCATAAGACAGCTTGGCTACCCCATGAGAAGAGTGCCATCAGACGAAAGCATCACGCTTTTCATCGCACGGGGTTTCAGTGACCACAACGCGAGGGTACTCCAAGGAGTTCGCAAGGCATGGGATGCGGCGTGAAGAAAGGATAGAGAGCTTAGGGGAAGCAGTAATGGGATCATCGGCGGCTATCATAAGTGGCTGAGAGTCTGAACACAAGGATTGGATTGGCTCCCAAATCTAAAGACTGTGAGAGACGATGAGGTTAAAGCTTCGGAAGAAAGTGATGAGGTACAAGCCCTAAAGGCAGAGCTTGAAAGAGCCTGGGTAGTCGAAGAGAAGTTCAAGTCCATAGCCATCAAAGTCTGAAAAGAGTATGATGAACTAAGGGATGTCAATATGGCCACCGATGAAGCCTTGGAATGAGAAACCAAGAAGGCCCGAAAGGAAGAACACGACCAAAGCAAAGTTTTGAGGGGCTTTATAGGGCAGCAATAGTGAGCTCAAGCTCCGAAGAGGTGAAAGGAATCATCACGGGTCAAAGGCATGATCTTGAAGGACGAGCTAAAGGTTTGCCTTAGGTCGAAAAGAAATTTGTCCCAACAGTTAAGCGAGACTGAAGGGAATACGTGGGCCATCATCGATAAGTGCAAAGAGAAGCTAAATCTAGCGGCGACTCACGAGCAAAGGCTAGAGGATGAGTACGCCAAGATATCAGCAGAAAGGGAAGCAAGGGAAAGGGTAATTGATTCATTGCACCAAGAGGCAACCGTGTGGATGGACCGATTTGCTCTTACCTTGAGCGGGAGTCAAGAACTTCCCCGATTGCTAACCAAGGCCAAAGCAATGGTGGACACCTACTCCGCTCCCGAGGAGATCCATGGACTTCTCAGCTATTGTCAACATATGATAGACTTAGTGGACCATATGATTAGAAACCGATAGGAAGTTCGTATTGTCGCTCAGATCTTGACTAGTTATATTTTTTTGAATAAAATGAGTTTATCCCACGTTTTTACTCCAAAAATCAGTGCGAATCAAGTCACTCCCGCATTTTATCTCTAGCATGCATTGTATGTTGGTCTCGTCCTTTGTCACGGGAAGCCGGAAGGTCCATATCACCTTCTTAATTGTACACATGGGGCACTGCGCCCCCAAATGCGCAAGTAAGAAGAGATAATTTTCCGGGCTCTCGTGTCCGTAAAATGCATTCATATCATGCATCGCATAAGCATCTCTTCATAACATCATAATGGACATATCCTGCATTTGTCCGTTATCATATTCCAGCCTCACATTTTGCATGAGTCATGGCATCATCATGCATATGCGTTCAACAAACTTTTTGATCTGCAAAATTGCATACCATTTGTTTTCATGTTTGCTCATCCTTGCGTTTTCCTCTACAAAACAAAAACAAAAAAGGGGGAAGCGTGAAACTTCACACTACATTCTTAGTTTCATGTGTTAGGCACCACGAGCCAACCATGTTGGGATCATAAACCCGTTTCACTTAAAAACAAAATAATTGAACATGGTACCTAATGCATGGTTAACTAGGAAATGGTGTTTCTTCGGGCATCTCAATTTCATAATTACATGCATGGGTTAAAGTATGCCCGAGTCATTCATCCCTATGAGATGTTGTTGAAGTATTGGTGATCAGAATTGCCATTCCTTGGATTATAGGGTTGAACCAAGCTCATGCTTTTACAAAAAGGTTCATCAAGTCAAGTTGAAATATGGAAGTAACCGTCTTGCAAAATTGGGGCAAAAGATGAATCGAGTCACATCACTGCTTCGTTTGCTGCCAAACATATTTAGGATTGTTGATGTCCTTGTTACTTCCAGTTTCACCTTGACAAAGATGTCATGGATCAAGTTGAAAATCTAAATTGATTCAACCCCATATCCTGCGTAAAAATTCGCAATACTTCGACTGTACATCATTCGCATGCATCCATGCTTTTCATTGGTTGCATTGCTCATTGCATTCTTTCCTTGAAAAATAAAATAAAATAAAATAAAATGAACTTATCAAAAAGAAAAGGACACGCTTTACGGCACCCTTACCGAACTCGTGCTAGAGCTAGAGTAATGGGTGAAGCAGAGGAGGTGCAAGAGAAGATGAAGGCCGACATGGAGGCCATGAAAGAGAAAATGGCCACAATGATGGAGGCCATGATGAGCATGAAGAAGATAATGGAAGCCAAATGCGGTTATAGTTGCCGCTACTAGCGCTGTCGCTAAGGTGAACCCGATGCTCCCATCTGGCCTCAAGCAAATGAATCATCCAACCTCAAATATGGTAGGCAAAGATTTGGGAAGTACGGACGACCCCATGATGTGTAAATTCAAAACGAGCACGCCTTCCCATCATATGGCTTGCCTCCCAACTATACACCACCCAACGTGGCGTACGCTCTCAATGAAAATCTCAAATAACTCCACTCCCATACTCATTAAGAGCCAACAACCTCAATCTGATCATGCACATGTCTGTCGACCCATGGAGGAGACGCATGAAATTCCCCACCACGATCTAGCGACTTCGAGCCTTGCCTCGGATATGCCGCTGAAGGGCAAGCAGTTGGTGGTATACCCTTTGAAAACACTTTGGAGGGCCCTCAGTTTCGCCCACAACCACAACCATTGCATTTTGCGGTGGGAAGAGCCCCTCCTGCTATGGCCGAAAAGGGAAAGGCGGATCATCTAAAGGAAAGGCTCAGGGCCATTGAAGGAGGTGAAGATTATGCCTTTGCTAACCTAGAAAAGTTGTTCCTAATACCCAAACATGGTCATTCCCAAGTTCAAGGTGCTGGACTTTGACAAGTACAAGGGGACTACTTGTCTCAAGAACCATCTAAAGATGTATTGTCAGAAGATGGGGGAATACGCAAAAGATGAGGAATTGCTGATACATTCCTTCCAAGAAAGTCTTACTGGGGTAACTGTTACCTGGTACACTAACTTGGAACATTCTCGAGTCCATTCTTGGAAGGACCTAATGGTTGCCTTTGTTAGGCAGTATCAGTACAATTTTGATATAGTTCCGGATAGGATGCAACTACAGAACATGTGCAAAAAGGGGGACAGATCTTTCAAAGAACACGCCCAAAAGGTGGAGGGATCTGGCGGCCCAGGTGGTACCCCCAATAATGGAAAGGGAGACGATAATCGTGATGGTAGACACATTATCGGTACTCTACTATGAAAAGATGGTGGGCTGCGCACCCTCAAAGCTTTGCAGATTTGGTCTTCTCCAGTGAAAGGATCAATGTGGGTCCGAAAAGAGGCAAATTTGATCATCCTACTAGGACGACTGAGAAAACTGGGGCAAATAAAGAGGGTGAGGATGAGGGAGAAACCCATGCTGTGACTGCCATTCCTGTACGGCCAAGTTTCCCACCAACCCAACAATATCTTTACTCAGCCAATAACAAACTTTCTCCTTACCCACCACCCAGTTATCCACAAAGGCCATCCCTAAATCTACCACAAAGTCTGTCTACCGCACTTCCAATGACGAACACCACCTTTAGCACAAACCAAAAACACCAACCAAGAAGTGAATTTTGCAGCGAGAAAGCCTGTAGAATTCACCCCAATTCCAGTGTCCTATGCTGACTTGCTCCCATATCTACTTGATAATTCAATGGTAGCCATAACCCTATCCAAGGTTCATCAACCTCCATTTCTCCGAGAATACGACTCGAACGCAACGTGTGCTTGTCACGGAGAAGCCCCGGGGCGTTCCATTGAGCATGGTAGGGCTCTGAAGCGTAAGGTGCAAGGTCTAATTGATGCGGGCTGGCTGAAATTTGAGGAGAATTGCGTGTAAATCCTGACATTGACAAGAGATGCCACACATGGGGCAATTTTGAAAGCTGTTGTTAGGTGTCCCTAATGACTCATCAGGGTTTCCAAGTTTATGCCATTATTGTAAACCACAGCTACAATGTTAAATGAAATGGATAAAGTTGATATCTTTGTCCCTCATCCTCTCACAAACGCATGTTTGCTTATTCAACTTTCACCGGAATGTGGGTGTAAGCCATTGGTCTATTTGCTCAAGCAACCTGCGCTCCTGAGTGTTGACTTCCAAGACCGTTCAATCAGAGATTACTCATCTTGCACGTTGGTGGGGGTGCCGTAAAACAACGAGCAAAGTTCAAAACAAATAAGTTTCAAAATAAAGAATAAGTTTCAAAATAAAAAATAAAAAGGCATTTGATTGACTGTGTTTTCAAGTAAAAATATAGACGTTCATGTGACCTCATTTTGTCTTTTTAGAGAGAAGTGAGTTATCAAGAATAGGATGTTGGACAAATGGCCTCAGTTACCTTAAGAAAAAGGGGGGTTGAATTAAGATGCAAAGACTATTCCCCAATTGAACTATCAATCTCTCTTTTCGAATTAACAATGCACACAGGGATAACCCTTCCCTTGTGTTCAGGAATCCTCTACAACAAGAGACCCACGGTCTCTTAATCCCTTTTCAAAAATAAGAAGAAGAGAAGAAGAGGTCTCTCGTAAAAGAGGTAGATTGTAAAATGAAGATCAATCAAAAATTCCTTATTGAATAAGCAAGTGGTTGACCAAGGAATCTTTTTGAGAGGATAAGACATTTCAGTTCAGAAAAACTCTTGATCTTTCGAGAGGATAAAACTGTTTGGGCAATGAAAACTCTCTTTAAAACATTTGAATGGCCATTTGAATAGATATGTCTCTTGGAAATTATTTTCTGAAAATCCCTTCTGGTAATCAATTACAAGACTTACGTAATCGATTACAGGTTTTAAAAATTTGAATAAAAACATTTTCAACTACTGGTAATCGATTACCAGAGAGCAAATCTCAATTTGAAATGATAGAATTCTTTGGTCAAACCTTTTGTTTGTTTCAATTTGGAAACTTCTTCCTAAAGATTCTAAGAGATCAAACTTGATCATATATCTTGACTTTCTTGGATTCTTGTCTTGAATAAAACTTAGAAGCACTTGATCCTTTAGCATCATCAAGACATCAAAACATCTTGCTTCTACATAGGAGTCATTTGACTTAATCCATCAGCTGAAAAATCCTTCAACTATTTCTCGTCCTTGGAAAATTCTTTTTGCAAGAATCAATTGCGTCTTTCATTCTTCCTCACTACGAGGTTGTGAAAACAAGACAACAATTGGTACCTCTAAGCCCTACACTGGGGCAACGAAAGGCACCATGCAAAAACCTCAAGCGAACCTAGGGGTAGATTAGAAGTTCTCACCCAATAGGTTCCCTCCTACAAGGTCATGACGAAAGACAACGATTGGTACCTCAAAGCCTTACACTGGGGCAATGAGGGGCACCGTGCATGAGCCTCAAGTGAACATAGGGGCCGATCAAAAGTTCTCACCCATCGATGTTTTTAACAAAAAAAGGGGGACAAACACTAGGATTTCAATGGATTGATCAAACATCAAACGACTCCATTGCCGTCGCTCCAAAATGGTCAAGTGACTAAATCAAACAGAACACATACTCTGAGGGAGTTCCCGGAGAGATTTGCAAAAAGATAGGATGAGGTTGCATGAATTATCACCTTTTTCAAAAGGGCAGTCAATCTGTGTTTTCCAAAAAAAAAAAAAAAAATCAAAAAAATCAAATCAAAATCAAAATCACAAAATAGGGAAAGAATGCCATGAACATTGTACAACTTTCCATTACATTGCATTGTTTCATATAAAGTCCGCATTTACCCAAATTTCACAACAAAGGTTGCATGCATTTGCATCCCTCAAAATCATGTTAACTACATAGATTCCCTACATCTAAATGTCCAAATCTTTTGAATTTGGGATGACCGGCTCTCTCGATGAGTCGATCTCTTGCTTTCTCATAAGGATGGACCCTCGGGTACTAGTACCCTGGTCTTCAGAGGACTACACTCCTCGCCAACAGAGGGCTGCACGCCCTCACCTTAAGAGGACTGTGTGTCCTCACTTTCAGAGGACTGCATGTCCTCACCTTCAGAGGGCTACACGCCCTCGCCATCAGAGGACTGCGTGTCCTCACCTTTAGAGGGCTACACGCCCTCGCCATCAGAGGACTGCATGTCCTCACCTTCAGAGAGTTACACACCCTCGCCATCAGAGGACTGCATGTCCTCACCTTCGTAGGGCTACACGCCCTCACCTTTAGAGGACTACACGTCCTCGCCAACAGAGGGCTGCACGCCCTCACCTTGAGAGGACTACACGTCCTCACCAACGTAGGGCTACACGCCCTCACCTTCAGAGGACTACACGTCCTCACCAACAGAGGGCTGCACGCCCTCACCTTTAGAGGACTACACATCCTCGCCTTCAGAGGACTCCACGTCCTCACCTTGAGAGGACTACACGTCCTCGCCTTGAGAGGACTACACGTCCTCGCCTTGAGAGGACTACATGTCCTCACCATCAGAGGGCTGCACGCCCTCACCTCCAGAGGACTACACGTCCTCGCCTTGAGAGGGCTACCCGCCCTCGCCTTGGGTACTAGTTACCCTCACCTTCAGAGGACTACATGTCCTCACCTTCGTAGGGCTACATGCCCTCACCTTTAGAGGACTACACATCCTCGCCTTCAGAGGACTGCATGTCCTCACCTCCAGAGGACTACACGTCCTCGCCTTGAGAGGACTACATGTCCTCACCATCAGAGGGCTGCACGCCCTCACCTCCAGAGGACTACACGTCCTCGCCTTGAGAGGGCTACTCGCCCTTGCCTTGGGTACTAGTTACCCTTACCTTCAGAGGACTACATGTCCTCACCTTCGTAGGGCTACACGCCCTCACCTTTAGAGGACCACACGTCCTCACCATCAGAGGGCTACACGCCCTCGCCATCAGAAGACTGCATGTCCTCGCCAACAAAGGGCTACACGCCTTCACCTTTAGAGGACTACACGTCCTCGCCAACAGAGGGCTGCACGCCCTCACCTTGAGAGGACTGCACGCCCTTGCCTCCAAAGGACTACACATCCTCGCCTTGAGAGGGCTGCACGCCCTCACCTTTAGAAGGCTACGTGTCCTCATTTTCAGTGTGCTCCACATCCACACCTTAAGAGAATTTAAGGTCCTCTGCCCTTATATGCTTAACCGAGACTTGCACTCCCGGTTAAGGGGCCAGTAGTTTCCTTTTAACGGTTCCTGGGCCACCCCCTGATATTGGAGGACGGCCAACTGTGCGAGCACAACCAGAGAGGGAGGCTATCACACAGCTACTATGCATACCGGGGCAAGATTTCACCCGTGCCGCTGCAAAGAGACGAGTGCGGATCATGCACACCAACATGACCACTCTTACACATATATAGATGACATTGCTACCTAGCAACATTCTGCCCAGCGACCGCAATGCCAATCTCCCCCTGCAAAAGTATCAGTTGGTCTGTGTCGTCCCGACATGGGTAAGTATGCATATGGTTCAACTGATTTCTGATATCATCTATTGTTTGCAGGGATCGCACCCACAAAGACACCCAGTGGACCTGAAGAAGTCCAACAGGGCCCTGGGGTTTCCAGCTCTGGTTACGGGCCTCTGTCGGCCCTACAGGGCGCCCGTTCCCCCCAGCAAGTTCATGTCGTCGTGGCATAGGTAAGTATGCACCTCCCCCAACTGATTTCTGATGTCATCTATTGTTTGCAGGGATTGTGCCCGCAAGACACCTAGTGGACCCGAAGAAGGCCAACAGGGTCTTGGAGTTGCCAGCTCTAAATACGGGTCTCTGTCAGTTCTAGGGAGTGCCTGTCGCCCCCAGCAAGGTCATCAGGTCCCCCCTACCAATCGAGCTTTCATCAAGAAGTACTGCGCCCCCAGGCAGGCGCAGGGCGAAACACCACAGCAGCATTGGGATGGCCGGTAGCGGGCAATAGACACACCGCCACCACCTCTAGAGTTCACCTCAGCTCATCCGCAAAAAGGTTAGAGCGTTGCCTACGACACATGGCCGACCAGCAGGCGACCAAGTCCAAAGCCAAAGGTAAGCAAAGTACTAGGTCCGTGACCTACAAGTCATAAGGCGTCCAGCTAAAGACGTTAAAGAAGCGCTACTAGGAGGCAACCTAGTACCTTTTGAATCTATGCTTGTTATTTGATCACTTTTTATAGTAGGAAGCACCTAGTTGCTCATGATCCTGGGAATTTAAATAAAACAAGCGCAAGCTCGGAAGGTAGTCATACCTCACAAAATATATATATATGTATGTTTAGGTAGTGAAAATACCTTAGATATGCATGTATGTAAACAAAAAAACACTTCACAAAATATATATATATATATATATATATATATATATATATATATATATATATGTATGTTTAGGTAGAAAGATACCTTAGATATGCATGTATGTAAACAAAAAATACTTCACAAAATATATATATGTATGTTTAGGTAGAAAGATACCTTGGATATGCATGTATATAGCAAAAATACCTTACAAAACATATATATGTATGTTTAGGTAGCAAGATACCTTGGATATGCATGTATATAGCAAAAATACCTCGCAAAAATATACACATGTTTAGGTAGCAAAAGACCTCATGAAAAAAAAAGGAAAAAAAAAACAAACAAGAAAAAGAAATAAACAAATGATAATGATAAAAAAAAAGAAGGAGAAAAAAGAAAAAATAAGTTGTCAAGCTGAAAAAACCAACATGCTTTTGAAAAGAGATGACTTCCAACTTTTCTTTGGAAAAATTCACTGATCATAACTAGTTTTTGAAAAAATGTGTATACACCTGAAGGGTGAATGCTGTGAAGATTTTCCCAGACGCCCAAAATGGACTCGGATGAATGCACAAATTGATAAAAGAACATATTTTGGAAACGTTGGGTTGACTAAAATAGAGGAAATGAATCCTGAGCCCTAGCATCACATGACCATAAAAATTTGACACTTGAGTGTCCACATAGGTGCATGCATGACCAGTTTTGCATAAAATTTCCAAATCATCATTTTTGCATTTGTGTCATGGAAATAATGTGGGGCATCCCTTTTTATCCTTGAACCAAACCAAACCCTGACATGTATCATGTCTAGCCATTCTACAAGCCTTGAGCCAAAATCCTGACTCACCATAAACCTTACCCTCAGAAGCAAAAAAAAAAGGAAAGGAAATTTCCAATCAAAGAGAAAGAAAAGAAGAGGAAAGGAAATTCCCAATCAAAGAGTGGGAGAAAGAAAAAAAAAAGAAAGAAAATTCCCAACCAAAGAATGGGAGAAAGTAAAAAAGAAGAAAGCTCCTGGTCAAAGAAACCAGAAGAAATGTGCAGAGAGGTCTTTGGACCAGACAATATCTGAACAATACAGAATTGTCACCAAATGAACAAAAGAAAGAAAAGGGAACCATGACCTAAAAGTGGTCTTCTCCCTTTGATTACCAACCAAAATCCTGTGCGTCGGTGACTTGTTCGCCCCGCACTAAACAAAAACAGAAAAGGAAAAAGCCAACAAAAAATCAAAAGCCAAAAACACACAAAAGCCGAAAAACCCATCAAGAGAACCCATTCCCAAGGGAAGTCTTATTGATCCATGATCACGCATGTAATTTTTGATTTGATAGGAAATAATTTGCAAAGTCAAGTCATGACATATCTATGGTTCGGAATTAGGATGAAACACTTACCTGTGCAAGATTGATACACTTTGAGTGGATTTCTTCTATTTTTGTCGAACCCAGTGTTTCCTCTAAATGGTCATTTAGAAACGAAATGCTAACATCCAAAATCTCATTTATGGTTATGGGAGATTTCATCAGCAGACTCTCCTTCCCCGGTAGACGCATTGTTTTTCACTCAAAAAAGCATATGCTGCTCTAAATCAGTTGGAATATTTGTCTCTTTGCTAAAGCATGTTTGCATTTTAGCGAAGAAAACACCGAGACTTTTTCAAGTCTCACAAGTTATCCAGAACTACGTAGGTCTGAGTTCCTCATTGGAGGATACATAGGAGCAAGAGCCTCGCTTTTGTCGACCGCACCGCTTTTTGTTACCATGATCCAAGAGCTGGTAGCCCGCGGAGATACCTTACGGTTATCCGCACCTCGTCATTCAGTGACCCCAAGTGTAATTGACGAGCAGAGGCCAATGTGGTCATCTGCGCCCTTTCCGGAGATGTCAGCATCTTCCGATGGAGACTTTTCAAGTCTCACAAGTTATCTAGAACTACGTAGGTCTGAGTTCCTCATTGGAGGATACGTAGGAGCAAGAGCCTTGCTTTTGTCGGCCGCCCCATAATCTTTGTCATACTGACCCTGAGGTCATGTGACATGCACCTTTGTGTCATCCAGAGGCGGCGGGCCCGATGATACGCGGAGATACCTTACGGTTATCCGCACCCTTGTGTCATCCAGAGGCGGCGGGCCCGATGATACGCGGAGATACCTTACGGTTATCCGCACCCTTTTGTCATCCAGAGGCGGCGGGCCCGATGACAAGCAGAGACAAAATTTGGTCATTCTGCACCCTTGTGTCATCCAGAGGCGGCGGGCCCGATGATACGCGGAGATACCTTACGGTTATCCGCACCCTTTTGTCATCCAGAGGCGGCGGGCCCGATGACAAGCAGAGACAAAATTTGGTCATTCTGCACCCTTGTATCATCCAGAGGCGGCGGGCCCGATGATACGCGGAGATACCTTACGGTTATCCGCACCCTTTTGTCATCCAGAGGCGGCGGGCCCGATGACAAGCAGAGACAAAATTTGGTCATTCTGCACCCTTGTATCATCCAGAGGCGGCGGGCCCGATGATACGCGGAGATACCTTACGGTTATCCGCACCCTTTTGTCATCCAGAGGCGGCGGGCCCGATGACAAGCAGAGACAAAATTTGGTCATTCTGCACCCTTGTGTCATCCAGAGGCGGCGGGCCCGATGATACGCGGAGATACCTTACGGTTATCCGCACCCTTTTGTCATCTAGAGGCGGCGGGCCTGATGACAAGCAGAGACAAAATTTGGTCATTCTGCACCCTTGTGTCATCCAGAGGCGGCGGGCCCGATGATACGCGGAAATACCCGAGTGGTTATCCGTATAAACATTCTTTTGCTATCTGTAAGACAGAACGCTTGATAGCATGCAGAGGCTGACATAGTCTTCTGCACCTTTTGTTCCTCCGGGAACAACAAGTCATTTACATGCGGAAATTTCATGGTCGCCCGCGACTCTCGTCAATCGAGAGGAGCGAAATTAGTGTCATACACTAATTTTCGTCCGGGGACCTTTGCTTGATGACATGCGACCTTTCTTTGGTCCTTGTGAGGTGCTTGGCACCCATCATTAGGCAATTTGTGAAAATCCGGGAACGATTTCATGGTCGCCCGCGACTCTCGTCAACCGAGAGGAGCGAAATTAGTGTCATACACTAATTTTCGTCCGGGGACCTTTGCTTGATGACATGCGACCTTTCTTTGGTCCTTGTGAGGTGCTTGGCACCCATCATTAAGCAATTTGTGAAATTCCGAGAACCACAAATCATGGTCACCCGCGACTCTCGTCAACCGAGAGGAGCGAAATTAGTGTCATACCCTAATTTTCGTTCGGGGACCTTTGCTTGATGACATGCGACCTTTCTTTGGTCCTTGTGAGGTGCTTGGCACCCATCATTAAGCAATTTGTGAAATTCCGGGAACGACAAGTCATGGTCGCCCGCGACTCTCGTCAACCGAGAGGAGCGAAATTAGTGTCATACCCTAATTTTCGTCCGGGGACCTTTGCTTGATGACATGCGACCTTTCTTTGGTCCTTGTGAGGTGCTTAGCACCCATCATTAGGCAATTTGTGATATTCTGGGAACAACAAGTCATTTGCATGTGGAAATTTTATAGTCACCCGCGACTCTCGTCAAATCGAGAGGAACGAAATTAGTGTCTTATCTTTACTTTCCTTTTATCTCCAATAAAAGACAAGTAAAGAGGGGCAACTGTCATACCCTAATTTCGTCCGGGGACCTTTGCTTGGTGACATGCGACCTTTCTTTGGTCCTTGGGAGGTGCTTGGCACCCATCATTAGGCAATTTGTGAAATTCCAGGACATGCCGAAAAACCAAAAAAATATTGATGCGCAATCCGTAAGTTTCCATGACACACCGGAAATCAAATGGAAGCATCGTTGCATAATTAAGTGAGGTTCCGTAACATTTCGTAAGTCAAAAAGGGGATGATTATGTAATCCGCAAGGTTCCGTAACATTGCGAAAAGAAAACAAGTATCGTTACGAAATTCGTAAGTTTCCGTAACTTTACGAAAAAAGAATCACCAAAAAAAAGCAGAGGGGGGGTGTACTTAGTAAAAATGGGGGTGCAAATAGCACCCAGGCCCACTTGGGCCCTCCAGAATATTCCTCCAGAAGGTTGTTGCTTCTGGAGGAAGCAACCTGGCTCGCCTGGGCGAGCTGGGCGGCAACCACCTCCCCTATTTTGCTATAAATAGGGGAGGAAGTGAAGAAGAAAAGGGTTCAGCCCCTTAGGCACTTCTCTCTCTTTCGAATTTGCTTGGAAAAATTGTTTCCGTGAAGAAAATCTAAGCCGAGGCGCTTCCGAAACGTTTCCGTAACGTTTTCCGTGAAGAATTTCGCGAAGGTTTCGACCGTTCTTCGACGTTCTTCATTCGTTCTTCATCGTTCTTCGATCTTCAACGGGTAAGTACCTCGAACCAAGCTTTTCGATTCATTCTATGTACCCGTAGTGGTCCACATTGTGTTTCATGCATTTTTATTCTCGTTTTGTTTACTTTTTATACCCCCTCTTGACGTGCTTAAGCCATTTTACTTAAGTCATTTCTCGCTTAACTTAAAAATAAAATAAATTTCCACCGAACGTTTGAATTGTATTATCCGTTAACTTCGGTTAAAATGAATTCCGACCGTTCGGTCGTGCCGTAACCACGTTGGAAATCAAAAAGAGGTAAAAAATAATATAATAATCAAAAAACATCTTTTAGTAAAATAAAGCGAAAAATCAATCGGATGTTTTCTCTTTGGGATTTCTCATTCTTAATCGAATTGATTAATAACTAAAGTGAAACTAAGGCTAAAATCAACTCGCCTAGTCAAGCTCGTCCATAAAAATAGGCTTTTGAAGTTTGTCATTTCATTTCCTCACTAAGTAAAATGGATCATTTTTAAGGTCCAACGCCTTAAAATGATCACCTCTTAAAGTAAAAAAGGATCACTTGATAAGAAAGAACTACGTAGGTCTGATTTTCTCATCCCAAATTGAGGAATACGTAGGAGCAAAGGGAAATACCCTTGTCGACCACAAAAAAGGAAAAATATAAAAAGGATATAAGGACATAAAAGGGAACGTAAAAATCAAAGTCATGTTTGCACACTCGATTAAAGGCTGTCGTCCCTTGGGACGGACGTGTGGGGTGCTAATACCTTCCCCGTGCGTAAATACAACTCCCGAACCTTTCAACTTAAAAGTTCGTAGATCGCGCCTTTTCCGGTTTTTCCGACGTTTTCCTCAAATAAACGTTGGTGGCGACTCCGCGCGTATTCCTTTCGTGGAACACGCATCCCGCGAGTCACGCGTCGCCCTCCCGCCGAAGGGTAGGTTGCGACAGCACTAATCTCTTTTCTTCTTCATTCTATTCTTCCCTAGGCTTTTCTATGGTTTTACTTCCAGCCACCATAGTGGGAATATAGTGCCCTACTTTTATTGCATCCAAGACATTTAAATCTATTACATCTATAAAAATTTGCATATGGGTTTTCCAGTAATGGTAACCCACTCCATTGAAAATAGAAGGCCTATTTATTGAATTCCCTTCAGGAAATAAATAGTTTGATGAGGCCATTATTCTTGAAGCTTCTAAACTTTATCCAAGAATGAAGCTCTGATACCACTTGTTAGACAAGTGACCTCAGATATCTTAAGAAGGGGGTTGAATTAAGATATCAAAAACTATTTCCTAATTAAAAATTCTAATTTGATTTTAACCCAAATCCCAAGATTCCTTTTAAAATGAATTCCTAAACAATTATTCAAATTAAACTTACTGAATAGAAGCAATAAGTAATAATAAATAAAAGAGTTTAAGGGAAGAGAAAGTACAAACTCAGTTTTATACTGGTTCAGCCACACCCTTGTGCCTACGTCCAGTCCCCAAGCAACCCGCTTGAGAGTTCCACTAACTTGCAAAAACCCTTTACAAGTTCTGAACCACACAAGGACAACCCTTCCTTTGTGTTCAGATTGCTACCCTCGGTCTCTTAATCCCTTTTCAAAAGTAAGAAGAAGAGAAGAAGAAATCTCTCTTGAAAGAGATAGATTGAACAATGAAGCACTCAAATAATTCCTTATTGAATTGCAAGTGTATTGGCCAATGAATTTTTAAGAGGATAAGACAATTTTGCTTTTGAAAGGATAAGACCTTTTTGTTCTGTAAAACTCTAAGCAAATTCGTGTTCCAAGTCACATATAAATAGACCTTTGATGGCCATTCAAAAACCATTTGAATAGATGTGACTCTTGGAAATTATTTTCTGAAAATCTCCTCTAGTAATCGATTACATACTTTAAAATTTGAATTAAAACGTTCAATAACTGTTGGTAATCGATTACCATCCAAGTGTAATCGATTACACATTGTAAAATTTGAATTCAAATTTCTAATAGCTGTTATAAATAGTTTCAAATCATTTTGGTCACTGGTAATCGATTACATCCTCTGGTAATCAATTACCAGAGAGTAAATCTCTTGTAAAAACATTTTAACTTATATTCTTTGGCCAAACCTCTTACTATTTCAACTTGGAATTCCCTTCCTAAGTTTCTAGAGATTATCTTGATCATATATCTTGAATTTCTCGGACTCTTGTCTTGAATTAAACTTGAGAAGCGCATGATCCTCTTGAATTAAACTTGAGAAGCACATGGTCCTTTGGCATCATCAAAACATCAAAGTCTTTGCTTCTACATAAGCCTGGGCTAAGCGAGTCAATCTCGCTAAGCCCAAGGCATTTGTGTTTCTCTGTGATTTTGTTTATGCACTAAGCAAGCCTTGCTCGCTAAGTGTAATTTCTTCTCTGTTTTGTTTTATTTTGGAATTGAGCTTGCTCGCTAAGCCAATTATGTTCTAGAGGTCTGTTTGGGATAAGCGCCTGCTGGCGCTAAGCCTGTTTAGTGTGTCTTGCTAAGCGAGCCTGTCTCGCTAAGTGCAATTAGCTCTCTGTTAGAGAATAAGGCTTAGCGAACCATGCTCGCTTTGCCACTGTGTTGTTTCAGCTAAGCGAGTCTGTCTCACTTAGCCAGAGTCTTTGTTTTGTCTTGTCACACTAAGCACGCCCTGCGCACTAAGCGAGTACTGTTATTTTCATAAGGCGCGCTAAGCGAGTCAGTATCGCTAAGCGCCCAGTCTGTTTTTTAGTTTTATTTTTCTGTTTTCAGTTGAAATAAAAATTTGTCTAACTTGATTCTTGTGCTCATTTTTGATGCAGATGGCCTCCAGGAAGAGGAAAGCCACAACATCCTGGCCCCAGGAACCCTATGATACCACTAGATTCACTTTTGAGGGGGCCTAGGAACGTTATTCACAAAAAATTCACTCCCGGAAGATCCTTCCGGAGAGGAATGTTAATCTCTTTGTCACTGAGTACGACGAATTCTGCTGGGAGCTGATCAGGTGAAACTGGCACAAGGCCTTGACCCAGTTCATGGACGGGCACATTGATGTGGTCCTGGTCAAGGAGTTTTACTCGAACCTGTATGACCCTGAAGACAAATCACCAAAATAGGTTCGAGTCAGAGGGCGGCTAATTAAATTTGATGCGGCATCACTAAATGCCTTTCTGGAGACGCCACCAGTGATTCAGCCAGGGGAGCAGTACCCCTCATACTCTATTGTTTGCAGGTCGCGCATGGATCCTCAGGAGCTTACCTCCAAGCTTTGTATTCTAGGGCATAGATTTGTTCTTAATGCTGAAGGAGCACCCTGGAAGCTCCTGAGGAAGGATCTGACGACGCTGGCCCAGACTTGGAGCATGCTGTCATATTCTAACCTCGCCCCCACTTCTCATACCTCTGATCTGAACATGGATCGGGCGAGGTTAGTTTATGGACTTGTGATGAAGATGGACATGGACGTGGGCTTCCTCATTTCACACCAGATTTTTCAGATGGCCTAGTCCAACTCCTCGAGGCTCAGCTTTCCAGCTCTCATCTTTGCACTCTACGTGGCCCAAGGAGTAGTCTCAGATTCTCTAACCTTCGAGTCCCTCAGCCGTGCCATAAATTTGGCATACATAAAGAAGAACTGTTGGAACCTGGACGATCCCATGATCGAATTTCCAAGGACCCGCAAGGCACAGTCTCGAGGATCTCAGGGTCCATCTTCAGCGGCTCCTTCGGCTCCTGCTTCCTCTGCACCTGCTCCTTCTCCGACTCCAGCCCCTTCTACTTCAGCACCACCACTTCCTCCTGCTCATTCTCATTCACCAGCTCCCTCTGCTTCATCATCATCATGCCAGTGCCGATGCTCCAAGGTCACCATCCCTATGTTGCAAAGTATCCACCGTGGCTTATGCCTGGTGATGCAGAGTATGCATGACTCGGCTCAGCATCGACCTTTTATCAGCATGGATGAGTTCATGGCACAGATGGCCTGGCCAGGAGTCCAGCCTTCTCCTTTGAGGGGAGGTGAGGCTTCTACAGCCCAGGAGCCTCAGCCAGAGCTAGAGGTTGCTCATGAGGCCACTCCAGAGGCGACTCCACAGGTTTCACATGCTATTTCACCTGTTGTGGAGGTCTCTGAGGGTGAAGAAGGCGCCGATGACATCGACTATGCAGTAGATCTATAGGCAGTGCAGAGTACCTGGGATCCCTGGCCTACAGCAGCACAGGAGACACCTCAGCCAGCCTAGGATACTCCTTCTTCACCCATGGCAAGCCTGCACCAGCTCAGGACGAGCCCACTGCTGCTCAAGATGATTGTTGACAGGATTTTCATTTATTTTTCTGCTTTAGATACATATTATTTTCAATTTATGTTTTTAGTACAGTTTTTATGTTCAGTTATTTAGTTAGAAAATTTTGAAAGCTTGTTGAACAGTTTGCATTTTGATTATTATTGCAGTGGTTTGATTTGATTTGAAAATCTTGTGTTTGTTGAATGAATTGGATTGATCAATGGCATGAATTGAGTGAATTGTAATGCGCAGATCATATGCTTTGAATAAGTATTCAGTAATTAGAAGAGAAAGAACATGGATTAGGTACATGGTTGAAAATGTTAGTTGGTTTGACATTGAATGTGAAGATAATCACTAGCCATAACCCGATGAGTGTGTGATCTTTAATTGTGAGGGAACGACTAACATTGGGTACTGATTTTTGCATGAATCTCTGATTACTTAATGAATGCATGAGTTTGAAGATGATGAAGGCCATGATTGACTAAAACAACTACTTAGCCAAAAAAGCTTACCTTGTGCATGAATGAATTATCCCTTGCACCCATGTTGAGCTGAAAGTTTGATTGATTGACTTGAACCCTGAGCCTATAAATTGTAATCTCCATCTACCTTGTCTTAGGTTGTAGGAGAGCATCATAGTTCAAGGCAAATTTGTCCCAAATTTGGGGGAGTTTATTGGGTGACAACAATTGTGGTAAGAAGATGACAGCACACACAACAAAATCAATAAGCAGCAAGTAAAAGCTGTTACAACTAAAATAAAAAAAAAAAGAAGAAAGAAATTCCAAAAATAAAAGCTAAGTGTGTGCTGTTGTCAAAGCAAAGTGATGTAAATATTGAAAGGCAAGTAATAGAGCTGGAATAAAAGAGAAAAAATTGATCTAAGGATGAATGCTCTCCTAGAACTTAAGATTTTTGCATCCTAGAAAAGCCATATTTTGTCTACAGCCCAACCTCATTACAAGCCAAGAAAAGTCCTTCGGATTCAGTTTGTGTGTTTATGAATGTATGGTATGAGATGAATTGCAAATATTGAGACTTGTGTTTGTTGTTGATTGAGAAATAGCCTTAAACACTTGTGCTTAAGAGAAACAGTGACCATGAGGCATTGGCTTGTTGAATCTTCCTTGATATTTGTCTTGCCTGCTAGCTTACTTCACTTGTGTGCCTAATTATCATGTTCATATCTTTGAAAAGTTGCATATCTTATGAAAAGTTGTTGATTGAAGCATTGTATGCCACTTGTGTCATGTTACTGAATGCTTGGAAACAAACACAATTTGAATAACCATTGTGATCGTGTCACATGAGGACAACTGAACTGTTCTTTCTTTGCTTGAGGACAAGCAAAACTGTAAATTTGGGGGAGTTTGTTAGTCATCATTTACGACTAACTTTTATATAGAAAAGTGTTATAAAATGTTTGTCATTTCCCCAATTTATGGTTCTTTTTGTAGGTTTGTACATATTTTTAGGTTTAGCTTAATTTTGTTCAGCAGAAATGCCCAACATTGTGAATTTAATGTGTTTCAACTTCAATTTCAGGTAAAAAGGATGAAATTTGTGAAGGCTAGCAGTTGGTGTCTCTCTAAGCGAAGCTTGTGCGCTTAGCGAGAGTCATGCGCTAAGTGAGGCACTCAGCCCGCTTAGCGAGTTGGGAGAATATGGAGGAGAATCTGAGAAGCATCTGTGCACTCAGCGAGGCGTTTGTCTCTTCCTGCGCTAAGCACGCCTAGCTCGCTCAGCGGATATTCACTAACTTGCGCTAAGCGAGCCTTTGAGGACAGAAAGCCCTTTTAAGGCTGAAGTTGGAAAAATCAAAGGGGAGAGCGTGGATTAGAACGCAGAGAGTAGAATAGAGGTGAAAAATAGAGCAAGGAAGCCAAAAACCTTAGCTTTCAAGAGGATCTTAGGTTTAGGAGTAATTTCTAGGTTCCTAGAGGAGGAGGAGACATCCCCACCACTGTGTAATTTGTTATTTTCTTCTTAAACCCTCATCTTGTAGCTGAAAGGTGCTGCCTTGTGATGGAAGGCGAAGTATCTCTGTTGGGAATTTTGCTGGAACTTGATGTAAATTTTTAACTATCTATTTAAAGTTGTTCTATGTGTTCATTTCTTCTATCTGCACTTAATTAATGCATGCTTTTGGTCTAATCACCCATTAGTGTGTAAAGTTAGGATTTTTAGCATTGGAAAATGTATTAATCCTTAGAACTTGATAGAGCAGGGCTAGATAACTGCATTGCTAGACATAGAGTGCAGGGTTTTAGTTTTTGATATGTTGTGATTGTAATGATGTTCGGTTAGGCTAAGTTCGACGAGACATCCGAGAATGAGGTTTAATTAGAATTAGTCCATTCACGTGAGGAATCGGTGTTTGGTATTTTAGTCTTCAACATAGAACACAGAAATAACATTAAATAGAGAAAATATTTTAATTACATCAAGTGTTCAGTAGAAGGACCCAACGTTTTAATCATCTATTTTCTCTCCTGTTTTGATAAGCGTATTTGTAGTTCTTTTAGATTTACAGCACATACATCTTTGATTTAATTCTGTTTACATGCCTTTATATCAATGTCTGCTTGTTGAATGAAACTTCACCAAATGAAACAAGTTCCCTGAGTTTGATACTCGGTTTCTGACCATTTTATTATTACTTTAACGACTCAGTACACTTTTCGATAAAGTTCGGGACAGTCCTAACGTTCGAACAAAGTTTTTGGTGTCGTTTCCGGGGAACTTCTTTCCGTTTGGGAAGTCTAGTTTAGTTTGTAGGCATCAATTCTTTATTCTTTGATTATTTGTTTGTGTGAATATTTAGTTAGTTCAGAAATTTGCTTTTTATCTTGAATTGGTTAACCACTCTTCTTGCTAGTGCTTTGTATGCGCCGTAGATCTTTTGCAGTTGATTTGGCTGATTTGGACTTGGAGATTGAAACTACTTGCAGAAGAAACAACGCAGAAAGGCATAGAAATTTTTTGCAAGAAAGGGCAGTACCAATTCTAGAGGAACATCAATCTTCTGAGTCATCTTCCCGTTTTCCAAAAACAAGGGAATCCAAAACTGCAGTGCCTGAAGTCGACATAATGGCTGAAGAGCAACCGAGAAGAGTAACCCTTGAAGACTACTCAAGTTCTACTGTGCCGCAGTTTTTCACTAGCATTGTGCGACCAGAGGTTCAAGGGCAGAATATTACCTATCCTCATTCATTAATCCAGCTGATACAGGGCAACCTATTCCATGGTTTGCCCAATGAAGACCCGTATGCACATTTAGCCACTTACATTGAAATCTGTAATACAGTCAGAATTGCTGGTGTGCCGGAAGATGCTGTTAGGTTGAGCCTGTTTTCATTTACATTGTTGATTTAATCAATTACAGGTGGTTATAACTATTTTATCTATATATAGCCACCTTGTGTTCTCACTTCAATACACAAGAAGTACAAAATTGCATGAGCTTATATAAGTGACAGAAAAGAAGAAATGTGCTTAGAAACAGTGACTCACAATTTCTAATCTTTTGATTATGAAGATCTTTTTGGGATAAGTGAGTTGTGATACTTTCTTGAGTTCAAGAAGACACCTCATTCATTCAAGCATGGTTTTTGCGGAAAGGATTGATCAAGTTGTGTCTATCTTTTACTATACTTTTTCATGTATGGTTTTACACATTAATTGTTTGTGCATGAATTTCTGAAGGCATGCTAGACTAGGTTTTAATAGTTTGGGGTAAAGGTAGGTTTCTCTTAGGCTCTTATTCACAGAGGATCCTAGGGTTAGGTACCTAAGTCTCTTTTTCTGGTAGGAACTGAGATTGATTGTGATTGCTTGTAAGAATTCTATATGCATAGTAAAAATCTAATTCAGGTTTGGATTAGATAATTGGATTAGCTTCTCTAGTGATATAGAGTGAACCGGAATAAAAAGTTATGTACTTCTTCTCTTGATCTTATCTTTCTTTCTCATTATGGTCTTAATCAATTTACTAGAAGTTCAAGAAAATATCTTTTTGAAAGAAAAAACATTAACAAAGGATCTAGTGTAAAGGGTGATTGATTCAATATTGATTAAGTATTGGTTTATCAATGTTTTGTGATACGATCTGTGCAATAGAAGTTTTTTTAACTCTGGTTTTAAAAGTACATTTTGTTTTGAAAATCAATCCACCCCCTTCTTGGTTTATGAGTTTCATCATCTTTTTCAATTGGTATCAGAGCTACGTCTTGTAAGTTACTCAAGATCACAATTTTTCTAAAGATGGGTTCAAAACAAATCACTTTCAAAGAGGATGCATCTTTAAATTGACCTCTTTTCATACTACAAGGTGCAAAAGTGCAAAAGAAATCTGGAATATGCTTGAAGTCACTCATGAAGGCACAACAGATGTGAGAAGAGCAAGAAAGCACACTCTTGTATCCAAATATGAAGCTCTTCGAATGAAGAATGGAGAAACTATTTCAGAACTTCAAACAAGATTCACTCATATTGTGAATCATCTCCTTGGTCTTGGAAAAAAAATTTAAGATGATGAGCTTAACATCAAAATCCTCAACTGTCTTACAAGAACTTGGGAACCAAAGATTACAAAAATCAAGGAATTTAAGGACTTGGCTACAATGACGATGGAAGCTCTCTTTGGAAAATTGCTTGCATATGAACATGAGCTAATTCAACAATATCATGCAGAAGAAACAAAAAAGAAAAGAAAAGAAAAGAAAAGAAATTACACTCAAAGCCAACTCTTCAAAGGAAGATTACTGAGAAAGCTTCAACAGTGAAGAAGAGGCAGGGAATTTCAACTTAATGGTGAAGAAGTTTGGAAAATTTCTTAAGAAGTTCAAAGACAAAAAGTTCTCTAAACCCTCCAAGAAGATTGAAAGCAACAACAACAACTTCTCATGCTTCAAATGTGGTAAGCAAGGTCATATCAATTCTGAATGTCCTATCTAACTTAGAAAACAAGTTGGTGAAAAGAAAGGAAAGAATGATAGAAAACAGAAAAAGGCCTACATAGCGTGGGAAGACAATGCATTTACATCCTCTGACTCTTCTAGTGATGAAGAAGTTGCAAATGTATGCTTGATGGAAAAGTCAATGGATGACTCATCAACCATTGGAGAAATCGAGGTAAATCCTAAATTTGAAGAAGTTTTGGAAGCATTTAATGAAATGCATGAAGAAGCTAAAAGGCTTACTATTTTGAACAAAAAGTTGAAAAGTGATCTAAAATTGCATATCACTAAATTGGCTTCAGCAGAAACTGAGCTAGATAAACTAAAGCAAGAAAATGAAAAACTTGTTTCAAGTTATAAAGCCAGTAGTTGTGTTTGTACCTCTACTTCTCTCAACATAGATGATTACAAGTCTTTGCAAACTGAATTTGAAAATTTCAACAAGGATCACTATGCAAAATGTATGAAGTTGCAAACTGAGTTTTCCTATCTTAAAGATCTTATTAGTGAAGCTATGTATGGTGAGGTTGTCCATATTGGCAAAACGATCGGTGATATCTATATGTTAAACATTGAGCATGCATCATTTCATGAACTTAATTGTTTGGTATGTAAAATTGATGATTCTTGGTTATGGCAGCGTAGGGCTGCACACATAAACATGCATAATCTCAATCATCAAGTCAGAAAAGACTTAGTAATTGGTATTCCAAAACTCAAGTTTGAGAAAAATAAATTGTGTGAAGCTTGTCAAAAAAGGAAGCAAGTTAAAAACTCTTTTCAAAGTAAAAATGTTGTTTCTACTTCAAAACCCCTTGAACTACTTCAAAACCCCTTGAACTACTTCACATAGACTTATTTGGTCCCTCTAGAACTATGAGTTTGGGTGGTAATTACTATGACTTAGTTATAGTAGATGATTACTCAAGGTTCACATGGACTTTGTTTTTGAAAACCAAAAATGAAGCTTTTGATGCTTTTCGCAAACTTGCCAATATTATTGAAAATGAAAATGGTCTCAACATTGTTTCACTTGGAAGTGATCATGGAGGTGAATTTCAAAATAAGTCTTTTGAAAAGTTTTGTGAAGAAAATGGAATTCACCACAATTTTTTTTGCCCCAAGAACACCTCAACAGAATGGTGTTGTGGAGAGGAAAAATAGATCCCTTGAAGAAGGAACAATAACTCTTCTAAATGAAATAAAGTTACCTAAGTACTTTTGGGCTAATGTTGTACATACTGTTTGCTACACTTTGAACAAAGTACATATTAGAACTATTCTAAAGAAAACTCATTATGAACTTTATAAAGGAACAAAACCAAATATATCTCACCTGAGAGTTTTTGGTTGCAAATGTTTTATTTTGAATAATGGTAAAGACTCTTTTGGCAAATTTGATGCAAAGGTCGATGAGGCTATTTTTCTTGGTTACTCATTGCATAGTAGAGCATATAGAGTATTCAATAGGAAAACTCTAAGTGTGGAAGAATCTGTTCATGTAGTATGCAATGAAACTAACTTTATTGTTCAAGATAATTCTTTAGAAGAAGAAAATACAGGTTTTTAAGAAAAGAATTTTGCTCTTGAAGATGATATCAAATATGAAGAACTTGAACAAAGCAAAGAGATCTCAACCACAACTCCTAAAGACATAATTGGAGAACACTCAAAGGGTGTCTCTACTCGTTCTCGACTCAGGATTTTATGTAACAACATGGCTTTTGTTTCTCATGTTAAACCAAGAGACATTGATGAAGCCTTGTGTGATGAACACTGGTTAATGGCAATGCATGAAGAGCTAAATCAATTTAAGAGAAATGAAGTCTTGGACTTAGTTCCTAAACCAACCTCTCACAATCAGAACCAAGTGGGTGTTTCAAAATAAACTTGACGAGTCAGGCATCATAGTAAGAAACAAAGGTAGATTGGTTCCAAAAGGGTACAACCAAGAAGAAGGAATCGACTATGATGAAACCTACGCTTCAGTTGGAAGGTTAGAAGCCATAAGACTAATGCTTGTGTTTGCATGTATCATGGATTTCAGACTATTCCAAATGGATGTGAGGAGCGCCTTCCTCAATGGTCTCATTGAAGAAGTGTATGTAGATTAACCACCAGCTTTCGTGGACTACGAACATCCAAATCATGTCTATAGGCTAAAAAAAGCTCTGTATGATTTGAAACAAGCACCAAGGTCATGGTATGATAGATTGAGCAGTTTTCTAATTGAGCAATTTTTCACAAGAGGCCAAGTTGAGAAAACATTTTTTATTAAAAAAGTAAATAGTGAGTTGTTAATTGTTCAATTATATGTTGGTGATATTATATTTGGTGCTACTAATGAAATCTTGTGTAAGGAATTTTTCAGTTGTATGTAGAAAGAATTTAAGATGTCTATAATGGGAGAGTTTAACTTCTTCCTTTGACTCCAAGTCAAGCAGATGAAACATGGAACCTTCCTATGTCAAACCAAATACTGTACAAAACTAATAAAGAAATTCGGCATGGAAAAATGCAAAAAAGCATAAGTTCCAATGGCAACTTCAACCTATCTTGACCTAGATGAGAAAGGTAAATTAGGGGATGGGTCAAGATATAGAGGTATGATTGGTTCACTTCTTTACTTAATTGCAAGTAGACCAGATATCATGCTCAGTGTTTGCTTGTGTGCAAGGTATCAGGCAAATCCTAAGGAATCTCACTTAACAGCTATCAAAAGGATCATTAAGTACCTTAAGGGCATAACCAATGTTGGTTTGTGGTATTCCAAAGGTACCTCCTTAAATCTAACAGGCTTTTCAGATTTTGATTTTGAAGATTGCAAACTAGATAGGTAAAGCACTAGTGGGACATGCCACCTATTAAGAAGTTCTCTTGTATCTTGGAATTGCAAGAAACACGCTTGTGTAGCACTCTCCACTACAAAAGTTGAGTATATTGTAGCTGGAAGTTGTTGTGCTCAAAGTCTCTAGATGAAACAACAACTTGAAGACTTTGGAGTAAACCTTGATCACATTCCTCTAAAATGTGACAACACAAGTGAAATCAATCTAATTAAGAATCATGTCATGCATTCTAGAACTAAATACATAGAGATACAACATCATTTTATTAGAGATCATGATTTAAAAGGTGACTGCTGCATTGAGTTCATTCATAGTGAGCATCAACTAGCAGATATTTTCACTAAACCACTTGCTAGAGATAGGTTCTTCTTCATTACAAATGAACTAGGCATCTTAGATGGATCTAGCATTGAATGATGTTTTGTTTAGTGCATGTAATTTGTTGCATATTGCAATCTATATCTCTTAAAGTGTCTTAGTTTGTTGATATATGTATGTTTAGTCATTTGTTTTATGTGAAAATGAGGGCCAATTTAATTGATTACTATGTCATTTTAATCAATTACTTGCATGTCTATTGCGTGTAATATGTGGTACATTTCTTCGTCTTCACTTCATCAACCATCATTATTTCTGCATTTAATTTCTCCCACCAACCTCAACCAACCAGAATGACGCAACCTTTTTATAAAAGGAAAACCTAGCCCATCCACAAATCACACCAACACCTCCTCTAATCACCCATTTCTAAACCCAACCTTTCTTCTACTTCTAAACCCTTTGTTTTTCTTCTAAAAATGGAGAATAACCCCTCCAGAGCTCAGAAGAAAGCCAAGTCTTCTAAGAGGAAGCAAGGAGAGTGTTCTCAAGCTGCTCTCACCAAGCTGGATACATGGTTTACATACGAGAGTAAGAAGAATGACTATAAGATGATTTATGCAGTGAAAAATGTGAGAATACCCAAGTTTCTGGGCTTGGAGTGGTTCTCTCAGCAAGGGTTTAACTTTCCATCTACTTGAAGCTCACAGTCTATCCAAGCTTATGCAAATGAAAGGAACATTTTATCTAGAGCTGGTGAAAGTCTTCTACACGTGTGCCCGTGCCGATTTAGAAGGTAATCTCTTTTCTATAGTCGATGGAGTAGAAATGGTGATCGACGCTTGAAGTTTGGAAGGCAGTAGCCGGACTGGACATGGGTGGAGTCCGCAAATTTGAAGAATCTGATGATGGGTACAACAAGATGCAAACCTATAGAGGAATGCTTCTTGACCTAACAAGGAATCTGAGGAATTGCCTAGGTGTAGTAGACAACAGAAGACAGAATACTCGTGTACCTCATAACCTACATTCTCACTCCAAGGTTAAGTAATCATGCTCAAGTAACTGACGATGATCTACAGATTGTGTATGGTCTTAAATATGGTATCAAGATGAATTGGGTACTTTGGATTGAAGACATCATGTTGAAAAGCCATCGGTTAGTGGATTATGAATTTTTGTATGTTGTGCTTGCCTCAATATTCATTGACTATTTCAATGTCGATGTATCTAATGAGATAGTAGATTTCACCAAAGCATCTAGTGAGATCACCAAAAGGAATCTCAAGAAGAATGGGATGATGTTTGTTGAACATGAGTGAATTATGGTTGGAGAGCCACCAGCAACAGGAAACATAGATCAAATGGAAGAAGAAGTTGAAGCTTCGTAAGAGTCTGCACATCAATGGAGTCCTTTTGAGTCTCTCATGATTAAGAAGATGGATGTCATGCTTCACCTCCACCAAAAGCACTAAACTAGCGTTCACATTACATTAGAGAACATCACAACTTGTCTAGAAAACATAGAAACAAGGTTAACCCTTAGTAACCTCCTAACCCCAATGAGGATGAAGCTTAATCATGTTTTTGTTATTTGATGGTTTGTTCTACCTTTATTATGTTATGTTTGTCTCTGTTTGATAAAAGTTATGTTTTCGTTTAGTAGTTTATGATTAAAGTTGTAATGTTTTTATGATTAATGAAATGCTATGGTTTCTCTTTCCCTTCAATTTTCTATTGTTTGTTTTGATTTTGTGTATCGTTCAAAAAGACTCTACTTTTTCGTGCATGGTTTTACACATTATTTGTTTGTGCCTGAATTTCTGAAGGCATGCTAGAATATGTTTTTCTAGTTTGGGGTAAGGGTAGGTTGCTCTTGGGCTCTTATTCATAGAGGACCCTAGGGTTGGGTACCTAAGTCTCTTTTATTGGTTAGGAACTGAGATTGCTTGTAAAAATCTTTTGATTATGAAGAACATATTCTAGCATGATTATGAAGATCTTTTGATTATAAAGAACTTCTAATCTTTTGATTATGAAGATCTTTTTGGGATAAGTGAGCTGTGATACTTTCTTGAGTTCAAGAAGACACCTCATTCAGTCAAGCAAGGTTTTTGCGAAAATGATTGATCAAGTTGTGTCTATCTTTTACTCTACTTTTTCGTGTATGGTTTTACACATTACTTGTTTGTGCATGAATTTCTGAAGGCATGCTAGACTAGGTTTTAATAGTTTGGGGTAAGGGTAGGTTTCTCTTAGGCTCTTATTCATAGAGGACCCTAGGGTTAGGTACCTAAGTCTCTTTTTCTAGGTAGGAACTGAGATTGCTTGTGATTGCTTGTAAGAATTCTATATGCATAGTGAAAATCTAATTCGGGTTTGGATTAGATAATTGGATTAGCTTCTTTAGTAATAGAGAGTGAACCAATATAAAAAGTTGTGTACTTCTTCTCTTGATTTTTTCTTTCTTTCTCATTTTGGTCTTAATCAATTTACTAAAGGTTCATGAAAATACTTTTTTGAAAGAAAGAACTTTAACAAAGGATCTAGTGTAAAGGGTGATTGATTTAGTATTGATTAAGTATTGGTTTATCAGTGTTTTGTGATATGATCCACACAATAGAAGTTTGTTTTTCACTCTGGTTTTAAAAGTACGTTTTGTTTTGAAAACCAAACAACCCCCTTCTTGGTTTGTGAGTTTCATTATTTTTTCAATTTTGGTTAAAATAATGTTTCACTTGCGTAGGTTTGTGTTGGTTTGTGGGGTTCTGATTGGTGGAGGGTTATGACCAACAAGGATGTTGAGTGAAGTGTCACCGCATGAAGTGTTGTAGTGTGAGAGCCACCGAGAAGTTGAAAATCAGGGATGTTACGGTCGTTACCAACATGCATGATGAAAGACTACAAACAACCACATCCTTAACCATATTAATTCATGCCACAACCTCATCATCATCAAGAAGATTATGGGTATAATCTGTAGTTCTTCAATACTGGCGGAGAAGACTTTAGGAGCAACCTCATAGGTACAGATCTTTGAACATCGAAATCTATTTATGCGTACATGCAAAGCATGCCAATACCTTTCTTTGCATCCTTTAACCAAAGCATTATCGGTAATTCTTCGACTAATAACTTCGTCTAGGAAGAACAACCCATTGTTTCTGATGAACAACTTCAACCACATGAACATGGATGAGTACGTCGACAGTCGACAAGAAACAAGCAATGTCCTAGATGTGGAACTGGTGGACACAAACAACATTAATTGCCCTTGTTAATTATGTCTTATTATGATGTTTGTAGTTTGCCCTTGCTAATTGAATGAACATTGAACAATGCATTTAATACAATGAGCATTGTAATTTTTTTTATACGAATTGACTGAACATTGATTTTTTCAAAATGATTTGACCCCACTTTGCTTTTTTCCATATGATTTGATGTCACATTCTTGTTTCAAAATGATGTAACTACATGATGTTTTCTACGAGAAGATTTGACTGAACACTAGTTTTTCTAATTACGCAAACCAAACCTAATTAATTAAGACTCAATTTAAACTGTTTATATTATCGGTGCAATCTCAACAGTTGGCATGAGTCACAAAAGAACACTTGATCACCTAATATATATACCAGTAGAGGTTAGATGCAACTCAACACTTTTGTCTGATATTCACCATATTGCTTAAAACGTGAAGAGTGTATCTGCTCTTGTGTATTGCGATAGTGATATCATTCTTTCATATGAAGGAATGGTGTTTGAATGTCCTAGTGATTCTAAAGTCATCACAATAAGTGAGGACATGTCGTTTGATGCCTTAAGGAAAACAATTTTTTATGTCAATGAAGGTTGCAGAATTTTAATAAATCTTTTTTACTGTCAACCAATCTACATAGGTGATGGTTGTGTTAAAAACGATTTTATGGAGCTTAAACGTGACGATGATGTGAGAAAAGTATTTTTCATCTATTCAGAATTTAGTAGCAAATGTTCGATTGAGTTGAATGCAACTTTTGGACATTCTCTATATGAAAAATTCTTGCCTTAGTGCACAAACCAAGGAAACCAAGAACGTCTGATGAGATCATTGATCTAATTTGTGATGAATCTATATAATCATTGCACAAACTACTTGTTGTTACTTTTTCAAAATAAACTTATAATTCATCATTGAAATTTTCTTGTTATTTTTTTTAAAAAAAATTCTACTTCAATCGTGCTAGTCCCAACAGATTATGATGTTTACCTAAGTTTTTTCTTCTTCTTCAATCATGCAAAATAGCACTACATCCACAATTTTTTTAAATGAAAAAAAAACTATTAATACTATATTAATTTTTTCCATTTTCTTTTCATTTCCATTTTTTTAAAAATATTTTAATCTTTCTATAAAACAATTAAAATTTATTTGTTAATAAAATTTGTGTTTAACCATAATTTATATTTAGGAACTACACTAACATTCGATCGATAAAACATCATAACCGTGAATAATTATTTATTTATATAAGTCACCTATTCTAGGTAAACTTTATTTATCTAAGTCTTTTTTATTCGTCTACTTCATCTAGATAAACTTGATTTTATCTTCTTTTTTTCAACTACATTGAATTTCATTTAAGGATTAATTATTTTTTAAAAAAATATTATTCTAGATAAATTATATTTTTTTAAAAATTAATATATATATATATATATATATATATATATATATATATATATAAATTAGTAAAATAAAAAAATAACACAAATTGAAACAAATAAAAAATCAGTTAAATTGTTTTAAAAAAAACTATTTGTTGAAAAAAAACACGATATGAAATTGATTATTGAAAACCAATTTCATAACGCATGTAAAAAAAATAAAATCTTAGTTTAAAAATCAATTCCAAGACCCTATTTCTAAACTAAGGAAAAAAAAATTAATTGTTCACATTCAGAAATCAGTTCCTAAAATTAATTGTCACATTGGGGAACCGATTTCTCAATGTAAATAATAATTTATATGTTTGTGTGAATATTTTTTCATTTGTAATATTTGGATAAATATTTTTTTTTTATTTTTGTGTAAAAAGTCTATGTAAGAGTCTCTGCTTAAGTCAACTGGTTGTGGACTTGAGGACAGGTGGTAAAGCCTCTGCAACTAGTTATTCTCGCAGAGTTAACCATCCACATGGAATGTGACATGAGAATGTTTCAGATATAATAAAGAGTGGAGAAAAAACTAGAGAGAGAGGGTGTTAGGTTACTTTTAAAGAAATATCATTAATAATTAATTAATTAATTAATGTTATTTTATTATCCTTCTTTGTAAAGTTATAAATAAGTTGAATTTAGTAAAAGTCAGTCCTCTCAATGTAATAGATCAGTTCGAATCCACATGTTATTAATAACCCCACAATGTAACAGATCACTAAACTATTTCATACCATTTTCTAAATCAAACACAATTTTCTTGTGTCTTTGCAATGTGAAGAATGCCACCATTATATACTAAACTATACCAAAACTCGTTAGTTTAGTCTATACACCAAGTATTAATTAAACTGAATGCCTAAAAAAAAAACTGAATGAAGAAACAATATGATGAAAAATCTTAAAAGTCTCTGAACTTGAATATCAAGAAAACATATTATGATAAAAATAAGATACTTTTTTATAATTAATAAATATTTAATTTTTTACGTTTATTCTCTAATAAATCTTTACTTTAGATTAAACAACAATTTTATTTTTGACTTTTGATATTTTATTTTATTTCTTAATAAATTAACAAATTTTGTGTTTACTCCTAATAAATTAGTAAATTTTGTTTAGTCCAAACTAATTATAAATTAAAAAAATTTATCATAAAATAAATATAAAATTAATTAATTTATCATAGACTAAAAAAAGTGTCAAGGATCAAAACTAAAATTATTATTTTATCATAAATTCAATGCAAAATAAAAAATTATTAAAAAATAAACACAAAAATCAAATATTTATTAAGAATAAAAAACATATTTAAACCTAAAAATAACTTTTTTCATATTTTTTTCTTCATGATATTCAAATGACTTCAATTTTTTCATGAGTTTAGTTTTTAATTCAGTATTCCTTATCATCCGGCTAAAATGATCACATGGAAAATATTGAAATCAATTATAAAGAGAAAATTAATGGTAAAAATAAAACTGCTTTATACATCATCTTTGTTAATAAACTTTTCTTGATATTTAATTTTAGTGACTTTAGTATTTTTCCTGATATTATTTCATCATTCTGGTAGTTGTAGCCAATACATATTTCTAGGGAGTTGATAACTCCATATCAACACACAAGTCCTCAGGTTCATCAGGTGGTAACCCATTTCCCAATTCCATTTCTCTCCCACAATCAGAAAATACCGTCTACTTCACCAGACCGAGGCATTGCTAGTTGCACCTTCCTCAGGTGCATTGGCACCATTATCATTTGGAATACCATCAAATATGCTCAAAACATTCCCAGGGACATGTAAGCCACGGCAATTCTGATAACACTCATGATTCTCCTCCATAAGATAATTCTTCACTTCTTTTCCATTCACATGCACATCATATTCTTCCTTGATATGACAATGCTTTTGAGCAATTTCCCTGTGCTTAGTGGTCCAATCAGGGCGACTCCAAAGGTAGAGAGGTGGTGGCTTCAAGTTCCAGTCTTCCAATTGCTTGTCGCGTGTATCAACGGAACCAGGTAGATAAAATGACTGGAAGAATAAACAAAATGCAAAAGATAAGCTACTTTACATGTCCCTTGACTTGGTTACACAATCTTTGGATTGAAATCACAGAATTTTTGTTAACTCACCTTTCCTGAAAGCATCTCATCATCCTCCCAAATTAAATCATATCCTTCTTTCTTTCTGTCAAGTCTGGCAAAATAGTAAAGAGATGAATTTTATTTTTTTTCTGATTAGATCAGAAACACAAGGGCATAAAATAAAACAATACTAACCGTTTAGTTACTTTTGGCACAATAAGTATAAGGAGTTTTGGCTTAAATGTCAACGCCTTGTTAATAAATTTGTTAGCAAGAGAACCCTTAACCCCAAAAGGAGGATTCAGCCCTATGATCTAGCAAAATATCAACAGTGAAAGGAACATATATTAATGCAGAAATAGAAGTATTCATGTGTCTAAAAAAGTTATGAAGCAAAAGCTTTATTAGAGTCTCACAAGTTGAGAACCGTTGGGTAATTCTTCTGCATTGACACTCATCCAATCTCTCTTTTCAAAGTTGAAATCATTCTACATGCAGCATGATTCCATTAGTTGGCAATAAAAGGAAAGTTTGCAACAGATAAAAGGAAGAAAAAAAAGACAATTACAAGACTACTGTAGAAACAAATCAATAATATAAGCACCTAGCAGTTTTAAATGTGAAGCTGGAGGCAACCATAAACAAAAGCAATAACTATACCATGCATACCTTCATTACAGCAACATAAAACAACAGATAAATTCATTGAGAAGCATCATTATATTTATGCTTAGACATTGCACAAACCTTTAATACCTTAAGGCATCATAACTGCAAGTTAAAGCAAGGAATGTCCATGAATCTACCACTCAACAAAGGAATTAAGATTATAACTTAAAAACCTCTAACTTCATACCTTGTTGGCAACTAATAAAGGACTCAAAGAGGTGAGAAATAATTCCCCTATGCTGGTAATATGTATTAACCATATAAAATTAGTTTATGTATAGGGTTATTGGCAATCTGTAGATAGATCCCAGAATAGATGCATAGCAGTGCATAGCAGACATTTTGTTTGTCACTGTTAGCCCTCCTAGCTAGCACAGCAATCACATATTTAAAGTTTTAAAAAGTGGAAAATTTTCAACCACATCCAATATACAACTGATATGTTAATCAGAGAGAAATTTTCTCCACAAAATATGAATGGGGACCACAACCTTACACAGTCCACTTCAACACAGAGCAGTCCCACTTCACCAAAATTCATCACACTTGACATAAAAAATTGATTTTCTAATTGACAGACATATCCAAAACATTTAAAAAACACTATCCTCAGCATATGAGCTCTTATCTAACTGCAAAAGATGCTATCTTGGAACAGTGTCCTATAGAAGAAAAGACTTACCTTGGGTTGGAATAAATCATAGTTCTTAAATGAACATGACTTCCCCATCTCTTCAAGCTTTGATTTCATTAGACGACTGAAGTCATTAGAACCACAACAGAAGTCCAAAACCTGGCAAGGATACGACATAAGTATGGATGACGTGAGTTACTCGACACAGTGATTAAATCCAGTAGAAATTGTCAACAGCTATCATGAATAAATGAAGATGGAAGAATTTGTCATCTGTCAAATTTTATCTACCTGAGAAGTTTCATAAAAATTGAAGGCTACAAAATTTTGATTCCAATAACATACAGGAAGTTACATTGCTTCAAAGTAGTGATGCTATCCGCCAGAAAGGATCCAATTAATTTATATGTTTCAGACAGCATGATTATCGACAACCTACCATTAGTAATAGTATGCAGGAACATATAGGAGATGTCTCCTAGTCCAAATCTCAGCAAACAAAAACACATAAGGATGACTATGAGAGATTCCCTTGATGAAGACAATGAAAGCATCCTTAAAATTAAACATTTTGAAGATTTCCTCGAACACAAGGGACCAGGAAATTATCCTCAGGCTTCATGGATTAAAGCCTGATTAATAGAATGTGTTTGTCAATCAAGACTATCATTTTTGTCAAATGGATAACATTTAAGAAATATGAGATCTACCATCTTTTCATGTATTCTAAAATACTCATTGCCAGAAAATTGTAGCCTCCTTGTTTTTATGAAATGTTTATGACAAATGCCAAATTATTTAAAAGTAGGCCACACACAATGCTCACCAATAATCCCCCGTAAAGAGGGAACCATAGTAAAGTTACTTTCCTTACAATGCAAAAATGAACAACATTGTATTTCTGATTATCAACTAAATAGAGCACTCATATTAGGAGAAAGAGCAGGGGAAGATACACAATAAAAATGGTAGTCAAAGATTATGAAGTATACTTTAATTAAATGATATCAATACATACTGACAAAACAAAATGAATAGAAGGAATGCTAGAGACAGAGAGTAATTAGTTTGGATACATGGTTGGTTAATTGGAATAGCTGGGCAGTTAAAGTGGTAGAGGTAGAAAATATGCTTCAATATCTGTATTCTGAAAATGGATAATTTAGTTTTTAGGAATTTGTTAATTATGTCTCAAGTATTTAGAATGATGTTTAGATAATAAAGATAAAGATCTTATTGTTATCATTTAGACTTTAAGATATATTCAATTTGTTTTTAAAATTAGGATGTCATTAGTACTTGAAATTTTTGTTACATTTTAGCTCTATATATAGAGCCTAGCAATAAAGTTTATGTGCTCAGCAGCTCTTCTTTTAAAATACTTTTACGAAAATAGCTTTAAATTGGAGTGTATAAGAGTGGCCAATCTGTCTTGTGTCAATTGAGAATTGAACATTAGCTCTATTGAGACAGGGAAAATTGATTGTGAAGGGAGACCCTAGGGGGAGAGATCTCTCTCCTTATTCTAGTAACTTTCAATCAAGAAATAAAATCTTTAACTTTTTTCTCTAATTTCTATTTTGGGTTTCTATCAAGGTATGTATAACCAAAATAGAAAAGCATGAAGAACAACCACCTACCTTGAAGTGGCAACGACGGAGTGTAAATGGTATACAGATGCTTGGGTGGGCCGATTAAAAAAATTGGGGGCTTTTGAAAGAATTGAGGATGACTTACCATGGGAACTAGGGTTCAATGTCGTGCCGAAATACATCGGCGACGATATGATCATCCTCCTCGGGCTCTCGGACTCCAAAGCAAAGGAGATCATCATGGAGGAATCCCAACATGGTACATCTCTGTTCCCCATGTTAGAAAAGTGGAACTCGACGATGAGGCCGGGACATAGATTGGTATGGGCCCAATGTTGGGGTGTACCTTTAGAAAAGTGGGATATAGCGAATATCC
Organism: Glycine max; assembly: GCF_000004515.6. NCBI lineage: Eukaryota > Viridiplantae > Streptophyta > Magnoliopsida > Fabales > Fabaceae > Glycine > Glycine max. The sequence continues at coordinate 31,281,269 of NC_016090.4, read as the reverse complement.
GAAAAATCGTGGCGACAGTCAGAGACCTCATCGAAGTAGACGACGATGTTGACGAGCGGAGAAGGTTAGACAGGGCTAGAATCCTAATCAGAACTCCAAGGAAACCTCTGGTCCACCACACAGTTGCAGTACATATCGGCGGGGAGGTACACAACGTGCACATTGTTGAGGAAGGGTGCACCGCTGTTGGAATGAGATCCACGCTTTGCCGCAGCACCACGAACTCATCGGAACAGATCGACTCCGATGGTAGTGACATCGGAACACTGTTCGCAGCGCCGGAGACAACCCCTGATTTCCAGACCCAGACAAGCAGCCTCGACGGGATGCAAAATGATGTTGCAGAAAACCACCAGATCTCGTTATTACCCGGCGGTCATCAGGCCACGGAGAACTCGCTGGGTATTGCACAAAGTAGTCAGACTCACCCACCTAGTACCGACAAACGCACACAAACAGACACCGGAAAAGGAAAGCAGCAGAACTCAGTGGTGCAAACTACGGTAAACACAATGCCCTATATCGGTGAAGATCGCACATGCGAAGCAGCAAAGAAGAAAGGTTTGGGCAGCAGAGTGATGTCGTCAGTCACAGAGGAGCGCACAGGATACACAGGAAAGGAAATAGTTGTTGTGCCTACCCAAGGTCAGCGGGATATTGACCATCAAATTACCAACGGGCCAATTATGTTTTCAAAAATGACATGCATCTCCAACCCCAGAGATAACGGGCCAGTTTCAGAGTTGGGCCTCACTACCCACACCACATCTTTCACTTCACACAACCCTTATGTCAGCCCACCTCATCTCGAAACCCTTAGTGTGCATCCATCGACTTCAACAGCGGCTTGCGATAAACTCATTACTGAAGCTGGGTCAAAGACTGATGTGAGCCTCACTAAACATAACACAGTCACTAACCCAGAACATAACAAGGCTAGTTCATCATACCAAACAGAAGAGAATGGAAGTGAGTTGAAGGTATATGCTAGATCCAGGGGGCGCAGACAGAAGACAGCCCACCAAAGTGGAAAGCAACACACTTTGGGCGACATCACCCCACTTACTCATCTGGAACCCATATCAGGCACGGCTACACCAACAGCAGCAACTAAACACAACATAGTCACTAACCCAAAACTTAACAAGGCTAGCTCATCATATCAAACAGCTGAGATTGGAAGTGAGTTGGAGGTCTATGATAGATCCAGGGGGTGCAGACAAAAGGAAGCCCACCTAAGTGGAAACCAATACAACGTGGGCGACATTACTAAACCCCATTTACTCATCTGGAACCTATATCGGGCACAGCTACACCAACAGCAGCAACTAAACACAACATAGTCACTAACCCAAAACTTAACAAGGCTAGCTCATCATATCAAACAGCTGAGATTGGAAGTGAGTTGAAGGTCTATGATAGATCCGGGGGGTGCAGAGAAAAGGAAGCCCACCTAAGTGGAAACCAATACAACGTGGGCGACATTACTCCACTTACACATCTGGAATCCATATCGGGCATGGCTACACCAATAGCAACTACTAAGGGATCCAACAGGGGCCAGTATGAAGAGGCAGCATCACTATGGGAACTAGCAAAAATTTGGGGGTGTCTACCGTTTCAGATCAGAGTACAATCATCAACAAACTCATTGATATGGAGGACAGGGATAGGAAGGAGGACAAGGATTTGGGAGACAGCCACACCTTACCATGAATATTGTATCCTACAACATTAGAGGGCTTGGGAGAGGGGTCAAATGGGCTGCAATTAGAAGGATGATCAGGAAACACAAAGTGGACATGTTATGCATTCAAGAAACAAAAAAGGAGCAAATTGACAATGCTATGTGCTAGGCACTGTGGGGTGATACAGAGTTTGGTTGGGACTTCCAGCCAGCAATAAATACAGCTGGAGGACTACTTTGCGTTTGGAATGAACGAGCCTTCAAAGTGGAATGAAGGGTAAGGGGAAGAGGCTTTATTCTGCTGGAAGGAATCTGGATCCAGGAAAATCAGAAAGCATATATAGTAAACATATATTCCCCCTGTGACAGTCAAAATAAGTGGGAACTATGGGACTCACTCAAGCAATTGAGGCAACAGAATACTCAAGGATTGTGGTGCTTCCTGGGTGATTTCAACAGCATTAGGCACCATTCTGAAAGAGTAGGCGTGTCCCAAAGGGGTGCGGAAGCCAGCAACATCATTGATTTTAATGAATGGATAGCAGACCTAAACTTTGTAGAAACACCTAATGTAGGGAGAAGCTTCACGTGGTTCAAACCAAACGGGGTTGCTAAAAGTAAACTAGACAGGATCTTGGTATCCCAAGAATGGCTGCATAAATGGCCAGATAGCACCAGTTTCACCTTGGACAGGAATTTTTCAGGCCATTGCCCTATTTTGCTAAGGGCTAAAATCATTGATTGGGGGCCAAAACCGTTTAGGGTGTTTGATTGTTGGCTGAAGGATAAATCTTTTGAACAGATTGTTAAAGAGTGTTGGTCAAACACGCAACCAACAGGCTAGGGAGGCTTTGCACTCAAAGTAAAAATTAAAAAACTAAAGGAGGCAATGAAGGTGTGGAACAGGGAGCCATATGGAGACACATTTAAGAAAGTACAAAGAATTGAAGCAGATTTAAATAGACTGGAAGATGCAAGCAGCAATAGGCACCTGTCCTCTCATGAAATGATGATCCGTAAAAAGTTACAGGAGGAGCTATGGTCAGCGGCACACTCACATAAATCCTTGATGAGACAAAAGGCGAGGATAAGATGGATTAAGGAGGGGGACTGTAACGCACGCTACTTCCACTTGTTGATGAACGCTAGACGCACAAATAATGCAATCAAAGGAGTACTCATAGATGGATCATGGGTAGACGACCCCATAAGAGTGAAAGAGGAGATACGCAGCGTCTTTAATAGCAGATTCAGTGAACCTGATCAATGCAGACCAGTCCTCAATGGAATCAGATTTCGTGCTATTGGACACAGCAAAACGATATGTTGGTGGGAGGTTTTCTTGAGGAAGAAATCAAGGCGGCAATATGAGATTGTGGAAGTGAAAAAAGCCCAGGACCGGATGGCTTAAACTTTAAATTCATAAAACAGTTCTGGGAGATCTTAAAGCCCGACATCACCCGGTTCCTCACTGAATTCCACACAAATGGGGTCTTCCCGAGGGGAAGCAACGCATCCTTTATTGTCTTGATCCCAAAGCTGAAAAATCCGCAAAATCTCCATGAATACAGACCTATCTCACTAATAGGTTGTATTTATAAGATTGTGGCTAAGCTCCTAGCAAATAGACTGAAGAAGGTGATGCCAGAAATAATTGACGACAGGCAGTCAGCATTCATAAGTGGAAGACAACTGCTGCACAACATGTTGATTGCTAATGAGGCGGTGGAGGAAGCAAAGAGATGTCATAAGTCATGCCTAGTATTCAAAGTGGACTACGAAAGAGCCTATGACTCAGTATGGTGGATGTTCCTAACATATATGATGAAGAGATTAGGTTTCTGCCCCAAATGGATTAGCTGGATAGAGGGATGTCTTAAATCAACCTCGATTTCTGTTCTGGTTAATGGCAGTCCCATACATGAATTCGTCCCTCATAGAGGCTTGCGGCAAGGTGACCCACTAGCGCCTCTACTTTTTAATATTGTTGCGGAAGGTCTAACTGGTTTAATGGGAGAAGCACTGGATAAGGGCCTCTTCAGCAGCTTCCGTGTGGGAAAGGACAGAACACCAATTAACATTCTACAATATGCAGATGATACCATATTTTTTGGAGAAGCTACAATGCAGAATGTGAAAACAATTAAGTCCATATTGAGAAGCTTCGACCTTGTATCTGGATTGAAGATAAACTTTGCAAAGAGCAGCTTCGGGGTAATTGGGAAGTCTAACCAATGGCGGAAGGAGGCGGCTGAATACCTTAATTGCAAAATTTTGTCCTTGCCATTCAAGTACCTGGGCATCCCCATTGGGGATAACCCAAGGCGCAGTGAGTTTTGGGACCCTATAATCAAAAAATGTGAGAGAAAACTAGCCACATGAAAACATAGACACATATCCTTCGAGGGGACAATGACTCTCATTAATTATGTCCTAACAGCAATTCCCATCTATTTTTTCTCCTTTTTCAGGGTTCCCTAAAAAATAATAGTCAAACTAGAATCCATTCAGTGAAGATTTCTATGGGGAGGAGGACCGGAGCACAGGAAGATAGCATGGATCAATTGGAAGACAGTGTGTTTACCAAAAGACAAAGGTGGTCTCGGCATCAAAGATCTCAAGACTTTAAATTCAGCTTTGCCGGGAAAATGGCATTGGGATCTCTTTCACAAGCAGGAGGATCAATGGGTCAAGATACTCAACTCAAGTACGGTGGGTGGAGGACACTTGAGGAAGGAAGAAGTGGCAGATATGATTCTACTTGGTGGAAGGACCTGGTCTCATCACAACAACAACAGCCCAACAATGTAATCAAAAAGGAAACAGCTTGGAAGGTGGGCGGGGGTGATAAATTTAGATTTTGGGAGGATCGCTGGATAGATACTGAAGTACCACTAATGGAGAAATACCCAAGGTTGTACCAGATCTCTTGCCAGCAAAAACAAATCATCATGCAGATGAGGAGTAACTCAAACAATGGATAGGAATGGAAGTTCAACTGGAGGAGGCCTCTTTTTGACCATGAAAGGGACGATATCACAGCAGCAAATCCACCCTCAAAGGGACGATAATTGGATATGGAAACCTGACTCAAGTGGACATTACTCATCAAAAAGTGGGTATGACCTAATAAGGGGAGCAGAAGTGGGGGCAGTTCAGAATTCAGACATTGTGGAGTTATGGAAACTCAAAATTCCAGCCAAGTCAGCGGTGTTTGCATGGAGGCTAATCAGGGATAGACTACCAACAAAGACAAACCTCAGAAGGAGACAGGTGATGCTAACCGATTCACTGTGCCCTTTCTGCAGAAATAAAGAGGAGGAGGCTACTCACCTATTCTTCAACTACAGCAACATCCTCCCTCTATGGTGGGAGTCATTGTCCTAGGTTAACCTAACTACAGCTCTGCCTCAAAACCCAAGGGATCACTATTTGCAGCATGGAATCGGGAACGATCATGGAAAGAAGGCTATAAGATGGAAATGTTGGTGGATTGCTCTAACAAGAACAATATGGCAGCACAGAAACAAAATAGTTTTTCAAAATGCAAGTTTTGATGGAAGCAAACTGCTGGATGACGCAGTCCTCCTAATTTGGACATGGGTCAAATCCATGGAGAAGGATTTTGCAGTACATTTTAATCAATGGTCCTCTAATTGAAAGGAAGAGTTTAGTAACTAGAAGGGGTTGGGAGATGATGAATATATGTAAAATTGTTAGGTGTATCTTCCTTGGTTCTGTAATTAATGGAACCAAATAGATCCCTACAGCCAATATGTACTTATAGTACCATTGGTACTTTCTTAGATTAATAAAATATCTATTTTTGCTGAGCGAAAAAAAAAAAACATACCGTGTCTCCATTCTGAACATACCAATGAAGCCTATTAGCAACCTGCATTAGGAAGCTCTTACCATTAGCTTTACTAATAAGCAAGAACATTGAAAAGTTAAAACACAGGAAAGTTTATCATTTAAGTTATTTGTATTGTAGCATTTTAATTCATAAAATCATTACTTACAATCAGTTATCCCTGGGGCTAAAAGCAAGGGAAAACAGCCTAGTTCAGAACTTAGGCATATAACTTAGTGATGACTGATGAGTTATTTAGATACAATGAAGGCCCCAAGTTGTTTTGATACAGATGAACAATATCACTCTTGTATAATAAATAATAAATATATAATAATATTGACTTATATTTAACTGTGGAGAACTAATAAAAAAAGAATGCAAAGGTAAGACAAGAAATAAGATGAAATGTGCATGCACACACACTAGCAGTCTAGCACAAATGCACACACATGAGTATAAAAATGGATGTTCATCTGTCCTACATAACTAAAGTGAAATGCACACACACTAGCAGTCCAGCACAAATGCACACACACAGTATAAAAATGGATGTTCATCTGTCCTACATAACTAAAGTGAAAGAGTGAGTTAAAAAAAACTAAAGCGGAAGAGCCAGCCAAATGCAAAGTTTTTGACAATCTATACTTCAAAAAATTCAGATATAATGTATTTACCTCCTTCAGCTTGTCTATTTTAGTGAAATGGCGACCAAAGGAAGTATACCGCATACCATGAAGAAAAGGTGAAAGATAGACCTTGAGCTGTTTCTGCAAGAGAATTAGTAATCAGAAAATTGATATGGGGCATTTTATGTTTCTTTCAAATATACAGTCATTCATATATCTTGTACTAACAGATAAGATTTTCCATAATGGCAACTTTTTTTATAAAATACAACACAAACGAGCGAGATCAATACAGATATAAATGAACTATATGCATTGCACTGCCATAAAATAGTGTTTGCATTTGTAAAGCAAATCTCACAAATATTGTTGAAATTACAAGGAAAGGGTGAAGAGGAGAGACAGGAGAGTCTACTCTGAATGTGTGCATGATACGACAAAACGCTAACACCTATTTATATTAAAAACCATCTAGGTCACATACTAGTTTATTAACAGTTTACAACAAGCACAAACCCAACCCAACAAGACTACTAGTTGCTGTTTGCATTAATTTACAGTCAAGCTCAGTAAAAGTGAAATTAAAAGTTATGCTTTAGTAGTTATCTATAAAATCATTCATGTATTCCCCCAGCAACTTAAGCATTGAGGATGGATGGTTCATAACATGTTATTAGAGTCTCTCTGACTAGTCTAAAGAAGATTGATCCTTGCCGCTCCATTCTTCTAACGAAAAGTTGAATTTCAGCATGAGGTAGGTAGACTTGTGTTAGGAATTCAAACAAAATCTGTTTTCAGAAAGAGATATGAGAAAAATGAGAGACAAACAATGTTTTAAAACCAGGCAGGTAATCGAATGTGAAAGGACTGGTTCACATTTTATTGGTTCAACCGCAATTGAACCGTGGTTGAATCAGTAGTAATTAAATTTATATTTTTAAAATTTATAATAAGTAATAAAATGATTTAAAATTATAATAAATCAAGATATAAAAAATAAAATCAATATAAATAGCTAAATTAAATGTTTTATAAATTAAAAATTAATAATAATTAGAAAAACAATATATACCTATGTGTAATCCTTAAATGTGTTTTTATTTATCTTAAAAATGTTTTAAAATGCATATATTAAAAAAATGATTTAAAAAAAGCTTTAAACCAGCTTTCTGCACCTGTTTTAGACCAGTTCTCACAGGTTCTGAGATGAGCTGGTTTTTGGAGTGACCAGACTGGTCACTAAACTGGTTCCAGACCATACCAATCGAATCGGTCAGTCTGGTTTTTAAAACTATGAAGAAAAGAGAAAGAATACTTCTGCAGTGTTTATTGAATTAAAAAGAATAAAGAGAATTCTCGTTCCAAGGGTTTCCACATTCTACACTAGAGCTAACAATGCTCATTTCCCAAATGATAGCAGCCAGAAAGCCCATTCTTTTACCTTCTCCTATTTAAGCTAATTCCCTACCCCTACAACTTCAACTGTGTAATATTTATAATTGACTATTGTCTGTCCCTATCAACATGTGTAATGAGCACGCTTTAAGACCAGACTGCTCTAGCAAGAGAAGGCACATGTTAGAGATGTAATATAAGTTTTTTGGGACAATTGGTTCATGATAAAAAATTTAAGTGTTAGATGAAGACACGTGAAGGATTTTATGCAACATCTTTAACAAGAACAATGAAAAGGTATTTCAACCTGCCAAATAAAAAGCTGATGGAGGACCCCTGGATCACAAATAGCTTTTGCTTCTTCAATACTACCACCTTCTTCTAACCTCTGCAAAGCTGTTTGAATAGCCTGCAAGAAGCCAGAGATCCTTTAACTAGAAGAATAATAGGTAATTGGCTATTTAAACTTAAAATGCTCAGATTCTAGTTGCACCAACTGACATCAACATCCAAGAGGGAAAATAAGACAAACCTTAACTGAACCTTCTACTTTTCCTTGAGTAAGGTTCTTATGATGAGATACAGGTTCGGTGAAACCAGAAGTTGTAGAGAAGGCTTGATGGTTCTTTTTGAATTCTTCCTCATTAAATGTAGACATGGTATCTTTCATTAAAGACAAAATACTGCATAGGCAGTGAAAGACAAATGTAAACACCTGAACTTAAAAATTAATCTTTTTTCTTTAATTAATCATTTAATCCAAGAAAAAACACAAAACATATGACATTGCACATAAAGTACCTATTTTCCATTTCAGCGTTGTTAGCGTCAAGTGAAGTTTGGATTTTTTTTAGAGGCTTCTCTATGCCTGTTTTTCCAATACTTCCATCAACCATTTTTTTCTGCAAAGATTTATCTTCACGTAATCTTGAATTACAGGACAAGTTAGCAATTTTCAAAGGCAACTTTTTTGCAGGCCTTTGTAAGGAACTATTTAACACAGACAGATTTTTAACCTTCAAATATTTTCTATCCCTATCAAACTTGACTGATCCACTTGAGAAACATTTATCTTTCTTTAAACATATTTTCTCCATATCTTTGGCAGAATCACCATCTTGGATGCTAACACTTCGCTTTGTGACAAGGTTTGGTACCAATGTTTTCTTAGGATGAAGATCTTCAAAACTTTGCCCCAAATTTAGAGTATTTTTTCCATTGCCTAATAATTTGTAATTCAATACCTTCTTTCTGACTTTCACATCAGGAAATACCAGATGGTCTCTAGCAGGAGTCCCGAGTTCCCTAACTATCACATGATCCCTGAGCAACAATGGGTTGAAAACAAGTGTTAGGCCTCATATGAGTGCTACATTAAGGATAATCTGAGTAACAGACAGGTGAGAAATATAGACTGCAAAGGTCTGTAACATTCTCTACGTGATGAGTGAGAAAAAATGGATGGGAAGGATATGGTGGATGTAGGAAAGATATAGCAAGTTGGAGAGATTTTAGGAGGGGCAGGGTATTCTGCGCACCTGCAGAATTTCCCTTGTTATTTTTTCTTTTCTTCCTGCATTTTGTTTCTGATATCAGTTTCAATAGAGGCTACCTGTGCTTGCAAGGAGCTTGGTTTTCCTTATTTCTATCTAATTCCAAGTTCCTATCATATATAGTAAGGAGACATCTACAATCCAAACACAGTTTTAATATCTAATTATTTAAACACTAATAACTTACAGGCAATATATCAAAATTTGATGGTCAAGTAGACCATCCCAAGCCCTCTGCTCAATGCTCTTATCATTATCAAATACGAAGGAAATTTCCCTGAAGAAAGCAATAGAAACAATGAGACATGTAGAAGCAGCATGAGCATGCACAAAGAAGCATCATATAGAGGGTTTTCATTTCATCAAATAAAACATAACACTGTTGAGATGAATACCTGTAAGGCTGTAACCATAAATAATTAATTAAAAAGAAAAGAAATGAAAAGGAAAAACCTACCTGGGTAAGCATTTTCTGTGGTAAGCTTTAGGGCAGCGTCTACATATTGCGAATTGCAAATCATGAAAATTTTTATTTTCACCTTTTTTACATAAAGAACATATATGAAGAGGACAGACAAATGCTTTTCCCATGGCAACTTTCTTTCTCATTTCCTCTTGTTCAGTGTCAATGCTAGGGGAGAGAAGTCTTGCAACACATTCAGGATGGTAGTAGTGACCACAATTTGCAGTAACACAAGGAAATACCTAAGAAGAAACAAACAATGAAAATTTTGTGCATTTTACAAATCTATAAGGAAAGAAGCAAGCAAATTAATTTCAACATTTAAAACAAAATTGTACTCCAGACAACAAAAAAAAAAAAAACCTAAAAAACATATTAACAAGTTCATAGGATATCATTGGCTAGACAGGCTAGTACAAATATAATGAAAAATATTGATAGGCAAAAGTAAAATGTAAGATATCATGAATTTGTGATTTCACATGTTCGTATTGGGTCGTGGGATCATCATAAATTTACACGAGCATGTGCATGTCTAGTGCGTTCTGTGGTACCAAGAACCCAATAGCATTCTCCCCCCTGATTTATGAATTCAAGTGGTTCGTTAATCCATATGATCAAGTGGGAGACTAATCATTCAACAATAGTGGAATATGGAGAGAAGTCATTTAATTTCAGTTAATATACATCACATTGTTCCAATATTGGAAGGCTAGAAAACCAATGAAACAAAGGTTTATAAACACTTAAAATACCATACATTTGCACAAAATAAAGACGAATATCTTCCGGACACTAACAAATCAGAAAAAGAAAACATGTGGGTAAGAATAACTAATGACATGCATCTTTTGGATGTTATTCATATGAAATTTTACCTGAGGAAAAGAAAGATGAGATAAATAGTACACGAAAGCTAAAGTGTATCTGAAATATACCTCTGCTTTAGATGATACATCAGATGAACCCAGTTTGCCACATGCAAAGCACTGGTGCAGCTTATATTTACAATTTTGACAGTAAAAGTTTGGAAAGGCCTGCAAAGTTATGATTTGGTTCTATCAAGCCACAGTTGGAAGTTATGAAAAATAATGCTGACATTGAGTTTGGGAATTTATTATGAAATAGGAAGGAGACTGGAGGAAAACAAAATGTGAGGAAAACGGAAGAAAAAGAAAGATATTCCAACATCACCGTGTTTGAATGTGCCAATAAAAAATACTCATTCTCATTGGCAATTATTTTCAGAGGATAATCTATTTCTGCTCACTTCTATTCCAAATAGGAGAGCAAAAGAATTTATTCTGTAAGAGGCAAGAGGGGAGAATTGTCTCACTTTTATTCCCCTTCCCTTCCTTATTTTTTTTTTATTTTTATTTAAAAAAATACTTCCAAACAAGAAGCAAACATTACTTCCATCCTACTGTTTTCTTTCCTTTCTTTTCCCATATAGTCCAAACATAGTAACAGAAGACGGGAAACACAGTGCTTACCTTAACTTGAGCACTAGTGTAGCCAAGAGATTCACAAACTGCATCTATACCAGCCTCTTTGGTTGCATGAAAGGATCTCAGACATCTTCCTTCACAACTGATCATTAAAAAAAACATATTCAATTAAAAATTTGACAAGGCTAATTATTAATAAGTGAGTCTCTTTTATGGTTATATGATAAAGACATACGGAAGTATTTCACCACCATTATCACATATTGCACAAACAGTATCATATCCAATATTTTGCTCTCCATCGGGATCGAGTTCACCATCAGATTGGTCATTCTCCTCATCCTCTGAGTCCACAATAAACTTTGATTCCTTTGTAGGAAAAACATCAGATTGGCCATTCTTCTCATCCTCAAAGTCCCCAATAAACTTTGATTTCTTTGTAGGAAGAACATCAGATTGGTCATTCTCCTCATCCTCGGAGTCCACAATAAACTTAGATTTCTTCGTAGGATGAACATCAGATTGGTCGTTCTCCTCATCCTTGGAGTCCACAATAAACTTAGATTTCTTTGTAGGAAGAACATCAGATTGGTCATTCTCCCCATCCTCAAAGTCCACAATAAACTTTGATTTCTTTGTAGTTAGAACATCAGATTGGTCATTCTCCTCATCCTCGGAGTCCACAATAAACTTTGATTTCTTTGTAGGAAGAACATTCTGCTAATTAATCAACTTAACATTGAACAAGAAAGAACTTCAAAGATCATATAAAGATAAAAAAGATAAAAGGTAACAGTTTACACTGGACTCATGGAAGCCTTCATTTGAACATGCCCTTTCCATGAAATCAAGCAGATACTGTCCATTAAAATAAACAAAATTTTGGAGAAAAATGTCAATTACCAAGAATTCAGAGATGCTTGGTGCAGGTTAAACAGTGAATAATTTACTTCGTAATTCATAATGGACATAGCTCCACAAGTAAGTTGTAAAAGATGGAATTCAGCACAGTAGTTTAGCACATAAATGAAGTAGATGGTAAATCATTCATATTCATGTGGTTAGAAGGTCAAGCATATAAACAAAACCAAGGATTGTACAAAATCGAAGGAGTGAAGCTGGCAGCACAACACCTCAAACAACCTTTTTTTTTATGCCTTTACACAAAGGAAATCAAAGTTTATTGGTATCATCAAATATATTGTGCATCTGGTGCAGGTATTGCCACCAACAATGACAAATAGCATAGTAGTTAGATTTTCAAACAATAAAACAAAAAATCTCAATTAATGGTTCAAATAACTAGAAAAAAGAAATATGGAGTGATTTATGAGTTGCTTCTATCAACTACATAGTTTTTACAGACAGCAAGTACATATATACATATATATCAGATAAATGTATTAACTAAAACGTATTCTAATTCTAATGAAAATAACGCAGGACTTTGAACCTTGGATTTTGTTAAATCTTTATCCCTTTCAACAGCTTCTCTAATCAATGTCACATTACTAAGAAGATCATTCTCGGATGGCACAATATCAAATGAGCTGCAAGACAGGCATTTCATTAATGAATTGAATGGAGTATGGCAGATCAGAAATCTGAAAAGGACAAAAGAAAATGCACACCTAAAGGCCTTCAGCATTTTGACCCAAATACATATTTGAGATTCCTCTGGATTCCATTTCACAAAATGTAAACAATATACTGTGACCAAGATTGCCTTAATTGTACTCTCAAAACACTTTCTTGGTCTTTGGAGAGTTATCCAGCTTTTGTCCTTTGAAAGCACTGAAATCTCAGGCTTCCCAGAGGGAAGTTCAAATCTCCATCCGATTATTTGTTTGTGAATTGTCTGGAGACCGTCGTCATCAGTGGTGCCACGCAAAAATACTTGTGCTTTCAAGCCACATACGGTCTCACTAATGCTCCACAGTAATGTCAAACTAGAAAGTGACACAAACTCTTCCTTTTCATTTTCAAACCAATAACTATCAACAAGATCTGGGATAATTTCACCTTCTTCATCTGATGATGCCATTAGATGTCCAAAGCTATGTCTAGAAAATGTGTGTAATAGGAAACATATAAGTTTTAGTAGTCCATCACTTTCCAATTGTCAAGGATTTAGTAGTCCATCGCTTTAAAGTTAATTTCAATCATGTTAGCCATTTCTTAATTTACCAACAAATTGTCAAGGATTCTGTAGCTGTAGAGAATCAGCAAGGTGCAGTACAATTTTAATTCTAGTGCAGTACACATATGAGTTAAACATGTGGACCTAAACCAACATCAAAACACTAAAGTGAGTAAAAAAATAGAAGAACAAAAGGAGTACAAAATGAGAGAGGAGTTAAAGCAACCACAAACAGAGGTAAAGAATGTACATTAAACAAGGGAACAAAATACCAACAATAAAAAATAAAAAATCATCATCAAATGTAAAATAAAAGTAAAAATTAAACCCAATTACCACCTATTACTTTCCACATTCATGCTCTCAAGCATAGCACATGGATTTACTCTCCAAAATAGAAAACCTCTAAAACCCTCATTTCACACTATGATTCCTTTCTTCCATACTTTTCTAGTTCAGAGAAACCACAATGTTAAAACGTTTACAAAAATACAAAGTGAACTAAAAGATTTTAGAGTACAGAAAAAAAAAAACGAAGAAGCTAGAAATGTAGAGTAGAAAGAAATCACAGTTTTTCTCTGCTAATTTTTTTGGTCTTGAAATTTGGCAATGAGAAGAAGAAGAAGAAGAAGAAATAACAGGTGAACGAACTAACACTGTCCGTATGAGTGCTTTAACCGCAAAAAAATAAATAAATAAACTTGCACAACACGCACCTCTCAAATTTCCTTTTGCTTTTAAAGTTTTCAGAGGAATTTTAATTTTGTTTTCTATCCTGAAAAAAGTACCATCATCATAATAATCCCATGATCACAGCTCACACTGGGATCATGTTACTTAGGAGCAGTCTTCAGAAATTATGGAAAGTTTTGGAAAACGGAAATTTGAATTTTAGTTTATTTTAAATATTTATATATATATATATATATATATGCTTAATTATATTTTTCACCCCAATTCTTATGAAATTTGTGAATTTAATCACTATCATTTATCAATTAATAAGCACAAAAATTTGGATAAAATTTACTAAAAAAAATTAGGAGTAAAATTCAACAAAAAAAAAGTTGAAAATAAAAAAGTCTAATTATGTTATCAATAAATTAACACAGATTAAATTTACAAGTTTCTTAGAAGTCAGAATAAATGTATCAAATTAATTTATTATGGATAAAATTCATCAAAAATTAGAAAGTTAAAGATAAAAAATTAATTAAATCATTTGTATGTGATAAAATTAACTTTAAAGTGTTTATTTTTACTAAAATTTGGATGAGTGGGTTCCCAGAGTTAACCATCTCTTAATGTACCAATAATATAATAATAAAAAAAAGAGAAAAAATTTGCATTCCTCTCTAATTTTATCTTTTTAAAAAGTAAACATCTTAAATTTTAATTTTTCTAAATTAATCATTTAACCTTTATCTCATTTACAAATAGGCATTACGAACTTTAAACAAAGTTTTAGATTCAAACAAAATAACACCTTGAGAGTGGATAATTCAATAAAAATAGTTCAACCATATTTTCAATATAAATTAATAATCATCAAAGATAGATATACTCTGCATTAATGTCTTTGTTGAAAAAAAAAAGTAACACGTAAACTTATGTACATTAAACAAAGGCTTAACCGCTTGAAATTTTACTATAATTTGATATTCCCTTATTTAGGTGGCTAGAAGTACGAACGTGTGTCCTTTCTCTAGAGAATTACTGTATGTTCTTTATTCATAAATGAATAAATTGTATTTTGTTAAATAGTTTCTTTCTCTTAAGAATTATTGTATGTGCTTTATTGATTAATGACTAAATTGCATTTTATTAAAAAAATATTGGCAATTAAATCGGTCAATCAAGTTTTAAATTCACTTTTCATTTCTTTTTAAATGTCTTTTTTTAAGAAAGATTATGGTTTTATTTATCTATTTACATTTAAAATTTAAGATGATATTAATTACTTTTGTTAATATTTAAAGCAAACTTTTCTCGTACATAAAGACTCCAACAATTAATATCATGCATGGGAACAAACAGACACAGAACTCGGATCATTCTACTCTTATCTTCACCAGCTTTCCCGACAATTTTGTGGCAAGAGATGTATAATGTTTTCGCAAAATATGGTTAAATCTGAGAGGTAGTCATCCCTGCAAAACGTGATAAGTGAGGTAAGGGTTTTGCGCGATTCAAAGGAAGGGGAAGGTGTTGACTTCTCTTTAGGCCTGATTCCTTTTATGGCCCAAACAGAGTCCAAAGGTGTTGGGCCTGAGGACACCCGATCTAACTGGGTCAGGTTAATTATTCATTGCTCCCTTCTAGAGATTGACATTGGGACTAAAGGAAGGTTAATTATTTATGTATTTTATGCATCTTCACTAGACTTATTCATGATCCTCCAACAACTTTTATACTTAGTTAGGAAAGATAATAAGATTTTTCTTCGTAATTAATCATAATGCTTGAGAAAGTAATTTATAATAATAAATTATTATGTAAATCGTAGTTATTTAATTTTCCTTCAACTTTTCTTTACTTTATCATGATAATGATGTTAAACTTGGAGTGTGGATTGATTATATTTTATTAGCTATATTTTTTTAAACATATATCGAGTCAATCGATTTAATAAGTGATTCACTGGTTCGACTACTGACTCATTGACTCGATCGAGTCGATTTTATCATGATAATGATGCTGAACTTGGAGTGTGGATTGAGGAAAAAGGAATTATGGGATCAATTGGGGGATTTGTTATAAATACTAGTGCATTGAGGGCTATTTCAATGCAATCCGAGATAGGAGGGATAAAAGGGGGAGATCATCTTACCATAGCACAAGTGAAATGGAACTCTTTGAACACTTTATCAAGTAGATAGAGTGGTGGATATTCCAGCACTTGGTATAAAATTTTCATTGATCAGCCCAAATGATGAGTGCATGAGTCGCATAGACAGGTTTCTACTCTCGAGTGATTTGTTGTTGCACTGGAAAATTTCTTCTCCATGGATAGGGCTGAGGTATATATCAGATCATAGTTATGTTATTCTCAAAGATGAAGGACATGACTAGGCCTAAAGCCTTTTAGATTTTTCAATTGTTGGATGAAACACCCAAACTTCAGAAGGATTGTGACGAAAGCATGGGGTCATAATGTATCTAGGGGATGGCATTTGCTTGAAGTAAGAGAAAAGGTGAGAATTTAAGATTAATACTTAAAAAATGGAGTGTAGAGGTGTTTGGGGAAGTAGATTTGCACATTCAAAACAGAGCATATGAATTACAAGCTTTGGATATGGAGCTGATGGAAGAAAATGTGGCTAATGTGGCTCAAAGTCCAATGTGGTTAATGTGGCTCATATTAACGTCTGGAAAGAGGAGAGGATAAAGGAGAGTATGCTGATGCAAAAGTCAAGGATTAGATGGGCAAGAGAAGGGGGACATCAACACCAAGTATTTTCATGCCTGTGTAAGACACAGGATCAAAATCAATCAACTTATTGCTATAAAGCCACACCAGGGATAGAAAGAGGATGTTAAAGGAGTTAATGAAGGGGTTATCAAACATTTCAAAAAACTTTTTCAAGAGGATCCCATAATAAGAACAAATTTCGATCATGTGAGCTTCAAACAACTTTTAGAGGATGAGAGATTATTTTTTTAATGCCCCATTCTCGAAGGAAGAAGTAAAAGAGGTCATGTCACAACCCATCCTAAGATCGTGTCTGACACACAAACTATGGTTCACCTAGCTTGACCAGCCTAAGGATAATACTATCCTGAGACATAAACATATATTAATACTACAACTAGGAATCACATAGTTCACACATACCATCATAACTTCACAAAACATCATAATTACATAATTAACATATCAGGATTTGCCTGCAACTCACAATAAAGAGATTGCCCTGATCTATATTCATATCCTTATAGTTGCATCATAATGGAGTTATCAAAATATACTCTCCATCACAACCAATAAAGGCCTACCAAAAAGACGAACAAATTCTTGGATAGATTAACAAATCTTAGGAAGTCTGCTACTCAACTACATGTTAATTTGAGGGGAAAGAAAAGAATAGGGTAAATCACAAAGACTCAATAAGAGCATAATAAACAAAGTGGATTGGAAGGAGAAAGAAAACATGGCACGAGTTTTTACATTTAAATAAAAGGTTAAGATGACACTTTAATAACAGTGAAATGCAACCCAACCCGCTTTGTAAAATCTCTTGGGAAATCCATGGAATACAAAAAAAAATCACTATCAAGAATAAAATTTTCTATGAAATTACGTATGACAATCTTCTCATAGTAGTTCACACATAAAGAACTACCTCAATACAAATTAACGTTCGTTGTGGCAAACAGTAATTATAGAACTAAGGCATTTAGCTCCTAGGTTGCATTATCTCTTTGTTGCAGCAAACAAAAAATATATAAACTATGAGTATTCAACCCATAAGCTATATTATCTCTTCGTTGTAGCAAATGAAAAATATACATACTGTGAGTATTTGACCCATAGGCTACACTATTTCTTTGTTGTAGCAAATGAATAATATGCATACTATGAGTGTTCAATCCATAAGCTACATTATTTCTTCGTTGTAGAGAACAAAAAATATATGAGTATCAAACTCATAGGCTACTTTATCTCTTCATAGTAGCAAATGGAAATCAATCAGAATTAAAATACATGGTCAAACTATTAAAAATACATCATCACACCATTAAGGATTAAGTCCAACAAAGGAAAATAAATATTATACTTCATTTTCAAATACTCACATCAACCAAAATCACCAAAAAAGTTTATTTTGAAATTTAATTGCTTCTTCTTAAAACAATTAAAGTGTCAATAGTAGATTAGCTTACTCACAACCAAGGAGAATCCAATCAATCTCTTCCAATGTCGTGGTGTGGAGCAACCAAGAATTTTCCAATGAATCTAAGCATCAAGAACAAGAAATAAAGTGATTACACACAAAATCCCTAAATTTATAAAGCTTAGGGTTTTCTAGGGAACCACAATAACTTTAATATTTCAATTTCCAACACCTTGCACACAACCCATTACTAATCTATGCTATGAAAATAATCATCTACTTCAATGGTTTATGGATTTACCTTAAAGAGCTCAAATAATATAGAATTTTAAAGATTGGGTATTTTCCCTTAACCCCAATCTTCTTCTATGCTTGAGTGCCTCAAGGTAGTAGAGAACTTGATGGTTTGAAATAATGCAGGAAATGAATGGAAAGTGTAAAAGGAAGGAATTGATGATGATGGGAATGGAGAAAGGGAATGTGCGAGAGAGGTGAAGGTTATGTTGTTGGAAAAAGGAAGAAGACCGAAAGAGCTAGGGGGGGTGGAGGGGTTCTCGGGTGCTAAAACAAAAGGGAGGGAGAGGTTTATAGTTGGCCAAATGACCTATTTAGTCATTTATCTTATATTTTTTTTAGTCATTTCATCTTGTTTTAAAATATAAATGACCAAAGTGAACTTTTTAAAAGATAAACCAAAGGACTAAAAAAGCCATTTGGCCTTTAAAGTTTATATTATTATTATTATTATTATTATTATTATTATTATTATTATTATTATAAGTGGAACGGAGTGTTTCAGGTCATATGATGCTTTGAGGGGAGCAAAAGCCTGAGATCAGATGGGCTGAATTCACTTTTTTTTTTTTAAATTATGTTGGGATATTGTTGAATTTGATATTTGTAGGTGTGTGCAGCAATTTCACCAAAACGCTTATCTCCCAAAAGTCATGGCTTCTTCATTTATTGCACTCATACCAAAAAAGATCAACCCACAGGAGCTATCTAAGTATAGACCAATATCCATGATAGGAAGCCTCCATAAAATCCTATCCAAATTGCTTGCTCGCAGAATGAAGATGGTTCTTTGGTAAGTTATTTCAGAGATACAATTAACTTTTTTTTTCCAGGAATGAACTGATAGATTGGGCTAGTTGGACACAAAAGAGTTGTTTTTTTGTTCAAGATAGACTTCGAATAAGCCTATGATGTTGTCAACTTGGATTTCTATCTTGGTATGCAAAAGTCCTGCTTAGGAGTTTGAGGCTTAGAGGAGCTTGCCCAAGTCCTCTTCTTAATAGTGGTGAAGGGATTTTCGGGGCTTTTCAAGAATGCAATGCAGATAGAGCTTTATAGAGACTTCTATTTTGATGAGAATATTGTTGGGAATAATTGTGTATGCCTAATATTCAATACATCATGTAATCAATTTTAATTCTAATAATAAAGAATTGTTATTTCTTTATCATTTTTTATACTGTTTGATAAAAATAGTTGACTTGATAAGTTCCATGATTAAAATTAAATATTTGTTATCATAATAGAGATTATGAAAATGAAAAACAAGTCTCGTATAATTTTAATCTAAATTGTTATTGATCGTAGGATTATTGTGAATAAAACATCAGTAATGTGGATAAATCAATATAGATGTAATCATCTTTATTGGATAAAGATCAATAGATCTCATTTATTAAATTGCATATATAGATGATGTACATATGGTTGTCATCGTTGAATTGACTTAATTGAGAATTCCTAATCATTAATATTACCTTGATATGTCAATAGGAAGTTCTTACGAAGAAATATAATAGTTTCTTTGACCTAAGATTATCATATTAATTAACAAGTTATTTATTATATTTTAATTTTGGAGACCTAATGCCTTAGGCCACTAGTTGAATGAATATTGTATATGATTAAATACTTGTAGAATTAATGATTAATCAAGAAAGAATTCATCAACTCTTAGTAATGAATTTGAGCTCTATGATATAAGTAAGACCTTGGCCAGAACAATATTGAATGAAAGAAGAGAATAATTTCTTAAGTCATTCGTTGGTTAAATGTGTTAACTTATTAGAGTTTGACAATAATATTATACTCTAGAGTTAACCTTGAGCTGTAAATGATGGAAGAAAATACTATATTATTATTCTATTAGTTCTTGAAGGTAAAAGATGTTACTCTATGCTATCCGGACATTAAGAAGTGTTGCTAGATGCCTACATTGATTAGTAAATTAATTATGATTAATTTACCACTGATTTAGTATTGAACCTACAAGATCACACACAAACGAATGTTTCATTCTTTGCAAAAGAAAATCATTTATTTGATAATTAAATTAGAGAATTTAATTTAATCAAATTCATGTTTTAGTGGGATATTATTATATTGTTTGCTAGCACCAACAATATAATTAATATAAACAAATAGTATTATTTTATTAATGAGGAAGTTGTCCACAAAATAAGAATAAGATTCTATCGCTACATATCAGGATCAAATCATATGAACCGTAAGTAGTGATGTGATTATTTTGGAATTATCTTTGCCTTATATGAGGAAGTTTCTTAAAATAAAAACATATGAGATAGTTTTTAGTTTCAAATATAAAGATAAAGAGATAAGGAATTATTTTAAATAAAATCTCTCTTTTTTTAAAAAGGCCCAAATTCATATCTTAACTTATAAATAAAAGCTTCTACCTAAGGGCAAAGAGGACCAAACACAAACTAGAAAATTTCAAGCCTAGTTTTTAGACCTGAATTGTAGAAAGAAGTTTTGCTCTTTAGAGTTTCATTCATCAAAGAGTTAATAAGAGAGATTTGTCTCGGTGTAGAGACATGTAAAGTCTTCACACTATTCAAGAAAAATTTTGTTGCTTCAATAACGCCCATCCGGATACACAAATTTATTTTTATCTATTTATTATTGTTGTATATTTTAAATACAAATACATCATAACTTTCCATTGCAAGTGTTGGAAACACTTGTAGTTGACTATTAGTTGGTATCAGAGCCATGGGCCTTTTGTATTTAAAATTACATTGTGGAATTTGTTTCTCTTCTAAAAGTGAATATTCCTTTTTTCGGTGGCATCAAGCATATTACAATTGTTGTGAAAATATGTGTTTTGTTGAATCTGAAACATGTTGAGATGCATAATCATTGTATTGGATTATTAAATATGTGATATCTCTTGTTTTTAGAATATGTTTGGGAAGAAAGTCTGATCCAAATGTGAACCAGCGTGTGTGTGCTCTTCTTTTTATTACAAAACCTCTTACTAGCTTCATTGTGAATAATAAAGAATATGTTATACTAAATTGTATTGCAATGGTTGTGGATTTTTTGGAGATTGAAATCGTATATGCATAGATTGTGAATAAGGTTGTTGAAATATCTTTGACTTGATTTTTTAAATTTGAAACCTATATTCAATTGTTGGATTATACTTAATGAGTTTTGTATATTTGACATGTGAATCAATATTCTAATATATACTTTAGATTATTATTATATTATATTTTGTATAATATATGATGATTGCAATGAAAGTAAAAATAACATATTGGATTTGGTGTATATGTGATGTATTGAAATATATATTTATTTACTATATATTGGATATATAATAATAAATGAATTTTCACTTTCATGTAAAAATTATATAAATATATATTAAATATGTGAGTGATAAGATGCTAATGTAATATTTATTAGATGTAACCTACTTTCGGTAGCTTTGAAGATGAAAACTATTGTCTTCAACAATCGTTATATAAATTGATAACTTTGGTATAATTGATTATATCAAATGTTGAAATCATGAAAGCATGTCCAATTAAAAGTTAAAGAGTTAATTCATTTTAAGTGAAATTATATGTTGTATAGTTTATAGAATGATTAGGCTCCACACTTTTCATTGTGAAATTGTTCACAAAATATACATTTATATATTGCGATATATTTACTTAGATTCTTAAAAATTATAAAATTAATATCTCATGTATGTTTTTTTTACATGAATATATATATTATATATATGGAGAGAGATTTAAATTATTCTAATAAATTTTATTTTAAATTTAAATATGTTAATAGTTAACAAATAGAAACAAAAAGAGATCTTTTTAAAAAAAAAATTAAATATGCTAATAGCTAATAGATAGAAACAATAAAAAGAATTTTGCTTTTAAATTTAGATATGCTAATAGCTAGAAGATATAAACAAAAAAGGACTTTTATTTAAATATGCTAATAGCTAGACAATTAACATGTATATGTTTAAATGTCTTAACTGTTTTAATATAATTTAAATATAAAATATTTTTTTTATTCCGCTACATGTGTTACGAAAACTCATTTTCTTTCAATAGATAAATTGTATGATTGCAACATATATGGAGATATAGTGTAGTATATAATTTATAGGATTATACTAATTTGTTTTTATTAATATAATAAAAGTTAATAATATGATATTATATCAATCATATGATATATCCTTCTTATTATATATTTCTGCATGGAAATATTTGTTGTTTAATTTATTAATTGGATTGTTGTATTATATTGATAATATATGCAAAAGTTTTATTATATATATATATATATATATATATATATAATATACATTGGATATATTATATGATTACAATATATAGAGATATATTGTAGTATATAATATATAAGATTGTATTAATTTTTTTCATTCTATTCCAAACAACTAATATAAATAAGATTTTGAATTAAAATAATTTAATTCAAGTTACCGTCTTTATGGAAATACATATGATATGGTGATATGTGTTTTATTATATGGTGAAATATTACCTAATCTATTTTATATATTAATACCAGAATATCAGGGAACTTGTAGTTTTAAAAATAAATAGGAGCATGTGGTGCAAATTGTTTTAGTTTATTTTACTACAAGGAACAACTTGACTAACAAGAGACTTGTGATCTAAAAAATAAATTGGAGCAAGTGACGAAAATTATTTTATTTTATTATAAGGAATGATTTGACAACCAGGGAACTTATAATTAATTATTATAGCATATGGTGTATATTTAGAATTAATTTATACTAAATGTTTGGACAACCCGAGGAAGTATTAAATTATTTTGTAGATACCAATAGGATTTACCTGACAACCAATTACTTATTTAGTATGATTTTTTTTCTTCAAAGTGTATGTGATACATCATGTCTTAGAAAAATATATGTACAACTCCATATGTGATATGGAAAGGGCTAGAATGAATCTCAAACACAACAAGGCTTGGGATTGTCCCACTTACATTAAGAGATTGCAAATAGACAAACTTGAGCCAAGGTATGAGAAATGTAGACTCATTGGGTATCCCAAAGAAATTATGAAATATTGTTTATACCAACCTTCTGACCATAAAGTGCTTGTGGCAAGACGAGTAACATTTCTAAAAAGGAAACTTCTTGTAGAGCTAGTCATGGAAAAATGATTAAACTTGATGAAGCTCAAGTTTCCAATTAAATAACAAATCACGAACATGGGATGGACACTAAAAGACCTTTAATGTTTTGAAGTTAACAAAAAGGTTATCACCTCTAATGATTGTGGCTCAAGAACCAGTTTTTGTCCAAGAATAAGTTAATGAACCAATCTTTGGACAAGCTTAAAACCCAATACAAAAGCCTCTTAAAAATATCTACTCGAGTGCATCATGCACTTGATAGATTGAGCTCTATGGTGCAAGATGACACATCCAATGAGGTTTATCATGAGGATGATGATCCCATAAGCTATGAAGAGGCTATGTGAAACTTGGATTGTAAGAAATGACAAGAAGATATGGAATCCAAAATGGAATCAATGAAGATCAGCAAAGTCTGGACTTTAGTTGAAGCTTCAAAGGATATAAAACTAAATGGTTGTAAATGGGTTTACAAGAAAAAGATTGAAGAAGATGGAAAGGTAGAGACCTACAAAGCTTGCCTTGTTTCCAAGGGATATCATCAAAAGGAAGGTATAGATTATGACAAAACATTTTCTCCCGTGACAATGCTAAAATCAATTCAGATACTTCTTGCTATAGCAACATACTATGATTATGAAATATGACAAATGCATGTGAAAACAACTTTCCTTAATGGTGAGCTAAAAGAGGATGTGTATATGACACAACCTGAGGGATTCACATCCTTGTTTGATTATAATAAAGTTTGCAAGTTGCAACGATCCATTTATGGATTGAAACTAGCTACTAGAAGTTGGAACATTCACTTTAACAAAACAATTGAAAAACTTGATTTTGTTAGATGTGAAGAAGAACCTTGTGTGTACAAAAAAAAGTTAATGGGAGTGTAATCATCTTCTTAGTGTTATATGTGGATGACATATTACTCATTGGAAATGATATACCAACAATGCAAAGTACAAATATTTGGCTATCAAAATAGTTCTCCATAAAAGATTTAGGAAAGACAACCTACATTCTAGGAATAAAGATTTATAGAGATAGATCTAAAAGGTTGCTTGGACTCTTCCAATCTATGTACATTGATACCATCCTAAAAAGGTATAACATGGAAAATTCCAAAAAAGGCTATTTTCCAATGAGGAACATTGAAAAGTAGTTAAGACCATTCTTAAGTACTTGAGAAGAACTAAAGTCTAGTTCCTCATTTATGGAGATTCTAAATTAAAATTAAAGGGTTATATTGATGCAAGCTTTGCATCAGATAAAGATGATAGAAAATTTGTTTTAGGTTGTGTTTTCACCTTAAATGGTGGCACAGTAAGTTGGAAATATTTCAAGCAAGCTACGGTGGCAGATTCAGTAACTGAGGCAAAGTATATAATGGTAAGTGAGGCTGATAAGGACATTGTTTGGATGAAAAAGTTCATCTATGAACTTGGTGTGGTTCCTTCAATAGGAGGACTGGTTCCACTATTGTGTAACAATACTGGAACTATCACTCAAGCAAAAGAACCAAAATCACATCAAAAGTCCAAACATTTTTTACAAAGATATCACTCGATTAGAGAGATCATTGGACATGGGGACGTTAAGATTGAAAAGGTAGTTGGAAGGAGAATGCAGCAAATCCATTCACCAAGGCACTTGGCATAAAGGATTTTGACAAGCACAAGTGGGAAGTAGGGATGAAGTTCATGAGTAATTGGTTCTAGGCAAGTGGGAGATTGTTGGGAAACTGTGTATGCTTAAAATCTAATACATCATGCAATCAATTCTAATTCCAATAATAAAGTATTGTTATTTGTTTATCATTTTTTATATTGTTTGATAAAAATAGTTGACTTGATAAGGTCCTTGATTAAATTGCATATATTAAATCTTTTTTTTTTTTTTGAAAAAAACCCGAATTTATATCTCTTTAATATTATAAGTAGAAGTATCTACCTGGAAACAAAAAGGATCAAACACAAGTTAGAAAAGTTCAAGCCTAATTTTTAGACCTGAAAAGTAGAAAGAAAGTTTGTTATGTAGAATTTCACTCATCAAAAAGTTAATGACATATATTGGTCTCGGTATGGATATATGTAGAGTTTTCACGCTATTGAAAAAAATTTATTACTTCAAGAACACGCATGATTCATAAATATATATTTCTTATTTATTATTGTTATATATTTTGAATGTGAAATAGATCCTAATTTTTGGCTCCAATCGTTGAAAATACTTCTACTTAACTATCAAATCCCCACAACTTCATTCTTCAATCGCTGATGACTCGGTCATGGAAGGTGATGTATCTTTTGAAAACCAATGTGTCTTAAAAGCTATAAAGATCAATTTCCACAAAAGAAAAGTTTTATGGTACTAATACGGGTCAAGCCTTTTTACAAACGGGCAGTGTAACGTTGGCATGCTTCCCTTCAAATTCTTGGGTCTACCCAAGAAGAGTTGCAACTTGTGGTCCTGTTATTGAGAACTTTCAAACGAGGTTGGTGGTATGGAAAGGTAAGCACCTGTCTGTGGGAGGCAGAATAATGTTAATTAATTCAGTGTTAACTAGCATTCCCTTGCATTATTTCTCCTTCTACAAGGCTTCGAAAAAGGTGATACAAAAACTAATAAGCATCCAGAGAGGAGGTTTCTGTGGGGTGGAAAATCAGCAGATCAAAAAATCTCGTGGGTTAATTGGGACCAGGTTTGCCTCCCAAAATCAGAAGGTGGTCTATGGGTGAAAAATATTATAGTGGTGACGGGTGCTTACGGGGAAGAATGTTATATGGTTGAACCTAATATATTCCCTCAACTAAAAATATGGGTGCCTCCTCTGCCCATTCATTATGGTGGAGGGATATTTTTGAATCTGAATCATCGTGACATGTGTCCGGCACCATGGTTATCATATAACATTGTTAGAAAGCTTAGGACTGGATCTAGCATTAAATTCTGGAAAGAATGATGGTTAAGGGAAAGACCTTTATCAAAAGATTATCCTAGACTGTTTCAAATTGTGGAGGATAAAGATACAACCATAGTGGACAAAGGAGGATGGCTTGATGATGCTTGGGTTTGGAAGAGAAGACTTTTCGCATGGGAAGAGGATTTGTTATTTGATTTGCTACAATAGTTACAACTACATGGGATACATCCAAATCTAGAAGATTCATGGAATTGGAGGCTTAACTCGGCTAACATTTTTTCGGTTTCATCTGCTTACAAAGGGATTTCTTCATATGACTCAAAGTTTGAGGGGAGGAGCTTTGGAAGAGGTGTCCAAGCTATTCTGGAAAACAAAGGCTCCACCAAAAGTCCTTATTTTCTCATGGAGATTGTTGTTAAAAAAACTTCTAACTATGGAACAACTATATAGAAGAGGAGTGGAAGACATAAATTTGCAGAATTCGTGTGTGTTTTGTAGGGATGAACAGAAGGACCAACAACACCTTTTTCTTAGATACCCAATGATTTTTGAGATATGGCAATAAATCTTTGGATGTCTTGGGATTTCTTTTGTTATACATAATGATATAGTTCAATTATATGTTCAAATGGGAGACTGTTGTCATGGAAGGAAAATGCTGACAACAAAGTGTATTTTTTGGCATGTGACATGCTGACGCATTAGGTTATCTAGGAACAAAAAAATTTCAGAAACAAAAGTGTTGAAATTGCTACAAATTTCTAGAATATTCTTAAATATAATATGTATGAAAATGATAGAATATCCTAGAACTATAGTGTGTATGAATATGGTAGAACAATCTAGAACTATAATGTGTATGAATATGGTAGAACAATCTAGAACTATAAGTGTATGTATAAGATAGAAGAATCTAGAACTATCATGATACTAATCTATCATGAAAACTCTAGAAAGACCTAAAGTAATGTAGAAACATTCATCACCATTGAGAGGTTGGTGAATTGAGCCTATAAATAGGCAATTGGTATGTTGTAATTGATCATTCAAGAAATCAATGACATAGCCTTCTTTCTAAAACAATTCTCTAAAATTATCAACTATCAACTATCATCTAATCAACTACCAACATTGGTATCAGAGCTATGTTCGGTCATACATTGGGTGTAGTTATATTACCTACCTACCATTCCAAAATCCTCCCAACTACTTCAAAAATTTCCTTTGTACTATTAATCCACTCCAATAATATTTTTTCTAAGCTATGGATAACACTACTCAATTGTCAACTATTTTTGTTCATATCTTCAATGATGAAAATTATGATTTCTGGCGTGTTAAAATGGAAACATATTTTTCATCTCAAGATTTATGGGACATAGTATAAGAAGGCTTCACCGTTCCCGCGGATACTTCTGCTCTTAATGCATCTCAAGAAAAAGAGTTGAAGAAAAATAAACAGAAAAATTCAAAGGCGTTGTTCACCTTGCAATAAGTGGTGACTGATCCAATTTTCCCAAGAATTATGGGAGCTAAGACTGCCAAAGAAGTGTGGAACACATTGCAAGAGGAGTTTCAAGGAAGTGTTAAGGTACGTGCTGTTAAACTTCAATCTCAAAGAAGAGATTTTGAACTATTGAAGATGAAGGAGTCTGAGACAGTTAAAGATTACTATTCTAAAGTTAAAGAAATAGTTAATCAAATGAGAGCTTTTGGGGAAGATATTCTTGACAAGAAAATTGTTGAGAAAATTCTAATTACTATGTCCCAAAAGTTTGACCCAATCGTGACAACGATTGAGGAAACCAAAGATCTGTCCACTCTATCAGAGACAGAACTTGTGGGCTCTCTTGAAGCATATGAGCAAAGACTGTATAGGCATAAAGAAGATACACTTGAAAATGCCTTCCAGTCAAAGTTTAAATTTTAGCCCCAAAACAAAGAAAATGGAGGAAAGAAAAATTATGGAGAAACTTCCAGAAGAAGAGAAGGTTCTAGGAATTTCCTTAAGAACAAAACAGATAAAAATCCTCCATGCAATATATGCAAAAAGCAAGGCCACGCAGAGAAAAATTGTTGGTTTCGTAATATGCCACAATGCAACCATTGCAAGAAGTTTGGGCACGTAGAGAAAAATTGTCGCAACAAAAATAGGCATCAAGCTAATATCGCAGAGGAGAATGATCAAGAACAATGTATGTTCTATGCCACTCAAGACTCAATAAAAGAAAAGGGAGGAAGCTGGTATTTAGATAGTGGATGTAGCAATCACATGGCCAAGGATGAGACTATTTTCAAAAGCATTGATGAGTCTGTCAAAGTCAAAGTTTGACTGGGAAATGGAAGTGTGGTTGTATCAAAAGACAAAAGCACTGTCATGGTGGAGAGATATAAAGGTACGCGACTCATCCATGATGTCTTACTAGTTCCCAGCCTAAAAGAAAATCTTCTAAGCATTGGCCAAATGATGGAGAGAGGCTACACACTTCACTTTGAAGGAGGTGTATGCAAAATCTTAGACAACAAAAATAAAAGGTTTGAGATAGCCCAAGTAAAGATGAATAAGAGCAATAGAAGCTTCCCTCTAAATTTAAAATATGCAACAAGCATTTCCATGAAGGTACAAGTTGATGATTCATGGCTATGGCATCGAAGATTTGGCCACTTCAACACACATGCCTTGAAGTTGTTACATGAGAAGAACATGATGAGAGATCTTCCAAGCATAAAGGAGAACAATGAAGTGTGTGAAGGATGTCTCCTTGGTAAGTAACACCGATTTCCTTTCTCAACAAGCGGAGCATGGAGAGCGAAAGATCTATTAGAGCTGATACATACGGACGTCTGTGGACCAATGAGGACGCCATCACATGAGAACAATAGGTACTTCATACTCTTCGTTGATGACTTCTCTAGAATGACATTGGTATATTTTCTAAAAGAAAAATCAGAAGTCTTTGGAGTATTCAAAAAGTTCAAGGCCCTTGCTGAAAATCAAAGTGGAAAATGGATAAAAGTACTAAGAAGTGATCGCGGCAAAGAGTACACCTCTCGCGAGTTTGAAAGATTTTGTGAGGATGAAGGCATTGAGCGTAAACTTACAGTCGCATATTCTCCTCAACAAAATGGAGTGTCTGAGAGAAAGAATCGCACAATTATGGAAATGGCTAGATCGATGCTCAAGGAGAAGGGACTACCTAACACATTCTGGGCTGAAGCAGTCTACACTGCTATTTACATACTCAACAGATGTCCAACTAAGTCTATAAAAGACAAGACTCCAATTGAAGCTTGGAACGGGAAAAAGCCATCAGTAAAGCACCTAAGGGTCTTTGGATCTATATGCTACATTCATATTCCAGACGTGAAGAGGCACAAGCTTGAAGACAAGACTATACGAGGTATCTTCCTTGGGTATAGCAATATCTCTAAGGGCTACCGTGTCTACAACTTACAAACTAAGAAACTCGTCATCAGTCGAGATGTTGAAGTTGATGAGTACACTTCTTGGAATTGGGATGAAGAAAAAGTGGAGAAGAAAGTTCTTATACCCGCTCAACTACCTCAAGAAGAAGCTAAGGAAGAAGACCCAGGTGAACCACCTTCACCTCCACCACAACAACAAGATCAAGAACTATCATCACCAGAGTCTACTCCAAGACGAGTAAGATCTTTGGTGGACATATATGAAACCTATAACTTGGCCATACTTGAACCTGGAAGCTTTGAAGAAGCATCAAAGCAAGAAGTATGGGTCAAGGCAATGGAAGAAGAGATACAAATGATCGAGAAAAACAACACATGGGAGTTAGTAAATTATCCCCATGGAAAAGATATCATTGGGGTTAAGTGGGTCTATAAGACAAAGCTCAACCCTGATGGCACCATACAGAAACACAAGGCGAGGCTAGTAGCTAAGGGTTACTCATAGCAACCCGGAATTGACTACAATGAGACATTTGTACCAGTAGCTCGTCTTGATACCACAAGACCTCTAATAGCTCTTGCGTCACAAAAAGGATGGAGTATCCATCAACTAGATGTCAAATCCTCCTTCCTTAACGGCGTACTTGAAGAAGAGATCTATGTGGAGCAGCCACAAGGATTCGTGTCTGAAGGCAAAGAAAGCAAAGTGTTAAGACTAAGAAAAGCACTCTATGGTTTGAAGCAAGCACCTTGAGCATGGTATAGCAGAATCAATCAGTATTTCATGGATCGAGGATTCAAGAGGAGCAAGAGTGAGCCTACACTTTACATCAAGTCTCAAGCTACACGGCCTGACATAATGTATACTACAAGTCTTCTATCAAGATTCATGCAAAGCCCAAGTCAAATACACTTTGGAGTAGGAAAAAGAATTTTGAGGTATCTACAAGGAACAAAAGAGTTCAATATATGGTATACTACCGAAACCAACTCAGAATTAATTGGCTACATCGACAATGATTGGGCAAGTTCGGCAGATGACATGAAGAGTACCTCTGGCTATGCTTTCTCACTAGGATCGGGAATGTTCTCTTGGGCGTCGAAGAAGCAAGCTACAGTAGCATAATCAACAGCAGAAGCAGAGTACGTGGCAGCTGCTGAAGCAACGAGTCAAGCTATATGGCTTTGTAGGATACTTGGAGACATGGGAGAAAAACATGATGAGCCTACTAAAATCAACTGCGACAACAAATCAACAATTGCAATGGCGAAGAATCCAGTTCATCACAGCAGAACAAAACACATAGCAATCAAGTATCACTTTATCAGAGAAGCTGAAGCAACTAAAGAGATCAAACTCGACTACTGCAGAACAGAAGATCAAATTGTAGACATATTCATGAAGGCGTTGCCGAGACCAAGATTTGAAGAATTACGAGCTATGCTCGAAGTCACAAAAATTTGCATCAAGGAGGAGTGTTGAAATTGCTACAAATTTCTAGAATATTCTTAAATATAATATGTATGAAAATGGTAAAATATCCTAGAACTATAGTGTGTATGAATATGGTAGAATAATCTAGAACTATAATGTGTATGAATATGGTAGAACAATCTAGAACTATAAGTGTATGTATAAGATAGAAGAATCTACAACTATCATGATACTAATTTATCATGAAAACTCTAGAAAAACCTAAAGTAATGTAGAATCATTCACCACCATTGAGAGGTTGGTGACTTGAGCCTATAAATAGACATTTGGTATGTTGTAATTGATCATCCAAGAAATCAATGACATAGTCTTTTTTTTAAAACAATTCTCTAAAACTATCAACTATCATCTAATCAACTACCAATAGAAAGGCTAAACAAGGAGGACATTTTGGATCAGATTAAAACATTACCATGGAAATTTACTCATCTAAGCTCAATGATCTCAGATTTTGTCTTGCTATGTGAGAGAGATATGTTTTGTTTTTTTGGGAAAATGGTATACTGCTGGGGTAATGGGTAAAACGTGGATGCTATACTTTTTGAGGTTTGCTATACATGTTGTATAGCTTGGAAAGCTAGAACAATTTGTTTGTAATTTTTGTTTATGATTAATATAAATTCTTGTTTACCTTTTTAAAAAAACTTTTGATGACTATATGCTTATTTTTCATGTACGTAGTGCATACTCCGTAAAATGCATGAGATGATTTTTTTTTCTTTTTTGTGAGAGGCCGAATGATTTTTAAATTTCTGTAATAATATATAAACAAACTTATATACACAGTTTAAAAATATTTGATATGTTAATCATGTTTTAAGAATTTGGTTATTAATAATGAGAATTTATAATTACTAAATCAACTGCAACTATTCTTAGTTTTAAAAAGTTGTTATAATTATGATATTTTTAAAAATTTAAATTCTATTTTATATGATTAAAATTAATAAATAACAATTTAATTATTTAATCTTAAGTATTACTTCCTTTTGACTCATATAAAAAGGAATAACTAATTTCCCACTAATTAAGAAAGATAGTTTATCTTCTAAAAAAAAAATTACTTAGACACTATTTGATTTTACTAATATCATCTAAAAAATTAGACTATTCCTAAAATATCCTTTATTGAAACATGAATAAAGAAAAGTCATTACAAATAAAGTTATAATTAAAAGAAGAGAATTTTTTGAAATGATATCATTAAATAGGGATGAAATTAATTATATTTACTTATATTTGAGTCTGAGATATAAAATAATTTTTTTATCTATAAAAGTTAGATTTATTTATATTTGAGTATATAGCGAGTCCTATTAGTTTTAGAAAAACATGTTAGACATTTTAAAAAATCAAAAAGTTTTAGAATACATTTATAATAATTATTTAATAATTAAAATCAATAAATTTGAAAGCATTAATTTCACCAAAAAAATAATTTATAGATTTTTTAAAACGCTGAACATTTCAAGAGAATATTTCTAATTAATAATTTTAAATAATTGAAATTAATAGATTATTTAATTTAAACTATTCGTGGTTTCAGTATAGCATTTATAATTTATTTTTAAAATTTTAACAAAGAATTTACAACAAATTTTAAATAATTAAGCTTATTAAATTTAATTTAATCGTATAATTTCAACAATTTCCATTTTCAGTAAAGTAATTAAAACGTTTTTTAAAATTTCGAAAAGTATTTATAATAATTTTCAAAGAATTAAAACTTAGGAATTTTGAAATTATTTATTTAACCTGAAAACACACATATAAATTTTAAATAATTAAAATTAATAACTTTGAGTTTAATTAATTATTTAATGTATAATATTCATAGTTTCAATAAATCATTTATAACAATTTATAAAAGTTTAAAATTTTACAAAATAAATTATAGCAACTTTTAAATAATTAAATTTCAACTATTCATGGTCAACTATTCATGGTTTCTATGAATTATTTGTAATTTTACTTTTTAAAATTTTAATATATATATATATATATATATATATATATATATATATAACAGCTTTTGCATAATCAAAATTATTTAATTTTAACTTAACTATTTTATTTTAAAAATTATCAATTTCAATAACTTTTTTTTATGTTTTTTAAAAGTATAAAATTTTAATATTTGTAATAATTTGAAATAATTAAAAATAGTAAATTTGAATTTAATTTTATAATCTCAGTTATTCAGTTGCAATAAAGCATTTATAGCATTTTTTAAAAGTTTAAAATTTCAATATAGCATTTATAGTTTTTTTAAAATAATTAAAATCAGTAAATTCATAATTACGAAGTTAACCACAATTGTTTTTTAATTTCAGAAAAAGATATATATATATATATATATATATATATATATATATATATATATATAATATTTTTAAAAGATTAAAATTATTAAATTTAAATTTAATTATTTAATCTCACCTATTTTCATTTGTTAAAAAAATTTATAACATTTTCTAAAATTTAAATTTTTTATAAAGCATTTTAATAATTTTAAATAATGAAAACTTATAAATTTGAAATTACTTATCTAATCCTAAGCTAAGAAAATCATTTCCTATAATATTTTTTCAAAAAGAAAACATGACTAGTGCATATAACAGGTTAAGTGAATCAAAAGTAAGTACATGATTGAGTTACGTAACTAAAACAAAACTTCATAATTAAAACTTAATAGTGGAAAACTATTATGATTACAAAAACTTCAATATTCGAAAACTAAGACTCCCATTTTAGTGAATCTTTAAGACTTCTAAAACCTTAAGTCTCCCCCTCTTTTTGCAACACTCCCATGTCTCCATCTTTCTTCATAGCTCACTTAACAAACCTTCAAACTGTCTCTATCTCTGCTACATCCACAAGAGTAAACATAAGTACGACACTACATATTACAATATCATTATATGATGAGTTATATTTAGTAGCTCACTAAAATTGAAATGGACTTCTACCTATTAGAAGAAGACTACCTTTCATTCTTACTTCCAAAACCTTAATTACTCAAAAACTAAGACTCTATCGCCGTGGATATTAAGACTCCTGTGTTTTAACCCTTTACAAAACCTTAAACCTTTCCTTTCCCCCTTAGTAGGACCCTCCGTATCCCCATATTTTCTTCATAACCCACTTAACTAACCTCCCAACTCACCACTAAAAAAAACGGATTCAACGTCGCAAGTTCAACGTCGGTCCTTTGAAAATCGTTATTATTTTTAAAACAATGACATTTTGTAAATATAATAAATATTTTAAAGACGGTCTTTACGAAAACCGTCTTCGTATGTTGAAACCATAATCCAAGGATGATTTTTTCACAAAACCGTTGTTGATATCAAGTATTCAAAGACGGTGGTTTTGAAAGACTGTCTTTGAATAAAGACCACTTTTTAGTTTTACCTCTTTTGGTTTGGTTTCCACCGCATGAAAATGTTGTGGCTGATGAGATTCTAGGTCATTCTCCTCTCCCCCTCCCTCCAATCCTTCCAGCCCGTCGAAGCCATCCACTCCTCCGTCGTGCCTCTTCTTCCGCTCCACCGTGTTGCTTCTTCATTGTGAGATCGGGAAGCCTCAAGCCCGCGGAGGCCCTCTTGCCACTGAAAGAAGGACCCGATGGAACCGACGGCGGCAACCATGACTCCACGTGCGGAGATGGTAGGTGGGGTCAGTGGATGAAAGGACCACTCGTGAGAGCATTCTCTATTTCTTCTTCTTCTTCCTTGTCCTCTTGCAAGAACAAAAAGTCTGATCTGAGGTTGCTTCTTGGCGTGTTGGGTGCTCCACTCGCCCCCGTCCACGTGTGCACCACGGACCCCTTCCCTTACCTCAGCATCAAAGACATCCCTGTTGTTAGTCCCCTCTTCTTGTTAAGTTGGTTATATTTATAGATCATATAGACCTATGTTAAAAAATTGTTTCATTCCTCTTAATTAGTTCAGAAATTATTTTTCAGAAACACAAAAAAACTTGTTGTTTTACATAACCACTTCACAATTCAGATGCTTTGTTGCTTACGATGTCTCACAAGCCTCCAACATTTCGATTTGATCCTTGTTCTTCCAGGGAGTAAGAAAAATGTTGAGAACCACAAATGATAGTGTTCTAGGAGACTATGAGTTCAGTTGCGCCTTTGCTCTTGTATTAGGGTTTCAGGTTTCCAAATGATTCAAACGAAAATTTACAAATAGATCCAATTCTTTATTTAAAGGTTGATTCTTTATTTTATTTTTGAGAAATAAGTGAATCTATAAGTTGATATTTGCAACTTCATGCAGGAAATTCCCCTCAAATCCTCTAGATTCATGTACAACACGGATAAGACTTTTAGATGAAGTTGGGTGTAAATTACTGTAAAGTGTCTAGAAATAATCTTTTCAATGGTATGCCAGGTGAAACTGAAAAAATATAGCAACATGAAAATCTATACAAAATTCAACAATCATCAATTCTACATGTGCAAAATGCAGCTTGGCTAGGCAATGTCGTGCATTTATCCAGAAAAAGCAAATACATAGACTGTATATGTACAAATTTGTCAGAATTTTCATGCTATTACCTTGGTCAAGTTATATACTACATTGAAATCACTCCCCTGCATCCAAAAGAGAAACAAAGCCCCTGCTCTATAGCTATCCTTTGATGCCATCTGATTCTATTAACAAGAACATGCCAAATTAAAAAAGAAAAAGAAAAATAAAGCCGCATTTGTAAGTAGATATTATCATTATTATGTCATGTTAAGCATTCTGTTAGGTCACATTTGGAAAATTGAATTGGAAAATGTGTGTGAATGAGTATTATCACTTTTTTGATCTTGTAGGAGACTTTTTCTGCTCAGTACATATTAGAGAAATACATTGCTGCTAGTGGAGGGCAAAGGCTTCAGAATTCGATTAACAATGCGTATGCCATGGGAAAGGTGAGGATGATAGCCTCTGAGTTTGAGACCGCAAACAAGGTCCTGTGAGCCCGTGAGACTTGTTGAGTTTGATTTGACTATGAAAAGAATAAGAAATTTTATAGTGTTCCTCTTTGAACTTACTCTGTACTTCTCCCTTTTGAATGATGCTTCCTATCTGAAACCACACATTAAAATTAGGGTAAATGCTGCTGCTTGATTTTATATATATATATATATGAAAATTTTGTATTTTCCAATCAAGAGTGTATTGCTAGTATACTTCTTATCCTCAAATTCAAAGTTTATATTCACTTGCTCATTGTAATTCTTTAAAGATACTGCGACAAAAATGAAACAATTGTGTTGAGATAACTCACAGCATTGGACAATTGAGATGCAATGCCTTGTTCATGATTACATTCTATGTGTTGTTGTCACGTGTCAAGTTAAAAGTGTAAACAGTGCCAGTTAAAATTGGAAAGTTAATGCCTCTAGAACTCATTAACAAATATACTACTTTATAGTATGAGCCATATAGCCATTTTTATATAGAAATTTATATTTGCAAATTGTATTATGGTTGTTCTGATACTGCTTATATTGTCACAGGGATTTTTACTTCTCCAAGTTCAGGGATAAGCAAAGGTGCACTGGCTGGAATAGTCTTAGGTGCAATTGCCTTCGCAGTTACATTATCTGTAATTGTTGACATTCTTATATTAAGAATATGCTTAAAAGATTATCGTACACCTTCCAAACGGACAAAAGGTGAGTACCTTATAATGAATAGCCTAGTCTATTACTTTTTCCTCTCTTTGACTTGTTTTCAATGCCCTGGCTCTGTCACCAACAGAAGTCTAGATGTCACTGCACATAATTTTATTTTGACAACATATTCTAAATTTAATTTTAAAACATCATCATTTAGAATGGCTTTATGTTTTCATATTAACCTTTTGGGATTGTTCCTGTTGCCATGAACTTTCATATTTTGAAGAAATAAATTGATTTCCTGAAAGAACTACAAGAAGCATATATATAGTCATCTTTTGCTAATGAATATAATCTTCAGAATATCAGAAGCCTTCTCTTTGCTATTAATCATGTCCTGACTCAAGATAGATTTGTCTATGGAAAATAAATATCTGATTAGACATTTTATTCCATTACATATACATGATATTATGAAAAAATATTTAGTATAATAATTTTATGAAAAAAAAAATTAGTATCTTTATGTACTGTACTTATTGCAAGTGGCGATTCATTTAAAAGTATAATGAACGTTGTTACAAAAAGTATGAATATATATGCTTGTTATTTACGTTATCAAATGTAAAAAACAATTTAAACTCTAGTTCAAATATTCATCTATGAGCCGCATAGATTTAACTTACAGTTTCAAGCAAATATACTTTTTCCTATATTTTTTGTCATACTACTTTAAAATTACCCGCTCTTAGTTAAATTAACTGTCTTCCTGTTTTGTACTTGGAGGTGAGAATGAAAAAATTATTACTATGAATTACTGATGCTAACCATATCTAATTTGTTGTTAACTTATAAGAATGAGCTGATTGAGATATATCTTAAGCATAGCCTTCTATTTGTTTAGCAGAATCAAGGATCTCAATAATAATTGAAGATATAAGATCATTTGATTATGAAGAAATGGTTGTGACTACAAACAATTTTAGTGACTATGCACAAATTGAGCAAGCGCGTTATGGGAGGTTTTTTAAAGGTTTTCTTCCAGATGGTACTGTTGCTGCCATAAAACGTGCACAAGAGGGTTCACTGCAAGGTGAGAGGGAGTTTCTCACTGAAATACAGTTGCTATCAAGGTTACATCACCGCAATCTTGTGTCTCTTGTTGGATCTTGTGATGAAAAGGGTGAACAGGTAAAATTTGGTTTAAAGTTCAGAAACGTAAACTCAACAAAATTTGTTATATTAAAATATTTAGTTATTTTTTATTCTTTGATTTATTTTTTGGAATTTCTAATTTTTGTGAATCCAATTAGCTTTCTGTCTTGTGTTAGTTCCATGACGATATGGTTTGTACCAAGAATAGGATGTTGATTATAGTTGAAAAGTCGTCTTAATTATGGTACCCCTAGCCCACCTTAGTTGGGGCCTAAAAATGTTGTCGTTATTTTTTAATTTTTTTTTAAAAAAATACATTCTAAGACGGTTCTTTGAAAAACCGCTTTAGATTGTAGATATTCTAAGACGGTTGAAAACTGTCTTAGAATCGTAAATTTTTTTAATTTTTTTTAAAATTTATATTCTAAGACGATTCTCTGACCATTCTAAGACGGTTATTTTTCTGAGAACTGCCTTAGAATGTGTAATTTTTCTAAGACGGTTATTTAAGACCCGTCATTGAAATTTATGATTTTCAATGTCATTCGCTACAAAGACGGTTCAAAACCATCTTTAAAAGGACCATATAATCGATGTAAAATCATCTTTTTGCAGTAGTGATTGTTTATTGCGATTTTCCTAAGAACTATCTTAGAATGTGTAGTTTTTCTAAGACGGTTATTTAAGACCCGTCATAGAAATTTTTTATTTTCAATGCCATTTGCTACAAAGACGGTTCAAAACCATCTTTAAAAGGGCCATATAATCGATGTAAAATCATCTTTTTGCAGTAGTGATTGTTTATTGCGACCACAAGTGTAAAGACACAACAAATTACAATAT
This sequence comes from Glycine max, assembly GCF_000004515.6. Classification (NCBI taxonomy): domain Eukaryota; kingdom Viridiplantae; phylum Streptophyta; class Magnoliopsida; order Fabales; family Fabaceae; genus Glycine; species Glycine max. The sequence continues at coordinate 31,242,332 of NC_016090.4, read as the reverse complement.
CATTAATCATTATATTATGAGTGTTCTTCTTCTTTTTAGCTCGCACCTCATTTACAAGCTTATCCACGATAGAGTCAAATATCTTCTTGGTGTTGGTTATACCTATTAAAATAGGAGAAAATAGAGGGGTAGTTGAGTGCAAACCATGTGCTTATATAGTTTATTATATTAATTGTACATAAATAGAAAATATTTGGTTTAGATTATGTGCCTATATAAACCGTAATTATTAATAGAATCAGAATATTATTTCTGATTACGAAACTCTTCCCTCAACTAGAAGCTCAACTCTCATCTTATTACAAGAAATTTTATTCCCAACAAATAAATAAAAACATATAAATTGAGTTCCACCAAAAAATAAATAGTTTGAAAAGCAAGTTAGGGGTGTTGGAGAAATCAGAGAAAGTTTCTAGGAAGAAATATCTTTTCCAAATAGCTGGAATGGTCATCAGTTAGAAAGAAAATTCATGACAAACATAACAAGGTTCGTTCTTCTTGAAATCACATTTGGAAGCTTCAAACCAATAATGTTGGAGACTCAAATTATTTAAACTTTAAACTAATGCATCTGGAACTACTAAAAAATAAGGTTTCAACATCGTCTATTTAGGACTTTCAACATCAGTTAATAACCGATGTTGAAAGTATCAACGTTGAAAGTATTCTCGTTAACATCAATTTTTAAAAACTGATGTTAATATAAAATTACAACATCGATTATTTAAATAACTGATGTTATATAATAAGACTTATAAAAAAAAGTTATCTATCTTCATATTAACATCAGTTTTTTCTAAAACCGATGTTAATATATGCTGACAACATTAGTTTTTAATAAAAATCGATGCATCGGTTTTCCTAAAAAGTCGATGTTGTTTTATACACATCAACATCGGTTTTTTACCAAAACGGATGTTGTCTTTTAGGTTTTTTTTTTTAATATGGTGTCTATTTTTTTAATAACCCCAAAATTAACCTGCAAATTTTAAAAACCAGACCACAACATATCATTTTCATTCTGTTTTGAAATAGTTTTTACCAGAAATTCCATGGTTAATTTATTAATTACCATGAATTAAAAGAATATTTAATGATAATGATACATGAATTGTAAAATAACTAAAGTACAATTTGAAAATTGCCTAAACACTAACTAGTTGTTTCATTTTTAACTTCCAAATAAAAGTTTGCCCACTAGATGCGAAGCGCCTTCAATCTCTCTGGTTCCAATGGTCTAGCATCATTGAAATACTGCATGATAAAACATAAGTCAATAATATATAATACCAATTATAACAAAAATGAAATTAGTATGAATTAAACAATTACCGTTTCCTAATTATTCTTGAAACTTCCTAAGATTATAGTGACATCCAATGCATGACATAATACTCACACTCAGTGTTTCCTTTTTGTCTATTACACTAAATATATTATGAAATGTAGATATTCAATATTAAGTACAAATTAGTGTAGACAATATTAAAATATAACTAGAATCAGTAGTGAAATAACTTACTTTAACAACAATCCATCTAGCAGCAGCCTTGGATTTACTTTGTGGAGTATCATCAAGTTCTTTCAAAGCACTGTTGAATACAAACATGAATGTGTATTGTACGATTAAAATATTGATGTTCCCGACTAATGCTAATGCAAATGTATTGAAAAACAACACTGACCTATTAATTATTCCTTTGAGGTAGTTGTCTGGTCTATTATGCAACGAACACAACCAGATGACAACATTTTCCTTAGGCAAAATGACAACCATTTGCCAATGTGCATTCAGTGGAAAACAATATAAGTTATTATACTATTATACATTAATTAAATTCGTTTGTTCAGTTTAACTTACCCATTTAGGTAGGCTCCTAGGTACACATCCCTCATTGAATTCTGTACCTAGTTCTTAATATAACTTTCTGATTCAAATTGCGATTGCTCAGATCTTTGTATAGACTGTGGCTCGAGGAATCCATACACATTGGCATTCCCCGCTCACATACTTGTCTCAGTCATATGCCTATTGTTGTTAAAATAGAGTAAATTATGTATGAATTTAAAACAATAAGTTAAGTAGTAAGCAATAATGTAAACTGATTTACAGAATCCACAACTGTATAACAGAGATGTTGAGACATTGACCATCGTGTGCAATTTCAGATAGATCTTTATGCTTTATGTAAAAGGGGAAGTTTCCATTATATACCCCAAACACGGTAGCATCCCACATAACCTGCAACAGCTTCAAAAAAAGTTATTGGATGGTCAATGTCATCAGATATAGAGGATCATCGACATCACGATCCGGCCTATCTGTAGGTTTTACGGGTCCCACAGCTCCCTGTTTATCCAACATAGTTAATTAACATAATTTAATTACAGTGAACATTTTAATTGAAAAAAAGAAGCATTTAATGACACTAAAATACATGTTCTTGTAAACGCTTGACAAGATGTGTCGGCTAAACAAGGAAGGTGTTAAGTGTTTGTTCCACTAACTTAACCTCTTCAGTGGGTACAAGAATGGGAGCATCTGCATCTCTAACCTCCTCAACACCAACCTTAACTTGATCATGCAGCAAAGGAATGTTATGAATGGTTGTGGATCCCTCATAAAGTCTTCTTAGGGCAACCAGGCGGGGAGGATTCTCTTCGATGTACAACCCGCATTTATCTGAGTCACCCGTGTCTAGATCGTTCCCTGACGGATTAACACAACTCTTCTTTATGCTGACACAAGTAGCTAAAGGACCAACCTCAGGCTTAGGAGGCAGTGCGAGTCCCTGTGATTGCATCTGCGACTGAAACTGAGACTGCATCTGGCTGAAGGATAACATTAGTTGTCGAGTCACTTTTTCTGTGATTGACTCCTCCAGTTGGTCCCTGATTTGTTACGTCAGCTACTCCAGGTCTTCGGGAGCCATGGAGGAAGACGTGCGGGAGGTCCTTGGAGTCGCTCCAAAGTATTGCTTGATCGTGACACCGGCTCCAGTAGCATGTACACTACCAGGGTGTTCTAGTTGCCTAATGGTAGCAGTCAGTACATCTTGACGTCCATGGACGACAAACGAACCCTGTGAGGCCTGCTCCTCCAATGAATCCTATAAAGAATACATTTATTGGTTTACTCAATCACATAATAAACATAAATAATTACAATTATTAATTGAAAGTGACTTACAATCTTCTTAGCAATTTTCTTTGCTGTCTCAGACGTCATTTGGCCAGTTTTCTTTGTGCGAGCCATCTTCCACTTCACGTGTCGTCTGATGGGAGATAGAGAATCAATCACGATGTCAATGCTTCTAGATTGAGTAGCTTCCTCCATTTTTCTCTTTCTCTTCTCATCCATAAACTTATTTTTTAAATATTCATAACCCCCACGAGACAACACGTGAGAAGTAGTGTTTTGTCTCTGGATGGCCTGTGCCTTCTTTCGTACATCCTGTAGAAATTAAACATTATTGAAAGTTATCATTACAATGTATAACAGAAAGTGAATTTACAGTTTAAAACAATGAAAATAACAAAGTTCCCTCCCACGAAGGGTCTCTGTGGTTTTGACAAAACTAGGCCCACTTCTCCTTGCTAATGTCGAACTTTTCGCATACAGTGTCATCGACACTATCCTTGTCGGCTGCAAGTGTCCATTTAGATGTCAAATCAGACTTAAACTGTTTCCATCACCCCCACAGTCTAAAGTATTTTCTTTTTTGTCCTTACACCAGATGCTTAAAGGATATCAAATTCAGCCTAACAAACGAAAAATTAGGTTTTATTGTTACTAAATTCGAATTTTTAGTTAATAAACAAAATGCAACATGAAAACTAAAATACCTGAATATCCTCCCATATCAAATCCTTCTGAGCAGCATGGACTTGCTTCCAATTCTCGTATGTCACATCCACCTTATCACGAGCGACGATCCCCAAATATGTTCTTAACTTCTTTCTGTGGGGACCATCCGCTTTCCCACTAGCAGGGTCCACATGGACCAAGGGTCTCTCTGCCCCAACTGGTGTAGTCACCAATGATCTTAGGCATGTCGCCTTTCTTGTCCGCTTCAAGTTAGACAACGAATGCGATGTTGCATCAGTAGGAGGAAGAGGAGGAGGAGAAGAAGAGTTGGGCGGTGTAGCCATTTTCTTGTAAACAAAAAAATTAAGTATCAATCTAATTCAATGGACTGAAATTTAGGAAGTTATCAACAAAAATTAAGTATCAATGTAATTCAATGGACTGAAATTAAGTACAAAGTAAAAATATTACATTAGATGATGTTAATTAATCCTCCTTCATCATGATTATTACGATTAACATAAACGTCGTCAGCTTCTTTTTCTCCGACGACATTAGGTGACATTTATGTGGACAAAGGACTAACATAAGTATCAATGTATGAATCATCATCTTCAACATTAACACCTATTGTTTTCTCGTGTAGAACCACTGACCACCTTTCATCACAAGGGTCTTGAACATAAAATAGTTGTTTAGCTTGTTTTGCCATGATGAAAGGATCATTCTGGTAAGGGAGTTTCTTAAGACCCACCAACTTAAATCCTGCATCATCGGTCCGTACACCAGTATTACTGTCAACCCACTTACATTTGAAAACATAGACCGTGAATTTGACATAGTTAAGCTCCCAAATTTCTTCAATGAAACCAAAGTAAGGGATGGAAGCTACTCGGGGATTGTCATCATGTACACTAGCAAAGTGTTGAGATTCAGCCCTTAGGGTCTCCACTGTTTTGCATTGTACTTTTCTCGTCTTGTGCTTTTTGTATAGAAGGAATACTTGTTTATATCGTATCCTTGCCAAGCTATAACATTTCTTTTAGGCCCAACTGCTAGCTTTCTTAATATTTCAGAAGCATTATCATCAGCAAAGATTGTATCTTTAAACCAATCTAGAAAAGTCTTGTTATGCTCTTTTGAGACCTTATTCTTCGACATTTTTGGATTACTTTCCTTTGACATTTTTGAATTTGGATGGGACTGCAAGCATGCTGGCATAAATGTGCTTGTTTCGCATGTTACTAATCTTTCAACCACACTTTATTTTTTACATTTTGATTTAAAACAATCATTAATTCTGGTATGTCTAAAAATTGGTAAGTTAATTGTTTTTTCATATCTCATTTAATCCTTCCAATCTTGGCAGTGGGCGATGGTTGATGCATCCAATAGAGATCTTTTCATTCCTAATGCAGATAAAATTATATGCTATTTGTTGCTGAGTTCGCCTACCAAATCTGTCTCGTACTCTAAAAGTGTATTAGTTTATATGACTTAGAGTTTCTCTTTAAATATATTCGGGAATTTTTTTCAATTAAAAGCTTAAAAATGCTTATTATTTCAATAAGTAATAACATACATGCTAAGAATAGGAAATTAAATATTATATTTGGTTAAAATAAATTAAATGCAGCATGTACTCACTTCATATACTTTCTGATTGATTCAATCCAATAAAAACTGAGTGGTGATTAGGTGGACTTCTATTCAAACCTGGAGGAAGTAACCTACAACACACAACAGCTTTGTCATTTCTTTTAATTGTTTATGCACGTTACATGCAATCTGCGAAGAAAACAGTAACTTGTGGGAATGAAGTTGTTGACCCAGCTAGGCTCATAAATCTTGCAAAAAGTCAGGTATGCATGCAATTGCATTGCAGCAGGGCAATTGATCATAAATAAATCCTTATTGAAGGGTAAAAGTATAAGCATGTGCATTAATTAATTTTTTGAATGATATGGGTCTTGCAAATTTGTAGGTGGATTACATATTGGGAAAGAACCCACTAGGAATGTCATACATGGTAGGGTATAGAGCCAAGTACCCTGAAAAGATACACCATCAAGGTTCAACTTTACTATCTGTGGATATGCACCCACAACATATCCAATGTCATGAGGAGACCAATATTTCAAATCACAAAATCCCAATCCTAACGTCCTAATAGGGGCTGTGGTTGGAGGACCTACGAAAGATGATTCTTTTGGCTTACTTCAACAAGCCTACTATTAGTTAGTTTTACTCTTAGCCTTACGAATTACTATCAATAATTACTTTTAAATTGTATGCAAAATTATTATTCATTTAATAAATTTTCTATCAATTATTCATTAGATTGATCAAATTCAATATCCATAAAAATTATTAAACAAACAAATATAACCACTCAAGCAATGGATCATCACTTACTGGATTGTTAGAACAATAAAATCATGTGCATACAAAAACTATAGCGTCCATATTCACTCATAGAGTACTCCAATCATAACTTATCAAAATATATAAGTTTATTGCAGTAACGTATAAATTACTAATAGAATCTATTAGGCTTGTACCTAGAAGAACTTGTTCCCTAGAGCTGTTGACAGAAGCTTGATGATTTTAGAGCACTGCAAGAAGGGGTCTATTAAGGATGCAGAGAAAGTGTGTGATCAATCAATTGTGCCTATAGTATAAGCCAATTGAGGAGGAACATGCTTGCATTCTAATGATGACAATTCACAATTTATTTTGGAGAGACCAATAGTGACATCTTATCTGGCAGTCAAAGACTGTAAAAGATGGCATTCCATGGGTTTTAATGGCATCCCATATTTTGAATCTAGTGTCATTTAGTTTAATTTGATTCTAACATTAACTAGTTAGTTATTTAACCTGCTATGTTTATTAACTATTAAGAAATACATTAGGGCCATAACATGCAGTCGCTCTTTCATAAAAAAGATTCACTTTGTTCTTCTTCTGCTCATCCCTATTGGGGCATAATAAATTCCCAAATTTGCAGGGTTTTCGGATTATCATATTTAAAAATTGCTTTACTTGACTATTTAGGAACAAAACTGTGAAGACCTCATGGCAAGTAAAGTCCACGTCAATTTTCCCATTTTTCCACCTTTAAAAATCCTAGTTACTCAGAAAATAAAGGGGATAACTGAGAGCATCAGAGACTGAATTCAAAGCCATCACTGTGCTTACAGTGATCTAAAGCATTTCAATTGATCGCAAAAGACAAAATGGTTAACTACATGGATGGAAAAGCTACAATATATATATATATATATATATATATATATATTTATCATCTTCATGCCTATATAATAGAGAAGAACTAGGTAACTAGCTATTGTATCCATTTCACATTGATTATGTGATTTACTTTAAAGGAAATTGGTCCAGACTTCAATCAATTATTTTTAAATCTAACACCAGGGAATTGCTATAATCAGGGTTCATTAGTCTTCAGCACATATACATGTATCTATATAAGTATGCTACTAGTATATGTGTATATAAATACTGAGACAAAAGTCAAAAGAGTAGCATGTGATAATATATATATATATATATATATATATATATATATATATATATATATATATATATATATATATATATATATATGGTCACTAGTCCGTATGTACGTACTTGGAGTTGCTATAATCAAAGAGCTTCCACCACAACGCCAATTAGAAATAGTAAATGATAACCTGAAAAAAAAAAAAAAAAAAAAAGCTTAGGCCAATTAGTCATAGTGTATTTAAAGCCTTTTATCAACTATGTCCAGAACTGCTTTACTCACAATTAGTTTAAAACCTATGATTAATGGATATGTTAAGAATAAGAGGCTCATAGAGGCATTGGAGCTTTTCCACAAGATGCAGAGACAAAGGGTTCAGCCTAGTGAATTTACAATGGTGAGTCTGTTAAGTGCTTGTACTCATTTAGGAGCACTTCAACATGGGGAATGGGTTCATGATTATGTAAAAAGGGGTCATTTTGAGTTGAATGTCATTGTTCTCACAACAATTATTGGCATGTACTGCAAGTGTGGAGCTATTGTAAAGGGTATTCAAGGGCAATCAAATACCCACAATATCTGTGGGATGGTATATTTTGCAATGATGCTAGAAGCATAACTAGAATCACGTACTCGAATTCTACACAAGGGATTTAATTTGCAACACTAAACCTCTCTGCTTTCAAGAATTTAGAATGGCTAGAGGTCTCAGGAAGTGGACTAAGAGGGAAAATCCCAACTAAAATTGGTAATCTTCCCAAACTCACTCATCTCAATTTGTCTAGAAATTACCTTGATGGTGCCATACCTCCTTCACTAGGAAATCTTATCCTATTATAGAGCCTAGTCATATCTAGCAACATCGTTCAAGGTTCCATTCCCCGTGAATTGGTGTCCTTGAAAAATCTTACTGTCTTAGATTTATCTCACAACAAAATCAATGCAACCTTGCTCATTTACCTTACAAATCTCACAAAATTACAAAAGCTTGACATATCCCACACTCTATTTGGTTCCCTTAAACCCTTGTCAAGCCATGCATGGCTAACCAACATTCGACCTCAGTCACAACCTCAAGCATTGCACATGCTCTTTCATATCTTCATCAAGACCGCACCCCTCCAATAATGCATAGAGACATATCAACCATCAATGTCTTGGTTAACTCAGAGTAGGAGCCTTGTTACATATGTCTAACTTTAAATGTATATTTTGCTGGGAAAAAGAAAAAGGAAAGGAATCAAATGACATGAATATGATGGGTGGGTGATGTCCTAGTCTTATTCAGGACTTGATAATTCTAGGTGTTTCTGCCTAAAGAGACACATAGTGTTTAACATCACCATTGTCAACACTGTGCAAACCCATTGGAACTCTCCTAGTCCCAGACCTGTCAACCACGCACAATACCTTGCAAACATGAATGTTGACATTCACTCATTGTTGGGCCTTGGCGGGAACACACAATAATAAAAGAAAATGCAGAACACCTTCCTAGCTACTCATGAAGCATGCAAAGGAAACTGTGAATTACCTTGCTGTGAGACCCAGAGAGCTGTCTAAACGAACTGTAAAGTGAGCACCCCAAACGGACCTTGCAGTGACCACGAGTTTCATAAACTAAACCCTTGCAGCAGAAATATTGAAAAATAATTGCAGTGAGCCTAAGTTCCCCAAACTCACCCATGGTACTCAATACAATATGGTAAAGAGAAGAAAGAGTTGCAAAACGTACCTAGATGTTAAGCAGTGTGACGCTCGATTAGGTTGCAAAGACAAACAGTCGTGAAGAAGAACCTTCAATAGAGAAGAACAGAGCGTGAGAAAAATAGGGCTCGCGTTCTGATATTTTAAAATGTAAGTCCAACATCAATTATCAATACAAAATTGATGTTAACTAAATGATGTTAACTTTAACATTAGTTTTCTAGAAGAAACCGATGTTAACCTATCTTACATTAACATCGGTTTTCTGAAAAATCAATGTTAATTAACTAACGTTAACATCGGTTATTGAAAAACCGATGTTACCTATTTAATGTTAACATCAGTTTTTCAACAATTGATTTCTCAGAAAACCGATGTAAACCACTACACATTAATTACAATGATGTCACCGCGTTTACCTTAACATTGGTTTTTGTGAAAATCGATGTTAAAGTGACGATGTTAAATCTACTTTTTCTAGTTATGTGGGACATAATCAAGCCTAGTGTGCTAGTACACAGACAAGGCCAGTGCATTTGAGACAAAGACAAAGGCCATGACATCTAGGACAAAGATGGGTCAGTGCTTCCAGAACAAAGATAGGGTAATGGAAACTATTGCCAAACAAGAAAATGAAGGCAAATATTGACAAAAAAATATGAACCCAACAAAGGTTAGGAAAAAACAATATAGTCTCGAAATGGCTTAACATCGACTAGGCTTTGTGCACCTCAGTCCAACGAGTATGTCACCGGAAACGACACTAAGAAAGGTGGTCGAACGCGCTGCCAATTGCTGGGAACTTAGGTTGTTTGGTGTGTCAAAAGAATGCACAAAGAAATGTGTGGGAACTCTAATGAAGTTGTAGTGGCCAAATCTGGGTAAATCGACTCAAGGTGCACTAGATTTGGTGGTCATTGGATTTGTGAAGGTAGCTAACAATGGTTGTCATAATATCACCGAAAAACTAAAAAAGATCACCAAAAAGAGTGTGATGAGTAGAAGGGTCCACTAGGGACAATGAATCCCCAATGAGACACAATTTTTGTGATATCTTTATCAGGCTCTGGAAATAATGTTTAAATTGGAGAAAACAAAGGAATAGTTTAGTAAAAACCATGTGTTTGAATATAGATGCATGTATATATATGTTGATTAGATTAATCGTTCATAAATAGATATTGATGTTTTTTTCCTCTAAATCAAAGATTATGTCTATAAACCACAATTATTAATAGAATTTAAATATTATTTTTTGATTTTCAACAATACTAAACAACTTCCCCGTGAAGCCTATGCAAATGATACCACTAATGATCACAACTAAATGATTTGGTCCAACCTTCGTCCCTCATATTTTAAAAATGTTCATTATTTCCTAAGGGGATGTTTGGTTTGTCCATTTTTCTGTTTTCATTTTCAGTAAAAACAGAAAATACATTTGAAAATGTGTTTCTTTTAAATTTTGAAAACATTTTCAGTGAAAACATTCTGAAGAAAAGGCTGAAAACTGAAAACAAGGATTTGTTGTTTTCAATGTTTTCTCTAAAAGGAAAACGTGATGGCATGAGTCGTAATTATTACCAACTTCGTTAGCAGCCTCGTCTCCGATGCTCTGGACCCACCCTTCCCCTACCTTCTTCTCCTTCAACCTTTATCTCTCGAAACCACCACTAGTCCACAACGCACCACCACCTACTTCCAAACTCCATCATCAATGCCTCAAATGGCCACCACCCACACCTCCAAACACCAAACCATAATCCAAACCGATTGCACCGCCCTGTCCTCCACAATCATAAGCCCAAACGTCAGCAACCCAACCTCCACTATCAAAACGTCATGCACTGCCACCTATCACACCAAAACCCAATTGCAACCTAAATTAGTCTAGTTAGTGGTTATGTTTGGGGCTTCAACGATTTTGTTCCCTTTTGGGTAGGTTTCGTGGCGTCCTCAACTACTTGTTGGTGGTGAGGTGCAACGCTGGCGAACATGGGTGGTTCGACGGCACAGTCTTGTGTGCTAGGGTTAAAAAGGTTTTTGTTGCTGATAAGGTGTTTGTTGAAATGCCTAAACCAATTTTTCATATTTTGAAATTAGAAAATAAAAATCTTAACTAAACATATTCTCTAAATATAAAAAAATTGAAATTGAAAATTGTTTTCAGGAAATGAAAATAGGAAACAAAGACTCAAAAGTGCTACCTAAAGATTTTATCCTTTTAAATCCCTTTAATTTAAAATTTCTTTTTTTTTTTTGGTTTCTCTATGAGACATTTCTAAAATATTTTATATTTTTTACTTTTTTATCTTTAATATATTTATCAAATTTCCTGTTTATTCTTTTTAAATAAATTATGGTTTTACTTTTTTCAGGTATTTTACTCTTTTTAATAATTTTAATAACTAATTTCATCGAATATCTATAATTTAATAAGTGAATGCTTTCATTTAGTTTTCTAAGTTTTTTAGTAGTTTCATTTTTTGAAACACTACTTTTTAAAATGCAAGTTTCTATTTTCTAACTTTATGTTTCTTTCATTTTGATCTTCAATATATTTATCTAATTTCATGATTATCTTTTTTAAATAAATCATGATTTTATTATTTTTTTAACAATTAATTTTGTCAAATAATTATAATTTAATACACTAATTTTTTAGCTTTCAATTATCAACTAATTTTTTAATTAATTTTATCGGATATAGTCTAAATATGAAAGAGACTCCTAGCCAATAGCATAAGACTGCCCTTCATTCCTGCTTACAAAAACCTTCATTGTTCGCAAATTAAGGCTCCAATTGTAGTGGGTCCTAAGACTACTAAATTTTAACCCTTTACAAAACATTAAGCCTTTCCCTCTCCATTGCAGCAAGATTCCATTTGTACTCATATTTTCTTCACAGGTCACTTAACAAACGTCCAAACTGCCTCGTATTTTTAACTGATAAAATTATTTGGTTCTATTTTTCGAAAGCCAACCATTAATCTTGAAGGCACTTGAGATAGAAATACTAAAATTATGGTAAATAAATGTAATAACAATTTAAATTTAGTTAAAATGTAATGACATTATAAATATTTTTTATATTGACATCTAACTAATAATGAATAAATAATTAAATTATTAACTTCATAGTTATTTTTAAAAATCCTATTTATAGTATTTTCTAATATGTGGTAGAATTGAACAAGGTGTTCGCAATGTTCTTTAAAAATAGCCATTTTCACTCTCTTTCAATTTAAGTTCATCTACAAAACACTAATTTTCCTCGTAATTGATAAGTGCTGTGCATATTTTTAATACATTATGAGGTTCAATTTCATTACAAACAAATCCTCATCATTTTTTTCTTATTGAAATTTAAGAAGGGCAAAACTAAAATTTCTGCAAACCTCACTCTCCATAAACAATTGCATATCATATTTGGCACTCTTTGGAATGTGACTCTTGAATGTCATGTGACTTCAAGAGATCTTGCCTCAGTCTTTTTACTAGATCATTCACTGTCATACCGTATTTGTCGCCCATCTGCAAGATAGATAAAGTAATTTAGAATATCAAATTGTTATGCACTGTATGTATGGAGAATATATATAGATATTCTCATATTAGAATGTCACTTAAACTTTTTATATAATATGCAATTGTTTATGGTGAGTGATAAAAAATTTACGAATCATATATTATGAAGTTAATATAAAAGAAATTATGTCTATCTTTCTTTAGAAAAAGATATGTAAGTCCGAATATTTATATAAAGAGAGATAAAAAATTCTGCATTATCCATTATCCTATATGCATGTTTAAGTACTTTATTGTTAATTAAAATTTATAAAATCATGAGTGAGGCTTATTAAATACTAAGATACGGATTCAACAAATCTTTCAAAATAGATTCTCGCTTCTATCTTCCATCCTCTTTAGCTAAGAAAATCAAAAGGAGAAGCACAAAGTGAATGGAAAGATAGAGGAAGGTAGAAGATAAAAAAAATGAAGAAAAAAAATAGAGAAACTAAGATATAGAGGATAGAGAGAGTCTTGCCCGCAGAGAAATCAAATCACCTAATATTATTTTTAATAAATTTCAATTAATAATAAAAAGGATATAAAAAAATATTACCAACAATTTTTCTTTTATCAAATGTTGATTGTCAGGAAAAAAATGAAATACTATCATTGTTTAATTACCTGGGCAATGATTGTAACTTTTACTGTAGAAGTCCCAAATGGCAATACACTACTACTAGCAAGAGAGAGATGGAGATTTTGAAGCAAGGCCATGATTTTGAGCACAATATCCTTTTGTTTCTGGCAGTGGATTCCAATGAGAACTTCCTTTTCCAACATTCTTGCTTCAACTTGAGGTAGTGGTGGTGGCGTGGATCTATAATTAGAGTTTGTTTCACATGATGATGTGGCTTCTTCTCTTGAGCACACTTGTGATTTCTTGATGAATATTTTTGAATATGTTGTTTTCCTCTTGTTCTCATTCTCTAGCACTTTCACTCTCTCCTGAAGTTGTTTCATATATGTGATAGCTTCTTGAAGTATATAGGCCTTGTCTGTCTATATATATTCATATTTATGAAGTTATGTAACGTAATACTCATATGTGTTATATGCAAACTTGTTATATATAATAAAGTTTATATCAAAAGTGTGTAATTACAAAACTTAGGCTAAACACTGATCCAAACAAAATTACGTACGTTTTAATTGACTAATGCATTGCTTGATTTATGATGCATTTTTTAAAAATATATATAAATATAAGATGCATGTCTAGTCTAGTTGTGGCAATTAGAAGTTACGATTTGTAACTTTGTGCAACTTTTACCTGTACGTATTTGATGTAACTTTGTGAAATCTATTAAACATTTATGAAAAGAGTAGACATATGAAAAGTCCAAATTAGACATCCTAAGTTGCTAACATTTGGTATGAACAGGGATAAAATGGGTATTGTGAAAATTTGAAGCATATTCACACTCATCTTCACCCGAGCTTCATCGACCCGAGCTTCTTCAGTTTAGCTTCTTCAACTCATCATTCTTTTCATCTATTCTCTACGTCTTCGTTCTTCATCGACCCGAGCTTCTTCATCGACATTTTTTTCTCTCCATCTCTTCTTTACATCATCGATACATGATATGTCTTCTAAAGCGTAAGAGGGTTCCAGATGCATTGTGGTGGGCATTGTGTTGTGCAATAATTCTTTTCTTTGTTTATATTCTGAGCAAAGGGAACAACATTGAGTCCAGACCCGCTTTGTCCAAGGTATTTCTTTTTCTCAATTGGTTTGGTTTTGATAGATTTGTTCTGTTAGGTTTAGCTCAGGATTTTGAGGGGGCCTGTGAACGAGTGAATCAATCCTCTCTCGGTTGGTGTTGTATTTTCTGTTTTTGATACGGTTCTCTTCTCATCTTCATTCTATTTTTTTTTTAAATTTTGGTTAGGGTTTAAGGATGGGTTTCAGTATTTAACATCTTTTTTCATCTTTGAGGATGAGTTAGGTAGCCATGGTTTATCTTGTCGTCGTTGCTGTAGGATATAGCTCAGTAGCTGAAATCAATAAACGGAGGCCAGAACCAGAATTTTTAATATCAATTATACCAATTGCCACCATTCCAATGCCTTATTTTGTTGCATCTTTGTGTCAGTGTTGCAAATAACATGAATTTGCTTGGACAGATTTTCCCTTAGAGAACGCGTATGAGCTATCTATTAAACATATATTAGGAGTGTCCAAGACCAGCTCCTTTGACGAGATTAAAGCGTCATTTCGCAAATTGGCCAAAGAGACTCACCAGGACCTAGCTGAGTCAATGAATGATTCCACTGTGTCTCGACGATTTGTACAAATTCTGGCAGCCTACGAGGATTGTGCAAATCATGTTCTGGTAGATTTATCTTCACATTGATGTTGGGTGGAGCTATTAGTGGCATTTCCATAATTTATCTTATTATTATAGACAGGTTCATATAATTTGTTCTGCCATTTCAAACTTAATGTGATTGGAGTGGATAATATAATTCCCATCTCTCCCAAATGCAAAAAATAAAAAATAAAAAAATTAGGTGATGGCTTAATTATGTTACTTATTTTATATCGTATAATCTCATACCATATTTATAAGTATATGATTGTAGCATCTGCCATCCTTTTCCCTGGACATGCAGGCAGAGTTACTCCATAGAGTGACTTATAGCTTTGCAACCCTTTTGCTTGACCTCCTCAGTGGCAATCATATTCCTCCAAGCCATGTAAGTTTCTTTCCTATAATGTTGTCTATCTTAGCCTAATTGAGTTCTTCCTTTTGATCAATTTCTTTTTCTGATTGTTCTACCTAAAATCAAGTAAGAAGTACCTATAAAAAAATTACCCAAAATAGTCACTTTCAAAACATACACTTCCCTTCATCAGGCCATTGAACTGATTAGAGACAAGAACCTTCAGATGCTATCAAACTCTTGCTTAGAAGGAGAGCTTATAAATGATGATGGGACTAAATTAGTGTGTCTACCCTCATGATGTTTGCACTCTGAACCACGAGAATGTCCTAACCCAAAGTCACTGCTCTAATACCTCTCTAGAAGGATTCTGAGGTTAGACATACTTAATACTTTTAACCGAAGATAACCTATAGCAGAATGCTTGAAGATTTGTACATAAATAATTGAGCTTTCAGTGATGTTTCTTGCATTCTTTGTTCAATGTCATTATAAATAAGTTCATATACAACGATAGCATATAGTTTATATGCAAGGATAACATATGCATGAATGATGTATTGTAAGCAGGTCGTACATTTTGGTGACAAGTTCATCCTTGAAGAACCAATTGAGAGGTATAGTTAATTGATATCAGCTTTTGTTTTTAGTTCTTTTCATTGACCAGTGGATCCAACTGATGTACTGTTAACAAGCTATATCAATAGATAGAAATTGGTTATTGTCATGTTTCAGGACATTTTGCATGAACCCAGACATGATGTCTTGGTTGCTTTAAGTAAAAGAATTATCTAAATGTTATGTGAGCAGAAGTTAAAATTTCAAATTGAAGGATTTTTTCCTAGATTTTTTATTTGCAACTGGTAGTAGCCATTTTTGGCTGATCCGAAGAGTCTTCAACAGTTTGTTCGGATCAACACATAATAAAATAATGGTAATGATATTAAGAATCATTCCTTTGTTCTGCATGTTTACCTTATGGAAGTAGATTGATTGACATATGTATATTTAACAGCACAATGGAAGGGAAAGAAAAGGAAATGAAAAGGGATTATAGAAATTAGCATTTAATGTAATTTTTCATTAAATTCATTTGTATCTACTATGGATAAAGTTTGATGTTCATATAAATTCTTTGGATACTTCACTTTCATTTTTTTATTGTCTACCCATTTTTGAAGAGAATATAGATCACAAAAAAAATGAATTCCTGGGGAACACTTTATTCCCTCACCATGCTTTTGTTCTTCTATTATAATCATAATGATCCAAACAAGGGATCAAACAGTTTTTTCACCATTAATTCCCAATATGTTTGTTGGATGAATAATATTTGCATTTCAGACTCATTCTTTTTGCCCTCATTTTTAGACATATGTCTTCCTTGGTTGGCTAAGTAGGAAGTCCAAATTGCATGCATCGTAGCTTGTCGGTCTAAGTTTGCAATTTGGAGTGAATAAGGGTGGCTGAAATTTTCAGCTTTTCATTTTGACCCCACTTTTTCCTTTCATTTCACTATCATAACTTAAATTGAGCATATTCCCAACATATCTCAATTACAAATTATTGTTTCACACTCACCATTGTTTTGCATCCAATTTTTTTACTGTGTTTGGATTCTGATTATTTCTCACGCTATCACGTATAACAAAACTCTCAAATCAACTATTTTAAGCAATTACAAATTTTTCGCTTTAATTCAACACTATTTGGTAAAATTTAAAAACAAAACGTTGGGATATATTAAAGACTATTTTTTTCATATTCTCTCTATTCCTTTATATAATTTTATATAGATATAGATATTTTCTTTTGCAATATATTTTAGTAATACTGATTAATTTTTTAAGGCTTAAATATGTTTTTTAAAATTTGTTAATTATTTTTTAAAATTCCTTCAAAAAATATTGTTTTTATTAGTCATTCAAATTTTTAAAAATTTATTTTTAGTGTATATATATATATATATATATATATATATATATATATATCAAAGAGTAGTAAATATATAAAAAAGTATATAAATATATAGAAGAGTAGCCTAACAAAATCATCATTTTGAACATATAAAAAGTATAGGCAGGTTAAATGATCGAAACAAACATTTTATATTATTACCATGGGGTAAAATGGAAGTTTTGATAAAAAATTATTTTTCACCTTTTATTTTTTATTTGTATTTCTAAACCAAACACGTATTGAGAAAGAGAGAGGTGGGATGGTATGGTAATGTTGTATGGGTTTGTCTAACTAAAGCTTTTTTGGAAATATCTGAGTAATGATGATGAGACATTAGCTTTTATATTGTTGCATTGAATGTTGCTTCTCTTACGATCCTCCTTTTTTCTTCTTTGGCCATAACTATAGCCTGCTCTTTGTCACCGCTCTGCACTCTCCACTTCACACACTCTTTTTCCTTACAAACACTTTGCATCCTATCAATTTTATCGCTTTTAAAATATATTGAATAAAAAATATGCTTAATTTTGTTCTAAAATATAATAACAGATACATCCCTTTTCATGATATAAGAAATTTTATATGAAATTTTATTTAAAAGTTTAATTTCTGTAAAAAAAATTATATCATTAATCAATCATGAATCTTAATTTTCAGCATAACTTATAAAATAATTATTATAAAACTTAATAATTTTTTTTCAGTATATTTATTATAAAAATTAATAAATTTATCATATATGATAATTTTATGATTAAATAATAATATAATTTATAAATATATTATTCATTTATTAAATTATAATTATAAAGGATAAAACTATCAAAATTTATAAGTTATTTTCATTCAAAGAATACATAAATTAATAAACTCAAATAATACACACTTGCTCTCCACCCATGCGGACGCATGGGTTTAATACTAGTAACTTGCCAAAAGCAAAACGCGGATACTGTAAAATAATGTTTATACTTTACATATAGACAAAGACAATAATTAGAAGAATCTAGAAGCTATAAAAATTATATAGAAAGTCAAAGAAAATATAGCATGCTGGAGACTTTATGTGCTGTGTAAAAACTAAAGTCATAAAGCCCATAATAAGCACGTGGTGTATATAACTCGTGTTTTGAAATGTGAAAAAAATACCACATATATATCTATATTTCTACCTTTAAAGTTTAAACTTCTCAAAACTATTCCTTCATAGTTACTTATTTCAACGTTAAACTTCATAAAACTACTAGAGTTACTAATTGTGATGGACCAAAAAAATAATATATAATACTACTTACATAAATTAAATAATGAAAAGGTGAACTGATAAAAAAAATAACGAAAAAGAGCTCATAATGAAATCATAAAAGGTTCCAGAGTTTCACGAGGATAATAGTAAACTACGTAAAGCTTTTAGTCATTATATGCTAAGGAATGAGCATCATCGTACTTTCTAATATGTGAAAAGAAATAATAAATAGAGCATGAAATACAAACACTTCGTCTTACTTAAGTGAGAAGGAAAAAGAATAGTTTTAAATTTTATTTTAACAATTCTGTGAGAGAGAGAGAGAGACAGAGAGAGTAAACTGGCGTAGATGAACAAGTGTGCAGAAAGCTTTGCTGAAAAGTGGGAAAAAGTGCTGTAAACTTGTTTAAAAATTGAGATAGACAGCTTTTTTTCGGCCACGGTGGCCCTGCTTTCATCGCAGGGTAGCTTTTGTACAATTTCTCTTTCCATCATGTTCGGTTTAATAAGTTCTTGAAAGTTGAAAGCTTTGTTACAATACAATGGAATGGGTCCTCTACATGCACTTTTGTCATTCAAATAGATTAATTTATGTGTACTGAACATCATGTTATATATAAGTACTTTTATTTGTGTGTTTTCATCTTCTTAATATATATCCATTATTAAAAACATTCTTTTAAATATAGTAAGAAATTTCTAACACATTCTATTACTAAAATGTAAAATTTGTTTGAAATTAGAAAATTTTATAAATCTTGAGTCTCACTCTTAGTTTTATAGTTTTTAAATGATTTTTAACCGAAAGTTAAAAAACAAAATTTTAAAAAACACGTTCCTGTCTTCCTGGCATTTCTCCCTTTTAAATTTGTTTAAGAAAACTCTCGTAAAAAGTAAATGTTTCAATGTACATATGTTGATACACTTGATTGTATTAGCACATTAAATTCTAAGATATAACCCTATGACTGTTTGATTATGCTGGTCAGGTTTAGTGCAGATATGTAAGTGTTTTAATATGTTTAATTCCTATCAATAAAAAAATAATAGTATGACATATTTAAGTCATAGACAAAGGGACCAATTCTTCCTATCAATATTGCCTGCGTGCTAATACAAAATGTTAAAATCAAGCAACAGTTCCACACAGTA
The DNA here is from genome assembly GCF_000004515.6 of Glycine max. Taxonomy (NCBI): domain Eukaryota; kingdom Viridiplantae; phylum Streptophyta; class Magnoliopsida; order Fabales; family Fabaceae; genus Glycine; species Glycine max. Next base: position 31,222,700 of record NC_016090.4, on the reverse strand, counting down.
ATTTTGTGGAAAATTTTGTATGTTTAATAGAGGTGTAATAAAAACTCACCCCGAGTTTTAAGATAATTACTACCATACAACTCAACAAAGCAAAACATGTAGTTCAAAACCAAGTTAAAACACGCTTAATTAGGATAATTTAAGGTACAAAATCACAATTAAGATCAGATTTTTGATTTGATATTTGAGAAATTAATTCAGAATTTAAAACTAATGTCGAGTTAAAAAAACTTTAAATACCTACCGATGAGAAAAAACTTTATATAATTTTTGTATTATACTTATGAATTTTATTATTTCATTTTAAAAAATTCAAAATTGACTTTCAAAATTAATTTATTAAACACTCACTTAAACATACGTTTATCTATCAAGGAATCTAACTCAATTAGATAGATGTGAAAATATTATAAACCCCTTATATATATATATATATATATATATATATATATATATATATATAGTTATCTTATACGATAATTTGTTTTATGATTAAATAACATAATAAAAGAGTTTCTTTTCGTGAGTGTACGTATTATTTATGAATAACTTTTAAGAAAATAATGCAGTTGCGAAATTTTGCTTGATTAATTATGAATCTAGCTAGGACTTATCAAAATGATATTTGAAATTGTAGAACTTACCTTCTTCAATCCGGGTATGGTGGCAGAAAGTGCAATGAACCTCTCAGTGAGGTCTTGTCTCCTTTTCCTCTCAGCCATTATGTGATCTTTGATCTCTGATGAGGTTCTATACTTCTTGGCCCCTTGCTTTGCTTTTGGTTTAGTGATGACATGGTCACTGCTGATGAGTGTTATTTCTGAGCTCAAAAGGGAAGAACATGTGGCCTCAAAATGCTTATTAGGGGAATTATTATAATAATTAGGTACTCTATCATGGAGGGCAGGTTCAACAGTTGAGTTTTCAAAGGACAAAATGAAGGTAGATTTGGAAGGTGCTGAAGAGGAGGAGGGTATGTGTGAATTGGCAACATCTTGAGAAATATTGATGGAGTTTGAGCTATTACACTTGAGCATTTTGCCATGCCTCTCATCAAAGCTTGCATCTTCATCATAGGATAAGCTACTACTTCCCATGGTGCTTGTAGTGGGAAAATCATTGTTATTACTATGATGATGATTATATGACATGGTATAAGTGTGGTGGTGGTGGTGGTCACTTTGATGAAATGAGAAATCTGGTGGCTCTAGGTCAATCCCAGTGAGGAGCTTATCCCGATCCAGTGAGTTAGTGTGAGATTGACCATTGGAATTGTTGTCTTCACCCATTTCCTATAACAACACAATGGGAAAACACCAAATAGAAAGAGTTAAAGAAGAAAAAAAAAATTATCTATGTATTGTAGAAAAATCAATGATCATCACATTCATAGAATAAAAAAATAAAAAGAAATTATTTTTTTAATTGGTGTCTCATTACCAAAGAAGAAATCCAATTCTCCCACGAGTCTTCCATCCTAAGAAAAAGTGGAAGAACTGAGATATTTGCCCAACCAATAGATCAGTCTTTTTAAGCCTATATGAATGCAGACAAGAAACCCACCTCGTTAAACATGCGACCTCAATTTCCACCGTTAGATGGAGTATAATATATACGCACAAATGGTGGTATGGGGATTCAAACCCCTCGTACCAAAATTAACCCTGTCTTGTTTCAAATTAAGGAACTCAATAATATTGGTATGGGGCACACTCGGTAATAGAATCAAAAGCAGTGGTGGTATGCTATATGTTTTTCTTTTTTATGCACACTACTACAAAAATAGCATTTTACGACATCTAATTTTCGACGGTTGTAATGGGAATCGGCTTAGAAAGTGGTACAGTAACATTTTTGTAATTATTGTAAGAACAAAAACATTTTACGACACACATTCTAAGACAGTTAATAAAAACCGCCTTAGAATGTTATATATAATTAAATTTACGACGAGTTTTATAAAAAAACCGTCTTAATTCAGGAAAACAAACTAAACACAGCAGCGACCCTCGCTCGTCCCAACTTCTCTCCTTTCGCACTGAACCTTCCTTTTTCTAACCCTAGTCTCGCGCACGCAGGACCTCTTGCTTCTTCTTGAACCCTAGTCGCACGCACGCAGGACCTCTTGCTTCTTCTTGAACCCTAGTTACGCGCACGTAGCACCTCTTGTTGAATCTCTTCCATATTGAAGCAGACTCTTCGTCGAGTTTGTTCCAATGAGTTGGACCTTCCCAGCTAGCTGGAACTTCCGAATCAAGGACTGCCAGCGGGGCTTTCGCATTTACGTTGGCAACAAAGAGATTGGTCTCACTTCGAAGAAACCGGGTAAGTGAGTTACTTACTTAGTTAGGTTAAGCTTGTTTTACGTGATTTGGTGTATTGTTGAACAGAGGTTGCGGGTTTGATATAACGTTCTTTTAGTGCTGATGTTTAACAATGCTTGTTGCAGGGAAGACGCAGATCATCAATCAGTTGTTGGTGAACAACAACTGCTACCTTGTTTGACTTGGCTGCAAACGGGTCAGTGGGTATTTTTTAATTTTGTGTGGTTCATGTCTTTATGTTAGTTTGCTTTTTTATTTGACAATGATATGTAGTTTAGCAAACTTTATACGTTATAATTGTTCATTTTTTTTTCTATTTGATTGCTGTATAAATGCATTGAACACCTCTATTTCCTCTTATCTTTTGTTTGAGATTGCCCATTTCCTTTCATGAAGACCTATTATTGAGTCAAAATCCCCTGCTTTGCTATACGTGTACACCACGACATCCCTCTGTGGGATTTCATAATGATTATGATCTCATTCCAGTGATCCTTCTTCCCCCTTAAATGACATGGCATATATGCCTTCATCAAACCAACCTCTAGCTGCAATGACTCAACTGTCAACTATCAACTGTGACAGCAAAATGTGAGGGGGGAAGGGGTAATTTTGTGGCTTCACATTTTTTTGGAAAAATCTAGCATAAAGATAGGTGAGATCTATGTTACTTTCCTTTCAAGGCCTAAATTGTGTTGATGAGGTCGAAAATTGTGTATCCAATGTTTCAAATTCCCGGTTTTGTGCATTGACCTAGGGAAATATGAATGCAAGTTTTGATCCAATGTTCCAAGCTGAAAGGTCTATATATAAAAAGGCACCCAATTAATTAATCCGCTTATGCAAGTTTTGATCAACAAAATAAAAATGTCTCCTATTGAACTTTGGCTAAGATACTTTGAATATGAAGAAGGGACACCCCAAGTGACACAAGAAACATTCTTCTGATAAACTGAATCACTCACTCACAAGTTCCCTTTCCATTTCGAGATATTTGTTGCCACTGTTTCCATGGCTGTGACTTTTTATCAATATATTTTTGTTGTCTCCCTAGATTTTGCTATGTTCTTATCACTCCTACGAGACCTTTTGTTTTTATACTTCTGCTTCTTATCTTCAACTTGTTCTTGAGGAAATGTGTTCAGAATCAGAATCTACTACCTTAGTCAGACTTAGTTCATGCTTGATCATGTTTCTTCAACTTTACCCATCACTTGATTGATTTTATAGTTATTTTTTGTTTTGGATCGACGAAATACCTCATCTTAGACTTATTAGTTTTTGAAAATATTAGCTAGCTCTATGATTACTTGGGCCAACATATATTCTTTAGCAGTATTTACCTGGAATATAAACATTATTTTTGCTTTTTCTGGAATATATGTTAATTATTCAAAGGTAAGAGAGCCACTTCACATTGGTTTACTGTTGCTGATTTGATGCTATGATAAAATGTTGTGATAAAATGTCCTGGTATAAGTGATAAATCTGTCATGCTTTCTTGCATATACACACAACCATTTTCAGATCTTCTGCTGTTAATATAGTAAATATACATATACACACGACCATTTTTAAAACTCTAATCAATTTACTACATATACACAACAAAGTCAACATTTTTTAACTAACAGTTGCATGTTTGCCAACTTCTTATGAACACAAGTTACTCTACTACTTGAAAAGTCAAAAACATTTATAGCGTTGATTAAAAATGATGGTAAAAGAAATAGACAACTAAGTCAAATAAAGGAGTTTTGCCTTGCTTTTCTTCTTGTCTTTCTGAGCACTACTGTTGTAATTGCTTAATCAGTAAAAAAAATTATATTCAACCAAATTAAATTTTGCTTTATAACGAATTTCATCCTTTACTTGTTTCAGCTTAGAATTTGTCCATACAGAACAAGCACATTGAACATCTGCCCTGCAGTGTTTTATGCAAAACTAATGACTTAGCATTGGAATCCTTGAAAATCTGAGCGGGAAAGGAAATGTATTGTTTTATTTCTTAGTATTGAATAACAATAGTCCTCGCAAATGTAGAGTCCATTATCAGTTAATCTTTTGACAATAGTTTCATGATGTTTTAAATGCTTCATTTTTTGAAGTATTTAATGATTGAAGACCTCGTTGTAAACATATATTTTTCTCAGTGCCATAAAATAGGATAATTAAATTTTTTGCATTTGCCTATGAGCAAACTTTCTCATATTCTTGTTGTATTCTTATTCTTTCTTAAGTTTCTTAAAATTGGTTGGCAATTAAGTCTCATGATTTCTTCATCAATTTTCTTTGAGAATTCCAGCTTAACCTTCCAGTTATTTATCCAATTTCCTTGCATAGGTACGTTTTGTGATCATTTACAATCTTGCTGGGTTTTACCAAACATTTTATACTGGTTTACATTTCCACTAGAATATTGGAAAGGGTTTTAGAGGATGTGCTATAATGTAATAGGCTCTTGATCCTCAAACAATATTGGAAGCTGGAGTAAATTAAATAAGATTGTAGTATAATACCCTTCCGTTATTTGATAGTTTTTAATAGCAGTGAAAGCTTTTTCCCTCTTAGGTGGAGTTGGCTACATGAAAAGGATTATGACTTATTCATTTATTTTTAAATAATTTTAGTAGTTCGTTTTGAGGTCTTCTCTGCATATTAGAACTATGCCATTATGTATGAGTATGACAGTAGGTTTTTTTCTTGCAGTGAACTCGGTTTCTACAAATGTGCCATTTGCTTTAGCTGAACGAGCTAAAATGTGGTCAGTTAAACCTTCTTCTAGGCCATCTTTTGCTCCTTATCAAAGTATATTATCAAAATTTTCAATAACTCGTTATACTTCATGTTTGCTCTGAGAATAAGAATTAATGTTCTCTTATTTTGCTCCTATTGCGACTCCAAGACCACTTCCTCATTATCACCATCATCACCACTGTGGGAAACCTAATGCTGCCGCTCCATCCCCTTCTAAAGACCAAGGTAACTCCTGGATGTTATACACTCTTCTGCTACTACTTTTACCAGGAGCAGGACTATTTATAAAATCTCAATGGCTTTTTTGGTCATGCAATATGGTAGTTACAATCCCTTTTTTTACTAAGGGAATCAATAATTGATTCTTTGAAACTAAATATGCCAAAATTTATCATTTATTGTTGTAAAAATAATTTATGGCAAACTGAACAAATTATTGGCTGAGTCGCGGACAATGTCGCTTTCTTTAAGACGTTTCGTGGCACTACCAAAAATTGTGCAAGCAGACTATCAACCACGAAGTCCCCATGATAAAACAGTCCAGATCACTGTATAAGATTCCCACTGCACTGAGGGAACCTTTCTAGAATTACACCCTCTTGTATGACTTGAAAAGTCACTCTAAAACCACCCAAAAATATGACTTAAAAGGTCATTCTAACAGCCAACCGAAAATATGATTTGAAAAGTCACTCTTATAGCCAACCAAAAATTTAGAGCGATAGAAAGAAAGAGGGAGAAGTTTGCAGGAAGTGTATTGGTTGAGATATGGGAGGGAGAAAGAAAAGTTGAGGAAATGTTTCTCAACTGGGACAAGCAAAAATGAAGAAAAAGGCTCTCTATATATAGGGAGTGAAACACTATTCAAGTGTTTACTCTAAGCGATGTGGGACTTGAAGTTTTTTCTCTTTTCTTTTTCAAAATTTCACCCATTGTCTCATTTGTTCTAACAATCCCCCACTTGAAATTTGAAAAAAAAATTCGAGGATTTCATAAAATTGTGCATAAACAAAGGTGTCATACTACTTGAACCTTTGCATAGTGAGTAAGATTCAGATTTTACTAGAGTGACTCGAAGTCTTGAACTCTATCTCTGACATCAAACCACACACAACCTTTTCATAGGTGTATTCTATAAAGTTCGTGCGTTAAAGGCCATGCACGTCTATCTCGGTATAGTGAACGCTCTAGAAATTTTTGCCCAAAATTTCATATGAAGCGGCCCCCACTTCCACTTTCACATAGGTGAGTTTATCAAGAGTACTCTTGTAGCCTAGGTACTCCACTCAACATAGAGTATAGATCTCATTAAGAATTAAGAATTTTTTAATAACTCATCCTCTTGTTACTTCAAAAATCATGCTGCTTTCACTTATAACAGCGTGTTCATCTCATATCACTTCATAACTTGTTATTACCCATTGAACCTAGTTCTTGGGATCTCAAGTCATTTAGGTCGGGTTACCATCATGAATGATTATCGCAGTAAGGGTAATAGTTCCATTCTTTTAGAAGTGTTATGGACTTTTTCTTTAGCTAATCCTTTCATTAAAGGATCTGCTAAATTATCATCGGTGCGTACGTGATCCACTCTAACAGCTCCTGTTGAGAGTAATTCTCTAACAGTGTTGTGCTTACGACGTATCTGTCGTTTCTTACCATTGTAATAGCGGTTCTTAATTTTTGCAATAGTCGCGGTACTATCGTAATGGATCAACACAGCTGGTATCAATCTTTCCCATAAAGGAATCTCTACAAGTAAGCTTCTCAGCCAACTTGCTTCCTCACTAGCAGCTGCTAGTGCTATCATCTCAGATTCCATAGTGGACTGAGCTCAGATAGTCTGTTTCTTTGACTTCCAAGAAACAGACCCACCAGCTATGCTAAATATATAGTCGCTGGTTGCTTTGGAATCATCTGAAAGAGTGTTCCAATCTGCATCGTTGTATCCTTCAAGTACAGCGGGAAACCTTTTATAATGTAATCCAAGGTTTATGATTCTTTTAAGGTACCTCATTACCCTTTTAATAGCGTGTCAATGCTCCATACTAGGTCTACTGGTAAACCTGCATAATAATCCCACAACATAGGCTATGTCGGGTCTAGTACAATCAGTGGCATACCTAAGGCTGCCAATGATACTTGCATACTTAGTTTGTCGTATACCTTCACCAGTGTTCTTAAATAGTTTTACACTTGGATCATATGGTGTACTAGCAGGTTTACAGTCAAAGTAGTCATATTTCTTTAAGATCTTCTCAATGTAGTGAGATTGATCCAGAGAAATTCCCTCTTTTGACCTGGTAATCTTAATACCAAGGATTGCACTTGCTTCTCCGAGGTCTTTCATATCAAAGTTGTTACACAACAATGATTTCACATCGTTCACTACATGAATATTTGAACCAAATATGAGAAGGTCATCGACATATACACATATGATAGTGCAAATATTATTTACAGATTTGTAGTAAATGCATTTGTCACTTTCATTCACCTTAAACCCATTCGAGACTATTAAGTTATCAAACTTTTCATGCCACTACTTAGGTTCTTGTTTTAGACCATACAAAGATTTATCTAACTTGCAAACTTTATCTTTTTGTCCATGAATCACAAACCCTTCAGGTTGCTCCATATAGATTTCCTCTTCCAATTCACCATTTTAAAAAGCAGTTTTAACATCCATTTGGTGTACCACTAGACTATGAATAGCAGCAAGAGATATTAGCACCCGAATAGATGTTATTCTAGTGACTGGTGAAAAGGTGTCGAAGAAATCCACATTCTCTTTTCGCCTAAAACCCTTGGCTACAAGGAGAGCCTTGTATTTATCCACAGTATCATCAAGTTTTAGTTTCTTTTTCAAGATCCATTTACAACCAATTGGTTTGCAACCAGGAGGCAAGTCTACTAAATGTCAGGTCTTGTTAGATTCTAAAGAATCCATCTCATTATTAATGGCTTCTTGCCACAAGTCAGCATCCAAAGAAGATAAAGCTTCTTAGAGGTTTGATGGATCCTCCTCTAATGTATAGGCCATATAATCGGGCCCATAGTCTTTAGCAATTCTTGCTCTCTTACCTCTTCGAGGCTCTATTTCTGGTTCTGGTGGTGCAAGATTTTCATTACTAATAGCAGGAAGATGACTGGATAAAGTACCCCCACTATTCCTTAATTTAAAAAGAAATTTATTTTCATAAAAATCAACATCATTTGACTCTTTGATCACTTTTGCGTTTAGGTCATAAAACCTATACGCTTTTCTATTAATAGCATAACCAATGAACACACATTCATAGGCTCTACTTGCGAGTTTAACCCTCTTGGGGTCTGGGATCCTTACATAGGCCAAACATCCCCAAGTTCTCAAATAGGACAAATTTGGTTGTCTTTTCTTCAATATCTCATAGGGAGATGTCTTGCTTTTTGATTTGGGGATTCTATTTAGCACATAACAAACAGTTAATAAAATTTCACCCCACCAAAAAAATGTTGAACTTGAGCTCAACATGGTAGCTACAACTAATTCTGTAAAAGTTATGTTCTTTCTTTTAGCTTTACCGTTCATTTCAGGTGAATATGGAGCAGTCGTCTCATGTATGATTCCATGCAAATTATAAAACTCATTACACAAACTAGAATCATACTTTGTGCCTCTATCACTTCAAAGTTTCTTAATTTTCTTATTGAATTGATTTTCAATTTCTGTTACATATAACTTAAACATGTCAAGTGCTTCACTTTTATTTTTCATAAGATATACATATGTATAATCAGAGCAATCATCAATAAAAGTGATAAAATATCGTTTTCCATTTCTGGTCAACGTTCCATCAAATTCACATATATCAGAATGTATTAAGTCCAATGGCTCAGATTCTTTAACTACTGATTTATGTGATTTCTTGGTTATTTTAGATTGACTGCAAAAAACACATTTTTCAAAGTGATTTGAAGATAGCTTTGGAATAAAACCTAAGTTACTCATGTTAGATATGCAACGACTATTTATATGACAAAGTCTAGAATGCCAGATATTAAAATCACACAGCATGTAAGCAGAAGGAGAAACTTTGTTAATATCAAGATTCAATTTGAACATGCCATTAGCGGCGTACCCTTTCCCTAAAAATGCCCCATTCTTGGTCAAAGTAAATAAATCTGCACCTATGGTCTGAGTAAACCCAGACTTGTTTAAAAGAAAACCAGAAACCCGATTCTTTCTCATCTCTGGAGTATGCATCACATCTTTGAGGATCAAAGTCTTTCCAGAGGTAAACTTTAGTTCAACATCTCCAGTTCCAGCAACAATAGTGGTGTGGGAATCACCCAGCAACACTTTCTTATTTTCAACATTCATGTATGTTTTAAACATAGCACGATCATAGCAGACATGGCGGGAGGCGCCAGTGTCTACCCACCATCCATCTGATCCTCCAATCATATTGATCTCAGTTATCACAGCTATGTATGGCTCTTGAGTCATGGTGTTGTTGTGAGACACAGTCAACACTTCATCTTTCTGATCTTGTCTGCGTGCCTCTTCCTCAATGCGCAAACGTGTGATCAGAGACTCCAAAGAGAATTCTTTGGTCTTGTGTCTGAGAAGGTTTTTGAAATCCTTCCAGCCAGGAGGCAGTTTGTCTATGATGACAGCAACTTGAAATTGCTCATCCAAAGCCATACCCTCTGATATGATATTATGAGCAATTTTATGTATCTCATGGGATTGAGACTCTACTGATTTATCATCAGTCATTTGATACTTGAGGTAGCGGCTAACAACATACTTTGTAGTCCCAGCTTCCTCAGTATCATACTTCTTTTCCAGAGCCAACCAAACTAGTTTGGCAGACTTATATGAGCTATAATAATCATAGAGATCATTAGTTAACCCATTTAGAATGAAATTCTTGCATAGGTAATCATTTTCATTCCAGAGAGCTAATTCCATAGTCATTTTATCCTTCACTTCCTTCTCAACATCTTCAGGTACCACTGGAATATCAATGTTCAAAACATAAGCAACTTTCCTCATAGTTAAAGAAAACATCATCTTTTGTTGCCAACATTTGAAATGATACCCTTTAAACCTAAAAGTTTTGTTGAGGTCATTGCTGTTCGAGCCAATAATCTCTACGGTAGCCATGGCAGAACTGAAATCGTCTTAAAATTGTTGTAAAAATAATTTATGGCAAATCCAACAAATTACTGGTCGCGAACAATGTCGCTTTCTTTAAGACGTTTTGTGGCACTGCCAAAAATTGTGCAAGCAAACTATCAACCACGAAGTCCCCAGGATAAAATAGCCTAGATCACTGTATAAGATTCCCACTGCACTGAGGGAACCTTTCTAGAATTACACCCTCTTGTATGACTTGAAAAGTCACTCTGAAGCCACCCGAAAATATGACTTGAAAAGTCACTCTAACTGTAACATCCCAATTTTTGTAAACTAGATTAAAAATGATTGTTATTTATAAATAAATAAAATTTTAAAAAAATGATGAGATTTTATAAATAAATAAATAAGGAGATATAATTATTAATTAAAATAATGATTTGAGAGAAAATAAAAAGGATATTTTATTTATTTGTTTGATAGAAAATAAAATAAAGTTTGTTTTTATAAAATAATAAATAATAAATAAATAAATAGAGTAAATAATAGGTCATAAATGCCCCTAATTATAAATAGTAACATGCTATGTCAGTTTTTAGACTGACTCCTCAGTCTCCTCTGTCTCACAATTTCTTTTTCTCTCTTCTCCCAAAACCCTCTCTTTTTCCCGCAGGCCACCTAACCTGTTTTAGAAAAATGAAGATCTCGGACTCATTCGCCGTTGGATCGTCGTGAAATTTGAGCACCACGTTCGCAACCCAATTCCGAGCATTCCCACCGTTGGGAATTTCGATAATATGTTTGAGCTAAGAGAAATACCCCTCGCATTATAGCATTTTCCTTTCCTGCAGAAACTCAAAGCTGTCTCGGTAAAACTATGATCCCAGTTTCGTTAACCGTTGGATTTTCATGAAATTTGGATATATTGTTCTAAATTCAATTTCGCACACTTTCACCGTTGGGATTTGTGAGAAAATATTTGTGGAGGGAGAAAATAAAATTGCATGAAGACAGTACAAGTGGAGACTTCAATCCCTTCTCTGTCTCTTTGACATTTGGGAACTCTATCGGAGCAGTTAGATGAAAAAAATTGGAGGAATCTCAGGTAACCGCTAGAGATGCTGCTATCGTTGGTTGAAGACACGTGAGCCCGCTTAAAGGTAAGGGATCAGTTATTCACAATGGAGAACTAGTGAGAACATGTGTAGGGATCCTTAAAGATATCAATTGGAATAGGTTTTGGGGTGTTTTTGCAATTTCTTTTTATCCTTATAATTATTACAGTGAATTATATATGTTTGATAGACCAATTGTTTAGGTTTTTATATATAATTTAAAAAATTAATATCATAATTGAAACTGACCAAAGTGTTCATATAATTATTTAGAATTTGTGCATTGAAAGCTTACTTTGAAATTTGTGGTTTAATATGATATATGCTAGTTTATATATATAGAGGTAGTTATTTATAAATAATTTATGTAAATAATATTGTAGAGTGTTATAGTATGATTCCAAAAATTATTAAGTGTTGGAGTTTGAGAATATTATGGTTAAATTTCATGAACATGTGTATGTTGTACCTTATGAATATCATTGGGAATGTTATGAGATGGTTGATGTGATGTTAAAGTGTGGACATGATATTCGATTGTGAATAAGTGGATGTGTTTAACACTTGATGTTACATTAATTATATCGTGAACTATGAATTATACAATAACCCGACCAGTGTTAAAGAGAAAGTGTAGGTTCCTAGTTAGGAACCAGTGTTAAATTGTAGCGCAATTGTGTTAAACATGTTTGAAACATGAGTGTGAGATCGTGATATTGTATAATTCATGAGCAGTGCTTATAAATGAAATATGTGATGAATTGTGGAATAATATGTTGCATTGAGATTATAATATTATTATTGAGATTGAGCAAAAGTGTAAAGTAAAACAGGTGTTGAATTGTAAGATACGTGAAAACATGTGATGGTGGATTGTGACATTATGAGATGTGAAATTGTGAATGAGTTTTGATTATGAATAAGTGTGTGATTAACTCTTGATGTGACATTATTTATGTAAGCTGTGAATTGTACAATAATCCGACTAGTGCTATCCTGAGAAAAGTGTAAATGCGTAGTGTTAAAGAGAAAGTGTAGGTTCTTATTTAGGAACCAGTGTTAAATTGTAGCGCAATATGTTGTACGTATTTAAGACACGAGTGTGAGGTTGTGGGTATTGTATAATTCACTAGCAGTGTCTGTGTGCTAAAATGATATTACAGGTTGGACCTGAATCAGGAGGAAGAGGCCCTGACGGACTCTTCGGAGTGTAGGCCTTGGGGGTCACCGGGTTTGAGTGCTCCTTTAAGCCTATGATGATCCCATATGGTTGGAGCATTCTCACAAAATATCGTGACCCTGACTGGTCTCCCTATGATCTTACTTAGTGAGAGTGACCTGACAAACTCATTGTGTGGTGTGTCTTGTTATGTACTCCTAAGCGCCTCAGGGTGGTTTTTCACTGACATGGTACCACATTGCATATAGGCTTGAGTCTTAGTATAACTGTCTCATGCGCTTGCTAATTGTTCATTATGAAATTGATGTGTTATTATGTCTTGATCAGAGTGTGTGATTCTTATGTATTGTGATTGATGATTGAAAGGTGTGATTGATGATTGAAAAGTGAATTTTGAATGACAAAGTGATGAAATAATGTGAGATATGTTAAGTAAATTGTATTTGGCTACTATATGTTGTTTTGTTTCTCTCTAGTAGTTAGGAATGTGATAACTCACTCCCGGTTTGTTGTTAATGTTTGGATCCTGTGATGATCTTGAACCTTGTGTTCGGAGGAGCAGACGGCTAGGTGAAGTGCTTAAAGAAACCTTGTGTTGAAGGACGTCGGGACACAATGCTCTGATAGGATGTGACAGTGGGGCATAAGTTTTATATTAATTGCGTAATGTTAGTCTATTTTATTTTATCTCACTGATTTAACAAAATATTTTTGTAAATTATGACGGCCTTGTTTCGAGCCGAATATATTTTTAATAAGTTTTAATTGATAATAGTGAAGTGAATGTGAACCTTTTACCCGTGTGAATTTGGTTACCGATATTTTTTATATATTTTATTTATTTATATGTCGGGGTAGAGGGTGTCACACTAACAGCCAACCGAAAATATGACTTGAAAAGTCGCTCTAATAGCCAACCGAAAATATGACTTGAAAAGTCACTCTTATAGCTAACCGAAAATTTAGAGTGACAAAAAGAAAGAGGGAGAAGTTTGCTAGAAATGCATCGGCTGAGATATGAGAGGGAGAAAGAAAAGTTGAGGAAATGCTTCTCAACTGGGACAAACAAAAATGTAGAAAAGGGCTCTATATATATAGGGATTGAAACACTATTCAAGTGTTTACTCTGAGCGATGTGAGACTTGAAGTTTTTTCTCTTTTCTTTTTCAAACTTTCACCCATTATCTCATTTGTTATAACATTTATTTATCTTCTTAGTTGATTCTTTTAATTTATGGTACTATGTTCAATGTGGTAAGATAGCATAAATACCCATAATGTCAAAAATTGGATTATTTGGAAGAATCTTTTGTATATAATTAGTTTGATGCTTTAGATTAAAAAAGTCTCTTGTGAAAATTAATATATTTACTATATTTAATGTGGTATGAAAATTATTTGGACCATATTTGTTTCTCGATGTTATTTCAAGATGCCTTTGAGCTCTTATTTCTTAAATACTTCTCTTCATCCTTAAGATATGATAGGGCCTAATGGGTTTAGTTAATATTTAATACACTGGACTACTGGAGTGGGACTAAATAAATATTCATCATAATAGAAAATTCGAAGTTTCAGTTGGCATGAGTTCAATTCTTCTCCTGATCAAATTACATGGAATTCTGTGAAATAGCATTTCCCCCTCCTTGTTATCTAATACAAATATACTATAATACCATACTCTCATTACGTAAAAAATTTCTGGCAGCTTCAAGCCAAATCAGTACAGATCCATTAATTGCAACTCCTTATGGTTCACCTTATGGTTTTGTATTTCCCATGAAAGTCAGACTAGTACTGGATGCAGCTCCTTTGGCTGTTTTTCCAGTAATTGATGACTTAGAGATTGAACTCAGTTCTGGAACATATTTGAAGCAGAGCCAGGTGAGGATAATGGGTGTCACTGCTGACAGTCAAAATCAAGGAAGAACCACAATTGATATTCACTTGGTTTCACATGGGAAAAAATTTGACAATACCACTGCAGTTCTGTTGTCTAAAAGGTTTTGGCACAACGAAGTTCCTCTTAATAGGAGCCTTTTTGGTGATTATTATCTAGGTAGTTGTTTCATTTCTCCTAATGACATTTTAGTTTATTCTTGTCATATGTTACTGCCTGAGACTAAAGCAGTTGGTATCAGGTATACCATTGTCACGGCCACTTGAAACCTTAACTGGGAGAGGTCACATGCCCAGGGAGAGTATTAATGTTCTTCCAATTACTGCAGACATGAACAGCGAGAATGAGAAAATGAATCTTAGAACCATAATCGTCATTGCTCTATCTTTTGTTGTACTCTTGTTGGTTTTGGTTGGAGCATTTTACATCATTTTGAAATGGAGGAAAATTAGGAGACCATCAAGTGTTGTTGGCCCTGCATTCACAAATTATAAACAAGAGATCTGGTACAGCTTTGAACTTTACCGTGTGTGTGTGTTTTTTTTTTTTCATAATAATTTTCAGATGCTTATATAGAATTGGTAGAATTTGTCATTTGATTGCTAAGCATTTTATTGTAAATTATACTCAACTGAATTGTTGCCTAAAATATTATTTCTTTGGTTAAGTACAGTTCCCTTTGCAATTTCATCTATGTTTTCCTTATCATGTGCCAAAGAATATATTGTTTAGTCATATCTTTTTCTTGGAAAAGTAAATATATATTTTTGTTTTACACTATACAAATTTGCAGTATGTTGATATGTGGGTCTTGAAGATTGCCTCCTCATTAAATTGTTTTGTGTCACAGTTAAATTAGGTTTCCGTGATTTACATGAGTGCTTTTTGTGCTTGACTTTTATATGATAATTGTAAAACAGATTTTTTTCCCATCAATATATACTAACAGGGGGATACACCTATTGTCCAGAGGTTAGTTGAGTTACCTTTCTTACATGGGAAAAAAATGCTTCAAGGCAATCCTTTGGTGGGCCTTTGCCTGCTCCTCTGAGTACTTTTGGGTAAGTTTTAAGACTTCGTCTGCTACATTTTGATTTAGTAATTTTTTGAGGCTCTTTTTATATTTAGTACTAAATATAAACATCTTTTTAAAAAAAATACTTAAGCCTTAATTTGTCACCTTATAAAAAGATTAAATTAATTCTAAATTCCTACCAGATTAGTTTCATCTTAATCTTTAGATTTTGTACACTTCGTCTTTCTTTTTCTTTTAATTTTTTTATTATAGTATTGGAATAGACTAATCTTTAATAAAAATAAAATAATTTTTTTCAATACAATTTATATCATATTTAAAATAAATCATTTGTTTAAAAGATATAAACTATTATTCGTCTAGGGCTTGTGTCAATTTTTATTGGTTGATATCTTTAATTTTCTATCTAACAAAAAAGATAGATTTTATATTTCATATAAAAAAAATTCTCTTTATATTTATTTATTTCTCTTCCGTCTTCTGTATATCGTTGATGATCATGTTAACTTTTCTTTCAGCCAAGTGATTCTCTTCCCCCCTTGATCTGCCTATAAATCCACCAAGCACACACTTAAAGGACACGGTCACATTTACATTAAAAAAAAAAAAAGAAGAAGAAAAGAAAGAAAATAATATCAATGGAAATGATGGCAACCGAACGTGTTTGTATGTTCACTGCAACTTCTGCAACACCATTTTGGCGGTACAACACACACTCTCTGTCAATTCTATCTTTCCTTTTCTGTGGTGATGAGGCTGAAGCATCATATGATATCATATAGTCTTTAATGATATCGTATATTTTCACGGTTTCAGCCTTGTGGCCTTCCCTTAGTACAGAGCCAGTGTCCTCTCTTTTCTTTCTTTCTACCAAGAACTTGTTTGGGTGGGGGTTCTGGTCAAAAGATATGTTTATTCACCAAATTTACTTAAGGTAAAAAAGTCTCTCTTATGAAAAAAGTTGGAAAATATAGCAATAATGTTTGTTGTGTCCTCCACTCTTCACTCTTCACACCTTTTCTCTTCCTTTTATTCTCATTAATTAATTTACATCACATGCTGCTAGCTTCTCACATATAATTTAATTCGCACTTTTTTTTTCTTTCAATTTTGTTTGTTTAGGAATTAGAACAAAACCAGAGATCATGGGAAGGCTATGTGAACTGGAGGAACAAGTCTGCTCCCAGAGACTGCCATGGTGGCATGCTTGCAGCCTCCTTTGCTTTAGGTCTGTCCTAAATTCCCGTCTCTCTATTTACTCTATAGTTTAATATTATTTATATTTATATACATATATGTTCATATACATATTGATTCATATAATTTATATATTTATATGTATGTATTAATTATATATGGACTAACTGGATCAATTGGGAGTATTGGGGTTGGAGATAGAATGAGTCCAAATTCGGTTGTTTTTACTTTGTGTGTGTGATGAATGATGATAGATATGAATCATGCATATATATGTGATATGGCACTAATTTCAATGTGTGTGGATTTTGTGCAGTCGTCGAGATATTGGAGAGTCTGGCATTTCTAGCTAATGCATGCAATTTGGTGCTATATCTGAGGCAATACATGCACATGTCCCCTTCATATATTTTGTAAATATAAGACTAATTAATTTAGTTTCCAACATATATTTTTTATTATCAACAAATAGTAGTTTATTAAAATTTAGTCACAAAGAAGCAAAGAGTGTCCACTCTGTTGGCAATCACTTGCTTTGAAAGATCCTGCCAGGTATATGTTCACTTGCAACACATTTTCCCACTTCCTTTCAAATACTTGTTACAAGCTAGCCATTTATGGGTATCATTAGCATTTTCAATTTTCATCAATTGCTTATTCTTTTGTAGCCAAGAGCTTCTAGCTGCAGTGGAAGATGAGAAATGCATGAGATAAAGAAACATTGCTAATTCTCCTGCCCCCCTTGGACAACTTAATGAAAGCCACGTAAGATATCTCAGAATTGATCTTTATGGAACTGTTTTTTTGTTCTGTTAATTTCCATTGGTGTTAGTTTCCTAGATATAAAAAGAATCATAGTTTCATTCAATGGTCAGAGGCAAATTATTTGCAGGATGATTCTTGCTCAGATGACTCTGATTTTGATGATCAGATTATGAATTTGCGAGAAAAGTGCAGTATTTCGAGAAAAAACATTAGAACTTATATTTACCCATTTTTTGATAAATATAGTACTCCTATGATTATTTTTTAAAAAAAAGTGTTTAATTAGAATGTATTGATCTTTTATTTTTTTAGCTTAACTACTGTTGTAGTTAGTTAGTTTAAAGGTGGGTGGAACCACAATAAATAATTAATCATTTATTATATAATATATTTAATAAATATAATATAATCGATTATTAATCTTTCAATTCACTGTCAAATCTTTATACATTTTTTTTAATTTGAATTATTAATCTTTACAAAAATTATGTATACAACTTTGAATAACTATTGAAATTAGATTTTAAAGAATTTCATGTGTTAAATAAGTACTATTAAGATAGATTGTTATCTCTGATCCTAGTCGTGGATGTATCCATGTGGTGATAGGGCACAAGCTTTCGGGTCCAATTCCTAAAGCTCTCAAGGAAAAGACAGATTTGCAATTAAGGTTTTCAATACAATATTTCAAATTACCTGTAAGTTTGGTGGCGGTCACATTCTAAATGGCCTTACGCAACTGTAAGTTTGGACTTATGAATTATTAGTGTATTTTAAATAAAATATTTTATATTACTATTAATTAATAATTCATTTTTTAATTAATTTCTATCAATAATTCCTACTACTATTATTATATATTCTTTTTTTCTATGTATCTATATAATCGAATAGTAATAAAAAAATATATCATTTTAAAAATTTTAATTTCATTCTTATCTTTTTTTAAGTATTTGTATTTTATGAAATTTTAAATTTTAAAATTACTAATTTTTTTATCACTTTTTTTATTTGTTGTTTTATCGTGTTTCTTGTTATTATGTTAGCTGGCATACCTTTATTTTATTAGCAATTTTTAAAAAATATTATTTTTTAAATTATCATTAAATTTTAAAATAATAATATAACTTTGATTATGTTATCCCTTTGTCTGGTATGCTTGAATTCTCTACTTATTCACTACTTGAATTTTAAAATAATAATATGTTATTGTTGTTTAGTGTTTATGCTTTATGTGCCAGTTCGACTGTTTGATTCACTACTTGATTTGATCATTTGACTGGCAACTATACATAGAACTTTTTAACACCATTCACAAATTATAATTAAGGTTGAAAGAGACTCCTCTTTAGTCGTAGTAGGTTTTGGGGGACTCCTCTCCCTTTATGGATCAGTAAGGATGAGGAGGAAGTAGTTGTCATAGATTCTGTTGCAAAACTTGAAGAGCTTTCAATTTAGACTGTCTAGAGCCCAAGTCAATATGTTCGTATTTTGATTCTACTCTTCATTTTTTTTTGTTACGTTCATTTTATTTTCGTTAGGCTTGCTAGCTAGCTCAATTTCTTTCTCATTGTTATCTTTTAGTTGGGCTTAGGTCCCCCCTATTAAAAAATAAGAAAGAAAAGAAAAACTATATCCTTCCCTTCGATTTTGATACACACTTTTCTTGACCCAAGCCGGGGTTTGACTAAACCACTTTCTTTTTTTTAAGATCTTACGTGTGGTGATCACTGATTAAAATTTCCAAATTGAATGTTCTTTTCTTTGTATTTCTCTTCCCCAAATAAAAGAAATTCATTTATTCGATTGAATAATTATTACATTCATATAGTATTATAATTTATATCTTATTGGTGAGTGGGATTGTCACACCGATCGAATTTCCGAATCGGGTGCTCTTTATTTTCTTTGTATTTCTCTTACCTAAAGAAATTCATTCATTTGACTTAGTGGTTACCATAATCATACAACATTATAATATGTGATTGCCTTTGACAGAAACCTCAAGATATATATGTACTTTCCCCATTTTGCTTAATTAATTGTACCTTAGTTGCTTCATTTTGCATGTTGTGACTGGGATGAAATTTTGTCAATTTTGGGCAGTTATATTGTCATATTTTTTCCTAGGAAATTAATAGAATAGCTGTAATGTGAAAGATAATCTTACATCATGTATTGGACTATGGGGCAGCTTATGTATAAGGTTGTCATAGCTTGGAAGTTTCACTTAGCGTTATTTGTTACGTTAATTCCTCCGCCATGCATTGTAAAAGTGGACATATTATATTATATTTACTATTGTCTATCTTCCGAACATAATGTACTAATTTACCATAGTGCCTCTTCATATTAAAGTGTGTTTAAACTATTATAGGTTTTGTTTCCAAAATGAATGTTCTATTTATTTTCTTATGGATACTTTTGCTAAATGATAAGTATCACTAATCTCATCCTTATGTTTTCTACATGATCATTAGCTTCATATGTGACCGGCATATCTCGTGTAGTTCACCACCTGGTATTGCCAAAGTAATTATGAAATTTATGTCCTTTTATTTTCTTTGCCTCTTTGTTATTCTTTCAATTAATTGACAACCAAAATGAGCATGATCTTCATTGTGTGCCCTGTATTTAAACATTTGATCTCTATTTTATATATTAGTCTAATAGTTGCTTGATATTTAAATTATGACTTGTCATCAAATCCATAATTGTATTTTAATGTCTGATAATTTTAGTAGGTACTAAGTTGGATATCAATTTTAGTATGTACTAAGTTGGATATCAATTTTAATACCTGGATATCAATTTTAATGTCTGATAATTTGTCACTTTCGATGTCCTTTCTAAGACGGTTATTATGAAATAACTATTTTTGAAAAGTTTTCACTTTGACATTCAAAGACGGTTACTACAAAATAACCGTCTTTGAAAGTTTATATTTTTAACATTCAAAGACGGTTATTTATAATAACCGTCTTTGAAAGATTTTTTCGTTTGACATTCAAATATGACTATTTCATAATAACCGTCTTTAAAAGATTTTTAGTTTTCACATTCAAAAACGGTTATTAGCTAATAACCGTCTTTGAATGTCAAAACAGACACAACATTCAAAGATGGTTATTAGTTAATAATCGCCTTTGAATTGTTCTTACTTTCAAAGATAGTTATTAAAATAACCGTTGTAAAAAAACAATTTAGTTTTAACGATGTTATATACAACGACAGTTTACAATGATCATTAAAAACACTTATTAACCGTCGTAGAAAGCCATTTTTCTAGTAATAACACGTTCTCTACCTCATTAATTTGTACATTGAGCACAGAAGGAAAATATTTTAAGAGGAATGCATGCCGCAAGTTTTGCGTCTAATTGCTTTTTGAATGTTGTCGTTGACACTTAGGGCAAGTTTTGAGCCCCATGGTTGGAAAAGCTATGGTTGATTGTTGATTTAATTTGGGGAGGGGTAGGAACCACAAAAGTTTGCATTATATTTTTGGATTGTATTAAACAAATCTAACCAGTTGATGAAATAGATTTTTTGATATTATGTTTAATTTCTACATATAAAAAATTATTGGATTATGACATCTTATCATATATCATTACAAAAATTATAAATATATATTTAATATTTATTTATTTATTTATTTTTATCTATTTTTATTTTGTCTTGTCACATTAACTATTGTACTTATAATTTTTGTAATTAATTATTTTTCTTATTTTTTTCTCTCTTTCTACCGTAATGTATTTACTCCAAAATGGGGTGGATGTTTATCATACTCTAATCATTTTTACTCTATCGTTTTATTTTTGTGAGTGTTGTGACATTGGATGCACGGACACGGAGGTTTATCTATGGGAATATTTAGGGCTTGGGGTATTAGCCCGTGGATATAGAGAGAAAGATCTGTTGAGTGTTGACACAAAGATAGAGAGTAGAGAATGGTGAGAGTAGTTAAAAGGAGGACTGTAGAAGTGAACATGAACACAGTGCTGTTTTATAATAAAATAAGTTAAATATATTTTGTGCCAATTTGGCAGTTAGATACTCCTTAACTTGGATTGGGTTTTCGAATAATCAACTTCACCTTTGATTAACAAATGAGGAGCAAGGATTGCTACAGCCTTACGATTTAGGGTTGTGTAGCAATCCGATCCTTTGTGAATTTCTGCAATCTAAACATGTCATTAACATCTTACCTCTAGTACATGATATATCCTACCCAGTAGTATGGTATCTCCATATCATAGGTATCTCCATATATATATATATATATATATATATATATATATATATATATATATATATATATATTATGCGCTAGCTAATAATAAGATCATAAAGCTTTTAATTGTGTACATTTTGTGGCTTTGAAATTTGGTCTTGCGCTTTTGTTGTGTACATTTTGTGGCTTTGAAATTTGGTCTTGCGCTTTTGTTGCTGTCCAATATATAGTATACTAGTTGAGTCAATTATGTTACAATTCAAATCAAACCAAAATCATTCTTACTTTAATAAACACAAATTCTTGATGATGATGTGTCCGGATATTTTGACACACAAGAGGAGGTACTTAAAATTGTTTCAATGAATTTCTCTGAATGCACCCGTGATTATTTAATCACACCAACATACAATTTGAAAGGTCACGTGATTCATCAACTTTTCATCGAGCTAGAATTCTATCAACTTTAACTTCTCTTGAGCCAATTGTGTAGCATCATATAATGTGGGGCTTGGAACACGGCCATCTATTTGTCTTCATAATAACTCCTTTCCCGTGACAACCAATTAAAACTGAAATTCCTAGTTGCATACTTGTTTCCGATAAATATGACACAAGATTCACGATTAAAATTAGCCATCAAGTTCAAAGTATAAAATGGAGTCCACACCTAATAAACATTTTCAATTTGTTGAAAACACAATTTAGGAATCATATAATAAGATTAGCTTAATTATTGGAAATTATATATAAGAGATTTTATTACCTTCATCATAGCAATCATATCAACTAGATATTGATTATATTTATAAAACTACTTGAAAAGTTAATTAAAACTCGAAAAATTAACTAAAACATGAAAAGTTAACTGGAAACTAAAAGTTAGAAGTCAATAATTTGAAAGCTGAAAAATTAACTTATTAAATTATAAATATTTAATAAAACTAGTTATTGAAATAGCTAAAAAATGTAAAATAACTAAAAAATAATAAAATTATGATTTATTTAAAGATGATAAGCAAAAAATTTAATAAATATATTAAGGATAAAAAAATATAAAAAACTAATAATTAAAAATTAATATTTAAAAAAATTACTTCAAATAACGTTTTAAAAAATATTAAAAATTATTAAAAAAAATTATCAAACAATCAAATGAGTTTTTCCATTAATAAAAAACTAAAAATTAATTAAAATATCCTCTGAAACATAATCTCATTACATTACTATATGAGAAGATGTGAGCTCGGATTTCTTAAAAAAGTTTTAGTTTGAATTTTATAAATAAAAAAGAATATCATCGAAAGAGAAATTTTATTAAAGAAGCATGGTCAATCGTGATCTTAGTCGGAGATATTAGTCATAAACTTGGTTAGAAGATCATTTATCTAAAGCTATAATATGATAAAAAAGAAATAGATTTTCTTGAATATTTTCCTAAAGTAGTTGTTGCCACGTTAATATGAACATATAATCAGATTGTATTACCGCACAAAACAACATGAAATGCAATATATTCTACTCCATGTGTTGCACATAATTTCTGCCATCAATTTTTTTTTTTTTTGTAGAAATTAATATTTTATGCAATCAAGGTATCTATAGCACAGGTTCTAGAGCTACATTCCTATTCTTGTTTTTTTTTTTTTCCTTTCCTATGGCTTCTGTGAGTTTTGTCTGCATGACTATACTTTCGTTTTTCATCAAAGGAGAAACTCAAATTTGGATTGAAAATTTAAATTATTCTCCGACTACTACTCTTTTAATCATTGTGACAATACAATGTCATACAAATTTCTCACAATGATATTTTTCATGAGTGCACAAAATACATTAAAATTAATTGTCATTTATGAGAATGTTTGGTTTGATAGGGGAGAAATTTTTACATGTCCAAAGAATCATGGATCTTGTGAATTATGTTTGTTGAGAATGAATAAAATTTATTTGATTAATAATTAAAATCTTATGATAAGTTTCTTAAAAATTAATGAATTATATAATATTTTTATTACATTAAATAATTTAATAAAAAGTAATATGATATTATATTGTAATAAAAAAATATTTGAAAAAAATAAGATTCTCACGTCTCATGATAATTTTTTTGTGAAAAATAATTTAAAACACATCCTCAAGAAACATTATTTATGAGAAATGTTATTTTTTTAAAATTGATAACAAATATAGAAAATTAAATTTCTCAAACCTAACATCCTCGGAAAACAAAATTTTTATCTCCTACCCCTATATCTCATCATGTTGGTGACAGTTTTTTAATCCTAAAAAATTAATTGTTGCCTACTACATATAAGTAACCAGAAAAAACAAGAAATGCTGTATGCCCTACTCCTTCCAACCAATGCTGCCCATATTTTCTGTTATCATAACAAGACATAAATCTGGAAAAACTTTTAGAAATTGGCGTGCTTCGTCTCCACCAAAAATGCACAACCTTGCTAAGATAGACAAGAGATAATAACATAAGAGGGACAGATCGAACACGAACATTTCCACTCAGAATTGCATAGGCTTGTAATATCATGATACAATTTAAACTGAATAACTACAAAAAAAATCCACTAAATAAATTATTGGTCGAAAGGAATATTCTAAACATTCCACTAAACAAAAGTATCAAAATATAACCCAGTTGATCAATCAACTTAGTTATAGTAATAAAAGATTTGGGTAGTATGCATGGATTCATAAGTTTGATTTTTAATGTCACCATTGTAAAAATAAAAAATAAAAAATATAAACATTCATTTTCATCGACTAATGTCTCACTGAACACCCAATTGCATAAACCCGGCAGATTCAAAATCTCCTCGATGGATGTTACCAATATTTACTTGAAAATATCTTTATTTCACCATGTTAATGTTATATCTCTCCAAAACTGCCAACTCGTCTCATCTCATCCTCGCTGAAAGCTACATTACGTTGCTGCCTATTACAAATTTGTTACAAACTTCTGGTTAATTAAGAATGCAAGCAATCATCATCTTTAGATATAGTACGAGGTGAAGCCCAAAAATTTGATATGTTGTGTGTGTGTGGACAAAAATCATTGCACTGACTTAGTGGACTTCCATTTATTTTGTGCAAAGAAACAAGGGGAATTGCTACATGCACTGGTAAAATTGCTGGTACACCCAACAACTGTGCGTGATTATTGTTTTACCCTTTTGTAAAATTGATATGGATTGGGTAATCCATAAGCTTCATATGGATTGACCAATCCATAAGTCTCATATGAATTGGGGACGTTCTAACCAACTGACTTAATAGGTCAATGATGTTATAAAATAATTAATGTTGTTATATATAACATTAAAATTTTTAATGTATATTT
Source organism: Glycine max (assembly GCF_000004515.6). Lineage (NCBI taxonomy): Eukaryota > Viridiplantae > Streptophyta > Magnoliopsida > Fabales > Fabaceae > Glycine > Glycine max. The sequence continues at coordinate 31,197,703 of NC_016090.4, read as the reverse complement.
AATGTGCATGTAAATTTAAATAATAAATTTTGTAACAATTAATTTTGATATAATAATTAATATATTTACATATATAAATTGTAAATAAAAATCATATGTTTATTAACATAAATCTACTATTGTATTTTTTGATCTTATTACAATTGATTTTGATCTAATAATATATTATTTTTACATATATAAATTTTAAATAAAAATCATAGGTTTCATAAAAATTCATATATGTAAACATATTAATTATTATATCAAAATTAATTGTCACAAAATTTATTATTTAAATTTATATGTGCATTAAATATACATTAAAAATTTTAGTGTTATATATAGCGAAATTAATTATTTTATAGTATAATTGGTCTATTAGCTTAGTTGATTAGAGCGTTGTGCTAATAACGCAAAAGTCATATGTTTAATTCTTGCTTGGACCATTAATTTTAAATTAATTCGTAAAACATATTTTTGAAAAAAAAATTAAAAAAAATCGTTTGGACCACTTACAAGTTGCAAAAAATAAAATATGTATGGATTGTTCCAAAAACATCAATAATAAAACAAATAAACAAACTCACAAATAAAGATGAATGAGTTTAGTAAAGTGAAAAGCAAAATAAAAAAAATGATAGAAAGGAAAGAAATTAATCCTTAATGTTAGCTAAAGATGTGTTACTTTATATTTTGAATAAAATTTATTTAACTAGTTTGTAAGATACTAAAATATGTTTTTCATTTTTATAAATATAAAAATATTTAAAATTTCTCACTTAAAATTTTCAATATGTTTTTTCGTTTTTATAGAATTAACACACTTAAGTTTTATGAAGATAAAATGTATTGAAAATTTTATAAGAACGAATTTAAAACATTTTCATGTTTATGAAGAAAAAAAAAACATATTTTAACCTAAGATATTCTTAACCATACTTCAAGTCTCAAATAATCAACTCATTTACTCATTCTTTTAAAAGATAATTTTGATGGATACCCATTCTTCATAAAACAAGGGTTGCTCAATAAAACAAAATATTTTGGTTGTCTACAAGATAATAGAAAGAAGTCATGGCCCATTGGCCCGGCCCTTGAGAACATCTATATGATAAAGTGGTTCGTTGTATTTCTTTTGTTGTTGCTTTCAGTCGTGGTTGTGCTTTGTCCATCTAGGGTCGGTCTTATATTTTATGGGCCTTGAAATAAACATAAATAAGGGTCCTATATATATATATATATATATATATATATATATATATATATATATATATATCATTTTGTATTCTTACTTCCTATTTTGTTCATTGATCCCTACTGATCTCTGGTATCAGAGCTTGATGGGAAAGTAGGAGTAGTGTCCGTAAGGGCATATGTTAACTGAACTCATGGATCTGAACTGTGTACAGTAATTTTAATTTAAACAGTATACGTTTGAACAGTATTTTCTGGAAGTACAACAATATGATATTTTAGTTGAATGATACTGTAGCAATAAGTCCCGTGGTTGAGAAAGGACAGTAAGGCTAAGATGTATTGTTCAAATAAAATCTTGAGACATAATATATTGGTGGCTATAGGAGTAGTGTTCAAACTATATTATTCGTTTAAAAAAAATCTTCTTTATTTTTCAGATCCAAGAAATTCAGTAACATATAACCTTATGGAAACATTTCTATGGAACCATATGACGGCAAAGATACTAGAGGATGAATCCAATATGTCTTGCCTTTTACGTTCTTTCTCTCGCATTTCTTTTAGTTCAAACTCCTCTTCTTCAATGAATTCACCCAAAACCAATAACTTACTCAATGAACAAGACAACCAGACCCAAGAGGTCGTCCCAAAGCATAATCTCTTCGATGAGGAAGTCCGATTCGAAGACATAAATCAAAATATGGATGACTGGAACATCCCAGAAATCCCTCAGGATATGTTGTACATCCCTGAGACAATTAAAGATAAACATAATTTTGATTATATAATCAAAATAGTAGAAAATAATATTCCTCTAGGACAAGATATAGGAGAAGAATTTCATCTGCTTTCAAAAAATTCAATTTATGAACATAGCCGTAAATACAAGTATTTACATATCGGTTGTGTATAGGTAGCCATCAAACCCTTAATTGATTTGGGCATAGATGCTGCAGTTTTAATGTGCCTTAGAGATATTAGGCATAACAAGTTTGAAGATTCCTTAATTGGAACAGTAGAAACAAGCTTAGGACAAGGTCCAGTATACTTCAACTGTTATCCAAACAAAACGGTGAGTCTAATGGACAAAAACATTCTTGACTCTCTGTTTTTAAATATCCACTTTCATGGCCTTGACATGAAAGAAGGATCAATTTCAGCAGCTTTGATATATAGGATTCAGTACAAAGTAATGAATACTTGTGCATCTAGAGTCCTGCTAAAACCTCAAAGAGGAGAAACAACTTTGTTTATCACTGATATGACAAAGGCTAACGTTTCTCTCCCGAGAAAAATAAAATGGGATGAAGTAACTCTTCCCGAAAGATGGGCCATGGATAAGGTGATGGAAGCTTGCTTGTGGAGCTTCTATGGAGGCTGGATCTTTGAGCTTCAATGAGGTCCTTTAATGGTGGTTTTCCACCATGGAGATGCAGCGGAAGACAAAGGAGAAGAGGGGAGAGGAGGCGTCATCCACTAGGGAATAAGCCATGGAAGAAGGAGCTTCACCACCAAGATGAGCCTTGGATAAGAAGCTTGGAAGGATGCTTCAATGGAGGAAAAGAAAGAGGGAGAGAAAGAGAGAGGGGGGAGCACGAAATTGAATGAAGAAAAAAGGGAGAGAAGTTGAACTTTGAGTTGTGTCTCACAAGACTCCCATTCATCAAAGTTACAACAAGTGTTACACATGCTTCTATTTATAGATTAGGTAGCTTCCTTGAGAAGCTTTCTTGAGAAAATTTCCTTGAGAAGCTTCTTTGAGAAAACTTCCTTGAGAAGCTAGAGCTTAGCTACACACACCCCTCTCATAACTAAGCTCACCTCCTTGAGAAGCTTCCTTAAGAAGATTCCTAAAGAAACTAGAGCTTAGCTACACATACCTCTCTAATAGCTAAGCTCACCTCCTTGGGATGAGAAGCTAGAACTTAGCTACACACCCCCTATAATAGCTAAGTTCACCCCATGATAAAAAACATGAAAATACAAAAAAAAGTCCTTACTACAAAGACTACTTAAAATGCCCCGAAATACAAGGCTAAAACCCTATACTACTAGAATGGCCAAAATACAACGCCAAACGAAGGAAGAACCTATTCTAATATTTACAAAGATAAGCAGACTCATACTTAGCCCATGGGCTCGAAATCTACCCTAAGGCTCATGAGAACCCTAGGGCCTACCCTTGGATCTCTAGCCCAATCTACTTGGAGTCTTCTACCCAATGCCCTTGCGGGATAGGATTGCATCATAAGGCCACACCGTTTGTTCTCCGACCCGCTCCAACCATAGAGCAAATTAAGCAGGATAATTTCGACAAGGTAGAAATAACCTTCAATAGGATAAATTCTTTTTCTTCAAGAATAGAAGCCTCTAGGTCTGAATATGAGTCAACCAGAAGGTCTTTTTCAGTTAGAACTCGTTCAATTCCAGTAGGACTAACCAGATCTAAGTCACACAACCAATTCCCTACTATAAACATCCAAGGATTAGATACTACTTCTAGTATATCTAGAACAACTTACAACCAAGAACAGGAGGACGACCAAAAGTCGATCCAATCCCCAACTTATTCTTCTATGGAACCTTATGATGTTATCTAACAACTTTAGCATTGATAAGGAAACCCTTAGGAAATATTTTTATTCTCTAGAGAATGAACTTCAAAGGAGATGGTTTTTCCAACATTACAAGGATGCAAACAGAAAATAGATCCAAGACAAGTTCTATGAATTTGTCTAAAGAGTCAAAATTAATGTTCTTTTCTTTGATTGGTTTCATGCTTATACCATCAGAAAGGATATAGATTGCCCTTGGAAACAAGACATCGTAGGAGATCCAACAACAAATGTCATAACAAACTTGTAAATGAAGGACGGTGAATTAATCCAATCGGAATTACCTCCCGCAACACAATATCAACTACCAAATGTCAAAGACAGTAACAATAAACATGTCATGGTAGTTCCATTTAAGACAAAAGATGTCAATGAGGAAGTAACCTCCAAAGACATTAAGAGCCTAATGGAACAGGCAAATTATACCAATAAGTATTTACAAGTTTTAGGAGAAACCATTAAAACTAAGGTAGTTCCTAAACAAAAATCAGTTGAGGAAGCTTCGCCAAGTATTCCCATTGAAAAACCATTATTCAAACCTTTCAAAGTTAGTGATAAAGCTAAACGAAAAATTAGGGAACTTAGAAAAACTAAATCCTTAATTGAAGGAGTAGGAGACAACCATAGTGAATTACTATACAAAATTGGTAGTTTACTTAAGGTCATTCCAGAAACACCCCAAACTTCAGAAAATACATCCAAAATGGTAACAAGAAGTACCTCCAAATTAATTAATGTTATTAATGAAGATAGTGACCAAAACTCAGAAAATGCAACTGAGATAGGATTAGTATCAGAAAAGAATATAAATCCAATTAATTCCAAACACTGGAAAACACCCTATAAATTATATTATCAACGTCCAACTGCCCCTGACCTTCTAGTATAAGAAAAAGGTGAAAACAATTTTAAGAGTTTTAGTGCAAACAACATCTATGAATGGAACATAGATGCACAAACAAAGTATAACATCATGAATACACTCCAACATATGACTATGGTAGCTACAACCTACCAAACCTCCCATGAATGTTTGGAAGAAACCATTATAGATATTTTAGTGGCAGGATTTTCCAGACAATTAAAAGGTTGGTGGGATAATTATCTCACGAATGAAGAAAAATAAAAAATTTACAGTGCGGTTAAGACAGATCTCAATGGAAAAGTCATTACTAATGACAAAGATAAAGAGATTCCTGATGCTGTTAATACATTAATTTTTACAATAGCTCAACACTTCATTGGAGACCCATCTCTGTGGAAAGATAGGTCTGCAGAATTGTTGTCAAACCTTAAGTGTAGAACCTTAGCAGACTTTAAGTGGTACAAAGATACTTTCCTAACTAGGGTTTACACTAGAGAAGATAGTCAACAACCTTTTTGGAAAGAAAATTTTTTAGCTGGTCTTCCAAGATTATTAGGAGACAAGGTTAGAGATAAAATTCATAGTCAATCTGCCAATGGAGACATTCCATATGAAAGCTTAAGCTATGGTCAATTAATTTCTTATGTCCAAAAGGTAGCCTTAAAATTTTGTCAGGATGACAAAATTCAGAGGCAATTAGCCAAAGAAAAGGCTCAAACAAAGAAAGATTTAGGTTCTTTCTACGAACAATTTGGTCTACCAGCCAGTCCAAAACAAAAGAAAAAACAATCCTCTAGGAGAGAAATCCATGAGAATAAACCAGTCAATAAAAAGAGATTTCCAAGAAGGAGATACTCACACAAACCCTTAACCAGTAAAGAAATAGAAAATCCTAAACAAAAAATAAAATAAAAAATTACATGTTACAATTGTGGAAAACAAGACCACATTAGTAAAGATTGTGGACTAAAAAAGAAGTTAAGAAACCTTAACTTAGAACCAGCTATTGAAGAGCAAATAAACAATTTGCTTATAGAAACCTCGGAGGAAGAAACAGAAACTTCATCCTCTGTGCTCTCCAATGAAAACCTAAACCTAATCCAACAAGATGACCAACTATAATCAACAGATGATGATGGACAAATCAATACTCTAACGAGAGAACAAGATCTCTTGTTTGAAGCAATCAATTCTATACCTGACCCCCAGGAAAAGAAGGTTTTTCTGGAAAAACTCAAGAAAACATTAGAAGTAAAACCTAAACAAAAGGATTTTATTACAAATAATAAATTTGATGTAAGTAACATATTCAAAAGATTAGAAAACTCTTCAGCCAAACCAACAACAATCCAAGATCTTCAAACAGAGATAAATAATCTAAAAAAGGAAGTGAAAGAACTTCATCAACAACAAGAAATTCATCAGATCATTCTTTCTCAGCTTGAGGAAGATATTGATTATGAAAGTGTCAACAACAGTGAAGAAAACCAACCAGATAATCTAGAAGATGATATGTTTATGGGATTAATCAACAAGATTAAAATCCAAAATTTTTACATAAACCTAAAAATAATTATTAATGATTTTGTTTTAGATACAATGGTCCTATTTGACACAAGGGCTGATTCAAACTATATTTTAGAAGGATTAATTCCTACAAAATTCTTTAAGAAAACCTCAGAAAAATTAAGTTCAACAAATGGCTCAAAATTAAAGATTAATTTTAAGTTATCAAATGCAATCATCGAAAACCAAGGTCTTAGGATTAACACAAACTTTCTTCTGGTAAAAAACCTTAAGAACAAAGTGATCCTAGGAACTCCCTTCATTAAAGCCTTGTTTCCAATTCAAATATCCAATAAAGGAATAACTACAAATTATTTAGGAAGAAAAATTATATTTAATTTCTCTACTAAACCAATCTCCAGAAATATAAATCTTATAGAAAATAATATTAACCAAATTAACTTCTTAAAAAAAGAAGTATCTTTTAATAATATTCAGATACAACTGGGAAATCCCCAAGTAAAAGAAAAAATTCAATCTTTATTAAGTCATATCGAATCAACTGTCTGTTCTGATTTGCCACATGCATTTTGGGATAGAAAGAAATATATTGTTGATCTCTCTTCTGAGAAAGACTTTAGGGAAAAAAAAATTCCCACAAAAGTCAAACCAATTCAAATGAACGAAGAACTCCTTCAATAATGCCAAAAGGAAATCAAGGATTTGCTTGATAAAGGCCTAATCCGGAAAAGCAAAAGCCCATGGTCTTGTGCGGCTTTTTATGTCAATAAACAATCTGAGCTTGAGCGTGAAACACCCCGCTTAGTCATAAATTACAAACCACTAAATCAAGCATTACAATGGATTAGGTATCCTATTCCAAACAAAAAAGATTTACTTAACAGATTAAATTCTGCAAAAATATTTTCAAAATTTGATATGAAATCTGGATTTTGGCAAATCCAAATCCAAGAATCAGATAGGTACAAAACAGCGTTTACTGTACCTTTCGGGCAATATGAATCGAATGTGATGCCATTCGGACTAAAGAATGCCCCTTCAGAATTTCAAAAAATTATGAATGATATTTTTAATCCCTATTCAAAATTTGTCATTGTCTACATAGATGATGTTTTAATCTTTTCCCAAAACATTGACCAACATTTCAAACATCTCCAGACTTTCATCCATATCATCAAACAGAATGGTTTGGCAGTCTCCAAATCAAAAATCAATTTTTTCCAAACTCAAATTCGATTCCTTGGTCACAATATATATCAAGGAACAATCATTCTAATAGAAAGGTCAATAGAGTTTGCTAGAAAATTTCCCAACCAAATCTTAGACAAAACCCAGTTACAAAGATTTCTAGGTTGTCTAAATTATGTAGGAGAATTTGTCCCCTATTTAAACAATATTTTCAAGCCATTGCATGATAGGCTGAAGAAAAATCCGCCTCCTTGGTCTGATCTCCATACCGAAACAGTTAAAGAGATCAAACTCAAAGTCCAATCTATAAAATGCATGTATCTTCCTATTCCTCAGGCCTTTAAAATTGTCGAAACTGATGCATCAGACAAAGGTTATGGTGGCATCCTGAAATAAAGAGTACATGGTCAAGATCATGTCATTGCATATAAATCAAAATATTGGAACCCTGCACAATTAAAATATTCAACTGTTAAAAAAGAAGTTTTAGCAATTGTTTTGTGCATTTCCAAATTTCAATCAGATTTATTAAATCAAAATTTTTTAATCAGGGTTGATTGCAAGTCAGCCAAAGATATTTTACAAAAGGATGTTAAAAACCTTGCCTCAAAACAAATTTTTGCAAGATGGCAAGCAATTTTAAGTGTCTTTGATTATGACATAGAATATATCAAGGGCACCTCAAACTCTCTACCTGACTACCTTATGAATTCTTACAGAAAAATGGTAATGCCTCCTAAGGCATCAGGAGCCTCCCTGAGAGGAGGTCGAAGTACAGGAAAAGGATCTAGGCTGGCTCTACCGGAGTTGTCCACTAAAAAATCATCAACTTCTTCTGGGTCACCAACCTAGGTTGGGTCATCCACCCAGAAAACCAATTTTGAAGGGTCATCGACCCAGATTATCTCAGTCAAACCTAAGTCATCCACTCAGGAATCCCCCAAACCGGCAACCGCCAAACAAACATCGGCCGACTATGCCTGGCCAATTGAAACCCTTCAGGCCCTTCAAGACATGGGTCTAACCAAATTTCCGAAAATAATCAAAAAATCTTGGGCAGATATTGCCTTAGAATTTGACGATGATTCTGAATCAAATTTACAAACAATGATCCAAAATACATCAATGACCAAAACAACTACCAATCCTAAAGGGAAACTACCCCTAGCCAAAGTACAAACACCACCTACCAAACAAACTAGCAATTATATTTATAAAAATAAATTTTCAATTGTTTTGCAGATGGAACCTGGATTTTGGGACAAAAACCCATTTAAGGCAACAACCAAGGCTTTCCCGTCAGGATTTCACTACAAACCAACTACCATCCTGAAGTCATGGACTTTTTATGAATTAGTTTTGGTAGACTCAAATTTAGTGTGTATCAAACATTTCAAAGACCCAAAAGACCAAACATTGAACACCCACTCAACAATCCAAATACTAAAGTTCTTCTACCAAGACATTTTGGTTCGGACTTAAACAAAGGAAAGAGATTTTCAGTATCATTTGACCCAGTAGGTTATACCTATTGGGATTATATTGATGCTTGGACTAAGATTTTTTGGCACCAAAATACCCGCTTCAAGCATTCATGGCTGATATATTTCGAAACCAACACAATTTATAATTTTCCAAATTGGTTTTTACAATGGTGGGGTTTCTTTGGACCAATTCCAGAAATATTCCCGGAAACAGTCCAACAAGGATTTGCTCAATTTGACAAACAATACAATTCTCAAGAATCACGAATTCCAGCAGATCTTAAATATTTTTTCAGTTTTGCTCTGTCATGGATTTTCTCATGCCAGTATCGTTACAGTAAGACTGAAAAAACAAACTAATATCCATCACTGCAAAGACATGCATTTGTAAAATGGTGGACTCAATTCAACTCATCCAAAGCAGATCCAAAACAAGTGAAACTCTAGTTCAAATCCCATCCAGAATTCCTCAAAGCAGCTGATCCAGAAACTTCTGTGTTTTTAAATCAAAAGTCCCATCTGGCAGCATTTTTAGCAGGATCAAAATCTAAAGAGATCCTAACTAAAAACCTTAAGGAAGTTCTGCAAATGTTACAGCAAGAGGAAGAATGTTCATCCTCAAAGAAGGAAGAAACAAGCTCTGCTGAAGAAGAAGAAGACCCTTTTTACCAAAACGAAGATGATTGTTTTGGTATTTGTTTAGATTAATAGTAATTTCGGTTACAAGACCGTCTGTATGTAATTAATTTGTAATTTTGGACAATACTACCTGTCCTGTAGCAAATAAGTCCCGGTCAAAACTAATTGTTTTGTAACAAACAGTCAAATAGTTTCGGTCAAAACTACCGGCAACTACCGGTCAAATAATTTTGGCTATATAAGGAGTCCTCAACCATATTGTGAGGCACCCTTTCATTTGGTCATTTTTTAGGTTTCTGAGAGGAGGTGCTCTGAAAGAACAACTTTTGTAAGCGCTTCTTTCAAGTTTTAATAAATTTCTATTTCTCATCTGTCTCCCCTCTCCCTCTTGTACCGATCCTGTGCGGCTCTGCCGCCGCTTCGGTTTCTTTGTTTATGAAAACCTGGGATTTGTAAGCCGGTCTCTGGTGTGCCCTTGATACTTGTTGTAAGAATTTTAATTTCAATTTCCTTTTATCATTTTGCATTCTTACTTCCTATTTGTCCGTTGATCCCTACTCCGCTGATCTCTGGTTCCGTTGCTGGGACATGAACCCGGGTCTCTCGGGTGAGAGCCGAGTATCCTAACCAACTAGACTACAACGGAAAGAGTCAAAATTAAAAATTATATGGCTTATTGCATTTAGCTAGTGACTAACAAAGTTTTAACCAATTTTATAAATATGCATTATCTTTTTTCTTTAATCAACTCCTATGTTATCATGAGCAAAATTTTTCTCTTGTAAAATTTTCGCTTCGCCTATCATCTACAAAACAAAATACATAAATTATCACAAAAAGTAGTTTCTTAGAGCATTCCAAGAAACAAAATCATTAATGATAACATCAACATCAATATTTTCTAACATATCCTTCTTAATAGATAAAATTTCCAAATCACTCAATCTTTCTTGTGACATTGATGACCTCAACTAGGTTTTTATTAATTTTAATTTTGAAAAACTTCTTTCAGTTGATGCTACAATCACATGCACAATTAATAAAATTTTATAAGCAATTAAAACATTTGGATAATAATCTACAGCTTTGACAAACTCGAGAATTTCAATGATTGAGATTAACTCATCAGGCAAAGTCATTTTTAATACTTTCAATTTAGAGGAAAAAAATAATCTAAAATGACATCTGATGAATCACCATGAGAAAAGGTAGAGTGAACATTAGCACCACATTTAATGACATTAACTTCTTTGAATCAAACAGAAATCTAAAAGCAATTTCAAATATTTTTAATTGCTCAAATCTATTCTTTAAAGTAGTAATTGCCATATCCACCAATAACTAAAAAATAATTAATTCTACACGACTCATCAATTGACTGGATTTCTTCATCCTGATTATTCTCATCAAATTGTTTTTTTTTCTTTCTAATAACACGATGTTTTGTTGGAAGTATAGGCTCGACATCCATATCAATGGCAACACTTTTAGCAATATTCATACTAAATGTGAAGCCTTCATCTCTATACTTTTCAAAATACAACAATACATTTTTAATTGTTTTATGGTAGTGCCAATGCACATAGACTTGGCATCATCACAAGATTTTTGTAATTCCAACAAAGCCAATCTTATTTGGGGACCTTGAAATCTAATAGCTTTAACACTTTTAATTCGACTCTTCCAATGAGTATTAGACAAAGATTTTACTATTAATATAGGAACATTATCAAGCAAAATTTTCCATCTTTTTGTAGAACTTGAAAATAATGAATATATGCATTGAACAACTTCAATAAAAGGAATAACTTTAATACAAGAATGTATCACTAATAGTTAGATTAAGACTATGACAAGCACATAACATATATAATGCTATTGGGTTTATTTCAAGAAACCATTTTTTAACTCCTTGTTGCTTTCCTGTCATATTAGAACCATTATCATAACCTTGACCCCTCACATCATCAACATTAAGATCAAGAGACTTCAACACATTTTTTAACTCATCAAAAAGTCTCAATCCAGATGTGTCATCTACTTTTAAAAACTCTAAAAAGTACTCTTGAATTTTTATGTTCTTATTTGACATATTTACACATCATACTATTAGAGTCATTTGTTCTTGATGACTCACATCAGGGGTGCAACCAAGAATTACAGAAAAGTATTTGACCTTTTTAATGACTATTATGATGAAACTTTTAACACTATGGGCTAAAAGATAGATCATCTCATTTTGAATTTTATGCCCAAGATAATTGATGAGGACATGGCAAGGACTAAGGGCAAGGAATCTTTAGAAGGACTTGGAGGACCTATGACAAGGCCTAGAACAAAGAAGGCCAAGGAACCTCTTCAAGAGGTGTTAACCATGCTATTTGAATTTAGGCCCAAGTTACAAGTGAAGAAGCTTCGGATTGTCAATTGCACCATGTTCCAAGAAGAGTAGAGGGTGCCACCTTTGTTGAGTGGTTTTATTAGCATTTTGTTAGTTGAAATAAAGGCCCAAACTTGTGTTAAAGTGGCTCTCAATTGTCTTTGGATTTTCACCACCTATGGACTTGTTTTAATTTGAAGAAATTAAGGTTTAATAAGGTGGAAACTCTAGGCTTGTGGCTGCCTCTTGGCTGACCAAGGAGTTGCACAATTTTCCACATGTTTTTGTGTCTTAATTCTAGTTTTAATTAGGTATAATGACACCATCAATTATTGTTATTGTCTTAATTCTAGTTTCAATTAGGTATAATGGCACCATCAATTGTTGTTATTGGTGATCATTTCATCTTCTCGCTTTTGTAACCAACTTGATGTCATTCCTATTTATGGGCTGCGCATTTTCTAATAAGAGGAGAAGACAACAGACCTTGAATTGAGTTTTTAATCACCTTCTAAAGTGTGAGAGTGAATCTTCTTAGTTACTTGAGTGATTCAAGAAATTGGTTTATCAAGGAACACCACCTTGTGTGTGACACCAATTCCAGAGAGTGATTCTTCCAACCACATTCTTCATCATTTTAAACCATCATTCTCCATCCAAACACATTAAGACTTTGAACTATATTCCTTCCATTCAGTCCTCCGTAAACTCGCCACTTTCTCTCTCCTTATCCAGTCCATTTTCTGAATTTTCATACAAGTACAAAAAAAGAACCTTTGAAGATCCATCCTCAACCTTTGTGCAAATGAGTTTACATCATTTTAGTTATTAGAGCTCCGGTTCAAGGGTTTTTCAAGATTGCTTGGGCTGAAATTTCTTGGTAACATCCTTTTAATTTCTTCTTTGCCATTTTATATTACCTTGTTCATGCTATTTTTTATTGAGGCTGAACCATTGCAAAAATTAGGCCTTTAATTTCTTGTTAAAAAAAAAGGCATAAACTTATTTTAAAAAAATTATTTGTGCTGAATGGTTCATGCTATAATAGCTTTAAAAAATTCTTGAAGGTAATATAATTGGTTGTTAGAAGGTTTGAATTACCAAACTCTGAAGTTGAATTCCTTCAAAAAAAAATCCCATTGTGTAGTTGCTGGAATTTTTGTCCTTGTTCTAAGCCTTTGTTAGCCTAACCCTAAGCCTTTTCCTTGTCACAAATTGGTGGTTGAACTTTGTGTAAACTTTCTCTTGAATAGCTTTAGAACTCAAGGAGAATTCTAGAGTAGAAAAAGGCAAGAGTGCACAAAACTAAAAATAAAGAAGCCATATTTGAGAGATACACTTGAGTGTGGTGTGGTTCTATTTTCTTTATAACTATTATTATTTTTTTATTTTGAATATTTCAGGGGGTGGTGAACATCAATTGGATGGGGCACAAAGATTCTTGTTGGATGCTCTCAATGTTCAAATGCAAAGACTATTGAGAGAGAACAACGAGGAGTTGTATGAAAGAATTGAGCGATTAGAGAATCGTGAACATCATGAGGAAGAAAGGAGAGGAGGAAATGGTAGTGGTCCAAGGTCAAACCGAATTAAAGGAGTCAAGCTCAACATTCCTTCCTTTAAAGGAAAAAGTGATCCGGAGGCATATTTGGAGTGGGAGCTCAAGATATATCATATCTTCTCATGTAACACCTATGAGGAGGCCCAAAAAGTGAAGCTAGCAGTCTCGAAATTCTCAGATTATGCTCTTGTGTGGTGGAACAAATTGCAAAGGGAGAGAGCTAGAAATGGGGAGCCTTTGGTGGAAACTTGGGTTGAGATGAAAAGGATCATGACGAAGCAGTATGTGCCGGCAAGTTATACTAGGGACTTAAAATTCAAACTTCAAAAGTTTTCCCAAGGTAGCAAAGGAGTTGAGGAATACTATAAAGAAATGGAGGTGCTCATGATTCAAGCCAAGATAGAAGAGGATGAAGAGGTAACTATGGCTAGATTTCTTAGTGGTTTAAATAATGATATCTGTGATGTTGTTGAGCTGCAAAAAATTTTTGAAATGGAGGATTTGCTTCACAAAACAATCCAAGTAGAGCAGCAATTGAAGAGGAAAGGTGTGGCCAAAAGGAGTTCCACTAATTATGGTTCTTCTAGTTGGAAGGACAAGAGTAAATGGGCTGCTACCTCTAATTCAGCACCCATACCATAAAAAACTCCTCCAAAATTCCAAGAACAATCCTAAAAAAAGAGCCAAAATGTGAAGTGTTTTCGGTGCCAAGGCTTGGGACATTATGCATATGAGTGCCTTAACAAGAAAGCCATGATTCTTAGAGATGGAGAGTACATTAGTGAGTCCGAAGTTGAAAAGGGAGAAGAGAGTGAGGATGATGAGGAGGAAGTGGAGAAAACACCGGAGGGAGAATTGTTGATGGTTAGGCGGTTACTTGGCCATCAATTGAAGTCTATAGAGGAAAGTCAAAGAGAAAATATTTTTCACACTAGATGTTTGATCAATGGCAAAGTTTGAATGGTGATCATTGATGGAGGGAGTTGTACCAATGTGGCAAGTGCAAGACTTATGTCTAAATTGAATTTAGTCACAAAATCACATCCTAAGCCATATAAGCTTTAATGGCTTAGTGAGGATGGAGAGGTGCAAGTAAGGAAGCAAGTGGAGTTGGATATTTCCATTGGAAAGTACAATGATAAGGCTCTTTGTGATGTTGTTCCTATGAAGGCCAGCCACTTACTCTTGGGGAGACCATGGCAATTTGATAAGAGGGCTAATCATGATGGTTTCACCAACAAGATCTCTTTCACGCATCAAGGCACAAAGATAGTGCTTAAACCATTGAGTCAACAAGAAGTGTGTGAGGGTCAAAGAAAAATGAGAGAGAAAATTCTTCAAGAAAAGAGAGAAAAAGAAAAAGAGAGCCAAATACTTGAGAGTTCAAAAAGTGAGGAAAAAAAAGAGGGAAGTACAAGAAAGGAAAAAGATGAGTGAAACACTTGAAGTGAGGGAGAATTTTATAGCTACAAAAGGAAAGGTCAAAGGGTTGTTTCATTCAAAACAGCCCCTATACTTGTTAATTTGCAAAAATTATGTTTTGACCACTAACACTTTTGACAACTTTGAATTGCCTTCTGGTGTGAAAACTCTTTTACAGGAATTTGAGGATGTGTTTCCATCAAGTGTTCCAAGTAGGTTGCCACCATTAAGGGGAATTGAGCATCAAATTGATCTCATGCCGAGAGCTTCTTTGCCTAATAGGCCAGCTTATAGGAGCAACCCTCAAGAGACCAAGGAGATCCAAAGACAAGTGGAAGAACTCATTGGTAAGGGATGGGTAAGAGATAGCATGAGTCCATGTGCTATCCCAGTAATTTTGGTTCCAAAAAAAGATGGTTCTTGGAGGATGTTCTCCGATTGTAGAGCTTTAAACAATATTACCATTAAATATAGGTATTCAATACCTAGACTTAATGATTTGCTTGATGAATTGCATGGTGCTTGTTTCTTTTCCAAAATTGATTTGAAAAGTGGTTACAATCAAATAAGGAATAAAGAAGGAGATGAATTGAAAACCGCTTTCAAAACTAAATATAGATTATATGAATGGTTAGTTATGCCTTTCGGTTTGACTAATGCACCAAGCACTTTTATGAGATTAATGAACCATGTTTTGAGAGAATTCATTGGTAAATTTGTGGTGGTGTACTTTGATGATATCCTTGTTTATAGCACAACCCTTGATTTGCATGTTGCACACTTAAAATCGGTGTTGTGTGTGCTTAGGAAGGAACAATTGTATGCTAACCTTGAAAAATTCATTTTTTGAAAAGACCATGTTGTGTTTCTTGGTTTTGTAGTGAGTTCCAAAGGGGTTCAAGTTGATGAAGAAAAGGTCAAGGCTATCCAAGAGTGGCCTACACCTAAAAGTGTGACCGAGGTGAGAAGTTTTCATGGCCTAGCAAGTTTTTATAGGCGATTTGTGAAGGATTTTAGTACCTTGGCAGCACCTTTGAATGAGGGAATTAAAAAAAATGTTTTTTTCAAATGTGGGGAGAAACAAGAAGAAACTTTCAATGCTTTTAAGCAAAAGTTAACCAATGCCCCCATACTTGCTTTGCCAAATTTTTCAAAATCTTTTGAAATTGAATGTGATGCTTCAAATGTTGGGATTGGGGCTGTATTGTTACAAGAAGGCCATCCAATTGCTTATTTTAGTGAAAAATTAAGTGGTCCTACCTTTAACTATTCTACTTATGATAAGGAGTTGTATGCCTTAGTGAGAGCGTTGAAAACATGACAACACTATCTTTATCCCAAGGAGTTTGTGATCCATAGTGACCATGAGTCCCTAAAATACTTAAAGGGACAAGGCAAGCTAAACAAAAGGCATGCCAAATAGGTGGAATTTCTTGAGCAATTCCCTTATGTTATTAAACATAAAAAGGGAAAAGGAAATATTGTTGCGGATGCCTTGTCAAGGAGGAACTTTTTGCTTTCTATGCTTGAAACAAAAATGATTGGATTTGATTGCTTGAAAGAAATGTATGAAGGAGATGACACCTTTGGTGAAATCTTCAAAAATTGTGAAAAGTTTTCTAAAGATGGTTTTTATAGATATGAGGGCTACCTTTTCAAAGAAAATAAATTATGTGTGCCCAAGTGTTCTACTAGAAACTTGCTTGTGTGTGAAGCCCATAAAGGTGGGTTGATGAGGCATTTTGGGGTCCAAAAGACCTTAGATACATTGAAAGAACATTTTTATTGGCCTAACATGAAGAAAGATGTGCAGAAATTTTGTGAGCGTTGTATTGTTTGCAGAAAGGTCAAGTCAAAGGTAATGCCTCATGGTTTGTATACCCCTTTACCAATTCCGAATTCTCCATGGATTGATTTATAAATGGACTTTGTTTTAGGGCTGCCTAGAACAAGTAATGGTAAGGATTCCATATTTGTTGTTGTTGATAAGTTTTCTAAAATGGCTCATTTTATTCTTTGTAGGAAATTTGATGATGCTAATCATGTGGCGGATTTGTTCTTCAAAGAAGTGGTGAAACTCCATAGATTACCAAGAAGCATTGTTAGTGATAGGGACTCCAAGTTCCTATGCCATTTTTGGAGGACCTTATGGGGAAAGTTTGGTACTAAGTTACTATTTTCTACTACTTGTCACCCTTAAACGGATGGGCAAATAGAGGTCATGAATAGGACTTTGGGTACCTTGCTAAGGATCATTTTGAAAAAGAATCTTAAAAATTGGGAAGTTTGCTTACCTCATATTGAATTTGCTTATAATAGGGTTGTGCATAGCACCACTAGTTGTTCTCCTTTTGAGGTTGTTTATGGTTTCAATCCACTAACTCTTGATTTGTTGCCAATGCCTGATATTTCAGTTTTTAAGCATAAGGAAGGACAAGCCAAAGCGGACTATGTGAAAAAGCTCCATGAAAGAGTCAAGGCCCAAATTGAAAAGAGGAATAAGAGCTATGCTAGACAAGCAAACAAGGGGAGCAAAAAGGTTGTTTTCCAACCTGGAGATTGGGTTTGGGTTCACATGAGAAAGGAGAGGTTTTCAGAGCAAAGGAAATCCAAGCTTCAACCAAGAGAGGATGGTCCATTTCAATTACTTGAAAGGATAAATGACAATGCATACAAGATTGAATTTCCCGGTGAGTATAATGTGAGTACTACATTTATTGTGTCTGACTTAACTCCTTTTGATGCAAATGGAGAAGCTGATTTGAGGACAAATCCTTTTGAAGAGAGAGTGAGTGATGAGGACATGGCAAGGACTAAGGGCAAGAAACCTTTAGAAGGACTTGGAGGACCTATGGCAAGGCCTAGAACAAACAAGGCCAAGGAACCTCTTCAACAAGTGTTAACCATGCTATTTGAATTTAGGCCCAAGTTATAAGTGGAGAAGCTTCAGATTATCAATTGCACCATGTTCCAAGAAGAGTAGAGGGTACCACCTTTGTTGAGTGGTTTTATTAACATTATTTTAGTTGAAATAAAGGCCCCAACTTGTTTTAATTTGAAGAAATTAAGGTTTAATAAGGTGGAAACTCTAGGCTTGTGGCTGCCTCTTGGCTGACCAAGGAGTTGCACAATTTTCCACATGTTTTTGTGTCTTATTCTAGTTTTAATTAGGTATAATGACACCATCAATTATTGTTATTGTCTTAATTCTAGTTTTAATTAGGTATAATGGCATCATCAATTGTTGTTATTGGTGATCATTTCATCTTCTCACTTTTGTAACCAACTTGATGTCATTCCTATTTATGGGCTGCACATTTTCTAATAAAAGGAGAAGACAACAGACCTTGAATTGAGTTTTTAATCACCTTCTAAAGTGTGAGAGTGAATCTCCTTAGTTACTTGAGTGATTCAAGAAATTGGTTTATCAAGGAACACCACCTTGTGTGTGACACCAATTCCAGAGGAGTGATTCTTCCAACCACATTCTTCATCATTTTAAACCATCATTCTCCATCCAAACACATTCAGACTTTGAACCAAATCTCTTCCATTCATCCCTCCATAAACTCGCCACTTTCTCTCCTTATCCAGTCCATTTTTTGAATTTTCATACAAGTACAAAAAAAAAAAACCTTTGAAGATCCATCCTTAACCCTTGTGCAAATGGGTTTACATCAATAATGATAACGACTTTCATGGTTTTGAATGCGTTTAACATGATCCTGCATTATCAAATCAAATTCCGCAATCATTTCAATCAATCCTAAAAAATTGCCATATTTATCTTGATATAATTTTTCATTTAATCCTGAAAAAGCCAAATTATGTTTAGCAAGACATTTCACAACTGAAAATATTCTAACTAAAACTTGTCTCTAACGTTCTTTCTATTTCATAACCTCTTGTTGCAAGTTCTTATCAATTGTTTGATTTTTATTCAATCTTACTCTCAATTCATTCCAAGTATTCATGTTATTCGTATGTTCGAAACTATTCTCATGATATTTAAGTCTCTCACTAATATGTTGTCAATCTCTTAAGCCCTCATTTGCTAACAAACTCTTATTATTATTAGATTTGAATAACTTACAACAAAAACAATATATTTTATCGACATGTTTAGAATAAGCCAACCATTTCCTATCACTAGTCTCACAATTGCACAGCTTTCTAGAATAACAAGCATATGAAAAATGTCTAAATGTGTTATCTAAAGGGAAAACAAGATTTATTTCTCTAATAGGTCTCTTTTCAACTAAAATGTCTCTTGCTTGGTTATCAAGATTATCCCAATTTATAGGATCATAAATATCTAAAGGAGAAGTTGATTTTTCCTCGTTAATATTACCAAGATTTTCAATATTAGATTCATTTGGCATGTCATTAGGCTCACTTGAATCATTAATTTCATCATCCTCACCTACATGATTTTCATTATACAAAATTTCATTTAATTGATTTAAGTTTTCATGAGAACCTACCTCTTTAAAAATGAATGTATCAATAGCTCCTTGTTGTGATTTTATTAACTGTTCTACTCATTTTTTTTCTTCTTTTTTTCACTTCCAAATAAATTCTCTTTAGGTAGCATCTTATAAAAGATAAATGAAATAGTCAATTAATGCAAAAAAAGAACAATTGCCCCTAGAAGTAGAGTCAAAGTTCAATACTCGCTCACACTTTGCAGTTTTCTAATTCCAAAAGCTAAATTTGAACATTATAAACATAATTAAAATTAGCCACAACAATTAACAATATCAATGCGAGAGAAATTAAAAAAAAAGAACCCTATAATTTTTTCTAATACTTACGTTTTTGAATATTTGACCGTGGCTATCTTATATAACTAGCTAATACTAATAATATTTTGTGTGCCAATTCCCATTACATCAAAGTCCATTCACTCTTAAGCATCGAATTATCAACACCTGGGCAAGTGGGCCTCCATTTCTTCAGTTGTTGTTTTCTTTCCACCATTGCTAAATTTAAACGCTGTAAACATAATTAAAAAAATTAATATCAAATTAGACACAACAATTAACAATATCAATGTAAGAAAAATAAAGAAAAGAACCCTATAATTTTTCTAATACTTATGTTTTTGAATCAATGGTAGTGACTATCTTATATAATTATCTAATACTAATAATATTTTGTGTGTCAATTCCCATTACATCACACTAAGACCCATTCACTCTTAAGCATTGAATTATCAACACCAGGACAAGTGGGCCTCCATTTTTTCAGTGGTTGGTTTCTTTCCACCATTGCTAGCCATGTTTTCTACTTCTCTTAATCTTTATTTGAAACTAATATTATACTCTAAACCATTAAATTTCAACATGAGCAATTATCCTATAAATAAATTATAAACATTATTTTTTAAAATAAAATAAATGGCAAAACAACAAAAGATAATAGAAAATTTTGATGTACATAACAATATACAAGCAAAGTGCCAAAGTGCCTCGCAGTTGCACTTGAAATCGCTGAAGGAAATTTATAAAATTCAGTTTTGGATCAAGAGTCTGTCAGTCAGACACTAACAATGAGTGGCGACTCGTGAGCCAGATAGTGAATATATGAATTGTGAATAAATGATTTGTGTTTACAAATTGTAAATTACAATCCAATTTCATGTTAAATATATAATATTATTTTCGTTATCATAAACTTAGAAAATAGTGAAGGATTCTTCATGATTTTGGTGTAAAATGTAGAAGCTAAAAAGCAAGGTGTGAAATCATGAATATAAAAGGATACTAATTATGTGTTTTTTTAGTCTCTCAAAAAAATTTACATTGTTAGTCTCTCAAATTTTGGCAAAGGGATAAAAAAGTTTTTTTTTTTTTTGAATTTGAGGTACTAAAAAGTATGTATTTTTACTTGAAAGACTAAAAAATATATTCCCCTAATACGAATGAATAAAATATTTTATAATTTTTCATGCTGTTATAATGTTATTTTTTTCTATTTTAAGTAGTTGAGTTTTTTTTCCATCAACCAAAAAAGTTATTAGTTAAAGTTTCATAACATACCTCCTAATATAGCTTTTTTATATTTTATTATTTATCTTAATTTTAATTTAATATATACTTCTATGCCAATTATTAAACAATAAATACATATACTAATTTATAAGTAATTAAATAAATCATTTTAAAATTTAAAATGCATGTTAAGATTAATAATAATTTTAAAATACAAGAAGAAACTGAAAAATAATACTCCCTCTATCCCTATTTATAAGATATAGCCAACATTTTTTTTCTTCTTGTTATAAGACTTTATTTCATCTCTTTTGTACATTAATTATTTTGGCTAAAATACCTGAATTGTCCTTTTCTCTTTCTTATAGAGATTGGAAAAAATGAGTAGGTTTCTAATGAAATTAAGGATAAATTTAAAAATTATTATAATTATAGAGAAATTTAATGTTAATAATTAAATTGACTAATTTTTTTAATAAATATAAATTAACTAATTATATCTTATAATTAAGGACGGATGTAGTATGTTATTATTGCAATGTTCTGTTTTTTTTATGTGCCTACTAATTACTAAACAAGCGAGAACCTTAATAATATCCTCAAGATTTAATTAACTAAATTATTCCTTACACTGTCGGTTAGGAACACAATTTAAAAAATTTCTAAATAAACCTCACAAATAGAGAGATATTCACGGGAACCTATCCATCCTTGTCTTGTTGTTATGTCTCCTTGTTGGTTACTGCTTCCTGCGCCAAAAATTACTTACTACACTCTCTTTTGGCTTCCAGATTAGATAATCTAATCTAGAATGTAAAATTATATCTCGGATTAGTTACATCTATTGTTTTCCAGAAGGTAAAACAAATTCCGAAAAGGTGCAGGAAGAAATATTTGAGCTGCAAAAAGTACCAACTCTCCTTGTTTTGTCCTCAGCTAGGCTAACTATGTGCGCGTAGCTTAAACAAATTTCAAGCGTAGCCTATATCTCCTCACACATAAATATCACTGGAACTCCCAAAGAACTTCACTACTAGAAAATAGACTTTCTACATCGGTTCTCGATGCGTTTTTACATCGATTATCATGCGTCATTGTAATCCGATGTCGTTGAAACACAACGATGGTTGAACAACCAATGTTGAATTCTGACATTCTACATCGGTTATTAGGACAACCGATGTAGAAATCTGCCCATTTTAAGACGGGCTGGTCTTCAAACCCGTCTTAGAATGCCAGATTTCTACATCGGCTGTCTTAAAAACCGATGTAGAAAGTCATAATTCAACATCGGTCGTTCTAATAGCCGATGTAAAATGTTAGCCATTCTACATCGGTTGTGTCCAAAACTGATGTAGAATTATTAATTATTTTTATTTTTTTTGCTTTTTGGAAGCAAGAATTATGATGACATAAAAATTGGTGACATGGTGATTTCATTAAAAAATATTTCTACAGACTAACTAGTAATTACTAAACTAAATTGTTCATACGAAGGGAGAACAAAAGAATAAACTAAACATATATACTTTCATTTCTCACTCACTCACTCACTCATAATGAGTGAAAACAAGTATGCTAGTTTTATAGTTTAGGGAAAAAGCTATAATCGTTTATATTCAAAACAAACTAACCAGAACTTGTTCATATACATATAGAGTAGCAATACTATTCACCTGAGGAGTAGTAACATGGCTATCTCTACAGCTGAGACTATTAAAGACAAAATGTTAGGCGCTTAATATGTGTGTGTGTCTACACAATAATATATAATTATGTATAAATATTTTCTTAAATATAAAGAAAAATTTAGAACACAAGTAATCACATCACATTGGACCTAACTTACACATCCTACCTCGTTGCATTACCTGAAGAACAAAATACTCAGCAAAGTCATGAAAATCGTTTGGCCTGCAAAGAGTAGTATACCATATCATAGTTAAATGTGACAAGTAAATAAGACTTGTGGCATCTCCAGACCCCTCTACCACCTGACCCAAACCCCAGGACTATTACCATATGTCACAAGTAAAGCCTCATATAACTACCAGTCCACACAAGTGTCTCCTTCAATAATAGAGATCTACATATCCGTTAGTTGAAGCTCTTAGCTTCAAATTATGAAGCCACAAAGTAACCATTATCACTCATCACATCCTTTATCATTGTTTTTTTTTTTAAAAATATTGTTAATATTGCTATTATGATCATTTTTACCTCTCTTGGTATCATTATTCTCGTTATTATCTCTTTATTGTGACTCCCTCTGCCACAAGTTAACTTAGTTATATTACTATCATTATCAACCAATTGTCGTACCACAAAATTAACCAAAATAAGGAAATGGGATATAAAATTTTAAATTAGTTAATTATTTAATTTTCAAAATTGAAAATTATAAAATAATAAAACAAAGTACTGAAAATTATAAGCCCACTACACAATTACTTATAAAAAACTTGCACTAATAGAATAAAAAAATGCTTAGTTTCTTAAAATTTCTGTAGCGTATTAGGATATACTAGAAAAAGTAATGATACCCACGTCTCATTTTTTGGGTTATATAATAGAAGGAAGGGAGGCAGAGAAAAAAAAGTAAAGGAAAATATTTAAAAAGAATTGATAAAAAGACGTAATGAAAAATGAAAAAAAAAACATAAAATAATAGAATGAAATTGAGACAGAAACATAAAATATGTAATGATCAATGAAAAGAAACATATATTTAGTATGTTGGCACTATATTAGAAAGTGGAAAGACAAAATTATCCAATTCTCTCTTTTGACTAAATGTAGAAAGTGAAAAGATAAAATTGGCCCACTTTTTCCATTCTACAATTTTAACCCGTGATTCTTAGGGAATGGGGTCTGAGTAGATTAAATCCATGAGAATTCTCTAACTTTGGGACTTCATGCAATAAAGCAAGATTTTAAGGTAAAGACAAATTTCTTTTCCTTATGGCTACAATTAGGACTTGTAGAATTGGCATGAAAGGGTAAAATCGTTACTAAGTTGCATGTAATAAAGGATTATAAAGTTAAGTTGTTAGTGAATAAAGAAGAAAAAAGTAAAAAAGCCATAGTTGAAATTTTTTCATCAACAAATTAATATTAGTGGATAAAAAAAGTTGCATGTAATAAAGGATTATAAATGTGCTAATGGCATATTAAATCAGGGCAATGCAAAGGAACTAAGCGACAAACATGAACATATAAAAGGAACATGCTCAAGAATACATGCATAAATTACCTCTCACTCTGCTGCAAGGCATTTCTTAAAGA
The DNA here is from genome assembly GCF_000004515.6 of Glycine max. NCBI lineage: Eukaryota > Viridiplantae > Streptophyta > Magnoliopsida > Fabales > Fabaceae > Glycine > Glycine max. The sequence continues at coordinate 31,173,565 of NC_016090.4, read as the reverse complement.
ACTATGAATAAATTTTAAAGAACAACTCTTTATTCAGTGCAACGTTGATTATTCTTAGTAAGTAGGTGTTTCCAGGTTGAACTTGGAGTTTGTATCCCCTGCATAGTGAAATTTATCATTCAGCCTCTATAGTGAAAATGTTCTCATCTTGATTTTATTTAGTGTCTTATCTTTAAATATTATACACTGTTAAACTTTACATTATCAGCTTATCAGAAATTATGATAGTTATAACTTAACAATAGTTATTGTTAAAATATTTAACAGTTTGTAACTGCATCTTAGTGTAAAAATATCTTAAACAAAAACAAGAATATCAAAATATTTAACAGTTTGTAACTGCCTCTTTCACTTTGTTGTTTGATAAAGATATGCAGGGTTGTATATTTTAATATAGGTTCCAGCCCTGCCTGATTGAACAATTTGGAATGCATTCTACCCTAAGAAGCACAGATGCGACACATCACCGGCGTGTCCCGCGCCGGACTCGCACCAGACACACATGCGGGTATGACTCCGGTGAGACATGGTGTCCGTTGCCTCTGCCGTCACTGGACATGGTTGAACAATAGGACACGCGTGATTGGACGCGGCCCACCAAGTAGACACACGCGACACGGCCCAACAAGCCTTAGGTATTTTTATTACTTATTTAAAAATGCTTACCAAATGAACAACTCTTCTACGTCTTCTCCTTGCTGTTCCCGCAAGCGTCTCCATTGCTGCAAAGTGCCGCGTCCGTTTCCTTCCCTGCGCAGGTAGGCCCTTGCTCCCTATTTCTTCTCTGGTTTTTCTCGCTGCCTTTGAAGGGTTGATGTGCCTTGGGTCCCTCGCCTCTGATTTGTCCGTGTTTAGTGTGGTTCCACTTTGTTCAAATGCCTTTAAACTTTTTACACATTCTTTCTCTTTCTCTATATTTGTGTTGTTATCCGTTGGCTTTTTCTTTGTGTTGTTGATTGTTATCTGCTGGCTATTGCATGTACCCCAACACCATTTATTCTTTATTTTATTGTAAAAAGCAAATTTCTCTTTCTTTCTTTGTTATCCGTTGGTTGCTTCTTTATTTTATCCATTGGCTCTTTCTCTTTCTTTGTGTTGTTAAAAAAATATAAAAAACAATTTTTTTTCTTTATTTTATTGTAAATCTTGTGGCAACATTCTTTTGCAGATGCCATTAAAAAATTACCTTTCTTGTAATTTTCTTTATTTTCCTATTTATTCTTAAAAAAACTATTTGCTAAGGAATTAAAGAAATAATAACATACATATTGCAAAGGGAAAAATTGTAATAGATCACCTTTACATTAACTTTTTTTTGTAAATTCAAATTTTGAATGTTTCAATTCATAAACATTTCACATAAGTCTATGAATTTGAATGTTTCTTTATTTTCCTATTTATTCTTTAAAAAATTATTTGCTAAAAAGGTATCTAAATTGTTTAAAAAATAAAAAATAAAACAAATAATTTACAAAAACTAAAATTATTTTGAATAGTCCTTTTTTGAATAAAATTAAGCTACAACATGGCCAGTAAGACAAGAACAACATTGATTAGAAATTGCTTTTTGTTGTTTGTTTTTTACTTAGAAATTGTTTACATTCATTTTTTATCTTTTTAAATTGTTGTAGAGATGAGTGCTTCTAGTCTTAGTCAAGCTAAAGAACAAGATGATGATACCAAACCTTTATGGACCTATGTTACAAAGATAAAAAGTGTAGGTGGTGGTGGAAATTATGAGATAAAATGCAATATTTGTGATTTTACCTTTAATGGGTCTTACACTAGAGTGAGGGCACACTTGTTGAAGATGACGGGAAAGGGAGTTAGAGTTTGTCAAAAGGTAACAATTGCCAAACTTATAGATTTGAAGAAGATAGACAATGAGGTTACATTGAGGGTAGAGAGGTCAAAAACAAAATTTGTGTCATTGCCTCCGATTTCTACTCAACACCAAATGGATACAAACACTCTTGGTGTTGATCCAAAAAAGAGAAAGACATCAACTGTAGAAAATGTTTTTAATTTGCAAGCTAGAGAGACACTTGATCATGAAATTGCTAGGATGTTTTACTCTTCGGGGCTGCCTTTTCATTTAGCAAGAAATCCTCATTATAAGAAGGCATTTGCCTATGCTGTCAACAATCAGATCAGTGGTTACCAACCTCCAGGTTATAATAAATTAAAGACAACATTACTTCAAAATGAGAGAAGACATGTGGAGAATTTGTTACAACCAATTAAAAATGCATGGAGCCAGAAGGGTGTGAGCATTGTTAGTGATGGATGGAGTGACCCGCAAAGAAGATCTCTTATTAATTTCATGGTTGTCACAGAGAGTGGACCTATGTTTTTAAAGGCCACCAATTGTTCAAATGAGATCAAAGACAAGGATTTCATTGCCAAACATATGAGGGAGGTAATTATGGAGGTTGGGCACTCAAATGTTGTGCAAATAGTGATGGATAATGCAGCTGTTTGTAAAGTAGCAGGTTTAATAATTGAGGTTGAGTTTCCTTCCATCTATTGGACTCCATGTGTTGTCCATACATTAAATCTTGCTTTGAAGAACATATATGCAGCCAAGAATACAGAAAAAAAACAATGTTGCTTATGAAGAATGTTCTTGGATCACCCATATTGCGGATGATGCAATGTTTATGAAAAACTTTGTCATGAGTCACTCTATGAGACTATCAATTTTCAATTCATTCAATTCATTGAAATTTATATCCATTGCTCCAACAAGATTTGCCTCCACTATTGTAATGCTCAAGAGATTCAAGCAATTGAAGAAAGGACTCCAAGAGATGGTCATTAGTGACCAATGGTCTTCTTATAAGGAAGATGATGTTGTCAAGGCTAAATTTGTGAAAGATACTTTGTTGGATGATAAATGGTGGGATAAGGTTGATTATATTCTTTCTTTCACTAGCCCTATCTATGATGTTCTTAGAAGAACGGATACGGAAGCTTCATCTCTCCATCTAGTATATGAGATGTGGGATTCAATGATTGAAAAGGTGAAGAATGCCATATATCAATATGAGAGAAAGGAGGAGAGTGAAGGATCAACTTTTATGAGGTAGTGCACTCCATATTAATTGACCGTTGGACTAAGAGTAGCACTCCTTTCCATTGTTTAGCTCATTCCTTAAATCCTAGGTAATTAACTCTATACTCTTTTACTTGCATTTTTTTTAGAATTACATAAATTTTAACCATGTATATATTTCTTTTTAATTGTAGATATTATAGTCATGAATGACTAAGTGAAGATTCTAATCGAGTTCCTCCACATCAAGGCATGGAACTCACTCGTGAAAGATTAAAATGCTTCAAGAGGTTCTTTCTTGATGTGGATGTAAGGAGAAAAGTGAATATTGAGTTTGCCAACTTCTCGGATGGAAGAGAAGGTTTTGATGATCTTGATTCTTTAAATGATAGAGGTCAAATGGATCCAAAAGCTTGGTGGCTGGTTCATGGCATTAATGCTCCAATACTTCAAAAGGTTGCCCTTAAGCTATTTGCGCAACCTTTTACATCTCCATGTTGTGAAAGGAATTGGAGTACATATTCATTTATCCATTCTTTAAAGAGAAACAAGATGACACCACATAGAGCTGAAGATTTAGTGTTTGTTCATAGCAACCTAAGACTTCTCTCAAGGAATACTCCACAATATCATCAAGAGGAAACTAAAATATGGGATGTAGCTAGAGATGATTTTGGATCACTTGATGATTGTGGCATTCTTGAAATTGCTAGTTTGTCTTTAGATGAACCAGAGTTAAAGGGTATCTTTTTCAATGATGATTGCTAGTTTGTGGAATTCTTGAAGACTTGAAGTTGCTAATTCATCATCTTGCTTTATAATTTTTTTTTGTAAAGAAACAAAGTGTACAAATTGTATAATGAGGTCTCTTAATATTTTTTGTGACTCATTATCATAGGAAAAGTTCTTTTGAGATGATGATGAATATATAAATCTTGATTTTCAATTTAGATCTTTTATGCATATCGCTCATATTTAATTTTATGTAATATATATATATATATATATATAGCCGTGTCCGTGTCCTACATTTTCAACATTACAGGTGTCCACGTGTCCGTGTCCGGTGTCGGTGTCGGTGCTTCATTGATTCTACCTAATTCTTCTCAGTTCTCAGTGGATTAGTCTATTCAATTGAATGCATCCTACCTAGCTAATTAAATGTTTACAGAAGGTCAATATGCTTGACTATATCTATCACTTGTATATATATATATTCATGAAGAAGATTATTAAGGTGTCTCCAGTACTGATTAAAATTATATAAGTGACACAGTGATAGGAAAGAACAAGCATTACCTATATATATATATATATATATATATATATATATATATATATATATATATATATATGTAGATTTCTACACTAATCCTACTTCAAAATTTAAACTTCAATATATAAGACCGAATGCTTTAGACATACTTATCACAATGAAGTTAGAAATTTGCAAAATTAAGCATTTTACCAGCTCATGTGTTGTCTTATCAGCTAGCTTTGCAGCTGTTCAAAATGAATATATGGCCAATTAATGAGGCATATGATTCAAAAACCACACAAACACAGCTTCATTCTCAAAGAAGAAAACGAAAAACACATATGTGACTGGAAGTTCTTGCTGAAGGACCCACTCTCCTTGAAGAGATGCTCAAAGTGAGGCTTACAATAAAGAACACCTTCCATTGAGGAATAGTTGCTCAGCTGAAACATAAAGATCATCAACTATAATCCGTGTAAAAATTTAAACTCATACACAAATGCTAACTCAATTAGTGTCCAACATTGCTAAGGTCCTGTCAGAATAAACTTCATAAGCACTAATAAAAGAAAATTTACCAGAATCCAAATTCCCTTGATTCAGAACTGTTACTGGGATACAAATATTTTTATGCTTAACTTCTTCCATTTGGTCTTTCTTTCTTGCAAAGCGAATACCATTCTCAACTACTGTAGTCACAAGAGAGTGGTTTCCTGCTAAAACCTCAAGTTGAATGGTCTTGTACTCATTCTGAATTGTATCAATCTTGTTCACAATCGTTTGTATGCTTGGCTTATTCTTATCCAGCGCAACTTGAAAATGAATGAAAGTCGCCTTTCATAAATTAAGACAGATAAGAATTTGCAGTACAATTTTACATTTTATATTTAACATAGTAACCAAAAATATTTCTAAAATAAAAACCTTTGTTATTAGTCATTTGTATGGTAAATGTTCGTCTCTCAAATTCAGGTGTGCTATATGACCAAGAGTCTCAAAAGCAGAAGGAATAATCATACCCTCAGGCAGCAAGGCCTCTAAGACCTGCAACAATTTTATTCACAATTTGAAGTTGAATGAAGAACATGAAAGGGGGGAAACTTATGACAAAAATGTTTCTAGGTTGCATACATGACTGCGAATTTAGATTTAAAAAATAATTGTACATATAAATCAGATGTTGATTATTACTTAAAATCCAATTTTCACAAGTTAATAAATTATAATAGAAACAAAGAATGAAACAGAAATACCATATTATTTTGATTTGAAGCACATGTTCATGCCAAGAAAATCATACAGATGAAAAGTTCATTTTATCACGAAAAACCAACTCACACACACAGTGAAGGAGAGAGAGATAATAATACATACAAAGGAAAACTTAAATACACATATGCATAGACCCAAACACAGATTATGTACAAAGGAAAACTTAAATACACATGAGTAGAGAAATTAGCACGCGACACCGGCTCCATGTAGATCTAGTCTGACTCGGTCACTGACCGAGTCGACTCGCCCGACTCACCTACCTCCACCGAGTCCCAATCACTCCTCTCCAAGGACCACATCATCGTCGCCATCTCCGATTTGCACACTCATAGCGACAATCGGTTCAACTTGCTCTTGAAAATCGTGCATTTCACACAAGATTCCAAGGAGAACCACGATTTTCTCTTCAAAGGCATCCGAAAGGTCCCCTTAAAAATCGGTTCATAAGGGGGTGGCCTACCCAGCTATATAAGCACTTATCATGTTCGTTAACCACCCGATGTGGGACTCTCAACACGCCCCCTCGAGCCAGGGCTCGTCACCACAAAGCGAGGGCTAGCGGCACTATCCACCACACCACCGGGCATAACCTAGCTCTGATACCATGTTAAAGTGCAGCAAAGACATCCGAAAGGTCCCCTTAAAAACTGGTTCATAAGGGGGTGGCCTACCCAGCTATATAAGCACTTATCATGTTCGTTAACCACCCTTAGCCACTATGAGAATTCGAGTTGCTGCTACTGCATTTGGGATGCTACTACTGCTGCATACATTTCATTTACTCTTCATTTCATTTATCCTTCATTTCATTTGTAACTGAATAACTAATTTTCCCTTTTCATTTTCCATTCTGTATATAAACCATACTTACTGGAAAATAAAGCTTAAGCTGTCTTTGATCATTCCATAAGCTGTTTTTCGTTTTCTTCTCTCTCTCGATCTCTCTCTCTCTCGATACAGCTTCCTTTATTCATTCAGTTCAATTTCTGTTATGGTATCAGAGCTCTTCCATTGAAGAGGAAGAGCGCTGCTGCACACTCGAAGATATCGTTTCAACCTGCTTTCGTCTCTGTTTCGATTTCTGTTTTGATTCATCTTCATTATTATAGTCATGAGTGAGAGAGATTCACAAACACCTGGTGTGGATAGCTTTCTTTACTTGCATCCAAGCGAAAATCCAGCGGTATCACTTGTTTCACCAGTTCTTGATTCTTCGAACAATCATTCATGGAGCATATCAATGATGACTGCTCTGAGTGCAAAGAATAAGCTTGAATTCATCGATGGAGGTGCGCTAGAACCGCTAAAGGCTGATCGAACTTATGGAGGATGGAGGCGCTGCAACAACATGGTGGTTTCATGGATCATTCATTCAGTATCCATGACTATTAGGCAAAGTATTTTGTGGATGGATAAGGCAGAGGAAATCTGGAAAGACCTAAAATTCAGATATGCGTAGAGTGATCTTCTTAGGATCTCTGATCTCCAGCAAGAGGTAGCTTCAATTAGGCAAGGTAACCTTTCAGTTACAGAGTATTTCACGAAATTGCGCATAATTTGGGATGAACTGGAAAATTTTAGACCTGATCCTATATGCTCATGCAATACGCGATGCACATGTTTAGCACTTAATATTGTAGCTCAAAGAAAGCTTGAGGATAGAGCAATTCAGTTTCTCAGAGGATTGAATGAACAATATGGAAATGTGCGATCACATGTCCTCCTCATGGATCCACTACCTAAAATATCAAGGATATTTTCCTATGTTGCACAATAGGAAAAGCAAATTGGAAGCAATTTGATAGCTGCTAATAACATAGACATGAAAGGTAGTTTAATTAATGCAGTGAAATTGGCCTGTAATTATTGTGGGAAGACTGGACATACTGAGAATGTTTGCTATAAGAAACATGGAGTTCCTTCAAATAACAGTGAAAGGAACAAGTCTAGTAGCCATAGGAGTGGGAAAGTATGTACTTATTGTGGAAAAATGGGTCACACTATTGATGTATGCTACAAAAAGCATGGATTCCCACCAGGTTACAGGTTTTCTAACCCAAGGAGCAGTGCTAACAGCTTGGTGGCAGGAGATAATGCAGTCACCAATGATCAAACACAGCTTTTAGAGTCCAAGGAGATTCGTTTTTCACCTGAGCAATACAAAGCATTGCTTGCTTTAATCTAACAACCAACTGATGGGAACTTAGCTAAATTTTCATCCAATCTTAAACAGATAGCCTCTTATTCTGTTGACACAACCAGCTCATGGTAAGTCTTTGTCTTTTGTAAACCACACACACACACTCAACACATGGATCCTGGATTCTGGAGCAACTGATCATGTATCAGCCTCACTTGATCTTTTTAAATCCTACACTCAGCTAAATCCTCCTACTATAGTTAGACTACCAAATGGCCATCATGTCACTGCTACTCACTCTGGTGACATATGCATTTCAGATTCCATCATCCTGTCAGCAGTGTTATATGTCCCTTCCTTTTCCTTTAATCTGATTTCCATATCTAAACTTGTCTATACTAATAGCTGTAAACTTATTTTCTCTTCTAATTCATGCTTGATGCAGGATGAGATTACTCAAGCGAAGATTGGTACAGTTGAAGTGAGAAATGGATTGTACTACCTCACCCCAAACTATACGGCCATATCTAACATTGAAACCAACATTGTTCATCCATATTGTACCATTACACCTATAGATCTTTGGCACTTTAGAATGGGACATCTTTCCTCTGAACGTTTACGAAATATGCAATCAACCTATCCTTTCTTAAAGCTTGATAAGAATTTTGTTTGTAATACATGTCATTATGCTAAACATAAAAGACTTCCATTTCCCACCAGTAACTCACATGCATCGAATAGCTTTGAACTTTTGCATATAGATATATGGGGACCTTGTTCAAAGGTTTCAATGCTAGGACATCGATACTTTCTAACCATAGTGGATGATTATTCACGTTTTACTTGGATATTTCTGATACATGTCAAAGCTGAAACACGAGAACATATCAAAGCCTTTATAGCTCTTGTTGAAACTCAATTTGACAATAAGGTTAAGAAAATTAGAACTGATAATGGCCTAGAATTTCTTATGAGTGATTTTTGTAGTTTGAAGGGAATTATACATCAAACAACATGTGTTGAAATGCTTGGGAAAAATGGAATTGTTGAACGGAAGCACCAACATCTTTTGAATGTAACAAGAGCATTACTTTTTCAAGCAAACTTGCCCAACAATTTCTGGTGTTTTGCTTTAAGTCATGCAGCATATTTGATAAACTGTATACTTACTCCATTTTTGAAAAATGCATCCCCTTATGAAAAATTGTTTGGAAGTCCATGTGATATATCAAATCTCAAAGTTTTTGGATGTCTTTGTTACATTTCCACACTCTCAGCACATAGACAAAAGTTAGACCCAAGAGCACATCCATGCATTTTTCTGGGTTTTAAGCCAAATACAAAAGGTTATCTGGTATATAATTTACATTTAAATGCTTTAGCTGTTTCTCGAAATGTGATTTTTTATGAAAATCACTTTCCCTCACAACTTGAAACACAACAATCACAACCTTTGGTTTCCCCTACACCATTTGTACTTGATCATTTTCCTTTTGAGACACAAGATGTTGTGTCGGTAAGCTAACCCACATCTAGTGCACATACAGAAAATAATTCAGCCACACCTTTACGTCATTCCACACGAGATAGAAGACCTCCTACATACCTTCACGACTATCATGTATTTCTCACTTCAACTACTAATACCAATTCAGCTTCAGTGAGCCATCCTCTCGGTTATTCAGCTTCAGTGTGTCATCCTTTCAATTTTGTACTATCTTATTCGCGTCTATCATCATCCCACAGACATTTTGTTCTTTCCATTTCTACATCTACTGAGCCTAAGACATATGCCGAAGCATCTCAACATGGTTGTTGGCTTAAAGCGATGCAAGCCGAGTCACAAGCTTTACAAACGAATAACACTTGGACCCTTACAGACTTACCAGCTAATAAGAAAGCTATTGGGTGCCGTTGGGTTTATAAGATTAAGTATCATGCTGATGGCTCCGTTGAATGATATAAGGCTCGACTTGTAGCCAAGGGGTATACTCAAATGGAAGGATTGGATTTCCTTGATACTTTTTCTCCAGTTGTGAAGCTCACAACAGTTCGATTATTGTTAGCATTGGCTGTTATTCATGGTTGGCATCTTCGTCAGCTCGATGTTAACAATGCATTCCTTCATGGAGAATTAAATGAAGAAGTCTATATGCAGCTGCCTCCAGGAATGCAAGTCTCACACCCTAATCAAGTTTGTCGATTACAATGATCACTTTATGGTTTGAAACAGGCTAGTCGACAGTGGTTTCATCGTTTGTACTCATTTCTTCTTACTCATGGTTTCACTCAAGCTTCAGCTGATCATTCCCTCTTTCTCTGTTTCAATGATAAGTCATTTACTGCACTTTTGGTGTATGTTGATGATATAGTTCTAACAGGGAATGATATAATGGCTATCAATCGTATTACCATATTTATGGACCAAACCTTCAAGATTAAAGATCTTGGCACTTTAAAATTTTTCCTTGGCATGGAGGTTGCTCGTTCCCAGCAAGGCATCCATCTATGTCAAAGGAAATATGTTCTAGATATTCTCTCTGATTCTGGAATGCTTGCTTGCCGTCCAGCTTCAACACCTATGGATTGTACTACTCATATTCAAGCAGGCATAGGAGATCCTTTATCTGCTGAAGACTCCCCTTCATATCGTCGGCTTGTTGGTAGGCTCATCTATCTTACTAACACTAGACCAAATATTTCTTACGCTGTGCAGCAATTGAGCCAATTCATGGCTAACCCAACTACCGATCACTCAAAAGTCGCCTCTCGGGTTCTTCGCTATCTCAAGAGTTCACCGAGATGTGGCATTTTCTTTCCTACAACTGGTTCAACTCTACTTCAAGCTTTTAGTGATTCAGACTAGGCCGGTTTTCGTGACACACGTCGCTCTATTACAAGCTTCTCCATCTTCCTTGGTAATTCTCTCATATCATGGCGCTCCAAGAAACAATCCACTGTCTCACAAAGTTCATCTGAAGCAGAATATCGTGCTTTAGCTACCACCACATGTGAACTTCAATGGCTTACATACCTTCTTCAAGAATTTCGCATTCCATTCACCCAGCCAGCTAATCTATTTTGTGATAATCGATCTGCTATTCAAATTGCTTCCAATCAGGTTTTCCATGAGCGCACAAAACATATCGAATTAGATTGCCATATCGTTCGAGAAAAATCACTAAATGGCCTTCTCAAGCTTCTTCCAGTTAGATCCTCCATGCAGCTTGCTCATGTTTCTACCAAGCCTTTAACTCCTACTCAATTCAAGACTCTAGTTTCCAAGCTGGGAATGATGAGCATCTATTCCCAGCTTGAGGGGGGCTCTTAGCCACTATGAGAATTCGAGTTGCTGCTACTGCATTTAGGATGCTACTACTGCTGCATACATTTCATTTATCCTTCATTTCATTTGTAACTGAATAACTAATTTTCCCTTTTCATTTTCCATTTTGTATATAAACCATACTTACTGGAAAATAAAGCTTAAGCTGTCTTTGATCATTCCATAAGCTGTTTTTTGTTTTCTTCTCTCTCTCTCTCTCTCTCTCTCTCTCTCTCTCTCGATACAACTTCCTTTTTTCATTCAGTTCAATTTCTGTTAAGATTCCAAGGAGAACCGCGATTTTCTCTTCAGAACGGAATGCTTCATGCCAGTGCTGGTTGGCTTCCTCGACAATGTCAATGGCGGCGTCGATTTTGGTTATCAGCAAAATGGAACATCGCGAGAGGTTGAAAAACTTGATACTGAAGAGGCAGGGGGAGGGAGAAAAATAGAGCGTGGATTCTCTGCTTCTCGTTCTGTAAAATGGAAGCTGCGAGAAAGGAATTCACTTTCAACGCGAGAGAGAAGACATTGGGTTTGGTTTCGGCGGTGGACTTGTCTTCTCAAGAGCCTAGGGAAGATGAAAGAGACATTGGAAAAAGGAAAACAAGCAAAGCGAGGAGACAGGAATTGAAGAAGCACGCGTTTAAATTTAAAATTACAGAGACTTAACGACGGTTTTCATGAGAAATCGTTTTTGAATGGTATAAAACAAAGGCGGTTTTCACAAAACCGCCTTTGTTTTATACCATTCAAAAATGATTTCATCAAACCCGTCTTTAAAATATTTTCAGTATTTAAGAAAATAACACTGTCCCAAACAAAGACGGTTTTGTAACAACCGCCTTTAATTGCACGTCGTAAAATATATTATTTTTAGTAGTGCTTCCAAATGATATAAATTGCTTAAACAAAAAGTTTGAGAAGAAATATCTATGAAGGATAAAAATTTCTTGGGATTTCAAAGATGCTTAAAAGGTTCTATATGGAAAATCGCATCAGTTGCATACTCCAATGATTGTAAAGTCTTTAGATGTGGACAAAAATCCTTTTAGACCTGAAGAAAAGGACGAAAAGCTACTTGGTCCTGAAATACCCTTTCTTAGTATTATAAGAACAATTATATATCTTGCTAAATACACATTACCTGATGTAGGATTTGTTGTCAATTCATTAGCAAGATATAGTTCTTTGCCTACACAAATATATTAAAATGGAACGAAGCATATACTTTATTTTCTTAGAGCAATAATGGATATTGACTTGTTTTAGCCAAAATTTTCCATGTCATATCTAATTGGTTATGCATATGCATGTTATTTGTCAAACTCTCATAATGGTAGATCACATACATATTTGTTTACATGCAGCGACACAACCATTTCATATGGTGATTTGTGAAGCAAACCATAACCACAACATTATCCAATTATGCTGAAATTTTAGCAATACACGAGGAAGTCACGAATGTGTTTGGTTTCCAACATGTGAAGACAATGTTGCATGTATATACATTAAAGTAGATAGAACAAAACATATTCTACCAAATTTCTTCTTCACTCATGTGCTCCAAAAAAATGATAATTTTTTCACTCTTGTTCTCCAAAAGAATGATAATATAAATGTTCAAAACAAGTTTGTTCGTGTGAAAATCTAGTAGATCACTTTACAAAGTCAATGTCAAGAAAAAATTTTAAACAAATGATTCATAAGATTGAACTTCATCATCTTAAAGATTATTGGTTGCATGAGGGGGAGAAATAAATACATTTTTCATCCTTTTTTCCTTTATCATGGTTTTGTCCCATTGAGTTTTTCTGGCAATTACGTGTTTCTTTTGCTTATTGTGGTACATTTATAGTGATTATAGCACTTGCTTGTTTTAGCAGGGTTAGCTTGTCTTTATGTCACACACAATTTTGAGAAATTTACTTTAATCTATATTTGACTCACTTTTTCAAAAAGAGAGATAATGTTGGGTGTTCAAATTAAGATATCTCCTTTGAAAGTTGCTAAACCTAACTTTGTTGAAGCTTGGACAAATCCATTTGATTTTGATGATTAGTGTCTAGTATGATTGAAGGTGCTCAGAAGGATGAGAAGCAAGAATTTAGGATTTATAATTTTTAAACATTTAATAAAAAAAATTGTGACAGTTAAAAATCATTATTATATTTATATTAATTATTTTAGTTTCTTATGATAAAATAGTTAATTCAAAAGTAGTGAAAAAAAATTTAATCGTCACTACGTTAAAATTAATTATTTTAAGATAAAAATTGTTAACAATGTTAGTTTCAAACCAACAAAAAGATCAAATTGACTCATTTTTAAAAGGATTAAAATGAAATGTTAAAACATAAGGACCAAACCAAAAATTATTGAATGAAAAAAAATTACTAAAAACTTGTAGAGGATCAAAAAGAGAATTACTAAAAACATAAACTACCAAAAAGACATTTTAGCCTAAAATTTATAAGTTGTTGGTTTTCCTTTTATTTTTAGGCTACTTACACTAGCAATTCTTGAGGTTTCTTGATTTTCCACATGTTTTTATTTATTTATTTATTTTAACTTTTACATAGGCCTTTATACATAGGTATACAATTTTTTTTATATAAACATTAGTAATGTAATGTATTTCTTAGATATCACAATTTCTTACTATAATGTATAAAAGGGGTCATTAGTGTATTTCAGAAATTAATTAGACGAGTTCACGTGGGTATATATATAAAAAAGTAAGAGTATATATCGGTAAGAATTTGACAAAACATCATATGATGTATCAATTTTTTTTTATTGGTAAAAAGTTGGAATAGCAAGGAAATATTATTTGATGGCTGTGAGATTTAACAAAATAAAAAAAATTATAATGTTAGCAAGTTAATACCTAATTAACAAAATACAACATGTTGTAACAATTACAATTTAGAAATTAATTAAGACAAAATTATAGTTTTAAATTTGCAACAAATTAGAAATTTAAGTTTAAGGAGATAATGCAGTAAAAAAAAGTTTGAGATAATTATGCACTTTTCTATAATTATTTTACCACACAAGGATCAAAACCTTAAAAAAAAACAAGGATAAATAAAAACTTTACTCCCATTTTACCTCTTTGCAATGAATTTATCACAACTAAATTTTGACATATTATTCTTTTACAAGATCCATCATAATGATAAATTCATTCCTTCCAGATTCTTTTTGTTCGAGATGTTCTTTCCAAATTCTTAAATGCTAGAATTTTTGTAAAATTAAGATTTTATACGTGTGAAATGCATGAGTTATATCTAGTCTAGTTAAGCCATAAAACCAAGAAATAAATTATATGTTAGTCGGGACCATTACGTCAATGTGATCTTGGTCGGTAACAACATGATACCTTGTAACATGATCAAAGGTTAATGATGTTATAACTTTTTAAGGGTATTAAATTTCAAATCCGATTTAACCAATTTATCAGGATATCTTATTCAAATTTACCATTATATCAAAATTAATTGGATATCTTTTACAAATCACATTTACGATTATACCAAAATTAAAACTTCTAAAAATAGTTTCGAGGATCATCACGTTTACACTTTACGTTGCCAGAAAAAGAGAACGCTCTCAGCCATGGACGCTTTGCCATTGCTCTGTAACAAGAACCAACCATGGACACTTTGCCATTGCTGTTACCGCAAAGCAACCATGAATTAATGGGAGATTATTGCTTATCGTTAATCCATCCCACAGTGATTACACTACTGTGATGTATAATATGGTTATAGTTTAAGCTGCCTGAAACGTAACTTTAAATTACTGAGAAGTTGATGAGGGAGATCAGTAGACGTGAGAATGTGAGGCACGACACGAAACAAATGATGATTTGTTCGGTGAGACTAAGGATTTGAGTTCAGTTGCCGCAGTTGGTGATATTAATCATAAACCTGATATCCAGATAAATTGATTACATCAGATATGGAATTTGATAGCGTTGCTATAACACTATAACCATTGACCCGTTGCCTCGTGTTATGTTGTTACTAACTTAAACCACATTTGACATGTTGATTCTGGACCTACATATAATTTCTCCATAAAACGATAGTAATTAAGATTCATCATAATGGCTAAAGTCTATCTAAGACAGCCCGACACACAAGTACTACTCACGTTGCATAACGCAGGTAGAAACTTAGTGACTAATTTTCTGATTTTAATTTGCAATTTCTAATGTAACAATTTGTCCGATCTAAACCAATCAGAGAAGTAAGCAAATTCTGAAAATGGTGCAAAATATTGAAGATATAAGACTATCTAAAGTCGTCTGTCGAATAAAATATTGCCACATAAGCATGCTGCAACACGAGCCTAATAGTGCAAATTATCATTATGATCTCGTTCTAGATCAGAAATTCTAGTACAATACTCCACAGAATTACTTACTAGGAAAGCAGAAACAGAAAAAAAAAGAAGGTAATAACTAATAAATTAAACCAAGATCCTGATCAAAGCATTCAATAAAACTTGTTCTCCTATGCCAAATTTTTCCACTTGAATGCTACCCGAGAAAAGTTCTTGGTAGAAGCCCCATCTTGTTTGAGACCATTAGTAGCAGCTTCTTTTAACTCATTCATTCTTTCACGCATTTTCTTACCTTCTTCCTCTTCCATTAGACACTTTATCACCGTCACAATTTCAGCCCTTTCCACCAAACCATTTTCACCAACTCTTGGCCTCACTCCCACTTTGAGACACTCACATAGCAAAATCGCATTCATTTTCTGCTCCGCAAACAGTGGCCATGTGATGAATGGCACACCCTTTAGCACACTCTCAAGGATCGAATTCCAACCACAGTGAGTCAAGAACCCTCCAACTGAACTGTGGCTAAGGATTTGAATTTGGGGTGCCCATGAAGGAAAAACCATGCCTTTCTCTTTGGTTCTCTCCAAAAACCCACATGGCATGAACTCTAACGGGTCAACGTGTTTTTGTTCACCAATATATGTAGCATTGGCTACATTACTTGGTGCTCTCACAGCCCATAAGAACTTATGGTTACTCAATTCCAAACCAAAAGCAAGCTCAGTTATTTGCTCTTGTGAGAGTGTTCCACCACTCCCAAAAGAAACATACAAAACAGAAGCAACTTGTTGTTTGTCCAACCATGCTAGACACTCCAAGTCCAACCCATTTGCAGAAGATGCTGTCCCAGTTTGGACAAGTGGTCCAACAGGATATAAAGGTGGGTACTCCCTTTCCTCATCTTGCAATGCTGTTATAGGACCTGCTTCCAATGAATAATGTTTAAGGCTTCTTTACACAGTAAAAAGACAAAGAATTTCAAGAAAATTAATATTTATTAGGAGACAATATATTTTACTCATTTTTTTTGTTCTCTTTTTTAATTTTAACATAATTAACTCTTTTAAGATAATAATATTTATTAGAGAATAAAATTGTAAGATATTTAAATATCTCTTTAAAAGATACAAAATCAATCAATTTAAATTTATTTTCAAAGGTTAAAACTACCATGATTTTAGAATAGAGAAAGTAATCAAAGTTTGTACGCAATGTGACCAGAAAGATAAACTGAGATAGAAAGATAAATTGGGCGAAAGTAGAGGAATTACTACATTAAATAGCCTTAAACATCATGTGTTTATGGTCCTTGTTAATATCTCTATAAAAAATGATTGAATAACACCTTTTTTTGTTTGTTTTTGATTGAATAGCTCCTAATAATTTATGGTAAAATTGAACAAAAATTGAATTATAAGAAAGTAAAGTGTACATTTATAATTACCAGTTTCCAATTCCAAGAAGCTGTTAATGAAGATCCCATCAACGAAACGGTACCGTTCATATCGTTTGAGTGATATTTTATAAAGTTCACTGGTTCGATCTTGGGCCTGAGCATAGAGATCGCGGCCATGAAACGGCACACAACCTGGTACTTTGATAGGGTGTGGCAGATCTCGATACTCACACGATGTTTCCTCGTCCAACGTGCGAAAATAGAAGTGTGTGGAGAGTGTCGTAGCCGCGGAAGGGAAGTAAACGTAGGATAACATGTTGAACTCTTGAGCAAAATCTAGTGCTTCATAGGCGAAAGTATCAACCACCATTGCCACGTGGGGAGTCTTTGAAGTTATGGACTTGAGGGTGTGGTGGATGGAGGGCATGGAGTGAGCCATTGCGAGCAGAATTTGGAGAACTACGGGAATACCTTGTGGTAGCTCATTAGGGTTCACCGGTGGAAGGAAAATGGTGTTTATGTTTTGTGGAAGGGTTTGGAGAATGGGTTTTGCGGCACTTGGGAGAGACCCTAGTATGGGAATGATGCATGCTACGTGAATTTCTGGGTGAAGCTCAACGAGTTGTTTTGAGAAGTGGATAATGGGAACGAAGTGGCTGAATCCTGCACTGGGAATTACTACAATGTGCGTTGTTGTTTTCTCCATGCATACAAATCTGAGAATTCGCTTATTGGAGGAATAGAAGAAGTAGAATGATTACTATAGTCTTGTCTTTTGAAAGAGAGAAAGATGTTAAATAGAACTAAACCAACCAAACTAACTTAAGGAACTCTGTTTGAATTGCTGTAATTTTGTAGCTAAAAGAAAAGATTCAGAATAACTCAGATTTTTTTTAGTAAAATTAGTCATGAACAATGTTAATTAATATTTATTACTATCATAACATAGTAAAAAACAATAAATAGAACTCCTGTAAAAAAAAAAAATATATACTTCGTCTGTGAGTATCACGTTTATAATTAATGTCTACTCTGATTAGTTTCTGTGTGATGTACCCTTTCCCAAATTTAAAATCTGTTACACGATGGAAATTAATTTTGGTTTAGTATGGGATCACAGACCATGTAATAAAATCTAATGTAACAAAATCACAAGGATCTCAAATAATTTGTGATACTTAATCGAGTTTTATTAAATCCTATACATTAAAAATTTCAATTATATATTAACTAAAGATTAGTAGAGATTATATATATATATATATATATATAATACTACTGAAACATGTAATATTTTTTCTTGTACGTACAGTTCATCTCTCGTTCCTTAAATTATTTAATAGCTAATTTAATTTACAGACAAGCAATTGTCCGGATCATGAGACGTAGCACTCATTATTTTGCTCCCTTTTGTGTTTTACATCACGTGAATATCAGACAACATCATATACGTACTATATATATATATATATATATTGTGTTTTACATCACGTGAATATCAGACCACATCATATACGTACTATATAACCCGACATTTATATATATAAATCCGACATCTATCTATCTCATTGTAGCGATCGATCCGACATCTATTTATCTCATTGTAGCGATCGATTATCGATTTTTACTTGATATGCCATGCTCCTGTGATGTTTTGCCCAATTGCATGTTTCTTTATGTCAATTATTTGGTGCCGCTTGTTTTGTGTGTCCACTACAATAAATAATGTTTTTAACATCATTAATTTAATATCAGTTTTAGGTAAAATTGATGTTAACAAAGATACGATGACAATCTCATAATAACATGAGTTTGTTAACATCGATTTTTTAAAAAATTAATGTTAACACAAATTGTTAACATCGATTTTTAAAAATTGATGTTAACTAACTTTGATAACATTAGTTAAAAAATCAATATTAATCAACTTTGATAATATCGGTTTTGGGTACAAACTCGTTTCAACATCAATTTTATTAAAAATCGTTGTTACTGAAAAAATGTAGAGAAAACTCAACATCGATTTTTTTAAAAATTGATGTTGAGTTACTTCATTAACATTGGATTTTAAAAAAAAATTGATGTTGTGGGATCTTTTAATCATTGTCTGACGTCAAAAACCTTGAAGCTCAGTAACTTTGAAACCTCTCACTCTCATCATTCTCACTCGAATGCCTCCGCACTCTCATTTGCAACCTCTCATGGGACTGTAACTCTGTCACCACCAGCATTGCAACCTCTCGTGGCGTTGCAACATCACTGTTATTGTCACTCGCTGCGAGTTGCAACCTAACTATCACTCTCGCAGGCAACTGTCGATCGCGAAAGGTTAGGTTTCTTCTCTTTTCTTCGTGTTTCTCTACTTTGTTCTCCTTCTCGGACTACCATTTGAAGTCCTTTTTCCTTTCTCAGTCTCACAGGACACTATAAAAGAAGTGAAGCCTGATAACTGTTTCATGTATGTATGTATATATATATATAGTGTTTACAACGTATTTGACGAAATGTGCATGTGTATGTGTGGATGATAGTCTGTATGTGCAACTGGTTTATGAAGCAACTAATTTGCATATTGATTCCTGGACCACAAACTAGTTAATGGTTAGGATTGAATGTTGTTGGTTTATGAAGCCAGGAGCATCTGTTTGTGTATTTGTGTGTATGTCTCTTTCTATAATATACATTCCACTTATGTATGCTTTCTATCTTGAGTGAGCTCTTACTTTGTAATGCAGAAACTGTCCTTAACTTCTATTATATCTGAGATGACAAACTACAATGAAGTAGATGATAGTCAATATAATTTGTATATATGTATATGGTTGTTCCAAATGTTGAAAATAAAATACCTTGATATGAAGTGATTCCAAAGGCACCAAATCAGAACTGAAAATAAGATGAAAAATTATGAAACAATGAATGGTAATTTTATTTCATTGGCAGCTTTAATATCAAGGTGGTTTGTTGTTGACTTGAAAATTTTGGAAGATGACAAGTGGAGGAAATATAATGAGGGCCGCATTAATTTTTGTTCCTCCATTTGCTACCTTCACATTTCCACCCATGTCTTTTTAATTATTGATCTATTTTTGTTTTTGTTTTCTGATGTTCTGAAATAGTTTGGTGACTCAAAAGTAGTCAACTTGATGCATTATTGTGATTGATGTTATCCCTTAATCATTTCATTTGTATATACTAAAAAAATGGATGGGATTATTTGAGCCTTTGAGGCAACACGAAGACTTATTCTGTTATTAATTAACCTCACTAGTTAGCTATGACTATGAGTATCTATATGTATATGTCTGATGCATTTTCTTTCAAGTTACGGTGCATTTTCTGAAACTAGATGCAAGTTCCATTCATTAGGCATTAATTGAAATTGGATGCATTTTCAAGTTACGGTGTATCTATATGTATATATGTTTTTGGGAATGATGATTGATGCAAGTGGTGATTAAGCTATTTCTTGGATTGCTGCTCTGTTTTTAGACAGTGCTAATTGGGTCAGGAAAGTTTCTATCCATACACACTCACTCTAAGGAGAAGAGGTAACTAAATGCTAGGATGTTGTAACTTGTAACTGTAATGAGATGAATATGAATTGAAGAAAATCTATCTATAAATTAGCATGTCTTCATTCTATGTCGTGTACTTGTTTGGTGTAGAGGTGGTCAATGGTATTCAATATCATTTTGATTGGTTGAACATTATTTTAGGAAAATGAAACCATTAGATCTTAGACCCTGCATCAAATAAATTAAGCTTATTTGCTCACAGACTTAATTGGAATTAAAACTTAAATTTATAATAATTTCACTTATAATATTGAATTCCCCGCCTAATTCTTGAATTTCCAATAATTTCTATTTCAATCATGAGTTCATAGAGTGACTAAATCTTCCCAAAATTGGATTTGACTCAAGGCATCCAGTAGTATAAAGTTCAACATTTACAATAACATTATCAGGTTAGAAAAGAACATATAAGAAACGAAAAATAGTTTTAGAATCATTGTAAATTAGCTACTATATATATAGACAAACAAGGGTCTCAAAAGTGTGTATTTTTTTGTTAATCTTGTAACTGACATTACTTAATGGGATAAAATTTTATTGGTTGTTGGTCAATGGTCATGAAGTTATAGGTTAAGAGTCGATAGTTAAAGATGTGTAATCTTCAATGCTCAATGTAATTTGTAGGCACTTTTCGTTTTCCTGTTTGCATCGTGATCACGACATTCGTTGATGGACATTATAGTGATCATCATCACAGGTACAAATGTTTTTCATAAAGTTTTGATGCTCTTGTTTGTTACCAATGTTTTTATTACTTGTTGACTGTGATTAATGAGTATTGACTTATATACAAGTTATGTTCATGATGAGTGAACCTTAGATTCCCATTTGAGATTGAATATAATGATTTTTGCGGACAGTTTGCATTAATCATTGTATTAAATCTTGAATTGTCCGTTTGGACAGTTTAGAAAGAGTCATATTTTTATAGTATATTTATACATAAAGGTTAAATTTATTTTCTTAAATTTGATGAAATTTTGGTTAGTGCATTTCACTTTGTTCTCCGGGTGCGTACTTGATTATGGTGGAATTCTTTTCACCGCTTTTCATGTGATGTACTTGGAGATCAATGTGAAATGTTGCCGAAATTTTATCAAATCTAAGAAAAGAAAGTTAACCTTTACGTATGAATGTACTGTAAAAAATATGTCTTCCTGAATGAGATAAGGTCACACCTTTAAGGAAAAAAGTGAGGTTTTCATGCATAGAACAACTTTGTGACTATCACAGAGTTATTAATTATATGGATCAAAGTTGAATGAATGCAAGTCGCATGAGCCCTACATATGAGGAAGACGTTGAATACTTCTCGGAATTCACCTTCGAAAGAAGTTGACTGGATGAGGATGGAAAATGTTATATAAACTGTTTAAATGGGAGATGACAAGTATTTGGCGACATACGAGAACATCTACTGTGTGATGGGATTAAGAAGAATTATACGACATGGATATGACATGGTGAATTAACAGACATGCAGAGGGGGTCCCAATCTGAATCGGTTGATGTAGAAATGAGAGAATGTAATGACCCGCCTCATTGTTACAATATCACTACTCTAAAGTGCGTAAATTTTAATTTTTAAATGAAAACTAAAAATAATCCTAATGTCATCACGTCGGCTTGGCAACTCCACAAAAGAATCTCACTTCACATACTATACTACTATTCATCTACTCCTACAAACGAAGGTTCACGATCATCACAGGTACCAACCACACGGTACAAAAATTGCAAGGGTGAGTTTATTATAAAAGAAATTAACACTAAAATCAAATGATCATGATTAGTAAAGAAACACTAACAAATACCATAATCATACACAAACATCCATTATTCCAACATACACTCAACAAGTAGTCATTAACCTTCCATAATTCCAACCAATCATGCTCAATATAATGCATGCGCATGACCTCAACTCTCAAACACTTGTGTCGTATGAATAGGCCGTCATGATGTAGAATGTTTGATAGCATACGAAGCAAGACCTTGTTGATGTAGAGGTAGGATCATGGTGGTCTTGTAAAGAGTATAATGACATAAAGTTATCTCAGGTTTCATTTCAACCTAGTTAAAGGTCTTGTCACCCATCTGGTGGGGCTTCCTTTTGTTTTGTGGAGCTTTTGCCTTGGTGGTTGTGAGGAGTTATGTTTGACTTGCCCCTAGTTGAAGCAGTTGGGGGGTAGGTTGCTTGACCTGCAGAATTCCTCCTCTTATGGTTATGAGGACTGAGTATAAGTTGCACCTGATTGAAGGTCTTGTCATGCAATCTGGTGGTGGGTCGTCTTAACCTGCAAAGCTACTCCTCTAATGGTTATGAGGAGTAAGTATGACTTCGACCTGATTAAAGGTCTTGCCAAATAGTGTGGTGGAAGTTTGTCTTGTTGAACTTAGACCATGGACGATGGTCGTCGTAGTTGCTGCAAGTGAGCGGACCAAGAGGGTACCTTGGGTTTTGTGCACCAAGGGAGGACCTTGGGTTTTTGATGCATTTGTATTCCTACATAGATAAAAGTTAGGAACAAAAATATTGTCAAGGGGAGACCTTGCATACCTTGAGTTCCTGTGGCGATGAAAATTAATAATAAAAAAGGCTCACCAAAGGTGATCCCTGGGTTTGTCGAGCCTTGGACTGGGGACACATTTGCCCTGGGTTTTGTCAAGCCTAGGAAGCTGTGTCGAGGCTTACCAAGGACGAGCCTTGGATTTTGTGAACTTGTGGGGGTTACCAAGTGCAGAGATTGGGTTTGACAAGTTTACAATGCAAGTGGTTGTGTTCTTGCATACATGGCATTCACCGTGGGTGGCATGTACTAGAGACGTAATAACATACTCTTGCTTACGTACCTCTTACAAAGTGGCATCTACTGGAGACATGGTGGTGTGAATCAGTGGGACTCACTAAGGGCGGACCTTGGGTTTTGCGAGCCCTTTGGAGGATTGACCAGGCAATTGTTTGACCTAGGTTTTGAGCATCGTACTCTTGCATACATTCCACTCGCCATGGGGGGGAACACATTGGAGATATGGTGATACACTCTTGCATATATGTCACTCATTGTGAGTGGCATATACTAGAGTCGTGATGGTAATACGCTCTTGCATGTATGTCACTCGTCGTGGGTGGCATACATTGGAGTCGTGATGGTAATATGCTCTTGCATGTATGTCACTCGCCATGGATGGGATACACTAGAGTCATGATGACGTACTCGTGTGCACATGCCACTCGTCGTGGGTGGCATGCACTAGAGACTTAGCAGGGTGCCTGTGCACACATACCGTGGGTGACATGTATTGGAGGCCTAGTAGGATGCTTGTGCACACATCTCGTGGGTGGCACGTACTGGAGGCTTAGTAGGGTGCTTGTGCGCACATATTACTCGACGTAGGTGGCATGTATTGGAGGTTTGCAGTATGCTCTTGCATATATGTGACTCGTTGTGGGTGACGTATACTGGAGTCATGGTAGTGTGCTATTGTTCACATGTCACTAGCCGTGGGTGGCATGTACTGGAGACATAGTGATATGCTCTTGCATATGTGCCTCTTACAAAGTGGCATGTACTGGAGACTAAGTTCTAGAAGAGGGGATCACCAAGGGTGGGCCTTGGGTTTTAAGAGCCTCA
Organism: Glycine max; assembly: GCF_000004515.6. NCBI lineage: Eukaryota > Viridiplantae > Streptophyta > Magnoliopsida > Fabales > Fabaceae > Glycine > Glycine max. Next base: position 31,149,541 of record NC_016090.4, on the reverse strand, counting down.
AAGCTACAACTATGGATGCTCTTGTCAGGATAAGAGAAATGTGAAAAGATATGATGTAGAATTTTATTCAATGTATTTGATTAAGTACAAATTCCCTCCATTACCCCAGATGTGCCTCGTTAAAACCCTTTAAGCCAAAACCCTGATTTTTCTATTTTTGGGAAAAAAGACTTGAGTAGGAAAAAGAGTACAACATTTAGTTTAGAGGTTAGCGGAAGTAAAACTTCAAGTGGGTGGCATTCCATGTTCTTTGAATTGTTTTTCCATCCAGCTCCTATAGTCGATATGCTCTGGTGTCAAGGTTGGTTATGACCCTGAAGGGACCTTCCCAGTTGGGGCCAAGCTTTCCCACTTAGGGATCTTTTCTGGCTTCACCTCGAACTCGCCACATGAAGTCACCGGTTGAAAGGCTCATGTTGAACCTTTGTATTATATCTCCTGGCTGCTCGGAGTTTGGCAGCTTCTTCTCTAATCCTTGTCGTTTCTTGGACTTCTTCGGTGGTTTCAAGTTCCACCATTGTATTTTCTTCATTTAGTTGTTGTTGGAACAATAGTCTTCTTGTCGACGGTTCCCTGACTTCATTGGTTGCTATCTAGGGTGAATAGTGGTTCACCGAGAGTATGTAGTAGAGTTCTTTCCATAGGCCCTTAGACTTGTCAAGTCTAGTACACAGGGCCTTGAGGATGACTCTGTTAGTTGCCTCTACTTGTCCGTTAGTCTGAGGATGTTCGATAGAGTTGACTAGGTGCTTGATGCCTAGCCTTGTCAGGAAGTCTTCGTAAGTCTAAGCTTTGAATTGAGTGTTGATGTCGGTGACAATGGCTTATGGGAGACCGTACCTCTAGATGAGGTGTTTCCAGGTGAACTTTTCCACCTTACTAGGCATAATTTCTCGTAGTGGTCTTGCTTCTATCTACTTGGTGAAGTAGTCGATGGCGACTAGTAAATATTTGACTACTGTTGGGGCCTTTGGAAGTGGTCCTAGTATGTTCATTCCCTACATGGCGAAGGGCCAAGGGGAGCTTAGACTGTGAAGATGGTTAAGAGGAGTGTGTGCCACATCTGCAAACTCTTGGCATCGTATGCATCTCCTGGTAAAGTCAAAGGTGTCTACCCTAAGTGTTGGCCAATAGTAGTCGACTCGCACCGCTTTGGTGGCTAGGGAGCATCCTCCGATATGGAAACCATAATCCCTTAATGGAGTTCTCTCATGACGTAGACTGCCTATTAACTGTTTAGGCATTTGAGTAAGGGTGTTGTCAACCCTCTTTTGAATACCTTACCATCAAGGATAACAGTAGTTGGCCTTCCATTTGAGGCGTTGGGCTTCATCCTCATTTGGTGGAAATACCCCCTAAATTAAGAAGTTCTTGTAGAGGGTCATCCAGTTTGGTTCCTCCTTTTCTCCGACCATAATTTCCCCAGCATCATCTATGATGGGAGCTTAGAGCGTCTCTTGGATGATAGTCTTGAGGTGTCTGGCCTTTTTGGTGCTAGCCAACTTGGAGAGCAAGTCTACTATGGTATTGTTTTCCCTAGGGATGTAGTACATTTCAAAACATTTGAAATTGTCGATGAGAGACTTCGCTATGTGATAGTACTTGAGCAATACTGTTTCCTTGGTCTAGTATGTGTTGGCAACCTGTCCTTGGACAAGCTGCAAGCCTGTGTAGCATTGCAGCTTCTTAGCTCTGACTTCTCTTGCTAGCTTCAGACCTGTAATGAGTGCCTCGTACTTTGCCTGGTTATTTGAGGCTCTAAAGTTGAGCTTGGGCGCTTGCTCTAGAGTAATATTGTCGGGGCATTCGAGGGTGATCCCTACCCCGCTTCCTTTTACATTGGATGCACCGTCAACGTAAAAGGTCCACCAGTCTGGGGTGGTTGTATCATTTCCAGCAAATTCTACTAGAAAGTCAGCCTGAATTGTGTCTCCATGCGGGTCGTGTGGTTCGTACTGGATGTCAAACTCTGAAAGTTTGAAAAACCAGGCCACCATTCTTCCTACGAGTTCAAACTTTCTCAAAACCTATTTGATGGAGTAGTTCATCTTGACTACCACTTGATGACTCTAGAAGTAGGGCTTGAGTCGTCGGGCCAAGATAATGAGTGCTAGTGCCACCTTTTCTATCATTTGGTAGCGCTTCTCGACGCCATAAAGTATGTGGCTGGTGAAGTAGATAGGGAATCAGTGCTTCCATTCCTCTTGTACGAGGGTTGAGCTAACGACTTCGTCAGCTACTGAGACATACTAAAAGGCTTGTTCACATGTCTTGTCCCATAAGAAGATCTCAGTTTTCTTGAGTAATTTGTAAAATGGGTTTGCCTCTTCAGCAAGCTTTGGGAGGAACCTAGACAGGGATGGTAGCCTATCATTAAGCTTTTGGACTTCTTGGATGTTGGTTGGACTATGCATCTTCAATATGGCAGTGCACTTATCAGGGTTGGCCTTAATCCCCAGGTGTGTGATCATGAAGCCGAAGAACTTTCCTCCGCCTACCCCGAAGGTACATTTCTCAAGGTTGAGGCGCATTTCATATTTGCGTAGTTCCCCGAAGACTTTTTCCAGGTCCGCCACATGTTGGGGTATGCTTTGAGACTTGACAACCATATCGTCCACATATACCTCGATGTTTCATTTGATTTATTGTTTGAAGACTCGGTCCATTAGTCGTTGGTATATAGCACCTGCATTTTTTAGGCCAAAAGGTATGGCCTTGTAGCAAAAGTTGGCATCTTTAGTGATAAATGTCATTTTCTCCTCGTCTAGAGGATGCATTTTGATCTGGTTGTATTCGAAGTAGGCGTCCGAGAAGCTTAGCACCTGGAACCCGGACGCTCCATCAACTAGCCAGTCGATGTTGGACAAAGGGTATGCATCTTTAGGGCACACCCTATTTAGATCAATGTAGTTGGTGCACATTCGCTATTTGCCATTGACCTTCTTGACCATGACAACATTGGCGAGCCAGGTAGAAAACCTGATTTCTCGATGAAGTTTTCCTTGAGGAGGTTGTTGACTTCTTCTTTGAAAGCTTTATGTCGTTCTTCTCAAATCTTTCTTTTTTTTCTGTGATATTGGTTTGGCCTGGGGTAGATAGCAATTTTGTGGTAGATTATGCTAGGATGAATTCCCGACATGTTAGATGGCTGCCAAGAAAATAAATCCACGTTCTGTGTAGCATGTCGGTGATGCGCCAGTGCTTATGATTGGTGAGGTCCCTACTGAGCCACGTGCACTGCCCGGGTTTAGGTTCGAGCTGCAACTGGACAAGCTCTTCATTGGGTTTCGGGCCTCTATCGGAGGTTTCGTATCGCGGATCTATGTCGAATTCACTACCTAGGCTAGCTTGGTGGACGGTCAGGGCTTGAACTTGAGGCCCTTCGTCAATGGTCATGACTTGAGTGCCTTAAGCCATTGTGGGGTGTGGCATAGTAGGATCCCAGATGGGAGGATATGGTGCTACCTTTAGGCTCTCTACATAGCATTGTCGCTTTTGCTTTTGGTAAGCCTTGACGGTTACAATCTCTCCTTTCAGTGTAAGGAATTTCATTTTCAAATGGGGCGTGAAGACTATGGCTCCAAGCTCGTTAAGTGTCTTCTTGCCGATTAAGGGAAAGTATAATGTGTCCGCGTCAACCAGTAGATATCTTATGGTAAAGCTCTGGAGAGCTTGCCTTGACTGAAGGTGGTCATTAAGTCCACGTAGCCTCTGGTCTTGACTCTCTCGCTTGGAAAGTCGAGGAGTGGATTGGCGTGAGGATGGACAGTGTCGGGCGAGACCTTGAGTCTCTGGAAGGTTTTCCAGCACAAGATATCAATGGAACTACCCTGGTCGATAAGGACCCTGGACGCCATGAAGTTTGAAATGATAATGAAGACAACGGCGAGGTCGTCGAGGTTGATGCCCTTGAAGTCCCTGTCCGTAAAGGTGATAGAAGGGAGAGTTCGCTATGGAAGTGCATCGACAAAATTAATGTTAATGTCCTGGATGGCATGTAGATGAAGTTTTCGGGACTGGCTGGATTGTCCTCCATAGGAAAATCCGCACACAATGATGTTGATTACACCTCTGATTTGTTGGGCGGGTTCCTGTTCCTGTGATTTGTTGGGCAGGTTCCTGTCCCGGATGGCATGTAGATGAAGTTTTCGGGACTGGCTGGATTGTCCTCCATAGGAAAATCCGCACACAATGATGTTGATTACACCTCTGATTTGTTAGGTGGGTTCCTGTTCCTGTGGAGGTTGTTACTCACGTCGTTGATGCTAATGTCTTTGTCTGCCTCGGTCTTCCGTTCTTCTTTTGTCTGCTTCATGGTTCCTATGATGATCCTCTTGGTGTCCTCCTAGTCTTGCTCCTGCTGGTGGTTGTCTGGCCTCTTAACAAACTGGGCTAAGTATCCAACTTGTATAAGTTCTTATATCGTCTTTTAGTTCCCAATGATCTTTTGTGTTATGCCCAATACCACGGTGATACTTATAGTATTTGAATACGTCTAACCCCGTCCTGGGAGGTTTTGTCGGGGGTAGCCAGATGGGTACATCCAAGTTGAAAGTTTCCTCCAGAATCATAGTGCGATTGGCCATTAGAGATGTCTAACGCTTATATTTGGGCCCTTTGGAGAGAGCTGACGCTTGTCTAGCTTGTGCCTCTTGTCCAACTTGTATGAGTCGGTCTTAATGCTTCCTTCGTGCTTCTGTCCAGATTTTCAAACTTCATTCCTCAGTCTGTACATTCCTTTGAACTTCATTCCATGCTATCGGGTGATTTTTTGCATAGATTGTTTGCAACCTTATCGGGGCATAAGGTGAGGAGCATGGAATGCAACACTACTTCCATGAATTTTCTAAGGGACTCGTTGTCTACTTGTCGCAGACTAGCCAAGGCGGTCAAGGTCAAGCGGTGAGACCTGCTGGTGGCATACTATGCACTGAATCGTTCGATGAAGGTGTCAAAGCTATCTATGGACCTAGGTGGGAGTCCACCACACCAGGTCAATCTTACTCCCTTGAGTGATGTTGGAAAAACATGACATAGAATTGCATTATCATTGGTGTAGAGGTTTTCCTAGGTCAAGAAGGCATCCAGATGCTTGTCTGGATCTATTGCCCCAATGTACCACTAGAGGTTGAGTGGTTTCCACCCCAAGCGTATGTCTATCTTCACAATGCAGTCGATAAAAAAATGCTGACAGGTAGTCCTTCTTGCTAGATGGTGCATGCAGGAGAGACTGAAGTCATCTATAGTGTTGATTGTGCGTCGCGGTATGGTTCTCCTTGGGTGCACTCAGGCAAAATATGAGCGGAGTGTTCGTCGCCCTGGGGACATCTGACACGAGCCTCTAGCTGGTCATGGTTAGCCTTGAGCTTTGTCAACTCCTCCTCATTGTGTTGCTTCATCTCCGCAATGTGGTTTTGGAGTTGTTGTAAAGTGTCTGTATCTGTCATAATTGTTGGATGAGGATGGGAGTCTTCGAGAGGGGTCTTGTTTCCGAGGCCAGACCGAGTGCTAACCATGGATGAGAAAGAGAGAGAGTTGACAAGAGATCGTGAGGTATGTTTTACCACGATCCCATGGTGGGTACCAAATGTTCTTAACAAAATCCAAAACTACCACACATCAAGGTAGACGTGGCCAAAGAGGGCTCCTAGACTTCACATGTCGGCTTTGAAATATGTCTTTATCAAGAGAATATGAGGGGAGACCTGCAAAATAAATGAATCTGACACTCAAGTAAGAATATGAGTTAGAAGAAATAAGCAAGTATATGTGTATAAGTGCATGTATGCATAAGCTCGAGTGTGACTGAATGAGTGTGAGCTTAAGAGGTGAGCAGATGTGTAGAGGGTTTGATGGAACCTGGTATTTATAGGAGTGGAGCATAGTTATGGGTCCTTGTTTGTAGGGGCTATTACAACCTTTGCAGATAATTCCCGACTTGTAGATAATAGCATGCAGCTTACAAATAATGTTAGAGATAAACTGTGGCTTATAGATAAAAGGTAGAAGATAGTTGTACATAGTAGATAATGTGTGAGCTTATAGATAATTAATTACTTTTCAATAGATAAGATATTCGAATATATTCAAATATAAGTAGGTCAGAGATAACCTATTGGTTGGGGAGCCTAACTGCTAAGGATCGAGCGTTTGTGCTCCTGTAACAAGGTTGACGTGGATGGTTAACACATGTCTCAAAGTGTCATGTAGGATGCCATATGTATTTTTGGGGTCTTGGACAGTACGGTATCTTAAATTTTTATTTAGGTAATGTAATGCAACTTGTATGGTGCTTGTGTTTCTTGTTAAATAAAAACAAACAAACTTTGGCCAATATGAATCACTGATGAGTAATGACTGGATAAGAATTCATGCATGCGTTGCGCAGGTATAGCTAGAATCTAAAGTTTTGAAAATTTGAGCATTTAAGAATTTAGAAAGAGTGAATTTATCATTAGTGGATCTTGTAAAAGAATAACATGTTAAAAATTCTTTGCAAAGAGGTGAAATAGGAGGAGGAAAGTCTCCGTACTTGTGTGATAGAATAGTTATATAATTGAAATGTGCATAATTATCTCCTTGAAGGCTTAAACTTGAATGCTTAACTTGTTGCAATCTGTTAAAGAGGTGAAACAAAATTATTTTTAGACAAAGGACAATTGAATTCATAGGGTTTATTGCTCAAATTAATTAAGATGGTTTCATGGAAGTGGCTATAATATAGTACAAGAATGGCAAGAAATTGGGAGTGTTTTTTTCCTTCATGGCGCACTAGTGCAATGGGGTGTCTTCCTGATTGACTTTTCTTTCAAGCAGGTTTTTTGATTTAGGAATTCTTTTGCCGAAAGGCTTTTCTATTTTGGATCTGGTATAATATTATTTTGTACTTCTTCAGTTCCTCTACAGTTTTGATGTGCATTGTCTTTATTCTTTATATTATAAGTATATGTTATAATCATTACAATGAAATTAATGATTTATATTATGTATTGATTTTCATCAAACTAATTTATAGTAGTTAAAATAACTCATAAGCTACCAAAATAATTTATAAGACTTGTAAAAATGGAAATTGAAACAAAATTTTCACAAGTTGTTTCTCCTATATTTTGATTGAAAGAATTTTGAATTTAGGAGAACACAAGTTGATGAACATTTAACACTGATGAATATATATGAGTGAGACTGACTAGGTTTAAAAAGAAGTTTTCATTGTTGGATTCTCCATATGTAAAACAACTAACCCATGGAATGAAGTAGTAACCCTGGTTAGCGATGTGGACCAAAGAGTGGTGTGAAAATATGGCATAAGTGGCTTTTTGGTGGGACAAGATAGCTAACCAGACCTGGCGTATTAATTGTACTAGTGAGACTCATTGTTGCAGTCTGCATGGTATGTTGGAAAGGAAAAGGTTATAGGAAGTATTTAAAAGAAAAGGAGAAGAAGAGAATATTTGAAAGAGGGCTAGTTTTCATGACTTGAGAAATGCTTTTGTTTTGGCTTCGTTGGGTTCACTTAAAAAGGGCCTAACACTTGATTAATGGGCTAAATCAAGTTTATATTATTCAACACCCCCCTTAAACTTGATTTACCATTCCAAGTAAGCTTCTTAACTTGATAGAGTCTTCTTGCTTGAGCTGCTTGGTGAAGATGCCAACTACTTGGTCTTGAGGCTTCACATATTATGCATTTACATCATTTCTTGTTATGCACTCCCTTAAGTAGAGGTAACGGGAATGGCTTCACATAGTAGCATATAGAATGTTTGGTCTTGTGCACATCAAATATCGCAAACTACCCACCAAACTCTTGAAATTTGTAGCATCCACCTTTTCTGCTTTGTCGAACTTTGATAACTTCATTTTGCACTCCACTAGTGTTCCAGTTGGCTTGCAACTATCCATCTTGAATTTCTTGAGTATCTTCTTTGTGTAGTTTTACTGTGAAATGAAGATTCCATCTTTCTTCTACTTTACCTCAATGCCAAGATAGTATGACATTAATCCAATATCGTTAATCTTGAACTCATTGATCATTGCTTTCTTGAACTCTTCAAACATACTTGGATTACTTCTCGTGAAGATAAAGTCATCCACATATATGCACATGATCAAGATATCTCCATCTTTGATCTTGACATAAAGGGCATGCTCCTCTGGGCACTTTGTGAAGTTATTTTCTAGGAAGTACTTCTCAATGCAACTGTATCATGCTCTCAGTGCTTATTTTAGTCCATAAAGCACCTTATTTAGTTTGAGAACTTTGTCTTCTTCTCCTTTCACCTTGTATCCCAACGGTTGCTCGATCTACACTTCTTCCTCGAGGACTCCATTCAAGAGGGCAAACTTCACGTCCATCTGATGAATTCTCCACTTGTGTTGAGCTACAAGAGAATGTATTAGTCTTATGGTCCCTAGGCGAGCGATCGGAGTAAACACCTCATCATAATCAATCCCAACCTTTTGACTGTAACCTTTTGCAACTATCCTTGTCTTGTATATTTCAATTTCTCCCTTGGCATTCTTCTTTATTTTGTACACCCACTTGACAGCAATAGCCTTGTGCCCTTTTGGAAGGGAGACGAGTTTCCATGTGTCATTCTTCTCGATGGATCTAATTTCTTGGTCCATTGCAAAGAGACAAAATAATGTGATATTATCTAATCTCTAAGTTCGATCATAAAGATCTTAGAGGATTCTTGTGCGTGACATAACCCTTTCACTCTCTGGAGATGGCAAAGTGTCTTCGTGAGTGGTTGATGTTGATGGGGTGAGCTCTTGCTAAACATGTTGAGGTGTCTTTTCTTCTTCAAGTGGAGGAAAGAAGTTGTATTCCTTTTCATGAGTCTCAAAGTCCCATTGTCCTTCTTCGTCGAACACCACATCTCGATTGACTACTATCTTCTTATTGTTTGGGTTGTACAACTTTTACCCTTTTGAGCTTGAATCATAACCGATGAAGATGAATTCCTCACTCTTGTCATCAATTTTTGCTCTTCTCTCGTCTGGGACATGAACATGAGTTATACTCCTAAAATCCTTCAAGTGAAAGATACCAGACTTTCTTCCATTCCATGATTCTTGTGGTGTTTTTCCTCACACACTTCTTGTCAGAGATCGATTGGACAAATAAACTACACACACCACAACTTCTACGCAAAATTCTTTTGGCAATTTTTTGCTTTTGAGAATGCTTCGAGCCATATCAAGGATCGTTCTATTTTTTCTTTTCGCCACACCATTCTATTGGGGGGATCTTGGAACCTTCAGGGGACGTTTAATTCCATTCTCTTCACAGAACTCTCAGAACCCTTTGAAAGTGAATTCTCCTCCTCAGTCAGTCCTCATGGCTTTGATCTCTTAACCATTTTCTTTTTCCACAACAACTTTGAACTTCTTGAAGGCGGAAAAGACGTATGATTTTTGCTTTAAGAAATAGACCCATGTTTTTCTTGAAAAATCATCAATGAAAATGAGGAAATAGTTATTTTTACCTAGTGAGATTGGCTTGATTGGCCCACAAACGTCAGCATGTATTAGCTCAAGTGGTTTCTTAGCTCTTGAGTTTGACTCCTTTGGAAAACTCATTCTAAATTGCTTGCCAAGTAAACATCCTTCGTAGAATTGATCAGGTTAATAGAGGGTAGTCCTCTCATCATCTTCTCCTTTGATAGCAAATTTAAGCCTACAAAATTTAAGTGCCCAAATCGAAGATGTCATAGCCATAATGCTTCAATGTAGCAAGCTTTAAGACATTTCGCAACATCGTTTTGGATATTCAAAAAGAACATCTTATTTCTTGACATTGGTACCTTGGTGATTAGATTGTTTCTCCTATCTCTGATGGAAAGACTAGAATCTTTCATGTGAATATCATAGTCTTTTTCGAGTAATTGTCCCAAACTCAAAATGTTGTTCTTCATATTTGAGATGTAGTAGACATTTGATATGAATTCATGTCTTCCATCCTTCAAACGAATTAAGCTCTTACCTTTTCCATTTACAAGAGTCTTAGAATTATCACCAAATGAGACATTGCCACTTATTGATTCATCAAGATCCATGAACAAGCTTCTTTTTCCACACATATGGTTGCTTGCATCAATGTCAAGGTACCATGTGTTTTCTTGGCTTCCTTCATTGCCTCCACGCGCTAGGAGCATTGTTTCAAACTTCTCATCTTTTTTCTCCACATAGTTAGTCTCCTCCTTAACTCTATTCTTGGTGACTCTTCATTCTGAAGCATAGTGGCCAATCTTTTGACAATTATAGCATTAAGTTTGAGATTTATCATACATTGTGCTTGTATAGCCTCTTCCACGTTCTCTTGTTTAGATTTTTCCTTTCTCGTAACTATTGTTGATGAAATATGAACCTCGTCCATTGTTGCCACGTCCAACTTGTCCTCGACTGCAACCTCGACCTTCAGTTGCATCTTGAAGAATTACTCAGTGATCTATTGCTTCTTCTTATGCTTCTCCTCATAAGCTTGTAGTGATCCTTGAAGTTGTTTTATCATCATGGTTTCTAAGTCTTTGGTTTCCTCGATTGTCACAACCATGTGCTTGAATTTGGGATCTAGCGAGTGTAGTGTCTTCTCCATAATTCTTACATCTTCTAACTTCTCACCATTTATTTTTAGTTTATTTGAAACAGCGAGAATTCCTGAAAAATAATCGGAAATGGACGCTGACTCTTTCATATGTAAGGATTCGAACTCACCTCTTAGAGTTTGGAGATGCACCTTCTTTACTTTGTCTTCTCCTTTGTGAGAGGTTTGAAGCTTATCCCATGCCTCCTTAGCAGATGTTGCATAAGAAATCTTCTCGAATGCATCATTTTTTAATGCTTGATAGATGAGGAAGAGAGCTTTATTGTCTCTCTTTCTTGAGTCCTTTAATGTCTCCTTTTGTACTTGGGATAGTGAAGTCTCATCTTGTGACTCCTTTTAGCATTTTTCAACCATTTCCCAAACATCATGTGCTCCAAGAAGGGCCTTCATTTTGATGCTCCAATTGTCATAGGTGCTCCCCTTTAGAAGTGGAACTTGAAAGGATACCGCTTCATTGCTTGCCATAACTATATAGGAATTTCTTATCAGAACCTAAGCTCTGATACCACTTTGTTGGAAAGAATAAGGTTATAGGAAGTATTTAAGAGAAATGGAGGAGGGGAGAATATTTGAAAGAGAGCTAGTTTTATGACTTGAGAAATGTTTTTGTTTTGACTTCTTTTGACTTCCTTGGGTTCACTTACAAATGACAACCTCTCCCCCTTTTATAGACTTCAAGGGATAGTTCTAGATACATCAAGAAAGATTCCTCACATTTCAAGGGAGAGTTCTACACACTTATTTCAATTAAATATTACTTCTACTTATTTCTATACTTCTCTAGAATTTTCTTTAGAGTAATAACATAAATTTAAATGTATTTAACACTTGATTAATCGACTAAATCAAGTTTATATTATTCAACATGCTACTTGTGTCACTTGTTTTTAACCCACACTTGGAAATTGAAATTATCATCACTGGACAACAGGAAAGATGGTAAAATCAAGGTAAATTTTTTTCCTAATGTTTCAGAAAGCAAAATTAGCAAGTAAAGTGATTAAGAATCTTAAGATGTCACATGTGTTTGCTTTATGTAACTAATATCAGATCAGTTTAACTACAGGAAAATTATCATTGGACACCTATATGTAATTGTACACTAGGTATCTAAGAAAGAAATGAAAGGAAAAAAAATATAAATATTATAGATAATTATATGATATGAAATAAAGAGTAGTAAAAAAATGATAAATACTAATTAAGTGTTTTAAAAATATATTCAAATATCATGTTCTTAACTAATTGTGGTTTTTTGTTATATATAAGCAAAAGGGATATTAATAATAGGTTCGATATTTTTCCCAACCAAAATATACATCGATTTTCATCCAAGGCACGTGGAATTAATTTATATTACAAAAATATAATATATATATATATATATATAATTATTTTTTATCGGTAAATATTAATTTAATTAAAGGAAAATATTGATGATTTTTTTTCTTTTATTTTTTTCTAACCATACAACTCATCTTGCATGTAAACGATTGGTGTTGAAAGAAATTGAACAGAAATAAATACTGAATGTCTTGATGATTAACGAAATTTTAACTTCTGGTCATTAGGTATCCGGAATTTAAGGAGAGAGAGAGGGGGGGTAGTTGAGTAGTAATTGAGTTACATCTATGATCTTTCTTTCAGAAAAGTCAAAACAAAATAATCATTATTTTCATCATCAAAAGCTACGAGCTAGCTAGGCCACAGATTTTCATGGAGAAAACAAGGTACATAGCAGTTATTCCTGGTGTAGGATTCAGCCATTTAGCCCCCATTCTTCAGTTCTCAAAGCAACTTGTTGAGCTGCATCCACATTTTCATGTCACATGCATCGTTCCCTCACTTGGTTCTCTCCCAAGTGCCTCAAAAGCCATCCTAGAAACTCTTCCACCAAATTACATCAACACCATTTTGCTTCCACCGGTGAACCCTAATGACCAATTATCACAAGAAGACATTCCCGTACTAGTCAAAATTCATCTCACAATGAGTCACTCCATGCCATCTATACACAAAGCCTTGAAGTCCTTAACTTCTAAGGCTACCCTTGTGGCCATGGTAGTTGATTCTTTCGCCTTTGAAGCACTAGACTTTGCTCAAGAGTTCAACATGTTGTCCTATGTTTATTTTCCAGCAGCAGCTACAACACTGTCAACACTCTTGCATTTGCCCAAGTTGGACGAGGAAATATCCTGTGAGTATAGAGATTTCTCAGATCCTATCAAAGTACCAGGTTGTGTACCATTTCGTGGTGGAGATTTCTATGGTCCAGCTCAAGATAGAACTAGTCCAGTTTACAAATTCTTGCTTCAACGTGTTAACCGAATCCGTCATGTTGATGGGATCTTCATTAATAGCTTCTTGGAAATGGAAACAAGTCCTATAAGAGCATTGAAAGATGAGGATAAAGGGTACCCTCCTGTGTACCCTGTTGGACCAATTGTCCAAAGTGGTGATGATGATGCAAAAGGGTTGGACTTGGAGTGTTTAACATGGTTGGACAAACAACAAGTTGGTTCAGTTTTGTATGTTTCTTTTGGGAGTGGTGGAACACTTTCGCAAGAGCAAATAACTGAGCTTGCTTTTGGTTTGGAATTGAGTAATCACAAGTTCTTATGGGTTTTGAGAGCACCGAATAATGCAACATCTGATGCTGCTTATCTTGGTGCACAAAATGATGTTGACCCTTTGAAATTCTTGCCTAGTGGGTTTTTGGAGAGAACCAAAGAGAAAGGTATGGTTGTTCCTTCATGGGCACCCCAAATTCAAGTCCTTAGTCACAGTTCGGTTGGTGGATTCTTGACCCACTGTGGTTGGAATTCAATCCTTGAGAGTGTGCTAAAGGGTGTGCCGTTCATCACATGGCCACTATTTGCGGAGCAGAAAATGAATGCGGTTTTGCTAAGTGAGGGTCTCAAAGTGGGAGTGAGGCCAAGAGTTAGTGAAAATGGCTTGGTGGAAAGGGTGGAAATTGTTGACGTGATAAAGTGTCTAATGGAAGGGGAAGAAGGTGCGAAAATGCGTGAAAGAATGAATGAATTAAAAGAAGATGCTACTAATGCACTCAAAGAAGATGGATCTTCTACAAAGGCCCTTTCTCAGTTGCCATTATATTGGAAAATTTTGGCATGAGGAAACAAGTTTTATTAAATGCTTTGGTAGGATCTTTGCTTTCTTACTTTTCCTGGTTTTTCTGCTTTTGTGAGACACCTAATAATTCACTAGATTCCTTGCATTAGTGAGCATTGAATATAATTGCTTGGTCTAGAACGACTGAGCTAATCACATTGTAGCATGCTTATGCAGCATTTCATTAGACAGTTATCTTGTGTTGGGCTTATTTTCAACATTGTGAACCCATTTTTGGATTTGCATGCTAATTAATGTGATTGGTGGGTTGATATATATGATGTTGCATACTTATAAGTAAGATTTTAAATATCAGTAGTGGTCCCATTATGATTTCGTTCGACTCATATGATTCCAGTTGTAATGGTGGATAATTAAAAAAATTTTAATGTTACAGTCCAAATTACAGTTGTAGACCATTTTTTAAAACGTTGCTTATTAGTTTGTTTATGAGAATAATTAGATTTCTGGCTTTGTAATGAAATGAAGTGTTACATTTTTTTTTCTTTTTCCTTTATTTTAATTTTAATTTAACTTATTTTATCTATTTTTTTACTAAAATAAAAGAAAAGGAGAGGAAGAAAAAGAAGATAAAAAATAAAACAAAGCAAAAAAACTAAAAAAAAAGGATAAAAATTATAGTTAAATTGTTATTTAAAGAAGAAAGGCAGAAAAAACTAAATAATAGTCAAACAGAAAATGGAGATGGCGTTCTGCACAATGCACTCTTAACTGTAACAAAATGTTATCACGCATTTCCATCCTCTTCTTGGTTTTTCTGCCTTTCTTTGTAAAAAGTAAGTGGTCCTGACATGATATGCCCTTTACAATGTGATTGAGTTGGTCATGACACCATGCATTCTGACCAAATTTGGCTGGTTGTGTTGTTTTGTCCAATACATGTCCCACATTGGTCTTGCACGTATTTCCAGAAAAAAAAATTATTGTATGGTTCATAATGTTATGGTTCGGACTTAATCTCCATGTAATTTATTTATTTTTTATTTCGTTTTTATCTTTTTATTATTTTATTATTTTTTGTTTCATTATCTTTTTTATTATTCATAAATTGATTTGGGTCTATCGGTGATTAATCATTTAAGCTTTTCCTCATACGTTTTGGGCTGGGTTTTATTGAACAAACGCATGAGTTGGAGAAATAAACTTCGTGTTTAAACACCTAATGTGTGGATGGAAGGGAGGTAAAGAGTACTGTAAAATATACCTCCCTCAAATGATAAACATACTTCCCAATATATTTATTTTCCACTCTTATTCTCAATTGATATACCTCCCTCAATTAACATTACGGAATATAAAAAAGGTACTGGGAGAGAGCAAAATCCAGGTGCCACCCAAATCACTCATGAGTCTCTGTATCTCTTGTGATAACTTATTTCCAACAAACTCATGATTCCCTGTAGCATTGTCATTTCTAAAAGAACCAGTGTGGTGCAGAAACAAAGATGCATGTAGAGCTGTCATTTTGATAATGTAAAAGCATTTGGGATGACATCAGAAGTCATTTACACATCTAAATTGGTGATACTATTTAAGTGACGTCACTAAACAAAATTGAATTAATTGATATCACCAATTTTTTATAGGACAAGAATCATTTAGTAGGCAAATTTATTGTAGGGGGTCAATTTTAAAAATTATTTACGGATTGGGGTCTGTTTTAAAAGTATTAATGGAGGGGATCTGTTATTTGGGTGGAATCTGTCATAGCCACTGGCGAGAGAGCTTAAGAATGGTGAAGCTGTCACTGGCATTGGCGTGACAGGCCACGTAGGAAGGAGAGTGTCGCCTCTTGTACTGGCGACACAGGCCACGTGGGACTCGTTGTCAACATTGGTGATACAGCCTTCTAAGCCCGCCATTCCTGCTGGCGATACACCCCCTCCCCCATTCCGCTTTTCGTTTTGGCGGGACATGCCAGCACTGACTTAAGCCACGCTTTAGAGGAGACTAGGGCACTGTTATTTATCAGCTAAGGCACGTTCTAGGGCACTGTTATTTATCAGCTAGGGCACGTTTTTGCTTTAGAGAATATTAGGATTGGATAAGGCAATCAGAAGCATGCAGCAGTAGCAGGTCACGTGCATGGCAGGTTAAAGATTAGGGCTAGGCATGTAGGAGGTGACATGCATACAGATTTACTTTAATGGCGTGTAACGTTGCACATAGATTCAGCTTTTTGTGTAAATTTTCTTTAAATAGAACAAACTTCCAATAACACTCAGCACTTGCAAAAATTTGGCACTGAAGAGAAAGAAAGAGTTTCATTTGAAGAGAGTTTCTATCTCTTTCTTTTGAAGTTTGCTGCTGATTATATAGTAAGGATGCTTTGTATTTATTTAAATAAAGTCTTCTTTCCTTTTGTTTATTTATCATGTACAAATTTTTTATTTTCAAGTAACAAATATTATGGTTAGAATCAAATTTGAAGCTCAAATTTAAGTGTATTAATTTTGTAAATTAGATTTTAAATTTAAAAATTATTAGTAGTAATTATTTGTAAGCCTTTTTGTTAATGGTTTTTGCGTCTGAAGTATTATTTGACATATAATTTAATTTAAGACAAAAACTATTTAGATGCTATTTCTTAAGTATTTTGTGGTTTGTTCTGAGTACGAAGTTTCATTTTACTTGTAATAAAATTTAGTATAAGTTAACAAAAAGAAATTGTAATTTTAATTATAAAAACAATAAGAAAAATATTACCAATTTTAAAAGTCTCGTCATTTAAATTTATTAACATAAAAACTAGCATGGGAATAACAATTTTTTGGTTACTATATTTATTAGTAATTTATTGATTTTTAATAATCTTAAAAGAACTTTACTTGGATTTTTAGATTATTTTATACTTTATGGTAAATAAGAAAAATATTGAGACAACAAACTAGCACTAGATCAGGTCTAATACTTCTTCACTTTTCGAAAAATATAATAGGTGAATATTCTATCTGTCAAAGCAATCACTAGTGCAGAAAAATTAAAAAAATATAGTTGAATTAATTCTTTAACACTCACTAATTTTCTATCTCTTTGTTTTTATCACATATATAATATTAGTTATTATACTTTAATTGTATATATTTCTTTTATCTCTTTGTCTCACTAAGTTTCAAATTAGTTGTTCACTGAGTGCATGTACTTAATTAACCATTGAGACTATTGACCGGAGATGGAGAACAATTAGGCCTTATTTGTCTCTCATCTCCTGTATGTAGAGAGTATACTTTCCTACTAATTTTCTCTCATATGTGTATATATATATATATATATATATATATATATATATATATATATATATATATATGATATATCATTCATTACCGAACATATCTCATTTGAGTTAATTAAATTGTTCTCGTTAATTAGTACTGAAAAACGGCTTCGAAGATACAAATATTACCAGTCGTAGGCGTGTTGGCCATGTTCCGTCTGAAATTATTTTAAGTGTAATCCTTCATTTATAACCCTTCCATTTTGTGTCTGTCTGGAATTTTTTTGAAGTTGAGGAATTTTCCATAAATTATTTAATTAGAGTAATTTTTTTTAGAATAAAGTATGAATGTGTAGTATAAGTTTAATAGAGGAAGCAAATAAATATTTTATATTTGTATCATCGATGGAATATTTAATTGAAGTAATAATTTTATTTGTTAGACTAAAATATTAAGGTAAAGTTTAAGTGAATTAATTTTTTTAATTAGAATTTTTATTATAAAATTAGTATGAGTAATTATTTATTTTAAAACTACTATTCTTATGATTAATTATTTTTAATTTTGATCATGTAGGTATATCATGAATTCAATTATTACAGTGTTGTATTTCAACGGAAGAGTATATGAAGACAATGATGGTGTAATATTTGAAATCAGTAAAAAGGTCATTCAGATTAAACGCGGAATTAGTTTCAATGCTTTGAAAAAAAAATTGGAGATAAGGTAAAGTTAGAAAATAATGAAATTATTTCTACTATAAGTTGTAGATTTTTAGTTTTAGGAAAATATGTTGCGTTGCAAATTTGTGATGACGAAGATGTTGAAACTATGATCGAAAGTTTTCAACAACAACAACAAATGTCAGTTCTAGAATTGTACGTAGAAAAGGATGTTGCTGGTGGTTCTATGTTTCATGCTGCAAATTTTGTTACGTCATGTGTAGGCATGGCAAGAAAACCCGTACCCGTGGGTACCCGCACGAACCCGTCCCGACTTTGACGGGTAATACCTGAGTTGACCGGATATGGGTTCGGGTTCGGGTTTTCCCCGATAACCAAAAGTCGGGTACATGTACGGGTATGGGATTCCTGTATCCACCCCGACCCCGACCCCGACCCTGAAAATAACATAAATAAAAAATAAATAAATAGGGTCTGCAGTCTGCACATTAAAAAAGCTAAGGCCAAGCCACATTCAGATTTAACAGCATCCTACCTTCTACCCCCAACCCTAACCCTAACTTCAGACCTTGAATCTTTCTCTTCTTCTTCCTTCAGGTAATCAGGTATGTGTCTGATCAGTACATTGATTTTATTTTATGATCCTTGCTTTGGATTGAATGTGGATTTTCATTAGTGGTCTCTTGGATATAGGAGGATTTCCCCTGAGAGTTGAACACGGCGCTGTGCTTTGTGTAGTTGCCCAACCACATCACCACAGGTTTTCCATCTAAAGCTTTTTCTTCTTAAAATGTTTGCTTTTATGCTTTTTGTGGTCTGGTATATATTTTTGTGCCCGAGACTCTCCCTGATGCCACCGTTAATTTGATGGTCTGGCATTGCACTATTCCTGGCAAGGCTGGGGTGCGTTCTTTTTCTCTTCATATCTCTTTTCTGTCTACACTCGCTTTCATCTTCGATGCTTAAATATCTCTGTATTATTGATTTTCTATTTGGCGATTGGGGGTTGGGGAGGATGACAGGGATTTGAAGTAAACTAGAGGGATTGATCTTTGCTATTCGTCAATTTATAAATATATAGCACGACCAATGATTCCAGGTGTAAATACAGAATCGATTTGGTTAGTTTTGGATGTTTGCCCTCCAAGAGTTTTGTGTGCTTTAGAGCCTTATATGTGATGGCAGATGCTTTTTTCTTATTACTATTACTGATGGTATGGCACAACAGAATTATAATTTTGCGGTCACATAGTTTGAGGATGGTAAAGTTGTTTGAAACTGTTCTAGTTGTGTGATGTTTCAGGCATAAGCCTTATATATTATATAAATAACTTTGAAGGTACATGATAAGAACCTTGAGAGAACCACACTACAAAATCTAGCCATTGTAATCTGTTTTTATTCCACAAAATGTAATGTGATGTGAGTTCATATCTCAACCTTTCCCATAATCCAAGGATGTATTTAGAGCCACTTGATATATTTTGCAGTTGAGATGATCTTAAGTTTTGACTAATCTCCTCTGTTGAAGTTGACTCAAGACAATAACCCCCATGAGAATATTTAGCTCAGTTCCTGCTTTTTCTTGGTCAGTTTTTTATACTCTAATAGTGGATTATGGAAAGTATTTATTGAGTTTAGGGGCTGCTGCACAATTCTGCACGTGGGAGGTACTTTTTCGCTGAAGGGGTATTGATATTTTTCAACTCACTCACCAGTTCCATCTTTGAGCACCTATACGGCTATACCATGTGACAATTTTTGCTAAAATATCACTTCTAATGTGGATATTAGGTGGGAGGGTCAATGGAAAGTAAACATTTGGATTTTATATTCAGGATGGAATTTACAATAGTATCTCTTTTTCTATATATACATTAAAAAAACTAGGAATTAATTGGAGTAATGTACATTGATGCACGGCTGCTATAGGTTGTCCAAGCCAATTTACTCGAGCAAGTTGGGATCTAGAATCCATTGGAAGAGCTAAACTAGGAAATGACCAATCACATAGGGAATCTTTCGAGCTAAAGTTGAAAATAGTTCAGTCAATATTAATTTCATTACTCATATCAGGATTCAACTTTACATAATCTAGAAGCCAACCTCTTTGCGTGTGATACCAAGGTTGTGTATAATTAACCTCCCTATACCTTAGGATAGCAAGGAGCCTTTTGACATATGTTAGTTTTTTTACAGCAAACGATATTTAAAATTAATTTTTCTGGTTGGGATGAGAACCATACACCCAGGAAACAAGGGGGAAAGGAGGGAAAACCAATGCCATCTAGGTGCTTATGATTGACCTTTTGCTTTCAACATAATTAAGGTCATAGAAATTACTCAAATATTCTATCACTATGAGCTTATTTCAGTGAGTCATGTTCTCTGACTTCATGCCTTGTATTAGATTCGCAAATGAATGAGTGAATTGTTCAATAGTGGACATTGTTATTTACTTCATGGTAATTTTTCTGCATGTCATATGTTGCAGACTGATTGGGAGGGTGGATATTTCCCACTGACAATGCACTTCAGTGAAGATTACCCACCTTCCCTTTTTGCTTCTTTGCACAGTCTAATTCATAATATTATTACCCACATATGTTACTATTATTAATACTCTTTTGTATGAAACGCCTCTGTCAATCTGACTCTGCATGGTTGCTGCTGTTGTTGCATTTGTGTAGTGTAATTAGCCAATCAGCAAGGATGATGTACTTTCTTAAAATGAACAGCATCACATATCAACTAAAATATACATACCAAAGCCCAAAGAAAAATAAGATTTTACAGCAAAAGGATGAAATTGGGCCTGTTTGGTTTGAGAAAAAAAAAATTGTTTCCATTTCCTCTTTTCACAAATAATTACAAAGGTGCTACAATTTTTCACTTCATTTTCGATTTTAAAAATTTATACAAGTGATAAAGACAACATGTTTGCATTGTTTCCCTTCCTGTACTAATATTTGAAAATAGAAAACAGTGTAAAAACCAATGTATATTTTTTGTAATTACCTATAAAATCAGGAAAAAAAATTTATTAAACCAAACAGACCCTTAAATGAAGGAAGCCTGCCTTAAATGATTGGCCAATAGAGTTTCTTGTCACATTTTTACTGCTATATAGGGTTTTGAAGTATTATTCTCTACACTAGTTGCCATGGATTACTATTTTATTCATGTTTGTTAATCTGTATTGTATTAATTGCTTTGTTTTTAAAATAATAGCTTGTTGTTGAAGTCCATGGCAGAAAATATGCAAATTGAAGAACCTAGTTCACACCAACCAACTTCACAATCTTCAGACCATCCTACTCTGCTATCTTCACACCAACCAACTCCAGTAGAAAGTTCTACCGGTACAGCTGAAGGTCCTAATAATGAACCTATGCAACAACCACCTAGCATGGAGGTGGATGACCATGGTGTATCATCAACAAAAACTGGAGGAGGGAGGCTCAAAAGTATTGTGTGGAACCATTTTGATAAGATTAAAACTGTTGATGGGCAAGACAAGGCCCAATGTAAATACTGCAAAAAGCTTCTCGGGGGAGCATCAAAGAATGGAACAAAGCATTTGCATGCCCATATGGAGAAATGCATTCAGAAAAGGTTACATGACAAAGGGAAGGGACAAACATTTCTTATTCCCAAGGTTACACAAGGTAGACAAGAATTGACTGCTGGAGGTTATAATGAAGAAAATGCAAGGAAGGATCTTGCATGTGCTATTATCATGCATGAATATCCACTTTCAATAGTGAATCATGTTGGGTTTAGAAGATTTTTAGCTACACTCCAACCACAATTTCAATGTCCTTCACGAAACATTATAAAGAAAGAGATATTTAATGTTTATGACTTTGAAAAATCAATTGTTATGAAGCTGTTGGATACAAATGAAGGAAGGGTGGCAATTACATCAGATATGTGGACTGCAAGCAACCAAAAGAAAGGGTATATGGCTGTCACAGCTCATTACATTGATAGCTCATGGACTTTGCAAAGTCTCATTTTGAGGTACTAGCAACATCCTTAATTTTATAGCTTCCCAATATATTGTGTTGGATATTTTTTTATAATTTTTTGTGTTAGATATTTTTGTGTTGATATATTGTGTTAGATCTTTTTCTGTGATAGTGTAATTAAGCTATTTTTGTGTTGATATACTAGGTTCATTTATGTTCCTTCACCTCACACAAGTGAAAGACTTTGCAATGCACTAGTTGAGTGTTTGCTGGATTGGAACATTGATACAAAATTGTCCACTATCACTTTGGATAATTGTAGTACAAATGATTGCATGATTGAAAAAATTAAGAATAAGTTGCAATTAGGCACTTTAATTAAGGAAGGAGCGTTTCTTCACATGCGTTGTTGTGCACATATCTTAAATTTGATAGTAAAAGATGGTTTAGGAGTTGTGAAGGATGGAGTGGAAAAAATTCGAGATAGTGTAGCATATTGGATTGCAACACCTAAAAGGCTAGAAAAATTTCAAGATACTGCTAAACAATTGTGAATCCCTTGCACCAAAAAGTTGAGTTTAGATTGTCCAACTAGATGGAATTCAAATTACAAGATGCTTGATGTGGCAATATCATATAAGGATGTGTTTTCCCGATTAAAGCAGCGTGAAACTCAATACTCTTGTTTTCCAAGTGATTCACAATGGGAATTTGCAAAGGAAGTGTGTAAGAGGTTGGCCATATTTAATGATATTACAGAAATGATTTCTGGTACAAAATATCCAACTGCCAACATTTATTTTCCTCAAATTTGTGAGATCAAGATGGCTTTATCTGAATGGGTCAATTCCCCTAATGAAGTGATTCAAAATATGGCAGAAAAGATGTTACAAAAATTTGATTCTTATTGGAGTGTTATTCATGTGATCATGGGAGTTGCTACTGCTTTAGATCCAAGATACAAAATGGAGTTGCTTGAGTTTTACTTTGAATCAATTTATCCCATTGATTTTTTTTCTCAAGTTAATAGGATCCGAAACTTGTGTTATGATTTGGTTTCGGAATATCAAGCCAAAAAGCATCAAGATTCTACTAGTTCTTTTGAATCACAAGATGTGGTTAGTGATGGAAAGAGTAAATTGTGTGATTATGATAG
Organism: Glycine max; assembly: GCF_000004515.6. Classification (NCBI taxonomy): domain Eukaryota; kingdom Viridiplantae; phylum Streptophyta; class Magnoliopsida; order Fabales; family Fabaceae; genus Glycine; species Glycine max. Next base: position 31,126,751 of record NC_016090.4, on the reverse strand, counting down.
ATACATTGAAAGAAAGAAAAGGGCAAGAACCTCAACTATGAAAATAGAGTTAGATCATTACTTAGAGGAAGAAGTTTTGCCAAGAAGTTTAGATTTTGATATCTTAATGTGGTGGAAATTGAATGAGTTAAAGTATCCAACACTACAAGCAATTGCAAGGGATGTGTTAGCTATTCCGATCTCCACTGTAGCTTCTGAATCGGCATTTAGTATTGGAGGTCAGATATTAACTCCTCATCATAGCCGACTTCATTATACTACTTTAGAAGCTTTGATGTGTTCTAAAAGTTGGTTATGGAATTCAGAGAATGCAGGTAAAATTCTGAATGCTTATTATGAATTGCTTATATTTTTGAAACTTATAACTTGTTATTTATTATTTTATAATTATTATTTATAGGTTCTAGATCAATTGAAGAATCAACTTTTACTGATGAGATTGAATCCGATGATGAAGGTATATTCACTTTTAGTTGTTCTAATTTTTTTTAATATCATTATACATATCTAATTTTTCAAATTTTTTAAAATATAGGTGGATCTTTGGTCAGTAACATTACTCAATGTTTGCAAGATTAGTAGACATTATTGTTGATCGGTAAAGTAATAACTATACTTATTTACTAATGTGATGTGTGATTTTAAGATTTGAAACATCTAAAATATGATGTTTGATTTTATAAATACCAGGTTGAGTGCTGAAGAAGAAATGTTGATGACATCTTTGGTGAAGTTGGTGGTTATTTTGATGATGGACATTGTTTTCATTTTCTATTTATTTCTAATTTGGTGTAATTTGAACTAATGAACATTTGAATTATGTTGTTTCATATTTGACGTATTTTATTTACCTTAAAAAATTATGGAATCATGCTAGACAAATGTGTTAGTCTTTATTTTATTTATTAGTAGTTAATTTTATTTTAGAATTTTTACATAATTTAATATTCATTTCTTAACGAATTTTGTAGTCACATATGTTATAATAAATTTAATGATATATAAGTAGTTGAAAATAAATGTTTAATAATCAATTTATTTTTTTTAAAATCAAATTTTTAATATTTTTAAAATTTTTTTTAATTCTAATCGGGTACGGGTTGGGGTCGGGGATACCCGATACCCGACGGGTACGGGGATGGGATAAAATTTTTAAACCCGTCGGGTATCGGGTACGGGTATGGGGACAGGTCGGGGAGTCGAGGTCGGGGATTGGGGAAACAATACCCGTCCCCGCCCCGCCCCATTGCCATGTCTAGTCATGTGGACGTAATGTATCTCATCATGAGTCGGAACTGCAAGAAATATAAGCAATTTACATGATGATGAAGATGATGATGATGATGATTATCTTGCATCTAACTCATACGTTGAAGAGTCTTTCGATGAAGATGATAGTGATGATGGAATATCTGATACAGACGATGAAGTCACTGACATCGTTGAACCAGTTTCAATTGTTCACCCAACCCAAGGTAAATGTTTGTGAAATACAAAATTAGTGGAATACATCTATCTTTTTATGAGAATTGTATTTAATGGTAACTAAATAGGAGTAGTTTGTTGACGTGATTTTTTTTTAAATTATTAGGTGTACCAGAAATTCAAAATCCATTTTGGAATGATGCTATGCATTATAATAATATCAATTGGAGTCATCCGGACGAGGAGGACATTTGTGGTCTGGACATGCCAACGACTTTTAATGTTGGACAAGAATTATATGTTGGCATGGATTTTGACAGTAAAGATGCGGTCAAAAATGCACTGAAACAATATGTGATGAAGGTGCATCAAAGTTTTAAGGTTGTTGAAACGAAATCACACAAATATATCGTTAGTTGCCCCCAGCAACACCGAAGAGTCTCCTTGCCCTTTTTATATGAGGGCAATTTTATCCAAAAGAACTGATGCATGGAAAGTGACACAATGGGGTGGACCGCACACATGTCTAAATATGACCATGACACAAGACCATGAGAAGCTTGATTCAAATTTAATTGCGACTTGCGTAGTAGGTACGTTTTTTATGTTCATATTATCCTACTTTTGTGTTATTTGTTATTTTAATTTGTAATTTTATTTTATTATTTGAATTACAAGCATGATTAGAGAAGATCCATCAATAAAAATTTCTTTGATTCAAGAAAGGATAAATAGTGAATTTTCCTATAAGGTTTCATACAGAAAAACATGGATGGCCAAGCAAAAGGCGATTGCAATTGAATATGGTGATTGGGAAGAGTCGTATGCGAAACTCTCGTCATGGCTAACACACATGCAAAATCATTCTCCTGGCTCTTACTTTCAAATACTACATGATGATTTTATTGTTGGTAATAGGGTGAGTCGCGAACATCGTCAATTTCATAGAGTATTTTGGACATTTGGTCAATGCAAAGAGGCTTTTAAGTACTGTAAACCAATCATACAAGTTGACGGCACACATTTATACGGAAAATATCGTGGGACCCTGTTAATGGCCACATCGCAAGATGGAAATGGTGGTGTTCTTCCTCTAGCATTCGCCGTGGTCGAAGGCGAGACGCTAACAACATGGTCATGGTTTTTGGCCCACTTGCGTGAACACGTCACAGATAAGAATGAAATTTGTCTAATATCTGATCGTCACGCGAGTATAAAGTCTGCTGTCGCTAACGAAGCACTTGGTTGGCAACCTCCCCACGGTTATCATGTGTACTGTGTCCGACACATAGCCAGCAATTTCAATCACAAATTCAACAACGCGAAACAAAAAGAGATGTTCAAGAAATTGGGTAAGGTTTATTTTATACATTAATTTAATTTGACTTTCATGTCTACGTACAACTTCTGATGATAACAAATTTGATGCAGCGTACACTCCTTGCAAGCATGTGTTTGATCAAAACTTAGAAAAATTTCGTCAATTGAGTCCAGCCATAGCAAGATGGATTGATCGCATTTCAACACCGAATAAGTCACCTGTATTAGGTATTTGTCCCGGTACATTCCATTGTGTTCCTAATGGGGCATTAGGTGTTGGAATTGGGCCATGATATTGCTGTGAAGGGGTCATTATGGGCCATGAAAAATGAGCTTGTGTTTCCGCAACACCACCAAACGATTGCTGGCTTGCAGAAGTATCAGTGTGATGACCCTGAAAAGGATACTGATACATCTGTGTCGGATACTGAGCAAATGTTTGTGGCGTGTAATACATTCCATGGCCACGCTCCGCCATTTGTTGGGAATATTCTTCCGCTTCAATAGTCTCCCTTCGTCTGTCTATGCCCTGAGTTTCAAAACTTGACTGAAGTATGTGAAACTGTTATGCGGGAAATTGAAGCTCTGATGCAGGACCATGTGACACTAGCTCAGTGACTCTCTCTTGCTCTTCGGATAAAATTGTAATTTTTTCCACATAAGGCACGAGATCATCAACTGTCCATGTATTCCTCCCTTGAGGAGACACCATGTATTGTAATGTCTCCGCAACTTCAGCCTGGAATTATTAGGGTCACAAAATTAATGGTCATCATTAAAAAAATGTTCAAGTTAAATATTCAAAAAAATTAAAAAATACCTATGTAGTCGTGTTTGCATTTTGTGGGTCAACAAACATCTTTGTCTTTCGCCTATACCAGACCATGTAATCCGAGTTAAAGCTCAATAGGCCTTCTTGTCGGGGATAAGCGTCGACCCTAAATGCATGGCGATTATTCCACTGATGAATCATTGGGGCGAACAATTGCCCCTAATTTTCGTCATGTTTCCCTTTTAATGTTATGCCATGAATGTTTAAGGGTTGTGAAGAAGACTCTGGAATTGGTTGTTGCATCCCAAATTGTCTCAATACTCTGTCCGGTTGGTGCCACTCAATAACTTGGAAACAAATTAGTGGCACCACCGCGTACCACGTGAGACTTCCGACTAAACAAACGGGAGGCAACAATGATATAACGGTTGATGGGTACGGCTCCCACACAAATTGCATATAACAACATAGTTGTGAACATTTTAGTAAAATAACATATATAATTTTTTATTTTACAAATACAATAGCATGTTCTTACCTCATGACGTTTCATAATATCCAACTTGCGACGAAAAACTCTCACATCATCATTGTCGATATATTGGTTTCCACGTCGTAGCCACCTACAAAGATTAAAATTTAATATATGTTAAAACCATTTATTCTATTGAAATGAAAGACGCTGTTAAAAATGACTAACCTGTGCCCCAGTGGTGTATTTTTTACTTGGGAAGGAGTCCTCTTTGGAGCCAAGGTTGGACATCGTTCTCATGCCCACATTTGTAATAAGATGCACATACCTCCGATTGATTTAGTTTTATAATCGGTGGCATTGCACATCTCTCTGTATAGAAAACCAAGTACGGCAGCTCCCCATGCAAATCTGCCACATTCTTCAAAGTCACGTAAAAATTGAAGGTACCTTAGCGAAACTTTGTTACTGCTTTTGTCAACGAACAAGACACCTCCAATGAATCTCAGTATCCATGCACGGGCAAACCTTCGTACTTGTTCTTCATCGTCGTCGTTATTTATTTGTGCAAAATGGTGAGCCAGCCAACTTAATTTAACCAAACTACCTTTAATTTCACCTTCTTGTGGTCTGACTCCCAATAACTCCTCACATAAATCAGCCCAATCAAGATTTGTTAGACCGATTAATGGTAAACCATCCACACTTATACCTAACAATACAGAGACGTCTTGGAGAGTAATAGTACAATCTCCGCATCTCATGTGAAATGTATGTGTTTCCGGCCTCCATCTTTCTATCAGAGCACTAATTAATGAGACATTTATTTTTAAGTATCCCATCTTGATAATTCAGGCAAAACCAGATTGTAGAAGAAAAGGAAAATTTTGCTCTGGAATTTGTTATTCCCCTTGATACGTGGGGACAACTCGTCTGATATGTAATTTCCGATCTTCTTCCCCATTCCAAACATGTTCTGAAACATGCTTAGGTTGCATCCATAATACATCAGCATTGATGGGGCCAGACTTAATGTTAATATGTGATGAAGATGTCATTGCTACTGCAAAATAAAATATAATGCAATAAATTCACAAATCAATCTATACATTATTTGTAGATAATATAAATTAAATTAAACTACGCACATTTATAAAAAAATTATTAAATATATAACAATAAATTTGTAAAAAATCAAACTGGCCAATTTTTAATATATTCTATAGATAAATTAAAATACATATGAAGAAAACTTTAAATAAATAATTTTTTTTCTACAATTAAAAAAAATAATTGAATAAAATATGGACTAACAAATTAATTATAATACAAACAAATATTAAAATGCAAAAAATTATTTAAACAATATATATACAAAAATAATAATAATGTACAATGTATCATATATTTAATAACGTAAATTTCCTAAAACAAATAATATTAACCTACAAACTAAAACTAACACTATCTTATCATATATATATATATATATATAACTAAAAACTAAAAATAATTAACTCAAACAATATTAACTTATCAATTCATTTATTTAAAACTATACTATCTATATATAACATACAAAAATATAACACTAATATGGCAAATTTACGCCACTCTAATATTACAATTATTTATTTACGTGTGAAATGCTTAATATTACAAAAACTAAAAATTTATGTCTACCTGAAATTTACAAATATGTACCTAAAGCTAATATTAATTTATGCCTAATATTTCTACCGCTACCTAATATTACCTCTGCCTAATATTTCTAAGGCTAATATTACCTGTGTCTAATATTTTTAAACCTAATAATACCTTTGGTTATGGCTGACTAAAGTATCATATATATATATATATATATATATATATATATATATATATATATATATATATATCACATATATAATATCTAAAAATAAAATATATACTACAAACTAAATAATATTTTCATACTAACTAACCTAACCTTCAAATATCTATTAATACATAAAAATTAATAACAGAATACCTATTAATAATAGTAACTAACCTAAACTTACAATAACTATTAATCCTAATTAACCTAAACTTACAATACCTATTAATACTAGCTAACCTGTTATTTTTATAATATTAACAACAGAATATATAAATCATAATATATAAATGTTATTTAAGAAAATCACTTACCAGAAATTATGGAATTATGGAAGAGAAAAAATGAGCAAAAGCAAAGGAACCAACACCAGCAGCGCAGACACTCAATGAAACTCAATGAAACTCAGCAAAAGCAAAGGAATTACCTGTATGGAGTTAAGTGTGAAATGCTTAAATTTCTACAGGTAGCTAATATTAAAAAAACACAAAATTTACGTCTGTCCTAAAATTTACAAATATATAATTAAACCTTAAATTAACTTGTGCCTAATATTTCCTACAACTAGCTAATATTACGTATATTATGTGTGCCTAGTATTTCTAAAGCTAATAATAAGTGTGGCTGAATAAAAATATTTCTACAACTACCTAATATTACGTGTGCCTAATATTTCTACATCTAGCTAATATTACATATATTACGTGTGTCTGCCTAATATTAGGTATATTACCTGTGTCTAATATTTCTAAAGCTAATAATATTATATCACATATATAATATCTAAAAATATATACAACAAACCAAACTAACTAACCTAACCTTCAAATATCTATTAATACATAAAAATTAAGAATAACCTAACCTTCAAATATCTATTAATACATAAAAATTAAAAACAGCATTGTAACTAGCCTAACCTTACAATATATATTAATCCTAATTAACCTAAATTTACAATACCTATTAATACTAACTAATCTATTATTTTTATAATATTAACAACGGAAATTATAAATCAGAATATATAAATCTTATTTAAGAAAACCACTTACCAGGAATGAATTATGGAAGACAAATACACAGCAAAACAATGGAAGTGCAGCACACACGTACACACTCTCACTCACTGAAACTCAATAAAGGAGAAAGAAGAAAGCTTGGAGAAGAGAAGAGAAGTTTGCGTAAAAATTTAAGTTAAGCCTACTCTGCGTTTTCAGTCCATGCATGCAACCCTAATACTGTAAAAGTTGTAAGCCTAATTGCCATCTGCAACACTGCAAGCTATCACGAGATGCACCTATCTCGCCAGCACGAATGGCGGGCTTGGATGAGGCTGTATCGCCAGTCCTGATGGCGGATCCAACGTGGAGGTGTGTCGCCAATGCAAAAGGCGACACTCTCCTCTCTCCTCTCCTACGTGGCCTGTAACGCTACTGGCAGTGGCGGGTTCAACTTTGCCGCCAGTGGCTATGGCGGGTTAAGCTCTCTCGCCAGTGGCTATGGCGGATTCCACCCACATAACAAACATTTTCCGTTAATACTTTTAAAACATACCCCAATCCGTAAATAGTTTTTAAAACTGCCCCCTACAGTAAATTTGCCTCATTTAGTCTACATCACCCTAAAGTGTATAGGACAAGAATCATTTAGTCTACACCACCCTAAAGTGATATTTAGTTTTTCTTTTAAAAAAAATTTATGTTGATCAAATTCCCAAAAAATAACATATAAATCTAAAACATAAAAATTATATACGATATCCACTTAAATTTAATAAAATGTTTAGTAAGAAAATTATAACATCATGTTGTAAATATTAATCAATAAATTTTTTTTATGAAATTATTTAAAATAATTTTATACGGTTTTTAAGTAAATTTAATAAAAGTATTCCCCTATATACTAATTGTCTAAATTATGCGGACCGTTTTTTGCCTAATCAAAATTTCTTACAGAAATGTTACATAATAATAAGTAATTAATATTTTTAAATAATTATATATGACCAAAATAATTATATTTGACTAAACATTAATCATGCTATTTTGATTCATGCGAGTATTAAAAAACGAATAAGAAATAGTTCCTTGTAATATTGGGCGGGAAAAAATTAACCACGCATTGCCACTTGGTGGACAAGAGTGAGTAAGGAAAGAACTTTAATATGTAACAATAAAAATAATAGATGGATGGGTAAATAGATAAATATAAATACAACATAAAACACATAAAAAATAATATAATTTAAATAAAATAAAATTTTAGTTATTATAAGACATTGTATGAAAATAAAAAGAATGAGTTTTTTTTCATAAAATATGTTTAAATTTAAAATTGTTCTTACAATTATTCTTTTTAATGCGTATTCTTAAAAAATAAAATATTCAATTGAATTGAAGAAGATATTTAATTAAAAATTAGAAATAATTATGACTTAAAGGTACTTAATATAAAAATCAATAAAATATTATACTGTTACTTCATAACTTGTTTTCTCATATATAAAAATTATAAAACTGTAAATAAAAAATAAAACATTAAAATAAAATAAAAGGAAAAAAGAAAGAAAAACATAAAAGAAATAAAGAAATAAAAAACATAAAAGGAAAGACAAAAAGAAAGAAAAATAAAACGTAAAAAAGCATAAAAAAGAAGAAAAATTTAAAAAATGGTAAGAGAAAAGAAAAAAAATATAAAAAGGGAAAAAGAGAACCTTAAAAAAAAGGCAAAACTAAAAAGAAAGATAGGTAAAGATAAAAGAAAAAATTAAACGATTTACTATCTTCTATATATGTTTAGGCTAGCATAAATATTATTTTAGCCTCAACATATTTGTGACACATGTCTATTTGGAGATCATTTTTGTCTTCTATCAAATCTTTACTCACTCCTCCAATAATACCAATCTCACTCAATCACCACAATCTCCCTTAAAAGTCACCGCACCACCATAATCGCCAACTCCCCAGCATGACCAACCTCTGATCACCACCAAATAGCACTGTCGCACCACCATCGTCACGCTTCATCATCTCCAACCAAAACCATCTCCTCCCACCCTTCATCCACCGTGACCAAACTCCAACCACCACCAAACAACATTTTCCCATCACCATCGCCGCTCAATAATACTTTTATTCTTCTAAAAGAAATAGCCTTAGTCTCTCTCTTTCTCTCTCTCTTCCATGCTTCCTTCTCCCACTCCATCAATAGACATAAGGATTGAGATTGCTATTCAATTTCAGATTTTTTTTCACTTTCTTTGATCATGTGTGCCATTGATTTTTGTAAAATTGACATTCTTTATTGTTTTAAACTATTGATCTTTTGACAATTTATTATTGTGTTTATGTCTTGAAGGTCATTTTATTGGTGGGAAAATTATAAAGATTGTTGGAATCTATTTTGCTTATAAGGGTGTTTGACAAAATATCTCACCCAAATTCTGTTATGATTCCTAGTAGAATCAAGGCATGATGGTTTTAATGTGAAATTTCTTTTTTATGAAGGATGCAACAAATGTTGCTATTGTCACTAATTATGAGTTTCTATTTATGTGGGTTAGGTGTTAAGAAATCAAGGTTAAAGCAATTGGATGAAATTCAAGTGAAAACTATCAATACTTCTAATGGGAAGAATTTACATAAATGTCCAGCTTTAATCTTTGAATTCACATGTGTTGTTTTTGGTATAAGAATTAATAATTTACAACTAGCATATTTCCTTTTCAATTTATTTTCCTTATTCTTATCTTATTTACTAATGTTAATAAATCTTAATTGATTAATCCACTATCTTCTATAAAATATTTAGGCATGCAAAAATACCATTTTAGCCTCAACATATTTGTGACACCTATTCAATTGGAGGCCATTTTTGTCATCTACCAAATCTTTACTCAATTTCTTGGACGTTAGGTTGATTGAATTCTGGAATGCGTTAGTTTCATGGGAATTTTGAATCCCTTCCTTCTTTCTTTGCTCACGGTCTTACGACATCGATTTTTGTACAACCGTCGTAAAAACTACGTCGTAGAAGATCATTTTTGTGGTAGTGAGGTAACAATTTTTTTTGTTTGTTCTAGACAATGAAAATGAAAAACAACTATTGTTACTATTTTAATTCCACACTATATGTTGTAGGTTATCAATGCATATGGAAAGCAAGCATTGCAAACAAATATTGCTCAGCGTGACCACATCGGTTTTAGATTACTACACACCTTATCAAACATTGCCCTCATCACAAAAGTACAAGATTGAACTAAAGTTTAACACCAAGTATTACCAATGCCTTGGCTGGTGTTTTCATAATTAAGTTATGTAATTCCTACTGTACTTTAGGGCATTTTTAATTATATATTATAATATTGTAAATAATGAAGTATAATAATAACTATATTTAAATTACATATTTGCGTTCAAATTATTGCCATTCCTACATCCATTAAAACTTTAATTCACCCCAACTAAGGTCTACCCTACTTTGTATTATTAATTTATCTCAAATTATATTTTTTTCTAACATTCAAAAGAAAAGTTTACTTCTTAATCTAATTACAATTTTGTTAACTAAAACAAAAGAAAAAAAACAAAATATAACGGAACGATCAGTGCAAATACATGTGTTACTTACTAGTTAAAACTTTCTAAAATACTAATCCGACACATGATGCACTATATGTTGACACTTGGCTGGACTTACTTTTATAGTATAAAGTATAGCTAATAGATTAATTATCCATTTTCATGCAAACTATTTTTTTAAATTCTTTAACAAAAAATACATGTGACATCCTATGTGGTACTCAGAGACATGTGTCAACCTTCCATGTCAACCCTAGCACAGAATCACAAACGTTCGACCCTTAGCAGTCGGGTTCCCCAACCAGTAGATTATCTTTAACCTCTTAATATTTGAATATATTGTTACTTCTTTATCTCTTGGTAGATAGTCGATTATCTACAAGGCCACATATTATCTATAAGATACAATTATCTACTACTTTTTTTTTATCTTTATTCTACATATTATCTCTAACATTATCTATAAGCTACCAACTATTATCTACAAGCCAATAATTAATTGTAAAGGCTATAACAGCCCCTAAAAACAAAGACCCGTAGCTCCATTCCACTCCTATTGTCACAACGTGGACCACAACGGGATGACAAGATAAAATTATATAAATTGTTTCACATAAAAAAGGAAAATTTGAGTTGTCACCAACATTTATTTAAGGAAAACGTTGAGAAAATCAAGAAGATAAGGAATGGTATACGATTTGGAAAAAAAAAAGATTTGAGAGTCGTTTACGTGCGGGGAAGGTGTTAGGACCCCACGTGCCTGTCATGAAGTCATAGCCTTTAATTGAGTGTGCTAAAAATAAAGTGACTTTTCAATTATTTATCTTCCCTTGAGAACATTAATTATGTTTGTTATATTTTTGTTTATTTAGAAAAAGAAAGCTAGCGAGGTAATCAGACTTTTTTTTTAGTTTTTTAGGTCGACAAGGGGTTTGCCCTTGCTTCTATGTATCCCTAGGTGTAATGAGAAAATCAGACTTATGTAGTTCTTTGTAAGAAAAAAAACTTATGTGTTGGGTTGATTTTATTTTATTTTATTATTATTATTTTGAAAGATTTTAGTTTTGTGGTTAACTTTGTGAATTCAAGTAAGTTGGAGACCTGGCATGGCATTCACAAAATTTACTCACACTTTATTGAAACATCACCAAGCAAATCGGAGACCCAACATAGAGGGTGCAGAACGTGAAAAGGGAAAATTGAATGATCATTTATTTGAGAATTTTACCTTTTTTTAGAAAAGACTTGAGTTTTGTGAAATTTTGCGAAGTTAAGCAAGTCGAAGACCTAACATGACATTCACAAAATTTACTCATGCGTTATTGAAACACCACCAAGCAAGCCAAAAACTCATCATGGAGTGCGTAAAACGCGAAAAATGACAATTGAGTTATTTGAAAATTTTTACCTTTTTAGGAAAAAAAATTAGTTTTGTAGTAAACTTTGTGAAGTCAAGCAAGTCGGAGACTCAAAATGACATTCACAAAATTTACTCACGTTATTGAAATCCCACCAAGCAAGTTGAAGACCTAGGATGGAGTGACCTACGATGGAGTGCACGTAACGTAAGCGTGTACAAAAGAATACTAATGCGGATTTGCAAAAATAAATAAATAATTGACATAGTGCTATGCAATCAAATAAATAGAATAAGAATAGAAAGAGATAGAATATAAGTGGGGAGTACACTTGGTAATTAAGGATGCGGGATTGAAATACGGGGGAAGTAAAATAAATCAGTAACGAAATACTTACAACACATTATTAATTAAACTAACTAATCAGGCAATGATAAAAAGACACTCAAATTGAAAAATAAAGAAAATAATAGAGACAGCTGAAAGAATAAAATAAGCTAAAGAACCGCTTATAAATTTACCTACTTATTATTATAATTTATTTATTTATTTTTTAAGTCAAGGTCATAAGTTGGCTTTGACTTAGACAACACTGACAAAATGCTAACATGGTGGGCCTGGTCAGCAGCCTTGGTGGCAAGGGTGCAAACATGAAGAAAGGGGTGAAGCTAGTAGTATTGATCTTATTTTGACTTCACAAAATGGGCTAGGTCCAAAATGAAAAAAAAATGTATGTATAAAAAAGGTAAGTGTATATAGCAATTTTGATTTTATTTCAGACTTAACAGCAACTGGCTAGGCCCAAAAGGAAAGAGGTTGTATGTGTTAAAGGAATTGTGTAAACAACACTGCTTATTTCAAGCTTAACAAACCAAGGCCACCAGCATATTATTTTGTTTTCTTTCTTTTTTTTTTCATTTTTTTGGTTATTGGGCTAGGGTTGGAACCAGGTCAGGGAAACCCGGCCCAACTCGTAATTAGACAATAGGGTTGGAAAACCCTAGGTGTTCCAGCCTTTAAACGGTGTGAAAGGAGGAGTACCTCCACAAAGGGTGGCATGCCTCCTTGGTGCCATCGGTACATGGCCCAATGGCATAAGGCCACCACGAGGGCAACGACGACAACGCGACGGAGGCACCAAGAAAAAAAATCCCGAGGCTTCACTGAAAAACAGAAAAAGAAGAAAAATAGAAAAAGAAGAAAAGGATGACAGAATGCGAAAAAATTCATGAAACAAAATAAAGCACCAAGAAAAGAAATGATGATATCAGCATGTACAGATCTCGTCGGGGACCATGGAGCTCACCGGCGAGACAAACAACAAAGCTACAGACTAAAAAAAGATAAATAAGAGAAGAACGTAAGAGAAGAAGAAAAAGAGGAGAGGAAGCGGGAGAAGAGGGAAGAACTTGAGAGAGTGAGGCAATGAGGGGATTACCTGGAGACTCTTCTCCCTTCTCTGATAAAGCTTACTACATGGCACTATCGGATTGGTCTGTTTTTCCTTCTAGGGATTTGTGCCCCCTCTCTACCACTAATGCAAAAACTTTCCTCTTTTCCTCTTTTATGCTTTGCGCTCCTTCTTCTTGACCTAATGGGCTCTCCTTGAGAGCCCCATAGGTCACATAGTCTTTTTTTTTTACGTTTTCTCCTTTTTTTGTCTTCTTTTTGTCTTTTTTTACTCTTCTTTCTTTTTCTCTTTTTTTTGTTGTTGTTCTTTTTTTTTAATTTTCTTCTTTTTTGTAATGTATTTTTTTTGGACCCCGGACAGAATTAGGGTTTGATACTTATAAATACCAGGTTTCATCGAACCCTCAATGCATCCTAAACACACATGCACACCCGCTTGCATACTCGTGTATTCTTTTCTTCTCTCTTATTCTCTTAACTCATATACTTACTTAAGCGTCAGAATCTTTTGTTTTGCAGGTCCACCCTCTTGTCCTCCTAACAAAGGTCACTTTCAGCCGACGTGCAAAGTCCAGAAGCCCATCTTAGCCACGTCCACCCTGACGTGTGCTAGCTCCAGATTTTGTTAAGTACAGTTGGTGTCCACTGATCTAGATGAGCATCTGGATGCCTTCCAGACTCAAACGAATCTATACACCAATGACGATGCGATCCTATGTCTCATCTTCCTAATGTCCCTCAAGGGAGTGACATTGACCTAGTATAGTGGACTCCCACCAAGATCCATAGATAACTTTGACAACCTCGTCAAACACTTCAATGTGTAGTACGCAACCAGCAGATCTCACCGCATGACCTCTGCCGCCTTGGCCAATCTTTGACAAGTAGATGACAAGTCCCTCAAAAAATTCAAGGAAAGATTTGGGCGTGTTGTCGTCCAGATTCAAAATCTTAACCCAAAGGTAGCATTGCATTCCATGCTTCTTGCCCTATGGTCCGACAAGTTTGAGTTCCCATGGTAGCATGGACGAATTATGCAAACGAACCAAGGGCTACATCCAAATGGAAGAAGTGTTCGAGTTCAAGAATGAAGTCAGACAAGCTGGACAGAATCGCGACAAGCATGAAGGAGGCACCAAGACTGACTCATAGTCAGATAAAAGGCATAAGCTAGACAAACATCAATCTCTCCCAAAAGTGTCCAGGTGCGAGCATTACACACCCCTAACGGCCAATCGCATTACAATTCTAGAGGAAACTTTCAACTTGGAGGTACCTATCAGGCTACCCCCGACGAAACCTCCAAGCCTGGGATTAGACGTGACCAAATACTGTAGGTACTATCGCAAACAAGATAGAAAAGCTTATACAAGCTGGGTACTTAGCCCAATTTGTTAAAAGGCCAAACAACCACCAAGCTGGAGCAAGACTCAAAGGACACCAAGAGGAGGAGTAGAGGAATCATGATGCAGACACAAGAAGAGATAGAGTGAAAGATTAAGGTAGAGAAAGACACCAGCAGTAGCGAAGCGAGTAACTACCTCCACAACTATAGGAAGCTGCACAACAAATTAGAGGTGTAATCAATGCCATTAGGGGCAAATTTTCCTATGGAGGACAGTCCAGCCAGTCCCAAAAACGTCATCTTCACGCCATTTAGGACATCAACGCACCATCACAACAAAGTCTCCCTCCTATAACTTTCATGGATAGGGACTTCAAGGGTATCAACCCCATCAACCAAGACGACCCCATGGTTGTCTTCATCATCATCACAAACTTCATGGTGTCAAAGTTCCTCATCAACCAAGGCAATTCCACTGACATCCTGCATTGAAAAACTTTTAGAGGCTCGAGGTCTCCCCTGACACTGTCCACCTTCACGATGGTCCACTCCTTGGCTTTGCAGGCGAAAGAGTAGAGACCAAAGGCTACATGGACCTAATGACCACTTTCGATCAAGGCCAACTCTCTAGGAGCTTCACAGTATGATATTTACTTGTTGATGCAGATACA
Organism: Glycine max; assembly: GCF_000004515.6. Lineage (NCBI taxonomy): Eukaryota > Viridiplantae > Streptophyta > Magnoliopsida > Fabales > Fabaceae > Glycine > Glycine max. The sequence goes on along the minus strand of NC_016090.4, from coordinate 31,111,531 downwards.
TCATATTTTGCTTTGATCAGCAGGAACACACTTAACGAGCTTGGAGCCATACATTGTCTCCATGCTGCATTTGAAAATGAAATTTCCCACCTTGACTAGGGAGATTGTAACCATCAAGGCAGATCAAAAGCAAGCATGACAGTGCTATGTAGAGAGCCAGAAGGTAGCACCATATCCTCCCACTAAGGAGCCTACCAAGCCTCACCCCACAGCGGCGGAAGGTACTTAAGTTACGAGGATGGGCGAAGGGTCTCAGAGCCCTAACCGTCTACCAACCAAGCTTGGATGATGAATTTGATATAGATCCATGTGACGACACTTTTGACAAAAGCCCATCTAAGAGCTCATCAAGCTACAGCTCAGACCCAAACTCGAGCAGTGTATGCAACTCAGTAGGGACCTGACCAACCATTAGCATCGGCGTATCGCTGATGTACTACAAAGAAATGTGGACTTGTTCACTTGGCAGCCATCTGACATGCCGGGAATCCATCCCAGCATCATCTGCCACAAGCTCGCCATATACCCCCAGGCCAAATCGGTATCACAGAAGAAAAGGAAGATAAGAGAAGAACGATGCAAAGTTGTCAAAGAAGAAGTGGAAAAACTCCTGAATGCTAACTTCATTAAAGAAGTCAGGTATCCCACCTGGCTCGCCAACATCATCATGGTAAAAAAAGACAATGGCAAATGGAGAACGTGCACCGACTATACAGATCAGAACAAGGCGTTCCCCAAAGATGCATACCCTCTGCCCAACGTCAATAGGCTAGTCAATGAAGCGTCTGGGTTCCAGGTGCTAAGCTTCCTGGGTGCTTGCTTTAGATGTAACCAAATCAAAATGCACACTCCAGACGAGGAGAAAATGACATTTATCACTAAAGATGCCAACTTTTGCTAGAAGGTTATGCCTTTCATCCTAAAAAATGCAGGCGCTAAATACCAGAGATTGATGGACCAAATCTTCAAACAACAGATTGGACACAACATCAAGCTCTACGTTGACGACATGGTCATCAAGTCTTAAAGTATAGTCCAACATGTGGCAAACCTAGAATAGGTCTTCAGAGAGCTCCGCAAATACGACATGCGCCTCAACCCGGAAAAATGAACTTTCGGGGTTGACAGAGGCAAGTTCTTGGACTTTATGATCATGCATTGAAGAATAGAAGCCAACCCCAACAAATGCACTGCTATTTTGGAGATGTGCAGTCTGACTGATGTTCAGGAAGTCCAAAAACTAAATGGAAGATTAGTATCCTTGTCTAGGTTTCTCCCCAAGCTCGCTGAAAAAAGCGAAATCATTCTACAGATTGCTCAAGAGAACCAAGCCTTTCCTATGGGACGTAACACGCCAACAAGCCTTCTTAGCCTTCAAGAAGACCATCGCTACATTGTCGATCCTGAGTCAGCCCAGACCAGGAGTACCCCTACTCCTATATCTTTCAGTAGTTGACGAAGTTGTTAACTCAGCCCCCGTACAAGAGGAAGGAAAACACCAGCTCCCTATCTATTTCACTAACTGCATACTTCATGACACCGAGAAGCGCTACCAAAAGATAAAATAGGTGGTGCTAGCACTCATTACCTCGTCTCGACACCATAGGCCATACTTCAAGAGTCACCAGGTGGTAGTCAAGATGAAATATCCCATCAAATAGATTTTACGGAAGCCTGATGATGCAATCCTATCCCGTAAGGGCATTGGGTAGAAGACTCCAAGTAGATTGGGCTAGAGATCCAAGGGAAGGCCCTAGGGTTCTCATGAGCCTTAGGGTATATTTTGAGCCCATGGGCTAAGTATGAGCCCGCTTATCTTTGTAAATATTAGAATAGGTTTTTCCTTCGTTTGGGCCTTGTATTTTGGCCATTCTAGTAGTATAGGGTTTTAGCCTTGTATTTCGGGGCATTTTGAGTAGTCTTTGTAGTAAGGACCTTTTTTTTGTATTTTCATGTTTTTTTTGTCATGGGGGTGAGCTTAGCTATTATAGGGGGTGTGTAGCTAAGCTCTAGCTTCTCATCTCAAGGAGGTGAGCTTAGCTATTAGAGATGTGTGTGTAGCTAGGCTCTAGCTTCTTTAGGAATTTTCTTAAGGAAGCTTCTCAAGGAGGTGAGCCTAGTTGTGAGAGGGGTGTGTGTAGCTAAGCTCTAGCTTCTCAAGGAAGTTTTCTCAAAGAAGCTTCTCAAGGAAGTTTTCTCAAGAAAGCTTCTCAAGGAAGCTACCTAGTCTATAAATAGAAGCATGTGTAACACTTGTTGTAACTTTGATGAATGAAAGTCTTATGAGACACACTTCAAAGTTCTACTTCTCCCCCTCTTTTATTCCTTCAATTTCGTGCTCCCCCCTCTCTCTTTCTCTCCCTCTTTCTTTTCCTCCATTGAAGCATCCTTCCAAGCTTCTTATCCAAGGCTCATCTTGGTGGTGAAGCTCCTTCTTCCATGGCTTATTCCCTAGTGGATGGCGCCTCCCCTCTCCTCTTCTCCTTTGCCTTCCGCTGCATCTCCATGGTGAAAAATCACCATTGAAGGACCTCATTGAAGCTCAAAGATCCAGCCTCCATAGAAGCTCCACAAGCAAGATTCCATCAAGTGGTAATCAGAGCACAAGAGCTTCAAGTAGGTGCTCCTTAAACCTCCATTAATTTTTTTTCTTTACCTTCTCTTCCATTTTTGTTTCTTCATTTTTCTCCATGTATCTCCTCACATGTCTTGTTCTAAATGTTGTTAACATGATTCTTTAGAGTTTCCACCGATTAAACTTGCTATAGAAGTTAGATTTGATTTTCTATGGTTCAAATTTCTTGTTCTTGTTCTTGAACCATGGATTGTGTTGAGTTTAGGTTCCTTTGAGTTTTGTCTTGTTATTTTTTGTGGCTGAAACCTAAACCATAAAATTCTTACAAAAATATTAAAGTAGAAGAAAACCTCAAAAATCTAGAGTGACTTGTTCACCTATTGTAGTTTTGTCATAGAAGTCATGTCTAGTCATGAAACTTGTCACATAAGATTTCTTATGTTCTGCTGAATTTTATTTTCTTGTTTCTTTGTCTAACTCATTTGTTCATGAGTGTATGAAATTCTTTTAGCCTATTATTTGATTTGAGTCAAATCTTTCATGTTAATTAGTCCTTAACATGTTCATGCAAAATTCTTAGAGAGTCGTTGATTGTGAACCTTTTCTTGAACTTTTAGGTTTCTTTATGATTGTGTCTATTGTGAATTTGAGTTTTGGTGATTGAATTGCTGGCTGAAATGTTGATCCTAAGTGAATATTGAACTCCGAAAACTGTGGTAAACAATCCTAGTGAGTTCAACATACATAGGAAGGTTGAAAGTAAGCCCAAGGCAATCAATATACCATGCTTAAAGAAACAAATCGCTGGTGCTGGCAGCTTGGACATACAAACTTGTAAAAATTACTGAGAATTGGTTACTTCGAATTTTGAGCTGAAATTTTTACTGAATTTTCTAGACATCTGGAAAAAAGTTATAAAAAAATAAACAAGTGATTTGGATAAAAGGAAAAAATACGAAAAATCGCACAAGTTGGCAGGAAAATCAGTATCCAGAAAAAAAAAGGTGAAAAGGAAGGGTGTTTGTTGTTTTGGCTCAAAATTTATTCTATAATTGGAAATTTCAATTCAAAATTAGTGTGAAGACAAGTGCCAAAGCTAGAGTTTTGTTGAGTCTTTTTTTTTTCAGTTTTTTTTTACTCTACTCTAGAGCCATTCTAAGTTTCTCTTTGAGTCCTAGCTTGCTTCTATGTCCTTTTCATTGCTTTAATTGTTGAATAATCCTTGAAAAATTGTCTTGTTAAAACTCCATTGGTTTAGCTTTCATTTCATATTTTTTGGTCTTTGTTTATTGCTTGTCTCTTTGTTTCCTTGTTTGTGGGTTGCCATATAGGGAATTGGAAGGAGGATTGGTGCCATCCCTTGAAGAATTTGAGTCCAGAAGCAAGGGGCCAACCGCCTTAAGAGCTATTGGACTAAGAAGCACTCCAAATTGAGTGAATCACCAAAGAGAGAACAACCACCAAAATTAAGGACCGTTTTGTAATTTTGTAATTTGCAATTTACTTACCTTCATTGCTTTCAAGTTTTTGTAACAAAAAGGCCTTTCATTGGAAGTGTGTTGGGAGCCTCCATAGGTTACCAAACTTCCATTTGTGTGTAATAATTTTAAGCAATTTTTACTTAGGATAGTGAGTGTTTTGTTGGGAACCTTGAATGTGGTCATCCAAACACTCTTAGGATTCACCTAGTTTACTTTTCTTGCTTACTTTCATAGCTTATTTCTTTTACCTTCCATTGTCAAACCGCCTAGATAGCTTGCATTTTACCAATTATTTTTTTTACCTTATCTTTCACACCTCTTTTAGTGTTTATTTGGCTAGTTTCAACCATAGTTTTTTTTACCTTTTGTTTTCAAACCTCCAACAAGAAAGAACCACAACTTAGGAACCAACATGAGTCATCATTCATCTAGTGTTAATGGCGAGGGTACTAGTCATAAAGACCCTTTATCTAGAATCTTAGATGAGTTGAGTTCCCTCAAGTTATGGAAAGAAAAACAAGAGAGAAAAGAAAAAGGAAAAAAAAGAGTGGAAGAAATAAGTCAAGATGAAAGAAAGAAAATAAGAGAGGAAGAAAGAAGAAAAATAATGAAAGAAATGAAAAGAGAAAAATATGCCTCCTATAGTAGTCATAACTCTTGCAAGAGCCTAAGTGAAGAACTTCGTGACTATTACGAAGGAAGGCATAGGTCACATCTTAGACCTCACTCCCATAGAAGAGAAAAGGAAAGAAAGCCTCAAGAGGCTAACATTAACCTCTCATACTTCCATGGGAAGGACAATGTAGAGGCTAACTTAGATTGGGAAATAAGGGTAGAGCAACAACTTAAAAAGAAGTCTACTTCAAAATCTTATGGCTCTCACTCTTATCCAAAGAAAGACCAAGGTCAAGGCATCTTAGGGGTGACACCTTCTAAGCCCAAAGATGATAAGGGGAAGGCAATAGAAAAGCAAGCCCCTAAGGCTAGTATGCAAGAGAAAACTAGCTCTATAAAGTGCTTTAAATGTCTTGGAAGAGGACACATTACTTCTCAATGCCCCACCACAAAAACCATGATTATGAGGGACCAAGACATTTATAGTAGCCAAGATGAGGCTACTACTTCACCTTCCTCTAGTGAAAGTGAAGAAGCAAAAGGGGAAGAATCTAGTGAAGAAATCTACCCCCAAGAAGATGGACAACCATTGGTGGTTAAAGAGAAGTGTAAGGAGGTAAGTGTCTCCTCCAAGAGGTTAGCTAAGAAGGAAACTCATTTTACAATAAAGACAAACATTAAAGAAACTTTCCCTCTTAGACAACCTCCACATTTTCTCTTTTGTAAAAAGACACTTGCTAGCATTGCCACACCTCTTGGGCTTGAGTTTATTCCTCAAGTAAAGAAGTTGTTGGATGAGGGTTTGGTTCGCAAGAGCTTAAATCCTTGTGCTTTTTTGGTGCCCAAAATAGGTATTATTAGGCACCAAGTCCCTAAAATAGGTGGTATGATGAATGTTTTGAGTGGTGCAACCCTCTTTTGTAAAGTCACTCGTACACCTAACATCTTCATGGTGTGTGTACATAGGGACCCATTAGGTAGGTTTATTCTTATTTTTAGTTTCAATACAAACTTAGGTACTCATATGGGACACCTTAGGTTTGTCATACTTTTTGGTAGGAATAATCAATATGAAAATACAGAAAAAGGTATGTTTTATTGCGTTACTTTTCTTAATTTTTTAAATAGTGATCAAGGGGTTCCTATGAACCCTAAGAGAATAAAGGTCATTCCTGAGTGGCCCACTCCACCAAGTATAAGAAAAATTTGGGGCTTCCATGACTTAACAAACTTTTACAAAAGGTTTGTCCCATATTTTTCTATACTTGTAGCATCACTCATTGAGTTGGTGAGAAACCATGTTCCTTCATGGGAAGATGCCCAGGAAATGGGTTTTCAAACCTTACCTTACTTCAACATACCAAACACCACTAATACATATGTTTTTGTTCTTTTTACAGGTGTTGAGGGAAGGAGCCCAGAGTATGAAGAACCTTGGGATTTGAGGTCAAATCCTTTCCAAGGTGGAGGGAATGATGCAATCCTATCCCGTAAGGGCATTGGGTAGAAGACTCCAAGTAGATTGGGCTAGAGATCCAAGGGAAGGCCCTAGGGTTCTCATGAGCCTTAGGGTATATTTTGAGCTCATGGGCTAAGTATGAGCCCGCTTATCTTTGTAAATATTAGAATAGGTTTTTCCTTCGTTTGGGCCTTGTATTTTGGTCATTCTAGTAGTATAGGGTTTTAGCCTTGTATTTCGGGGCATTTTGAGTAGTCTTTGTAGTAAGGACTTTTTTTTTTGTATTTTCATGTTTTTTTTGTCATGGGGGTGAGCTTAGCTATTATAGGGGGTGTGTAGCTAAGCTCTAGCTTCTCATCTCAAGGAGGTGAGCTTAGCTATTAGAGATGTGTGTGTAGCTAGGCTCTAGCTTCTTTAGGAATTTTCTTAAGGAAGCTTCTCAAGGAGGTGAGCCTAGTTATGAGAGGGGTGTGTGTAGCTAAGCTCTAGCTTTTCAAGGAAGTTTTCTCAAAGAAGCTTCTCAAGGAAGTTTTCTCAAGAAAGCTTCTCAAGGAAGCTACCTAGTCTATAAATAGAAGCATGTGTAACACTTGTTGTAACTTTGATGAATGAAAGTCTTATGAGACACACTTCAAAGTTCTACTTCTCCCCCTCTTTTATTCCTTCAATTTCGTGCTCCCCCCCTCTCTCTTTCTCTCCCTCTTTCTTTTCCTCCATTGAAGCATCCTTCCAAGCTTCTTATCCAAGGCTCATCTTGGTGGTGAAGCTCCTTCTTCCATGGCTTATTCCCTAGTGGATGGCACCTCCCCTCTCCTCTTCTCCTTTGCCTTCCGCTGCATCTCCATGGTGAAAAATCACCATTGAAGGACCTCATTGAAGCTCAAAGATCCAGCCTCCATAGAAGCTCCACAAGCAAGCTTCCATCACCTGAACTTGCAGGGATAATGGTGGCATGGTCAGTCAAACTTTCAAAATTTGACCTTCGCTACAATTCATGGCAGACTTTCTGGCAGAATTTGCTGGAAAAGACAAAACAACCCCAGAGTGGTTGAACCTTTACATGGACGGTGCGTCCAACGTAAAAGGAAGCGAGGCGGGAATCATCCTTGAAGGCCCTAACAATGTCACTCTAGAGCAAGCCCTCAAGCTCAACTTCAAATCCTCAAACAACTAGGCAGAGTATGAAGCACTCATTGCAGGTCTAAAACTAGCAACAAAGGTTCGGGCCAAGAAGCTACGATGCTACACAGACTCATAGCTTGTCTAGTGATAGGTTGCCAACAAATACCAGACCAAGAAGACAGTGCTACTCAAGTACTACCACATTTCCAAAACTCTCGTTGACAATTTTGAATGTTTCAAAATGTACTACATACCTAGGGAGAGCAACACCAGAGCAGACCTACTCTACAAGTTGGCTAGCACTAAAAAGATTGGGCCTCAAGACTATCATCCAAGAGACACTCTAAACTCCCACCAAAGACATTGAAGAAGTTATGGTCGAAGAAGAGGAGGAACTAGATTCGATGACCCCCTACAGGAATTTCCAAATTTGGGGGGTGTTGTCATCAGACGAGAATGAAGTTTGACGCTAGAAACAGAAGGTCAGCTACTACATCATCCTCGATGGCGGGCTATTCAAAAGAGGGTTGACAACACCTCTACTTAAACGTAAAAACAACCTACAAGCACATTATCATGAGAGAACTCCATGAAGGAATTTGTGATCTCCATACAGTAGGACGCTCCATTGCAACAAAGGTGGTGTGTGCTAGCTATTACTGGCCAACACTCAGGGCAAATGCCCTTGACTTCACAAAGAAATGCAGATAATGCCAAGAGTTTGTAGACATTTTGCGCACCCCTCTTGACAATCTCCACAGTTTGAGCCCCCCTTAGCCCTTCGCCATGTGGGGAATGGACATATTGGAACCACTGCCAAAAGCCCCAGGAGTAGTCAAATACTTACTAGTCACCCTCGACTACTTCACCAAATGGATAGAAGCAAGACCACTATGGGAAATTACGGCCAGTGAGGTGGAAAAGTTCACTTGGAAACACCTCATATGCAAGTATGGCCTCCCACACGCCATTGTCACTGACAACGAGACTCAATTCAAAGCTCAGACTTATGAAGACTTCCTGACAAGGCTAGGCATCAAGCACCTAGTCACCTCTGTCGAACATCCTCAGACCTATGGTCAGACAGAGGCAGCTAACAGAGTCATCCTCAAGGCCTTGCGTACTAGACTCGACAAGTTTAAGGGTTTATGGAAAGAGCATCTCCCTAGTATAGTCTAGACTTACCATTATTCACCCCAGACAACAACTAACGAGACTCCTTACCGACTCACATATGACACAGATGTCATGATCCCCGTTGAAGTTGGGGAACCATCAATAAGGATACTGCTATTCCAACAACAGCAAAATGAAAAAAATATAAGGGTTGAGCTCAAAACAACAAACGAAGTCCAAGACATGGCCAGGATTAGGGAAGAAGCCACCAAACTCCGAGCAGTGAGGAGATACAATACAAAGGTTCAACCACAAGCCTTTCAACCTTACAACCTTGTATGGCAAGTCTAAGGTGAAGCCAGAAAATATCCCCGAGCGAGAAAGCTTGGTTCCAACTGGGAAGTCTCATTCGGGGTCATAGTAAGCCTAGACAACAGAGTCTACAGACTACAAGAACTGAATGGCAAAGATATTTGAAGAACATGGACTGCCCCTCACCTAAAGTTTTACTTCAATTAACCTAATGCAAACCCAAATGTTGTACTCTTTTTCCTACTCAAGTCTTTTGTCCCAAAAATAGAAAAATCAGGGTTTTGGCTTGAGAGGTTTTAACGAGGCACATCTGGGATAATGAAGGAAATTTGTACTCAATAAAATACATTGAATAAAAATTCTACACCCCTTCCTTTTCATAGTTTTCTTATCAAGACAAAAACATCCACAATCGTAGCTCCAAGGTTCTCAAAACCCAAGGATCGCCCTAGGCGAGCCCTCATTCTAGCACTAAGTCTCCAGTACATGCCATACATGGTGAATGACATGTATGCAAGAGCACCCCACTAAGTCTCCAGTATGTTCCACCCACGGCGAGTGACACGTATACAAAAGCATGACATTACGCCTCTAGTATGTGCCACCTCACGAGTGCCACATATGCAAGAGCACAACATCAAGCCTCCAGTACGTGCCATTTTATAAGTGCCATGTATGCAAGAGCACCATGTCTCCAATACGTGCCACCTGCAACAAGTGACATGTATGGGAGAGCATGACATTACGCCTCCAATACGTGCCACCTCACGAGTGCCACGTATGCAAGAACACAACACCAAGCCTTTACTATATGCCACTTCATAAGTGCCATGTATGCAAGAGCACCATGTCTCCAGTACATGCCACTTTATAAATGCCATGTTTGCAAGAACACCATGTCTCCAGTACGTACCACTTTGCGAGTACACGTATGCAAGAGCATGACTATAATGCCTATACACACCACTCCTCGAAGGGCATGTATGCGAGAGACCGACACATGTGTTGCACATTCAAGGCTCGTAAAACCCAAGGTTCGTCCTTGGTAATCCTCGACGCAACTCTACAAGCTTATCAAAACCCGGGACAAACACGTCCTCTGTCCAAGGCTCGTTAAACCCAAGGTTCACCCTTGGTGAGCCCTTCCGTTGCTAATTTCCATCTCCACAGGAACTCAAGGTACGCAAAGTCTACCTTCGACAATCTTTTCTATTCCTAACTTTTACCTGTGTAGAAATACAAGTCTACTGGAACAACAAAAACCCAAGGTCCGCCCTTGGCACCAAAACCCAAGGTCTGCCCTTGGTACACACTCTTACAAGACCCAAGGACAACCCTTGGTACGTACTCCTACAAAACCCAAGGTATCCCTTTGGTTCGCTCACTCATAGCAACAACGACAACCACCGTCAAAGGTCCAAGTTCAACAAAACAAACTACTACCAAACTATTCGGCAAGACCTTCAATCAGGTGGAAGTCATACTTACTCCTCATAACCATCAGAGGAGAAGCTTCGGAGAAAAAAATAACCCATCACCAGATTGAGTGACAAGACCTTTGATCAGGTGTAACTCATACTTATTCCTCATAACCATCGACAAAGAAACTTTGTAGGTTAAGCGACCTACCCCTAGACTGGTTGGCAAGACCTTCAACCAGGGGCAAGTCAAACATACTCCTCACAAGCATTAGGGGAGAAGCTGTGACACCCTCTACACTGACATGCATATAAATAAGAAAAACATATAAAAATATGGAATTTAATTAAATCAATTTTATTCAAATCACTTAAACCAATTCACATGGGTAAAAGGGTCACATTCGCTTCTCTGTTATCAAATAGAACTTATTAAAAACATCTCTGGCTCAAAACAAGGTTGTCCAAGTTTACAAAAGAACTCAAGTTAAACATCAAAATAAAATCAAGTGAAATACATGTTTGGAACATCATGCAATAAAAACATCAACCCATGCCCCAATGTCACATCCTATCAAAGTGTTGTGTCCCAGCATCCTCTAGTACGGGGTTCTTTAAAGACATTCTGTGACACCCTCTACCCCGACATATATACAAATAAACAAAATATATAAAAATATTGGTAACCAAATTCACACGGGTAAAAGGTTCACATTCACTTCACTATTATCAATTAAAACTTATTAAAATATATTCGGCTCAAAATAAGGCCATCAAAATTTACATAGATATTTTGTTAAATCAGTGAAATAAAATAAAATAGACTAACATCATGCAATTAATATAAAAGCTTATGTCCCACTATCACATCCTATCAAAGTGTTGTGTCTCGACGTCCTTCAGCACAATGTTCCTTAAAACAATTCACCTAGTCATCTGCTCCCCCGAACATAAAGTTCAAGATCATCACAGGATGCAAACACAAACAACACACGGGGAGTGAGTTATCACATTCGTAACTAATAGAGAAACAAGACAACTAGATATACATATCATATAAACCAAATAAAACTTACTTACACGTAATTCCACCACTTTGTCATTCACAATTCACTTTTCATCCATCAATCACACTTTTCAATCATCAATCACATTACACAAGAATCACACGCTCTTATCAAGACATAATAACACATCAATTTCATAATAAACAATTAGCAAGCGCATGAGACAGTAATGCTAAGACTCAAGCCTATATGCAATGTGGTACCATGTTAGTGAAAAACCACACTGGGGCGCTTAGGAGTACATAACAAGACACACCACACAATGGGTTTGTCAGGTCACTCTCACTAAGTAAGATCATAGAGAGACTAGTCAGGGTCACGATGTTTTGCGAGAATGCTCCAACCATATGGGATCAGCATAGGCTTAAAGGAACACTCGAACCCGGTGACCCCTAAGGCCTACACTCCGAAGAGTCCGTCAGGGCCTCTCCTTCCTGATTCAGGTCCAACCCCTAAAATTATTTTAGCACACAGACACTGCTCGTGAATTATACAATACCCACGACCTCACACTCGTGTGTTAAACACGTACAACATATTGCGCTACAATTTAACACTGGTTCCTAAATAGGAAACATACACTTTCTCTTTAACACTGGTTCCTAAATAGGAAGCCTACACTTTCTCTTTAATATTGCGCATTTACACTTTTCTCAAGATAACACTGGTCGGGTTACTGTACAATTCACAGCTTACAACACCAATAATGTCACATCAAGAGTTAATCACACACTTATTCATGACCAAAACTCATTCACAATTTCACATCTCATAATGTCAAAATCCACCATCACATGTTTTCACACATCTCACAATTCAACACCTGTTCTACTTTACACTTTTACTCAATCTCAATAACAATATTATAATCTCAAGGCAACATATTATTCCACAATTCATCACATATTTCATTTATAAGCACTGCTAATGAATTATACAATACCACGACCTCACACTCATGTTTCAAACATGTTTAACACAATTGCACTACAAGTTAACACTCGTTCCTAACTAGGAACCTACACTTTCTCTTTAACATTGCGCATAAACATTGGTCGGGTTATTGTATAATTCATAGCTCACAATATAATTAAGGTGACATCAAGTGTTAAAAACGTCTACTTATTCATTATCGAATATCATGTCCACACTTTAACATCTCATAACATCACATCAACCATCTCATAACATTCCTAATGATATTCATAAGGTACAACATACACATGTTCATCAAATTTAACCATAATATTCTCAAACTCCAACACTTAATAATTTGTGGAATCATACTATAACACTCTACAATATTATTTACATAAATTATTAATATAAATAACTACCTCTATATATATAAACTAGCATACATCATATTGAATCACAAATTTCAAAGTAAGCTTTCAATGCACAAATTCTAAAATAATTATATGAACACTTTGGTCAATTTCAATTATTATATTAATTTTTTAAAATTATATATAAAATCCTAAAAAGCAAGAAAAAGAGAAAATACAAAATCAATATCTCTCTCTAAATTTTTCCTTACTTTATTTCATCAATTCATATTAATTAGAAAAATGCTCGATTTATAGGGTTCATGCTCAACACGATAACATATCAATTTCACAACAATTGGTCTGTCAAACATATATAATTCACTGTAATAATTATAAGGATAAAATGAAAATTGCAAAAACACCCCAAAACTCATTCCAATTGATATCTCAAAGGATCCCTACACATGTTCTCACTAATCCCCAATTGTGAATAACTTATCCCTTACCTCTGAGCGGGCTCACGTGTCTTTAGCCCGCCATAGCAGCATCTCTAGCAATTTCCTGAGATTCCTCCAGTTATTCCTCCGACTGTCCCGATAGAATTCCCAAACGTCAGAGAGACGGAAAAGAGATTGAAGCCTCCACTTATACTATCTTCATGCGATTCCTTTTTCTCCCACCACGAACATTATCTGGCAAATCCCAATGGTGAAAGTGTGCGCAATTGAATTTCGAACAACATATCCAATATTTATGAAAATCTAACGGTTAAAGAAACTGGGATCATAGTTTTACTAAGACTGTTTTGGGTTTCTATGGGAAAAGAGAAAGCTACGGTGCGAAGGGTATTTCTCTTAGTTCCGACATGTTTTTATAATTTTCAACGGTGAGAATTCTCAGAACCGGGTTGCAAACGTTCTGCTAAAACTTGACGACGATCCAACGGTAAATGAGTCCAAGATTATTGTTTTTCTGAGACAGGTTTGGTGGGCTGCGGGAAAAAGAAAGAGTTTTGAAAAGAGAAGAGGAAAAATGAAAATGAGGCCAAGAGGAGGCACCTGACTTAACATAGCTATTTATACCTAGGGTACCCAACCTATTATTTGCTCTATATTTATTTATTTATTTACTAAAAATCTTTTTAAATTTATTTACCCATGAACACAAAGTTCGAGATCATCAATGGATCCAAACACAAACAACACATGGGGAGTGAGCTATTACATTTCTAAATAAGATACAAATAAACAAAGACATAATCAAAACACATTATAGAATTATTTATAACATAACTCAACATACTACAATCCATGTCACTTCACCACTTTATCATTTAAAATTCCTCATAGAAATCACCAATCACATTATACATAATCACACACTCGAGTCAAGACATAAAGACACTCACAAATTTCATAATAAACAATTCACAGGTGGTATGCAACAATTATACTAAGGCTCAAACCTATATGCAATGTGGTACCATGTCAGTGAAAAACCACACTGGAGCGCTTAGGAGTATATAACAAGACACGCCACACAACGGGTATGTCAGGTCACTGTCACTAAGTAAAATCATAAGGTGACTAGTTAGTGTGACTTTGTTTTGCGAGAATGCTCCAACCATATGGGATCAACATAGCCTTAAAGGAGCGCTCAAACCGAGTGTTTTTACCCCCAAGGCCTAGACTCCGAAGAATCCGTTAGGGCTTCACCTTCCTGATTCAGGTCCAACCCCTAAAATTACTTTTGTACACAGACACTGCTCATGAATTATATAATACCCATGACCTCACACTCATGTTTCAAACACATTTAACACATTGCACTAGAATTTAACCCTTTAGGTTCCTAACTTGGAACCCTAAACTTTTCCTTTAACACTTTACGCATAAACACTTATCTCAAGGTAAACATCAGTCAGGTTATTGTATAATTCACAGCTCACAACACAAGTATTGTTACATCAAGTATTAACCACACACTCACAACCATATCTCATATCCACAATTTAACATCTCATAATATCACAATCCATCATCACATGTTTACGTGTATCTCACAAATTAACACATGTTCAACTTTGCACATATACCCAATCTCAATAACAATGTTATGATCTCAAAGCAACATGTTTTCTCACAATTCATCACATATTCAATTTATCACTTACACACAATTTTAATCATAATTTTATGATCTCAATATAAGAATCTTGCAATTATAATCATACATGAAGAATTACAATACAATAAACATACCAAAATAAACCCCAATTTGATCCCCTAAGGATCTTTACACATGTTCATTCTAACCCCAAATGCGATAAACTCATCCCTTACCTCTAAGAGGGTTCACCTGTGTAGTCTGGCCGTGATAGCAGCATCTCTAGCGATTTCCTAAGATTTCTCAAGCTTTTCCTTTGGTTGCTCTACTAGAGTTTCCAAGCGTTAGACAAAAGAAGGGATTGAAACCTCCATTCCACTGTCCAAGTGCGAGGGGAATTGCTCTCACCACATACATCATTTCACAAATCCCAACGGTGGGGATGTGTGAAAATGTGTTCCAAACCTGGTGTCCAAATTCACGACAATCCAGTGGTTACCAAGTCTGGGATTATAGTTTTATTGGGATAGGTTTGAGTGTATAAGGGAAAAACAAATAGTTACATGTGAGGGACGTTTCCCTCACCACAAACATTACTTTGTAAATCCAAACAGTGAGCATGTGTGAAAGTGGGTTTTGAACCCGATGTTCAAATTTCACAATGATCCAACGGTTAATGAGTTCCGGATCATTATTTTACTGAGATAGATTTGGGTGTATGCGGGAAAATGAGAGTGTTTTGGGAGAGGAAGAAGGAAAAACGAAATTGAGGGTAAAAGAAAGCGTACAACCATATCGTCAATCTAAAAACTGACCTAATATGTCTTTATTTATAACAACTAGGGTACTCAGGGCCTATTTTTTACTCTTTTTTCTTTATTTTATCATATTATAAAAAGAAACTCTATTTTATTCCCTATCAAATGAATAAATAAAACATTTTTTCTATAAACATATATTTATCTTATTTACCTTAAAATTATTTCTCTTTATTTAATTAATTACAAAATTTTTATTATTTTTTAAAACTCTATTTATTTTTAAATAAAATCCTTTTAGTTTATTTTACAAAAAAAAAGGATGTTACAGAAGCTTCGCAAAGCAAAAAGAAGCCCTACCAGATGGGTGACAAGACTTTTAATCAGGTTGAAATCAAACATGAGATGACTTTATGTCATCCTCTTTTTACAAGACCACCACAGTTCTACCTCTACTTCGACAAGGTCTTACTTCATGCGCTATCAAAGATTCCATACTTATCATTAAGACAACCTATTCAAACTACCACAAGTATAGAGTGTTGAACAAACAAAGGCAAACACACAAGACATACATAAATAGTGCAAAATTCGTCGTCGAAAGAAAGCTTATGCATCGAATAAAATTTGTCATAATTACAAGGCCCATGCCACCAAATTACAACAATGAAGAAAAGAAGAAAATAAACAAAGGGCAACCTAAATAGTGGCATCATCGCCTTGCTCCTCAACACCCTACTCCTCCTCGCTGGCCTCATCTTCAGCAGCAATATCATCTTCGTCAAGTAGAACATCATCCTTCACGTCCTTGTAAGGTTAAAGAGACCCAAGTCAAGGTCCTCGATGAAGAACCTGGCCTGTCTAACAGCCTTGTTGAAGCCCTTTTTATGCTACTCTACGACCTCTTTCTTGAAAATGAGCAATTCCTCCCCAAGCTCCTTGTTGGCCTCCCTCTCCCTAGCAGCCCACAACTTAGACTCCTTCAGCATGGAATCTGACTCATTTAGTCAGGCCTCGAGATCTGCCACCTTCTTAGCAAGCTCGTCCTTCTCCGCCATAATGTCCTTCACCTTGCCGGCCAAGTTATTTTTCTCTTCCTGCAAGGCCTTGCAGCAGTTGAACAATTCATCATCATCCAATCTAGTGCGCATCAACTTGGCCAACACTGCCAATTTTAGAAGACAGTTGGTGGTTCGACCTCACAGCCTCAACAAGAGCAAAAATAGAACTAGCTACCTTAGGGCGCTTCACTCTCCAAATAGTGTAAGCATCCACCCTCCATTTGGCAGCTTTAGCCTCCAAGGACGCCACTTTGTTCCACGCCTTTTGGTGTTGCTTCCCATTTTCTTCAAGAATTTTCAGACTCCGTTAAAGGAAGACCTTGGCAGAATCTATAGCGTGTTGGAACCTGACTGACCTAATAAGATTTTTATCAAAGGCATCTAGGGTCTTATGTTTGGGTTTGTACCCCATGCCCCAAAAGGAATCAACATCATTAGAAGTGTAGATGTGATCCTGGGAAACACATAGGTGAGAAGAGGTGGAAGTCAAAGCCAATGCGGTGGAGGGAGGGACCATTAGAGCCGAAGAGGAAGGAGGAAGTGCCACAGGGGCATTGGTGGTCGCCACATCGACACTTAGTAAAGGTGCAATGACGTGTTGGATCAAGTGGTCTCAGAATAATTAAGAAGGGGGGTTGAATTAATTATGAACGTGTCTTGACTAATTAAAAAATTATCCTTCTTAATATTACTAGATTCAATTAGGCTTTACTAGTAAGTTATGAGGAAGTAGAGAACAGAAACAATAACTTAGACAAAAGTAAAACGGAAATAAAAAGTACATAGTGGAAAAGTAAAAAGTGTAGGGAAGAAGAAGACAAACACAAGATTTAAACTGGTTCAGCAACAACCCGTGCCTACATCCAATCCCTAAGCAACCACCAGTTCTTGAGATTTCCTTTAACCTTGTAAAATCCTTTACAAGCAAAGATCCACAAGGGACGTACCCTCCTGTGTTCTCTTTGAACAACCAAGTGAATGTACCCTCCACTTGAACTGATCCACAAGAGATGTATCCTCTCTTGTTCTCAGTATTACAACCCAAGTAGATGTATGCTCTACTTGTACCACAAAGAATGTACCCTCCAATGTGTTAAGATAAAGAATTCTTAGGCGATTAGTCCCTTGAATCTTTGTAAGGGGAAACAAAAGATATCTCAAGCGGTTAGTCCTTTGAAATATTTTGTTTAAAGGGAAGAGGAAGAATCAAAAGAATTCTCAGGCGGTTAATCCTTTGAATCTTTTGGCAAGAGGAAGAGGGAGTGAAGAAAAAGAATAGCACAAGTTTTTGGCCAATGAACTTTTCTTGAATAAAGAAAGTATTGAACAAAAACGCTTAGAAGAATGCTTTGAATGAATGAAAGAAATCTGAAAGTTCTCTGTTTTTGAATGAAAGGAATGTCTCTTTTTAAAATTCGTGTCATGGTCACATATTTATAATCATTTGATGACTCAAGTTAAAGTTTATGACTCTTGGCAATTTCTTTAAAACTAGTCACTTTAAAAGTTGTGACTCTTTTAAAAAAAACTAGTCACTTAAAGGTTGTGACTTTTGAAAAAATCTTCAGAAACAAGTCACTTTAAGAATTGTGACTTTTGGTAATTTATTTTTCAAAATAAGTCACTGGTAATCGATTACCATCATAATGTAATCGATTACACATCAACAGATATGACTCTTCATGTTTAAATTTGAAAATCAAAACGTTTAGAAACACCGGTAATCGATTACAAGTATTGTGTAATCGATTACACAAGTTTGAAATGATTTGAAAATGTTTTATCACAAGTTGTGACTCTTGAAATTTGAAATCTAACGTTTTAAAACATTGGTAATTGATTACATGATTATGGTAATCGATTACAGCTTTGTAAATCAGTTTGAAAAGAATATTGGCTACTGGTAATCGATTAATGCCTTCTGGTAATCGATTACCAGAGAGTAAAACTTTTGGTAAAAGATTTTTCTTTGAAAAATTCTCTTGAACAAAATTGTGATATTCAATATTTTGAAAAACTCTTTTAATACTTATCTTAATTAAGTCTTCTCTTGAATCTTCACTTTAATCTTGATTCTTGAAACTTGCTTTGATTGAACGACTCTTTGATTCTTGAAACTTGCTTGACTCTTGATTCTTGACTTGAGTCTTTGGCATCATTAAAATAAACTTGGAAAGCATTGCTTCCACACGACGGTGGATGAGGGTTCCACAGCAGAACTAGCCAAAGCAGCTGGTGCAATCACTTTAGCAGCAACATGAGCGACCTCCTGAACAAACACAACAGGAGGAGGTGGAGGAGCTGGAGTAACAACAATAACAACATCAACATCAAGAGCCTCGACGACCGATGGAGCTGGAGGCACATCTTGCATACTTCAAGGATGACCAAAATCAAGTGTCAACCCTGCAGCCTGCCTCAAGGCACGAAGGCTCGAAGGGGCCTTCAACTTCTTGTGGCCTAATGGCCCAGCACTATCATCTTGCTTCCTCTTAGCCAATACAAAGGAAGGGGCACTGGGAGCAATCTCAACAGCTACAAAGTTAGCCTCAACAACAGGTTGACTCTCTTCTCCAACAATAGGAGCAACAACAGACGATGACACAACACCACTAGCAGGTTCGACCTGCTTTATGAGTGGCCTCCAGGAAAAGTCACCCATAATACCTGCAAAACAAGCAATAACAACAAGTATTAGTTCAAGCCTCAACGGAGTACAAACATAAGAAAGCAAGACAAGGCAAAACATTTATCATCCAAGGCAGCGAATGGATCGCTCATCGAGGGAAGAGATAAAATAACTCGTGTGTCCAACGAGGCTGGCAGCTACTCCAAGATGGCCTTGTCCACCCTCTCTACAAGGGTCAACGGGTCTTCATTGAAAGACTTAAACCTAGTGGGATTAGCCTACCAGTAGAATAGGAAGGGGATCCCCATCCTTATTAAGCATCAATGGCCAACCATCAACCACAACATCCATGTTCAGGACCTTGAAGAAATGATCCTTGAAATAAAGAAAGACGTTCGAGTCAAACTCAAACAACTTCTTGGACAAGTTGTACAAGGAGACCTAACCAATCTTTCCTGTCAATTTCATCTGGAAGAAGTACAAGAAAATCGACACACTGGGCCGGATGTTGAAGAAGGGGCACAAAATTTCAAAAGCCCTCACCATTGCCCAATTGTTTGGGTGGAGCTAAGAAGGAGCCACATTCAAGTGCTCAAGTAGAGCACATTGGAAGACGATTAATGGGAGAACAAGTCCCAAGACCTCAAACAAGCACCTATATGTAAAGAAGAAGGGCGGACTACCTGATACCGCCTTTAAGAAAGGGAAGTCATCACTCCCACAAGCCTGAACGACTATCTTGCACGAGTCCTCATGGCTTGCTAGCTTCACCTGGCATTGCAGAGCAACGACACTCAATGCAGAGGTGAGAGCAGATTTATACTTTAAAACATCATCCCTAACCCACTCATAGCCAGCGACGGTAGGTGGGGACGACGATGACCCAACGCTATGGCTACATCACACGCAGGGAGACGCCCTAACATCTCCACAACCACTAATTTTCCTCACTTCCGTAGAAGCAAAATGGGGGAGGATCACAATTAATGGGAGAGACTCCACTAGTACAATGTGAAGCCCTCACTCTCTCTGGGGAAGAGGATTCACTATCGAAGGCACCACGAAAAGTATCCTCCGAGGTTGCTGGATCAAACCTCTGGAATCGCTGCCACCTATGCCAATGGCAGAATCAGAAAGGAACGAAGACATGATCAATTGAAAATGTACCTAGAATACTGAATAGACAAACGAAGAAGAAAGGGTAAACTGTAAGCATGGAAGAAAGGAAGTTTCAAGAAAAAGCAGTGATGGTGATCACAAATCAAAAGTCCACTCCATTTTAAGAGGAGACAAACTTTTTGATAATTGATGGGAGCTGAAGTGGTGCCCTAAAATTTTGCATCACAATGCAACCCCACTCATTCACCCATCACGATTCTAGTACGTGTCCACTCCATGAGTGACACGTATGCAAGAGTATTGTGCGTGCGTCGCACACACTTGCTGTAGGAGACAAAATGTAACATTTGTCTTCAATGCACCTTCCAACAATTAGAAAAAGGGAAGAGTTGTCAAATCTAGAGACTTCTTTCACCTAACACATCAGACCTAGCCGACAAAATCAAAAGCATGTCCACCCCAGACAACTTGACAGAAGCAGCCCGAATACCACTTGTCCAGGCTCGGGAGCTTGACAAGCTTGATAGACTTGTAATTTTCACACCTGTCCAGGTTACCACTCTCGACACTGGACAATGCTTGTCCATACTTAGGGGCTCGATAAACTCATCAACCCTCTACTTGTCAAGGCTATCGCCCCGGACATTAGACAATCTTCAACACTGGACGACCTCTTTTGCCTACAAGTCAGCATAGAGCTTGGGGGGCTAATTTACTATCCAAGGTCCACAAAATACATGTGACATCCTATGTGACACTTTGAGACACATGTTAACCCTCCATGTCAGCCCTGGCACAGGAGCACAGACATCCAACCCTTAGCAGTCGGGCTCCCCAACCAACAGGTTATCTCTAACCTCATAATATTTGAATATATTGTTACCTCTTTATCTCTTGATAGGTATTTAATTATCTACAAGGCCACACATTATCTATAAGGTAAAATTATCTAACATTATCTATAAGCTACCAATTATTATCTACAAGCCGATAATTAACTGCAAAGGCTATAACAGTCCTTACAAACAAGGACTCGTAACTCCACTCCACTCATATAAATACCAAGTTCCATCGAACCCTTAACACACATGCACACCCACTTGCATACTCGTGTATTCATATTCTCTATTATTCTCCTAACTCATATACTTACTTGAGCATCAAAGTCCTTTGTTTTGCAGGTCTTCCCTCTTGTCCTCCTAACAAAGGTCACTCTCAATCGACGTGCGATGTCCAAGAGTCCACCTTGATGTGTGTCAGCTTCGAATTTTGGTAAGTACAGGTTTAACCATAGTCCATAGGTACCTAGCACATGGTACAAGCACATCATTCATGTAAGTATGCAATTCATCACTGTCAATGTTGTTATAACAAGAATGCAATATGCAGAGATATTGAGACAATTCTATAATTATGAGTTTGACTTGAGAGCTTAGTCATCTCTCCTAATGTAATGAGATAAAGGTTTTTTTATGTGTAAAGGTTAAAGATAGATATCATCAAACTTACAACAATTTGTATTCTACTCGATAAGCTTCATTAAACATTTTTAATATATAACATTAAAGCTTAAGAAAAAATTTAGATACAATACCATGAGTACTCTTAGTACTATTTTCCAATCAAATTTAAAGTTTTCTCTCAATAAAACTCAGATAAAGTACCATAGAAATTTATTAAATGTCATTAAATATTATTGAGGTGAAATTCTAAATCTAATTGAAGAACAACTCCAATAATATATATGATACTTTATTTAAGTTTTGTCCTAAAGTTTAAATTCTTATTAAAAAGGTATATATATATATATATATATATATATATATATATATATATATATATATATATATATATATATATATATATATTATCATTTCTAAAGTAAGATTGTCTTATAAGGAAGATATATGCCAGAGAAAAAAAAAATAGAAGTTGATGCCTTGTTTCACATAGACTCCAGCTTACAATTAGTCAACTACTGCTTTCTAGTCAAGAAAACAAAACTAAAGATTCACTTCCCCTAAATTCCACATGGTAAGCTTTGTACCTAGCCACAAATCTCTCATGGAGAAAACAGTTCACTTAGCAGTAGTTCCTGATCCTGGCTTTAGCCACTTGGTCCCAATTCGTCAATTCTCAAAGAGACTTGTTAATCTCCATCAAAAGTTTCATCTCCGTCAATTCTCTAAGAGACAGGCATAATTCCCACACTTTTTTAGTAGTATTCATAAAATAATCATATTTTTTTTTTAAAAAAAAATTCCTTACTATTTTTGTCTGGCATATTTAAGAGAATAATATTTAAATAATTTATACATTAAATATATTTTTTGAATTGTTAAATTTATGCATTGTAAAATAAATAGTCTTTTTTAAATTTTTCCTAAATATATTTTAAATACTTATCAAACAATTTATTTAGAAGACTTAAGCATTAAGAGAACTTTGCTGATGGTGACTTGTAATATAAAATTATTTCAACTGTAATTTGTTGATAATAAAAAGAATTGTAAGGGTGATGTGAATATTATCATTCGTGTATCTTGATTTTTCTAAATTTATAACATATTTGTTCTTCTCAAGAATTAAGAATAAAGAAATTTTAAATTTTCTATGTAGAGTATATAATATGTTTATTTTTGAATATTTAGTTAGAAATATTATGCATGTCCATTATTCATACATTTCTGTTATTATATTAAATGCTATTACTAGAACACTATGGTTGAATATTCAATGTCATATCAATGTCCGCATATTATAAACTTTCTAATAATATTATATTCAATTTCTATGAATAAAAGAAAATACTGCATATCATTTGAAAACAACCCTAATTTTTTAATATTCCTCTAAATTCATAATATTTTGGGATTGATCAAACGACGCTAGTTAAAAAGGTTATAAAATAGCCGTATTGATATTTCAGAGAACTGAAATGTCAGCAACTTCTGATATACTATTATAACCAGTTTGGCAACTTCTGATACATGTATATAAAAGATTATGATAGGCTGAGTCAGCAACTTGTTTTAATGTTATCTTAGAAATTGATTTTGTAATATTTTAATTGTAAATTTAAATATATTTTCATCCTTAATATATATTTAAATTGTGTTTGGTTTTTGATAAATTTTTTCTTCACATTAATATGTTAATCAAATATTTGATAATATGATTTATGAAAACTAAAAAAACAGTAAATGTTTATTTTAAAATCAAATTAATTTTTTTTAGCTATTAAAAATCATTAAAATCAATTCAAATAAAAAATAAATAAATCAACGTTGTGAACCCTTTTGCAAATATTATGACCAGCAGAGACGGTGGTTTAGATAAGAAACAGAGGAATTGTGTGTCGAAAACAATTGCAGCATGAGCTTCCCCATTGAACACTGCGTGCACCAACGAACTCATGGTTTCCCTAACAAAGTAGCCGCACTTTATCATCATTCACAACACCCAACACCTATTATTGTTTCCTTGCCTCAGACTCCAACGCTTTCAAAGGACCACCGTGGAAGTAGATTAACCAATTCCCATATTCAGTGGCGGATTCAAAACCCTAAATCAGTGGATGCAAATTATAAAAAATAAAATTAGTGGGTTCAATTATATAAATATAAATGAAATAAAATATAAAAATATAAAATTTTATTTACAAATTTGATGAATTTTAAAAAATAAGGGGGTGCAAATGCACACCCTCGACTGGCTGTAGGTCCGCCACTGCCCATACTCAACCACTCATCGACCTCTTAAAGTCCTGCGAGGAAAGTGGCTCTCTTAAGAAGGAAAATTGCATTCATAGGCACGTTCTGAAATCAGATTTTAGTGACCGCGACTTGTTGGTGCTTTCGAATCACCAAGTTCATGTGTACTTCAAATGCAATTACTATGAAGCTGCTCGTAGGGTGTTTGATGAAATGCCCCAAAGAAACGTGTTTTCATGGACGGTCATGATTGTCGCATCCAAAGAACATGGCTACTACCGCGATGGGGTGGAGCTGTTTTGCATGACGTTGGACCAAGGCGTGTTGCCGAATGGGTTTGCCTTCTCTGCTGTTTTGCAGTCATGTGTGGGGTTGGTTTCGGTTGAGTTGGGTGAGATGGTGCATACCCATGTTGTTGTCACGGTTTTTTTTATATGCATATAGTGGTTGGTGTCGTTACAAATTAAGATAAAATAAATAAATGAGAAGAAGATGCAAAGTCTCAAACTTAGTTAAAGAACAAGCGTCGTAACATTGCTTCAGACAGAATGTTATCCTTGAAGAGAAAACGTCACAACTATATTGGTAAAAGAATCTGATTGCGCTCTTCTCTCAAGATACAACAACCTATTGGTTTCGATCGTATACAACGAAAGGATCCGAACCTTCTAAACATCAATGTTCTTTCTCTCAAAAATGTATTTTTTGAAATAGAAGAAATTTAGATGAAAATGCAAAATTATTTTTCTACTTGTGTTTTTGGCTAAAGGAGATAGATATATACATGCATAGATATCCTCATGCAGCACAAAAAAACTCAAAGTAAAACCATCACACCTAAGAGATAGGAATTATAGTTTTACACAATAGATTCTAAAATAAATATTTTATTTTATAAAAACAAAATCAATATAAGTAATATGTTTTTATAAATTTTAAATTATAAAACAAATATTTACTAACATTCTCCCACATGAAAGAAACATAAAAGAAAGAGTATGTGATGTTGTATTTCAATAAAAGGAACCTTTCGGATTTAAGCCTTATACCTAGTCTTTATGAATTTTCACCCGAGAAAAAATGTGGAGACTTAATTGTCTTGAATTATGTTTTCTTTAATCGGGCTTTAGTGCACAACCCCTACAATGTTACTGTTCATTTAGGTTCTAATACGTGATTGCGCGTTCCACGACATTGTGCATGTATCTTGTTTCGTGAGTGTCAGTTAGAGATTAGTCCATATCTTACAATAGCAATCCCACCACCACACATGAATCTTCAAAGAGTGGTTTGTGACCCTCACCCTTACAATAATTGACACTGGATCCATTAAGAGGTATTCTTTTTATAAAAAAACATATATGCAATACCTCACCTTTAATATTGCTACAATTTCCGTAAAAAATTATTTTTTTTGTGTACTTTAGTCAGCAAACAATTTTTTTATTACCCGTTGTACTTCATTCATGGGATCACTAATCACATGAAAACGGATGTTCATTGTTGAACTTCATTCATGACTCGTCAACCCTTTTGTAGAAGGATCCACAATATTGTTTTCTGACCATAAGTTTTAGGATTATCTTTAAGTAGAAAAGAACAAAATTTAGAACCAAATTTCAATTAAGGTGTTCAACTCCATGCCAAAATGTAACATTCTCTCTTGGAATGCAATTATTTTCAACTTTACCTCTATTTGATCGTAATGTAAGTTTGAAGAAACAAAATCTAGGATTCGGAAAGAATAATAGTATTTGTGAGATTTTTTTAAAATGAGATTTGTTTTGGAGAATGAAGGTTGAAGGAGAAGATAGGTCAAGGGTTGGTGGATGACTCGGAAGAAGGTTATATTTTTTTTACTTAATTGATTATGGTAGTTTTTAACAGTAAAAAAATTTAAATTTAATTTTAAAACAAATACGAATAATTTTTGAGTCATCACAAAACACGTTATCAAGTAAATATGTCATCACTTAATTGACAACAAAAATCTAAAATAAAATTTTTCAAATATGAAAGAGTAGATGTGAAATTTTTTTTATAAAAAATTAAACACAAAATTCATGTATATATTAAAAATCAAAAACATATTTAAGCTCTTGTATTTTCTGAATTATATATGCACGTTTTTGTACTCAGAATTTATTAATGAAGGGTATATTCGTTCTCATCTTTCATAACTAGTCATCCTTTTTTGTCGTTTCTCTTTATTTATGGACATTGCAGAACCATAAACTTCAAGTATGCAAAATGATTGTAATCAAATCCAATATTGCACAATCGTTAGTCTCTAATTCCCTATCGTACCATAAAAACACGTTAGTAAGCAAATTCAAAAGGGTTCACACATGTTGAATACAAGACGAACTCAGATCAACATTCTAACAAAATGCTTAATAGTGCAAATCATGATGATGATCACATTCTAGATTGGAATTTTACATGTAATAATCATTGGTGCCAAGAAGCACAGAATAACTAGCAATTATTAGAAGGCAGAATCAGGATTAAAACAAAAGAAGGAAAAAAAGAAGGGCAAAGATCCTTACCAAGCATTTCATAAAACTTATTTTCTTATGCCAAACTCTTCCACTTCAGTGCTAACTGAGAAAGGGTCCTTGTAGAAGACCCATCTTCTTTGATAGCATTAATAGCAGCTTCTTTTAACTCATTCATTCTTTCACGCATTTTCTCACCTTCTTCCTCTTCCATTAGACACTTTATCACCTTCACAATTTCAACCCTTTCCACCAAACCATTTTCACCAACTCTTGGCCTCACTCCAACTTTGAGACCCTCACATAGCAAAACCGTATTCATTCTCTGCTCAGCAAACAGTGGCCATGTGATGAATGGAACACCCTTTAGCACACTCTCGAGGATTGAATTCCAACCACAGTGAGTCAAGAATCCACCAACTGAACTGTGGCTAAGGACTTGAATTTGGGGTGCCCATGAAGGAACAACCATACCTTTCTCTTTGGTTCTCTCCAAAAACCCACATGGCAGGAATTTCGAAGGATCAAAATCATTTTGTGCACTGAGATATGCATCACTGGCTAAACTACTTGGTGCTCTCACAACCCATAAGAACTTATGATTACTCAAGTCCAAACCACAAGCAAGCTCAGTTATTTGCTCTTGTGAGAGTGTTCCACCACTCCCAAAAGAAACAAACAAAACAGAACCGACTTGTTGTTTGTCCAACCACGTTAAACACTCCAAGTCCAACCCTTTAGCATCATCATCACCACCTTGGACAATTGGTCCAACATCATACACAAGAGGGGACCCTCTTCCCTCCTCTTTCAATGTTCTTATAGGACTTGTTTCCATTTCCAAGAAGGTATTCATGAAAATCCCATCAACCAAAGGGAGTCGCTGAGCGCGTTGGACGAAGAGTTTGTAAGCTTGACTCGATCGATCTTGAGCTTGGTTATTGAGATCCCTGCCGTGAATTGGTACACAACCTGGTATTTGAATTGGCTCAGGAAAATCTCTATACTCACATGATGTTTCCTTGTCCAATTTGGGCACATACAAGTACCAAGAGAGTGTTGTTGCTGATGTAGGGAAGTAAATATATGACAACATGTTGAGTTCTTTAGCAAAATCTAATGCCTCAAAGGCAAAAGAATCAGCCACCAAGGCCACAAAGTGAGTCCTTGAAGTTAAGGTCTTGAGGGTTTGATGTATAGATGGCAGAGAGAAGGTCACTGTGAACTGAATTTGGGCTTCTATAGCAACCTCTTGTGGTAGGTTTTCAGGTTTCACTGGTTGAAGAAAAATAGAGGTTATATTTGGTGGAAGAGTTTCAAGGATGGATTTTGAGGCACATGAGGGAGACCCTACTGAGGGAATTATGCATGTGACATGAAAGTTTTGATGGAGATGAACAAGTCTCTTTGAGAATTGAAGAATTGGGACTAAGTGGCTGAAGCCAGGACCAGGAACTACTGCTATGTGAACCGTTTTCTCCATGGGAGATTTGTGGCCTAGTACACAAGCTTATCAGATATAGAACTTAGAGGAATTAGGTAGTGAGAAGCTTTATGCTTTTGTTTTGTGACTAGAAGATCAGGAAAAATAATGAACACGGCCTCATTTTGGGGTGGATTGGAATGAAACAGAAAATATTAGGAAGGAAAAAAACATAGTTGGGGGAAAGCAACATATATGATGGAAAAGAAATAAAAATATTGGAAAAAAAAGAGGAGAAAATGAGATAGAAAGAGTGACATGACGAGAAAAAAATGAGTGCGTATAAATACTATTTGTAGGGTTGTAAAATAATTATTGTTTTAAATTATTTTAGATAAATCAAGAAAATTAATAAATAAATAAAAGAGAATAATAATTTTATAAGATTAATTTTATTAAATAAATGAGAAAGTGTCATATTAATATTAGATTCAAAATTAAGGGGTGCATTGCATTAGAATTTTTTAAAATTATTTTAGCGTAAACAGTCATGTGGATTTTAAAAGATTTTATAAAAATATAATGACTTTTATGATTTGGATTTTCTAATTTGAATTTTAATGAAATTATAAAATATGAATTCATAAGATTTAAAATATGATTATAAATTTTTGAGATTTTAAAAGATTCTGTGGAAAAAATTCAAAATTAATAATAAAGATCGATGAATTTTTTTTCTTAACACTTTAAATAAAATTCATCATCCTATACAAAGAATTTTAAATCTATTATATAACAAATCAATTTCTCATGGATACTTGTAGTCATTCCCCTAATAACATCCCACCAAACAAAAAAACATGTTCGATATCTGTTTTAAATCTCATTTATATATTTATCCACTCATACATGAATCAACTTCTCATGCTCATTAAAATTATATATTTCTAATATTTATATATATTCACATTCATTTATATCTATAAGCATGAATCAAGATGTCCTAATTGTAAATTCAAAGAACTGAAAAGATCTTTTATATCACATGTTTCAAAATATATTGTTCATTGGTTGAAAGAGTAAAACAAAATATGAATGTCTATTATTTTTTCAACAAAGAGACAAGAGATTATGTATGATGAGAAAAAAAAATATGACAATTGGTAGGAAAAAAAGAAAGAAAGACTTATAAAATCTCTAAGAATTTGAGTGAGATTGTTTGATATGTATTTTGTACTAAAAAGTCTCATGAAATTCATTAAAATCCATTTTAAAAAATAATTCATCGAAATTTATATAATTTTAAAAATTAAAATACTTTTTTTAAGTTAAAAATAATTTTAATTAAATATCATCAGACTTTATTGAATTCATTTAAAAATCTTTATAATTTTAATGGAATGTCACAAAACTTATTTCTATTATTTAAAAATTTTAATTGAATATTTCAAAAAAAATTATAGATTTTTTTTAATTTTTTTTTAAAATTCTAATTAAATACACCTCTTAATATGATATGATATTTATTAAGAATATTAATGAAAAATAATTTATATTATATTAAAAATTAATATCACATTTAGGATAATTTCTTTTTCTGAACGACACTTATATTGAAACAGAACCTGAAGCGATAAATAGTTGTAGACATTTCATCTATGAACACTACAATAATAAATAATTTATAGTAGTAAAAAGTTAACTAGATGTATTCCAGCTACTAAAAAAGCTGCCACAATTGAAAGCACACGCTTGTAGTTTGAAAACCATGGATAGGTCAACGGTGCATAGCATTGGAATTAGAGAAGTTTAAAAATTTAATACCTCGTCTTTAGTTGTTACCTAGTACCTACGGACGTACTTGGAAGTTTGAACTTTTTTTTACTCGAGTACTCTCAACACAGTAATCAAAGATTGGCAAAATGATCCCTGGAGATTTCTTTTAAAAACTTATTCTCAAAAAGATTCTTTTTCAAACATTTTCCTTTGGGGTTTGTTTTATAAGGGTTTCGACGTTTCGGTTAGCAAAACACTTATTTCACCATTCCTTCCTATCTAATATACCGTAACAGTGCATGTATCCATATCACTGTAGCAGGTTTATATGAGTGTCATGTATGTTGTCATCCACACTAGCGAAACACCATGGGTTTCGCCATCACTAATTACGAAACACATGCCCATACATGTCGTCATTCCTGCTAGCGAGTCCACCATAAATTTCGCCATCATCATTTGCAAAACACATGCACATGCATGTTGCCATCCTCATTGGCGGAACACCTCCCATTTTCACGTGCAGGCAATTTTCCCTGTTTAGGGTGCTTTTAGAAACAAATTCCCAAACTAGGGCTCTTCTGAAATTATTTCCTAAGGGGTGTCCTTTTTCACGTAACTGGCCATGCATGGCGCCAGTTCTGATGGCGCCTTCAAGCTGGACGAGGCACGTGGCCACGGAAACGCCATTGTCAGCAGCGTTTTCACTTTTGCTGAGCTGTCTATGGAAGCGCCAGCAGTAGTGGCGACTAGGCCCTAGGTCCTTTGGAAGCGCCAGCAGCAGTGGCGACTGCTGTGCAGACCCTAGGTCCTTGTTGCAGTTGCAGAGGCTTGCAGGGAAGCGCCACTCATCACAGCGTTTTCACTTTTGATGCTTGGAAGCGCCATTGGTACTTGCGATTTGCATGGAAACGCCAATGGTGATGGCGTTTGAAGGTGTTTAAATACCTTCGTTTCTCAGAGGCTTCTACATTTGTTCTGAGCTTTCCTTTTTAATATCCTACTTTCGTTTTCGTAGCTTAAGCATTTTGAATATCTTGTGGTATGAAGCACTTTCGTTTAAACATTCTGGTTTCGTTGCGGCAGCTGTAGCATTTTAGTTGATTTGAAAATTTCTATGGGATGAAAAGCAATTTTTTTTTTAAAAAAAATTATATTAGCTTTTATATTTTTTCTTCAGCGTTTTCCCTTTGAATTTTGTTCTCGTTTTTGTAGCTTTGGTATTTTGGTGGCTTTAGAAATTTATGTTGTATGAAGCATTTTTTTTTTAAAAAATTATATTAGGTTTTATGTTTAAAAGGCTTGTTAGTGTGTGTTTAAATTTAAAAAATAAACAGAAAAATTGTGTAACGATGTTTATTTGAAGAAAATATTTGGAATATGAAATTTGTATTATTTTTTTAATTAAATTAGGTTGGTGTTGATGGACGTATGAAGTTTGAATAAAAAAAAATTATAGATTATATTTATTTGAAGCAAGTATTTGAAGTAAGTATTTGTAGTATATTTTTAAATAAATTAGGTTGGTTTGTTGGTGAGTTAAAAATGTAGAAACGTTGAATTTGAAAGTGTTATTTGATGCTTTATTTTTCCTCGTACTACAAGTATTTTATTATATTTGTAGTAATTTTGTAATTACCTTTTTCCATTTTTAAGTTATTAATGGTTAAAATTAATTATTTATACTACTAACTTTGTTAATGAATTATTAAATTTTCTGTTAAAAATGACTATTTTGAAATTGTTCATTTTTTATAAGTTTGTCCCATAAAAGTAATTTGAAGTTAATTAAAAATTTTTAAAAGAAAAATTGAATGTGAAGTTCCAATAAAGAGATCTTTTGTGATTAAATTTTATTAGTTTTGGTTAAAAAATTAAGTTTTATAAAATCGTTTGTGTTATTTAAGTGTGTTGATGTGAAATTTATTTAAAGTTAATAATTTTAATTACATCTTGATTAGTTTAAAATTACTACATTGAAATTGTTAATTTTTTTAAAGTGTCTTAATGTGAAATTGATTTTAAGTTAATTTATTTTTAAAATTGTTTTATTTTGAAGTTTCAGTAATGATTTTTTGTGATACCCATTTTGTAATTTATTTGATGTGTTCAAATATTATTTTTGTAGGTACACGATGAATTCGGTTATAACAGTGTTGTATTTCAATGGAAGGGTATATGAAGACAATGATGGTGTAATATTTGAAGGCAGTAAAAAAGCGATTCAGATTAAACGTGGAATTAGTTTCAATGCTTTGAAGAAAAAAATTGGAGATAAGGTAAAGTTACAAAATAATGAAATTATTTCTGCTATTAGCTGTAGATTTTTAGTGTCAGGAAAATATATTGTCTTGCAAATTTGTGACGACGAAGACATTGAAACAATGTTGGAAAGTTTTAAACAACAAGACCAAATGTCAGTTCTGGAATTGTACATAGAAAAGGATGTGGCTGGTGGTTCAATGTTTCATTCTGCCAATTCGCTTACATCATGTGGAAATTACTTATCTAATGATGAGACACAACCGGCAACAAATATGAGTAATTTACATATTGACGAAGACGATGATGATGATGATGATGATAATCTTGTGTCTAACTCATACGTTGAAGAGTCTTTAGACGAAGATGACAGTGTTGACGGTATATCTGACACAGACGATGAAGTCACCAACATTCCTCAACCAGTAAGAATTGTTCACCCAGCAGAAGGTATAATGTGTTGTATAAAAAAATTAGACAATACATTTATTATTTGATGACAATTGTATTCAATGCTAAATAAGTATTATTTGGTTTTTTATTTTGAACTGTTAGGTGCACAACGAATTGAAAATCCATTTTGGAATGATGCCTCACATTATAACAATATCAACTGGACTTATCCTGATGAGGAGGACATTTGCGGTTTGGAGATGCCGTCAACCTTTAATGTTGGCCAAGAATTATATGTTGGCATGGAATTTGATAGTAAAGATGCGGTAAAAAATGCAGTCAAACAATATGTTATGAAGGTGCATCAAAGCTTCAAAGTTGTTGAAAGCAAAACGAACAAGTATGTGGTTTGTTGTGTGAATAAAAATGCAGAGTATCCTTGCCCTTTCTATATGAGGGCAATTATATCTAAAAAAACAGATACGTGGAAAGTCACACAATGGGGTGGACCACACACATGTCTGAATATGACTATGACACAAGATCACGAGAAACTTGATTCAGATTTAATTGCCACTTGTGTAGTAGGTACGTATTTTATGTTCATATTATGTTCATTTTTTAAATTATCATTTAAATTTTGTTATGTTATTGACAGGCATGATCAGAGAAGATCCATCAATAAAAATTTCTTTGATTCAAGAGAGGATTAACAGTGAATTTGCGTACAAGGTGTCGTACAAAAAAGCTTGGTTGGCGAAACAGAAAGCCATTGCAATTGAATATGGCGATTGGGATGAGTCATATGCGAAACTTTCGTCGTGGCTAACACACATGCAAAATCATTCTCCTGGATCATATTTTCAAGTACTACATGACGATTTTATCGTTGGGAATACGGTTAGTCGCGAACACCGTCAGTTTCATAGAGTTTTTTGGACTTTTGGGCAATGTAAAGAAGCTTTCAAGTACTGTAAGCCAATCATACAAGTTGACGGCACACATTTGTACGGCAAATACCGGGGGACCCTCTTAATGGCCACATCACAAGATGGAAATGGTGGCGTCCTTCCTCTAGCATTCGCGGTGGTTGAAGGTGAGACGTTGACAGCGTGGTCATGGTTTTTGGCACACTTGCGTGAACACGGCACTGATAAGAATGGTATTTGTCTCATATCTGATCGACACGCGAGTATCAAGTCCGCTGTCGCTAACGAAGCACTTGGTTGGCAACCTCCCCACGGTTATCATGTCTATTGCGTGCGACACATAGCAAGCAACTTCAATCGAAAATTCAATAACGTCAAACAAAAAGAAATGTTGAAGAAGTTGGGTAAAATTTCATATTTGATGGCCACGTTTATTTTACTTTCATTTATACTTTAAATTGTTATTCATAACTAATTTTATGCAGCCTACACTCCTTGCAAGCACATTTTTGATCAAAATTTAGAAAAATTTCGTGAACTGAGTCCAGCCATAGCAACATGGATTGATCGCATCTCAAAAGAAAAATGGACGATGGCTTACGATAGAGAAGGACGTCGATATGGCCACATGACAACGAACCTCTCAGAATGTATCAATAAGGTTTTAAAGGATTGTCGCAACATTCCCATAACAGCATTGGTGAAATCAACGTACAGTAGGTGTCGAAAGTACTTTGTTGAGCGTGGCTGCCAAGCCCAAAGACAGTTAAATGAAGGCCAAGTATATTGTTCAAAGCTTGTTAAAGAACTGAGGAAAAATCAAGAACAAGCTTGTACGCACATCGTTCGCGTGTATGATATCCACTCCACAAGGTTTGAAGTAGAGGAGAGCTTCAACCCTATAACGCAACGTGGCGGACAAAAGTGGGCAGTAAACTTGAATGGTCGTCATTATCAATGCGGAAGGTATTCTGCGCTTCACTATCCATGTTCACACATTATTGCAGCTTGTGGTTACGTGAGCATGAACTACTACCAATATATAGATGTTGTTTATACAAACGAGCACATCTTAAAAGCTTACTCCGCACAATGGTGGCCTCTTAGGAATGAAGCGGCTATTCCTCCTTCTGATGACGCATGGACACTTATCCCTGACCCAACTACAATTCGTGCGAAAGGTCGCCCAAAATCAACAAGGATAAGAAATGAGATGGATTGGGTCGAACCATCTGAGCACCGAATAAAATGCAGTAGATGTGGAGCCGAAGGGCATAACAGGCGTCGCTGTCCAATGCAATCTGAGCGTGGGAGTTGTTCAAATCCTTGATTTATGTATGTTAGTCGAGTGACTTGTATTTGTTTCCGTTTTGTTCAATGTATTGAATTTCTGGGGTTCAATGAATTCAGTAGTTAAAAACATTTTGCCTTTTGTACATGACTTATTTGTGGGGTTCAATGAATTCGTTAGTTAAAACCATAAACATAAACCCTAAACCTAAACCACTAATTTTGACCCTCAACCCCTAAACCTAAACCCTAACCACTAACCATAAACCCTAACCCCTAACACTTAACCTCAACCACTACCCCTAAACCCTAATCACTAACCATCAACCCTAACCCCTAACACTTAACCTGAACCACTACCCCTACAATTAGTAGCTTCAAATCAATAAAAGATGAGAAAGCTAAAATTAGTAGCTAAAATTACTTATTTTGATTTATGTACTTTAATTTTTTTTATGATTTTATTTATTATTTTAGTTTGATGCGCGACATAAATATAATCATTATGATTACTTAACCATAACCCTAACCCTAACTCATATCCCTACACCTAACTTATAACCCTATACCCTAACTCATACACCCTACCCATAACCTAAGTCATAAACCTTGACTAATAAACCCTAACCCCTAACTCATAGCCATACACCTAACTCATTACCCTAAACCCTAATTCATAAACCCTACCCATAAAAATAAACCACTAACCCTAAACCCCATCCACTAACCCTAAACCTCATCCACTAACCCTACCTCATAAACTCTACCCCTAACCCTTAACCCCTAAAACTAACCCATAACCCTAAATCCCATCCAGTAACCCTAAAAATAACTCACTAACCCTAAACCCATCCACTAACCCTACCTCACAAACTCTACCCCTAACCCTTAACCCCTAAAACTAACCCATAACCCTAAACCCCATCCACTAACCCTAATAATAACTCACTAACCCTAAACCCCATCCACTAACCCTAAATAATAACACTAACCCATAACCCCTACAACTAACTCATAAACCCTACGTCCTAAAATTAACTCATAAACTCTAACCCTAAATAATAAACCATAACCATAACTCATAAACCTCACCGTAACTCATAAACCTAAGTAATAAACCCTAAACTTAACTCATAAACCTAACCCCTAACACTTAACCTGAACCACTACCCCTAAAATTAGTAGCTTCAAATCAATAAAAGATGAGAAAGCTAAAATTAGTAGCTAAAATTACTTATTTTGATTTATCTACTTTAATTTTTCTTTATGATTTTATTTATTATTTTAGTTTGATGCGCGACATAAAAATAGTCATTATGATTACTTAACCATAACCCTAACCCTAACTCATATCACTACACCTAACTCATAACCCTATACCCTAACTCATACACCCTACCCATAAAAATAAACCACTAACCCTAAACCCCATCCACTAACCCTAAAAATCAACCACTAACCCAAAACACTAACCCCTCACCCTAAAAATAACTAATTAACCCTAAACATAAACCACTAACCCTAAACCCTAAACCACTAACCCTAAACCCCATCCACTAACCCTAAAAATAAACCACTAACCCTAAACCCCATCCACTAACCCTAAAAATAACTAATTAACCCTAAAATAAACCACTACCCCTAATCCAAACACCTAAACCCTATCCCTTAACAATAGGAAACAACCCTATCCCTTCAACCCTAGCCCTACCCCTAAATCATAACCCCACCACAAATCCACACCCATAAGCTCTAACCCTAAACCCAAACTCACAAACCCTAATCTTGGTCTCCGATTTCTATTATTTTCCCTGTTGTTAGGTAGGTCTTATAGTCATTCCATTTTTCCTTCATCCTTTTGGTCTTGTTGTGAAGTTCAGTCTTTAGTATTTAAAAGGCAATAACAACTTACTTCGACTGACGAGGGATGTTGTGCACTCCACTTGTGATGTCGCGTCTAAGAAGTGTTCCTTTAGCCTGGGATTTAGGGGTGGGAAAAATTATGGTCTTCGTGATAAGTGTAATTGAATTGACTATGAGGTAGTGGAAGCAAGTTGTGGAGGAATAAGAGTATTTTCTCAAGATATTGTTGAGAAAAGACATTGTTGTCCTGAAAAATGTTAGGAAAAAGACATTTGTAGCGTACTTGGTGCCCCTCAAGAATTTAAAGCATGGGTAATTTTTTCTTAGTTAACTAAAATGGACAAAAATATCTTTGTACTCCAAAAGGTCATTTCTGCTTTCCATTGTTTGGTATCGCAAGTGTATAATATCACCAAATACAAACCCTAAACCCATAAAACCCTAAAACAAACCCTAAACCCTTAATCCACTAACCTCTAAAAACCCTAATCCAAACCCTAAACCCCATAAAACCCTAATACAAACCCTAAACCCTTAATCCACGAAACTCTAAACATAACCCATAAAACCCTAAACCCACAAACCCTAAAACCTTAATCCACGAAACTCTAAACCTAACCCATAAACCCTTAATCCAAACCCTAAACCCTTAAACCACTCAAGTCTAAACATAACCCATAAACCCTAATCCAAACCCTAAACCCCATAAAACCCTAATACAAACCCTAAACCCTTAATCCACTAACCTCTAAAAACCCTAATCCAAACCCTAAACCCCATAAAACCCTAATACAAACCCTAAACCCTTAATCCACGAAACTCTAAACATAACCCATAAAACCCTAAACCCACAAACCCTAAAACCTTAATCCACGAAACTCTAAACCTAACCCATAAACCCTTAATCCAAACCCTAAACCCTTAAACCACTCAAGTCTAAACATAACCCATAAACTCCTAATCCAAACCCTAAACCCTTAAACCACTAAACTCTAAACATAACCCATAAACCCTTAAACCACTAACCTCTAAACCTAACCCATAAACCCTTAAACCACTAACCTCTAAACCTAACCCATCCTCCAAACCCTAAACCCATAAACCACTAACCTCTAACCCTTACCATAGCCCTAACCGTAACCCTAATCCAATTTATTTTTCCTTTGTCTACTTTAGTTTTAGTTGTAAACTTGGTTAATTATTATAGTTTGATGCGCCACATAAACTCTATACATTAGTAAGGCATTAGTAAGGCATAATAAATGAGATGCAATAGATTAATTGTCAAAATCAAATGTCTAACAAACAACAACAAAATTACACAGATACATCAAAATCAGTCATTATGGTGTCCGTGATGTCGTGAAGATGTGCCACATGGTCGATCCCATCTTCGCGCTTGACGATCAGGATTTCTTCTGCCGCCGCGTTGTCTCCCCGCTTCTGCTTCCTCAGCCTCTGCAGAAAAATCCTGACGCAAATCAACACCTAATAAGTCGCCCATATCAGGTATTGCTCCGGGTACATTCCATTGTGGAGCAAATGGGGCGTTGGGTGTTGCAATGGGGGCATCGTGCCGCTGTGAAGGAGTCATAGTGGGCCATGAAAAATGAGGCTGTGTTTCCGCAACACCACCAAACGAATGTGAGGTCTCAGAAGTATCAGTATGATGACCTGCAAAAGGATACTGATACATCTGTGAAGGATATTCGGAAAATGTTGTTGGCGTGTAATACATTCCGTGTTGACGCTCCATCATTTGTTGGGAATATTGTTCCGCTTGAACAGGCTCCCTTCGTCTGCCTATACCCCGAGTTTCAACACTTGACTGAAGAATGGGAAACTCTTGGGCTGGGAATTCACGCTCTGATGCTGGACCATGTGACACTGGTTCAGTGATTCTCTCTTGCTCTTCAGATATAATTGCTAACTTATCCACGTAAGGCACAAGATCATCGACCGTCCACGTGTTCCTCCCTTGTGGTGACACCATATATTGTAAAGTCTCCACAACTTCACCCTGCAATTAGTAGCGTCAACAAATTAATGCTCATGCTTAAGAAATTAATTAGAAGTTAAACATCGAAAAACAGATAAATACCAATGCAGTTGTGTTTGCATTGTTTGGGTCGACAAACATCTTTGTTTTACGCCTATACCACACCATGTAGTCCGAGTTATAACCTAGTAGGCCCTCCTGTCGAGGATAAACGTCGACCCTAAACTCTGCTCGATTGTTCCACTGACCAATGATTGGGGCCAACAGGTGGAACCAATTCTCATCTTGTTTGCCTTTGAGCGTTATGCCATGGAGATTTTGCGGTTGTGAAGGACACCCGGGAATGGGTTGTTGCAATCCAAATTGTCGTAAAACTCTATCGGGTTGGTGCCACTCAACAACATGGAAACAAATCAGTGGCACCACCGCAAACCAGGCTACTCCTCCAACCACACAAATTGGAGGCAACGCTGCCATCACAGTTGCTGTGTATGGCTCCCAGACAAACTGCATATAACAATACAGTTGTCAATTTTCAGTCAAACATAACATATTAAAATTCCATTTAAGCATTACATTACGATGTTCTTACCTCATGTCGTTTCATCAAATCCAGTTTGCGACGGAAAAGTCTAAGATCATCATTGCCAATATGCTGATTTCCACGTCGCAACCACCTACAATAAAAATGAAATCATCATTGTCAACACGTTCCATCATTAAATATTTTATCATTCAAACCTAATTTTTTAAACGACAAACCTGTGTCCGAGTGGTTTATTTTCTATGACGGGAGGCGTCCTCTTTGGAGCTAAGGTCGTGCATCGTTCCCATGCCCACATTTGGATTAAGATGCACATACCTCCGATTGATTTAACTTTGTAATCGGTGGCGCTGCACATCTCTCTATATAAATACGCAAGCACGGCAGGTCCCCACGCATACGTGCTGCATTGTTCAAAGTCACGTAGAAATTGTAGGTACCTTAAGGAAACTCTGCTACTACTTTTGTTAACAAAGAGGACACCTCCTATGAATCGAAGGATCCACGCACGGGTAAACCTTTGTAATTGCTCAACGTTACCCTCATCAATATTTATGTGAGAAAAATGATGAGCCAACCAACTTAATTTGACGACACTGCCTTCAATTTCCCCTTCCTGTGGTCTGACACCTAATAATTCTTCACACAAGTCGGCCCAAACAAGATTAGTTGAACCAATTAATGGTGCTCCGTCACTACGCAGACCTAGTAAAACTGACACATCTTGGAGAGTAATGGTAGCCTCTCCGCATCTCAGGTGAAACGTGTGGGTTTCGGGCCTCCATCTTTCAATGAACGCACTAATTAAGGCCGCATTTATCTTTAGGTATCCCATCCTCATGATCCAATAAAACCCACATTGCCGAAGCAAAGGAACAATTTCCTCCGGTATTTGTTCTTCACCTTGATACGTCGGGACTGCTCGCCTGATGTGTAGTTTTCTGTCAGGTTCCCCATTCCAAACATATTCTGAAACATGCTTGGATTGCATCCACAACACGTCACTATCAATTGGACCAGACCTAGTTTGTATACTTGATGAGCATGACGACGAAGAAGCCATTGAGCCTACAAAATAAAATATAATACAATTAATTGACAATAAAATTTATACATTAATTATACATACACAAATTAAGTATATTTACACAAAATTAATTAAAATAAATAAGAAATTATATTTTTTAAATTTCAATAACAAAATATATTATACAAATAACCTAATTCATATATATTCTATAAATAAATTAAATTACAAACAAATATAAATTTAAATATATAAATTAATGACTACAAATAATTACGCGTTAAATAATTTAACATACAAAATCAATAATTTAAAATACGTAAAACTATTTTAATTTAAACATAACATATGAAACTGATAATAATAACTAAAAGTAACGTAATATAAAAAATTTAATTCTAACCTAATTTAAAATTACGAATTTACACTACATATAATTATTCTTAATCTATCATAACAAATATATACAAAATTAATGACTTCAAATAATTATGAGAACAATAATTTAACATACAACATCACTAATTTAAAATACCTAAAATTATTCTAATTTAAACATAACAAATGAAACTAATAATAATTAAAATTAAAATTAACATAATATAAAAAATTTAATTCAAACCTATTTTTTAATTAATAATTTACAATACATAAAATTATTTCTAATCTATCATTAAATATTTAAACTAAATGTAATCTACCATATAAAAAATTTAAACTAAAGCTAATCTAAACTTAATACGTTATGGTACCTAAAATTATTCCAAATCTAAAATTATTAAATTATGATACCTAAACCTATATAAAAAATTTCAACTAAACTTACCCTACCATATAAAATTATTCCTAATTTATCATATAAAAAATTATTCCTAATTTATCATATAAAAAATTTAAACTAAATCTATTATATCCTATAACATTAAGAATTCAAACTAAATTATACAAAATTATTATCTTACACTACCTAAACTATACAAAATTATTATTATTATCTTACACTACCTACCTAAACTATACAAAATTATTATCTTACACTACCTAAACTATACAAAATTATTATTATTATCTTACACTACCTACCTAAACTATACAAAATTATTATCTTATACTACTTAAACTATACAAAATTATTATTATTATCTTACACTACCTACCTAAATTATACAAAATTATTATCATCTTACACTATTTAAACTATACAAAATTATTATCTTATACTACCTAAACAATACAAAATTATTATTTTTATCTTACACTACCTACCTAAATTATACAAAATTATTATCATCTTACACTATCTACCTAAATTATACAAAATTATTATCTTACACTACCTAAATTATACAAAATTATTATCTTATACTACCTAAAACCATTATATTATCAGAATATAAACATCAATATAAATAAAAATATAGAAAAGCTTCAATATATAACTTACAATTTTTTTAGAAAAATGGAGGAACACAGGCAAACAGCACCAACCAAGCAAGAAAAACACCAACCAAGGACTCTCTCTTCACTCTGCAAACTCAAAAACGCAGGCTACAATTTGAAGGCCAAACGGATTAAAAAGAAGAACGACGCGCCAATGGAAGCAGCGCCTTCAGGAGGCAGGAAACGCCATTGCCATTGGCGTTTCCCTGCACCTATGGCTAGCCCTGCATTGCTGCCGCTGCTGCTGCCTGACCCTGCTGCAGTCAAAGCGCTAACGGGAATGGCGACTTGCAACGTGAAATCGCCAGCCATGTCTGCGCTTTCGTCCAGAGCTTGCCACTTGTCGGACATGCATGAAGTCGCCAGTTCAACTGGCGCTTCCCATGTAGGGTACGTGCAAAAAAAGCACCCCCTGGGAAATATCTCCAGAAGAGCCCTATTTTGGGAATTTGTTTCTAAAAGCACCCTAAACAGGGACAATTGCCTCACGTGCATGCATAGCCAGCCCCAACCACTGTACCCTTTTCAAAAGCTTGCACCCATTGTTTGGTTGAAGCATGTAGCCTTTTCAGAAGTGGCATAGTCATTATTTCTTTTGAAGGTGGGAGCGATCAACTCCATTTAAATTTCGGCCCCCACCCTCTCCCCCTTCCCTTTTTAAACATAATAAAAATCAAACATAATTTTTTATTAAATATATTATTTTCACTCATATAAACTAAATAAAATCTTATATCATTATATCAATCATTTAAATTTAGAAATTTAAACTTTAAAGACATAAATATAGGAGAGATTTTTTTTATATTTTTTAAAAAGACTTTTAATTTAATTCTTAACATAAAAATTATAGTATCATTTTTAACACCCAACTAGCTAGTCATCCTTTATGGTCTTTCACAACAAAAGAAAACTGTATCATATTTTTAGATAATTATATCATCCTTTTATAAGTAAAGGTTAAGAATAAATACATTTTTGTTTATAAAATTGAATTTAAAAAGTACAATAACACTTTGATAACACTAATCTTTCTCAAAATAATTAAGCAAAACTTTGTTTCATGGACTATTTAATTATTCCCACAAATATATGATTGGAAAAATTATCGCACTAAGGTCATAAAAATATTAATCTGGTATATATTTTATCTCTGAGAAAAATATAATCACACATTGCACCAATATTTAATCTTGGGAAAAAATTATTATCATGGGATAGAAATATCTCTTCATGAGTAAAAATTCATATATACCTTTTTATGAATTACTATCCCACTATTCTCTCATTATTCATTCATGATACATACTTAAATTTTTTTCAATTATGTAAATTTCATTCATGTCCAATCAATGTTCGCACAATTTGATTTACTATCAATCTCATTTTCCTCCGATGCTCCTTTTTAATATACAATTATTGTTTCTCTTTCAATTATCATAATTGTTAAACACATGGGAGAAAACAATGATTGTAAGAGTTTTTATAATAAGAATATTTTAATAATTATGATATATATTTCTATGAAAAATAACTCAATCAAACATATTTTAATCATTCATGGGAATATAAAAAATAATTTCAACAAATTTTAATAGTTAACCAAACATATTTTTTAATAATAGGAGGAATAAAATTCTCATGTTATATTTTCAAGAAAAAAATATTCTTGAGACTAAAAAAATTATTTGTGAAACAAAGGCCCCCTAAGTGATGTTTGACAATTTGTTGGTCGAGTATTGAACATAAGTTGGGCAACACATCTCCCCCCTTGCATCTTCATTCATCTGTTGGATCTACTTCAAAACATGTGTTGCATCGTACTAAAAGAATCGATAAAAAACAAACATGCTCTAACTCTTATTGTTATATTTGTAAAAAAAAAAAAAAGATGGCTTCTAAGTAAGTGGTCCACCAAGCACAAATAATAATGACTCTTGGATTAATCTAAGGTGCATAGCCATATTATACACCTTCCATACTAAAACTATATCGTTCCTACTCTTCCTCCTTCTCCGCAGACCCTTTTCTATTTCCGGCCGTTCCTCCACTGCCTTCGGAGGCTCCGTCCAGATGCACCCACCACCACCCCAAATGTTGCAGGAAGTGCTCCTCCCCCAAAATCAAATCTGGAATTGTTTCAGATAAAACATAATAACAAATCATGTCCAAAAAAGCAATCGTGGAAACTAGTAAGGAGCTATACTTACAAATCCAAAATTAATAAAAAAAAAGGTCATTCAAACCCACAAAATCAAGATTCAACCCAAATCAAAATTGTTAGATAGGGGAATCAAAAATTGCAAAACGAAGAAGTCGTTGTTCTGAAAAAATAGAGTTAAAAGATTACAATAAAAATCATTCCTTCGCCATTCAACACAAAAAAAATCATATTCCTTTCTCAGTCACCTCTTGCCACTGCAAGTATACTCGACATCGTAGGGAGTCTTATGTGAAACGTACACCGTACCAACAAAATGACAAAATTAATCCAACGACTCTTAACTATGATCCGCTAAAGATCACTTTTCTTTCTGATTCACGCTAGACATCGTAAAGAAAATCACAAACACTTTTAACACGGCAAAATTTAAAATTTGTTTAGAGTTTGTTTAGATAAGGGAGTTTAAAATTTTGAGAAAATTTAAATTTTAAGAATTTTATTTTCAAAATTTTGTATTTGGATAAAAAAAAATGGTGAGGGTGAAAGAAAATAAACGAGAGAAGAGAAAATATGATTGTGGTGTTTTCAAAGGAGAAGAACATTGATATATGACGGCAGGGGGAATCGGGACACTACGGCCTACACCACCATACCTGACCACAACATTCAGTTAACGATGCAAGGTATGGTTAGGTTTTTCGTGTAGGCGAATACATCCACCGCGTGATAGGTAACAATGGCTCCTCTCCCATTGACTGAAGAGATGCAGCTTTACTTGTCCTCCTACGTCCGCATTTGATTGACGCTCCACAAGTGGTTTTACTTGTCCTCCTACATCTGCATTTGATTTCGAAAACTTGTGAGAGGGAAGATGAAGGTCAAAAAGAAAATTTTAATTTCTTAGAAAAAAAATTAAAATTACACCTATTTAGTGGCTTAAAATTGTGTTTTATCATTCAAAAAATTTAAATTCTTCATAAAAAAAACATCCAAACAATATTAAAGAAATTTAAATTATCTTGATAAATTACTTCTCCTAATTAAAATTCTCAAACACAGTCTCTTGTAAAAGTTTTGATTTATCTTAATCCCTCCATCATTTCTTTGTTAAAAATATTCTTCTCAAAATATAGTCTCTTTTTTTTTAAGAAAATTAGTTTGAGATTAGAT
This sequence comes from Glycine max, assembly GCF_000004515.6. Taxonomy (NCBI): domain Eukaryota; kingdom Viridiplantae; phylum Streptophyta; class Magnoliopsida; order Fabales; family Fabaceae; genus Glycine; species Glycine max. Next base: position 31,066,931 of record NC_016090.4, on the reverse strand, counting down.
TACTGACTATGGAAAAACATTTTTTTTATCAGATTAAGTCCCAATTATTCGTGTTGTATTGGGGATGAATCATTCATCTCATGTAATACGTACTAATTTTTTGGAAGTACCCGATGCAACATTGCGACGTTTTTATGGGTATCAGAGATTTGTAAGAAAGGGAAGTGTTTCCTCAAAAACCAATTCGGTGAATAATGTGAGAACACGAGAATCTCCGATTCGCGATGTATCAGTGGAGGAAGTTCGAGTTCTTCGAGGAGAAGTACGGCGCGAAGTGCGCGGTTCCCGAGAACGACGAAGACGACGGCGTCGTCGCGGCGGAGAGGAAGATCGAGTGCTGCTCGAGTGGTAGGGGCAAACTTGTCACCGGCTTCGACGACGGCGTCGTTTGCTTCTTCGATCGGGGCCTCAAGTTCAACTACTCTTTCCAGCCTCACTCTTCTTCCGTTCTTTTTCTTCAGCAACTCAAGGTGAAAAAAGAGAGATCGTTGTTGCAGTTTTCTGAATTTCTGTTTTTGATTGTGAAATTTGGTGAAATAGTTAGCAGGTTTAGTAGTAGAATTAAGGATTGACAAATTTGTTAGGCGTCGTAGTAGTTGGATTGCGCTTTTATTCTTGAATTTGCAGTTCGATTACGCTTTTTAATTGATGGAATCAGTAGTAGTAGTAGTAGTAATAGTTCAACCTCACTCTTCTTTTGTTATTTTTCTTCAGCAGCTTATAAGGTGAGTGAGATCATTGTTAGAATTTTCTAGAGTCCTGCTTTAATCGTGTCTGATTGATTGCTGGTTGCTTCGGTGTTGGAATTTTCTAGAATCCTATTTTTAATTGTGGAAATTGGTGAAAGAATTACTGGGCTTAGTGGCAAGGTTTTAAATTGCGGTTGCGTACCATTTGTTGAAACTTTGCTTAGTAGTATAGTACCATTTGTTGAAACTTTGCTTAGTAGTATAGATTTTATTTTTTTTAGCCTGCGTATTAAGGATAGGACATTGGTGAAGGGGTTTTGTGGTTTAAGACTATGTTTGGATATCCCAATTCCAATAATGTAAACTGATGTTCATACATTCCAAAACATGGAATGGAGAACCAAAAGATTTTGTCATTCGTGTTGAATGTAGGTTTAGTTAATTTAATTCAACTGATAACCAAACACACTCTAAATGTTTTGTTGGTAGTCTAGGATTGTGCTTTTATTCTTAAATTGAAGTTAAAAGAGGTTTGGTTTTGTGTGTTGATTAACCAGCAACGCAACTTTCTGGTAACAATTGGGGAGGATGAACAGCTTACTCCCCAGCAATCAGCTTTGTGCCTCAAGGTTTTTGACCTAGACAAGATGCAACCAGAGAGTTCGAGCACAACGAGTCCTGATTGCGTTGGGATATTGCGGATATTCACTAATCAGTTTCCTGAGGCAAAGGTAATGAATGACACTGTAATGGATGGTTATTACTCTTCATTTTCTGATGAATGATGCCCATGTGGTTTTAGTAAAACAGGGTAGCTATGTAGTTTTATTATCTCGGTCCTGTATTTTGATGATTTTGGAACTATGGTGTACTGCAGATTACATCGTTTTTGGTTTTAGAAGAAGTGCCACCTATACTACTCATAGCTATTGGCTTGGACAGTGGTTCTATTTACTGTATCAAAGGAGACATTGCACGGGAGCGTATCACCCGTTCCAAGCTTCAGGTGGAAAACAACCATTTGGACAAAACTCTTTCGGCTGTAACTGGACTTGGTTTTAAGGTGGATGGTCAATCTCTACAGTTATTTGCGGTGACTCCATGTTCAGTTAGCTTGTTTTCATTGCATGATCAACCGCCGAGAAGGCAGACCCTTGATCAGATTGGATCTGGTGTGAACAGTGTTGCAATGAGTGATCGCTCTGTATGTTCATTGTCTTTGTTCATTGTTCTAAATGGATTTTATAAATTATCATAATTATTTTCTCTGTAAATGCTGAATGTTTCTATTTGTTAATATGAATAGGAGTTGGTAATTGGTCGACCAGAGGCAGTATATTTTTATGAAGTTGATGGGCGTGGTCCTTGTTGGGCTTTTGAGGGAGAGAAGAAATTGCTTGGATGGTTCCGTGGATACCTTTTGTGTGTTATTGCAGATCAAAGAACAGGAAAGCATACTTTCAACATCTATGACCTGAAGAATCGATTAATAGCCCACAGTGCATTGGTTAAAGAAGTTTCTTATATGCTTTATGAATGGGGTAACATCATACTCGTAATGAATGATAAATCAGCTTTATGTATTGGAGAAAAGGATATGGAAAGTAAGTTAGACATGTTATTCAAGAAAAACCTATATACTGTAGCAATTAATCTTGTCCAGACTCAGCAAGCAGATGCAGCAGCTACAGCTGAAGTGCTAAGGAAATATGGGGATCATCTGTATAGCAAGCAAGACTATGATGAAGCAATGGCTCAGTACATACATACTATTGGTCACCTTGAACCTTCTTATGTTATACAGAAGTTTTTGGATGCTCAAAGGATCTACAACCTCACAAATTACTTAGAGAAGCTACATGAAAAGGGTCTTGCTTCTAAAGATCACACCACACTTCTATTAAACTGTTACACTAAATTGAAAGATGTTAAAAAGTTAAATCTATTTATTAAAAGCGATGACAGCATTGGGGAACTTAAATTTGATGTGGAAACAGCAATCAGGGTTTGCCGTGCTGCCAATTACCATGAGCATGCAATGTATGTTGCAAGGAAAGCAGGGAGGCATGAATGGTACTTGAAGATCCTGCTTGAAGATCTTGGTAGCTATGAAGAAGCCTTGGAATATATTTCAAGCCTTGAATCAAGTCAGGCAGGGATGACAATAAAGGAGTATGGGAAGATTCTGATAGAGCACAAGCCAGTGGAGACAATTCAGATTCTCATAAGGCTTTGCACGGAAGATGGTAACAAAAGAGGGCGCTCAAATGGAGTGTATATGTCTATGTTGCCATCTCCTGTTGATTTTCTTAGCATCTTCATTCATCATCCTCAGTCCCTTATGGATTTTCTTGAAAAATATACCAATAAGGTCAAGGACTCACCTGCTCAAGTTGAGATTCATAATACCCTCTTAGAGTTGTATATATCCAATGAATTAAACTTTCCTTCAATGTCGCAAGTTAATGATGGTGGAAATTACCTTAATGGAGCATCAGCAAAAACCATGATTTTAAGTGCTCAGTCTAATGGAAACATTGGTGATCACAAAAGTTCAGAGCAGGGAAAGGACCATCTCGAAAGGCGTGAAAAGGGTTTACGCTTGCTTAAGAGTGCATGGCCTCAAGAGACAGAACATCCACAATATGATGTTGATTTATCTATTATACTATGTGAAATGAATGCATTCAAAGATGGGCTTTTGTATTTGTATGAAAAGATGAAACTCTATAAAGAAGTGATTGCTTGCTATATGCAGGCACATGATCATGAGGGGTTAATTGCATGCTGCAAGAGGCTGGGGGATTCTGTTAAAGGAGGGGACTCATCTCTTTGGGCAGATGTACTTAAATATTTTGGTGAGCTTGGAGAAGATTGTTCTAAAGAAGTAAAAGAAGTTCTGACTTATATTGAGAGGGATGATATTTTGCCCCCTATGATTGTGCTTCAAACTCTTTCCCGAAATCCATGCCTCACACTTTCTGTGCTCAAAGATTACATTGCTCGAAAGCTTGAGCGGGAATCAAAGATGATTGAGGAGGACCGACAAGCTATTGAGAAATATCAGGTTTGGTATTAGTTTTATTTGTTTGTTTTTTTGGTATAAGGTTGGGTCTTAATTTTATTTGATGGTTTATAAGGAGGACTGACAATATTAGTTTTATTTTATTTGACTAACATTGATATCAGTAAAAATAATGTACAGAATGGCTTATTAGAAATGGCATGACTGTCACAAACAATCCAAAATTATATGGATAGTATCATAGTACCTTTAAACTTTATCAGTGTATCATTTCAAAATTGTGACTTCATGACTTTTTCTTCCTCGTCTCTTCTATTCTTTGGTTTCTATTTGTTCCCTTCCTAAATAAATATGAACAGGAATTTATATAATTGAACAGAAAATGGAGATACCCAAATTTGTCATGCATGAACACCTGAGTGATTATTGAACTAAGGAATGAAAAACATGTACTTGAAATTTAGAGAATTAACAACTGGGTGATTTTGATTATTCAATGTGAGGCAGACATCTGTTCTCTGTTATAAAACATGCTGTATGCTTTGTATTCTTGAATTTTCACATGCCGTATGCTTTGTATTCTTGAATTTTCATTACCTAGGACTCTTTTGTTTCCTGTTAAAGATGCAGATTAGTGCATTGTGATGATAAGCTGGTAAATATAAATGATTATGTGCCCTTTTGTTTAAGCTTTGAAACAAAAGTGATTTTAAGAGTGTATAGAAAAGTGATTTATCTTTTTAGAGATTTTATTCAAAGAACAACCTAGTTTTTGTTTGGTAACAATTATAAAAAAAACACTTTTTTTTTTGTTTTAAAAGATAATTATATTGATATTTTTTTCCCAGGACCTATACAAGGTAGCTTCTCAAAATAATAAAATATCTTATTTCTTTTAGTTTCTAATTATTTTCAAAAGCATTGACAAACTCAATTAACATTTTAAAAGTGATTTTCTTAAAAATAAAATTGAATTTTCCTGAGAAAAAGCTACAACAAATGGGTTCTATATTGATAAAAAATAGTTTCTTTTAATATGGTTTAATTTAATTTCTTGAGAAATATTTCTCAAATGATCTTGTATGAAAATCAAATTCTGTACCCTGACTCCGTAGGGATTACTCTGTCACCTATCAGGTGGCAGGATACCCTGGGAAACAAAACGAAAATATACATCAATAAAAACCTTCTTTGCCTCATACAAGTCTAGTGATATTCTTTGTTAATTATTTTTCTTTCTGTAATCAATATGGAAGTATTCTATACACAATTTCTGTGCAGGAAACCAAAAAATATATTCTTTGATTTCTATTACTCTTGGATCATTCCTTCAAAATTAAATAATTAAATATGAACAGGAATTTGGATAGTTGAGCAGGAAAGGGAGGTATTGAAATTTGTCATACATGAAGACCTGAGTAATTATTGAACTATGATGAATGAAAAACACTTGTTTGTAATTTAGAGCATTAACAGTTGGGTGATTTTGATTATTCTATGTCAAGCAGGAACCTGTTTTCTGTTATAATATATGTTACAGTCAGCATCTTCATGTTATAACAAAACATGACACTTGTTTTTTATTCATTTGAATTGAATTTTCATCACCTAGAACACTTTTTGTTCTTGTTGAAGATGTAGAGTAGTGTATTGTGATGATAAACTGGTAAATACAAATGATGGCTTTGATAAGAAATAATTTCTTTGAATATAATGAAATTTAATTTATTAAGAAATATTCCTCTGATGTTTTATATATAGATAAAATGTTATTTGCCACATACGAGTCTGGTGATCTTTGTTAATTGTTATTCTTTATGTAATTAGTATGGAAGGATTTACATAAAATATTTCTGTGCAGGAAGATACACTGGCAATGAGAAAAGAGATTCAAGATCTTAGGACAAATGCTCGAATTTTTCAGCTTAGCAAGTGCACTGCGTGCACCTTCACCCTTGATTTGCCTGCCGTGCACTTCATGTGCATGCACTCATTCCACCTGCGCTGCCTTGGCGATAATGAAAAAGAATGCCCTGAGTGTGCTCCTGAATATAGGTCCGTCTTAGAAATGAAAAGAAATTTAGAGCAAAATTCTAAGGATCAGGACAGGTTTTTTCAGCAGGTGAAGAGCTCTAAAGATGGGTTTTCTGTCATTGCTGAATATTTTGGAAAAGGGATCATCAGCAAAATAAGTAATGGATCCACTTCTGGTCCCAGATCCGGAACTGCATCATCCACCAGTGGTTTCTAAGGTTTCTGCACTTATTCTCCATTTAACATTAAACAAGTTGGGCTTTGGATATTGGATGAAATCTAGTTATTTTCGGGCTTCTGAGGTTCTTCATTGTTGCTTGTTGACTGGGGTCCAAGGTTCATATTTTCCATAATGTGCTAACTGTTATAAATTAACCAGGAGTGGTTCATTCATTAAGGAAAGTCCCTGAATGGTCTTCTTCTTTTGCCGGAGTATTGAACTTTTTGGGAGGATTTAATGTTTGTGGTTCTATGGATCAGAACAGAACATTTTCATGACAGCCTCTCCTTAAAGGAAATACTGAACAAATAATCAAGGCAATGTGAGATTGGTTAGGTATGAATTCAAGTGATACTTTTCTTTTTTTCTTGTTTTTCAGTGTAAAATTATGATGGATTAGAATCATGGAAATGAGATTTTTTACTTTTGATTGTTTTAATTTTTGTGAAGACCATGAGCAATAGTAACAATATGAATACTTGAATAGTCTGTTTTAGCCAACTGCCATTGATTTCGTGGACTTTTCTGTAGTATTAAAAATTCCATTTACTTTCTGTCTTTACTCTGTTCTGCATGGCACATTACATACGAGTTACTTCTGAATTCTTATTTGGTTCATGCCAGAATATTTAATTGTGTTATACTTTAGAAGCTAATGAGGTTCTAGCTCAATTTGATCTTGGATTTTTAAAGTTAAATCTTTTGTTAGGTTTCTTTTCTCTCCCTTGCTTTAAGTGTTGCACCTCCAATTGGTAAATTTTGAAACTCACTTAAGGTCAACGACGCAGCCTCCATATCCAAAATGGGATATACAAAACCTATCCAAAGCGCTGGCAATTATTCAAAACTTAACGATTTTATATATATATATATATATATATATATATATATATATATATATATATATTAAATATTCAACCTTAAAATAATAAATTGTATTGATACTAGATATAAAAAATATAGTAAGTAATAGTAAATAAATTAGCATATATATAAAAAATGGGTGGGTTCCATCGTTTCTATGATTTTTTTTAGAAACGGGCAGGTCCTTTCTATTCACCGTAGCCTTTTTTATGGGGACCACTCCAAGTGGCGACTAAAAAACAGCGGTTCAATATCAATCAATTTGAAGAAGTATTTTAAAATATATAAAAAAAACACCTTTTAATAAAAATACAGTTGTTTTTAATTTTTATATTAGAAAAATAAAAAGTATTTAATACGTGTTGAAAAGTGTGCAAATAAGAATATTTGGTAGGTATATACTACGGCAACTCCGATTGTTGCATAAAAAAAACTCCGATTGTTAATGCTAAGTATAATTAATAGTTAGTAAATCCATGCACGGCTATATTAATAAAAATGTAAAAAAGTTAATTAAAAGAATAATTTAATTGACAATTAATCATTTTAATGATAATAAATATAATGTATATAATTTTACATATTATTCAAATTAGTAAAAATATTTTTTAATTTTTTATAAATATTTTTATTTTAAGAATTGATTGAAAGTAAATACTAATTGATAAAATTATGAAAATTATTTTTTACTTATTAAATAAACTAATTAAAAAATAAATTGATATTAGTTTGGTTTAATATGAAAATTCACCACACCTTAAATTTAAGAATAGAAAAACATTAGCAACACTGTTTTTAACACCTTTTCTAATTTAGAAAAAAAAAAACACTTTCTTTCTAACAATTTTTTTATGATTTACTGAAACATATTAAAAATTCAAAAATTATTAGAAATTAAACTTATATTTTTTTAATAAACTTTAATGAAGAAAATATTAAAAGAAAAGTGTTAGAGAGTATAGCATTGAACTTTAAGAATAAGCTCTCACAAAGGGGTGGATTAATCCTTTTGACCTCTAAGTTTTCTTTCAATCTCATGCTTGTGAATCTTTAGAAGGGAATTCTAACCAAACATCTTCAGCCACCACATTGATAAGGAAAATGGGAGTCTCAGGCAACAATGAAGTTTTAGTGACAACAAAGGTAGTTGTTGACTATGATAGAGCAAGTGAGCTCAAAGCTTTTGATGACACACAAGATGGTGTTATGGGACTTACTGATGCTGGTGTCACAAAGATCCCTCTTATATTCCATAACCCCAAAAATTCTCATCATGATGAATCTGATGATGGTTCAGGTAGCACACAACTCAGTGTTCCTTCAATAGATCTTGTTGGTGTTGCTGAAGATCCAGCTACAAGGAAAGTGGTGGTTGAGAAAATCAGACAAGCATGTGAGACATGGGGTTTCTTCCAAGTTGTTAATCATGGAATACCATTGAGTGTTTTGGAGGAGATGAAGAGTGGAGTGAATAGGTTCTATGAGCAAGACTCTGAGGTGAAAAGGGAACTATACACACGTGACCCTTTGAGGCCTTTGGTGTATAATAGCAACTTTGATCTTTTTACTTCACCAGCTGCTAATTGGAGGGATACCTTTTACTGCTTCATGGCTCCTCATCCACCAAAACCCGAAGACTTGCCATCAGTGTGCAGGTATGTTGGATAGTTTTTTTTTTTTTTTTATCTGTACGAATCAAAGATAGGAACCAGAGATTTATAACAACTCATGCCCCTTGCTTAAGTAGACCCCCTTGGCTAGAATCTTAGGACTTGTTTTTATACTTCTTCAAAATTATCAGTTTTCTGTTTTCCAAAAATAAAGACTTTGTTTGATTACTGTTTTGAAAAATAGTTCTTTGTATTCTAAAATTTAACAATATGAGGTGGCTACTAGAAGATGGTACTGTACATGTTGGTCAACCATGCTTGAGTACTTGAATAAGAGTATTTGAATAATACAGAAGAGAATGAGAAAACATCTCTCAATGTTTAAGAATTTTGGTTTTAGAAACACTTGCTTTGGAAACAATTCTCATAACTATATAAATTTTGGATGAGAAATTGATTGGTGAGTAGTGGAAACAATTCTCAAAACTTTATAAAACAGGTTCTTAAACAAAAAAGTGAGAAAAGAATCAATCATGTCTTTATACATGTGAAAGTATTTGTACTTTGAGCCCATTTCTGTACTCTAAAAGCTTGTCCTTTGAATACTTTAACAAACTACTTGAAGAAAATAGAAGATGAGAAAATATCTTCCAACTGTTTCTGTTTCTGGTTTTTTGACACTTGTTTTGGAAACAATTTTAAAAATTTAATAGATTTTAGATTTTAGATTAGAAATTGATTGTTAAGTAGTGTAGAATTGATTTAAAAAATAATTTTTAAAACAAAAAAGTAAGAAAGGAATCTAAATCTAAAACTGTTAATGTAGCTATGGGATAAAAAATTTCAAACCTTGGGAAGTTCAGAAATTTCGTATGTTCTGAAATTTATCTCAATTATAATTGACCAAATTGTATATTTGGACATATTATATCTAATGAAGATCAACAAATCAAGAAATTAATTCATTATTTTTCAAATTCAACAATCAATGCATATTTTGGCAACATATTTTCATGATAGCTGAGTCAAAAGCACCAAGAAATTATCTGCATATGCTTGCAGAGACATACTGCTGGAATATGCAAAAGAAGTTAAGAAGCTGGGGAGTGTGTTGTTTGAGTTATTATCAGAAGCCCTTGAGCTGAATCCAAACTATTTGAATGACATTGGTTGCAATGAGGGACTTACACTTGTTTGCCATTGCTACCCTGCATGTCCAGAACCAGAATTGACTTTAGGTGCAACCAAGCACACTGATAATGACTTCATCACTGTGCTTCTGCAAGATCATATTGGTGGCCTCCAAGTTCTTCATGAAAACAGGTGGGTGGATGTGTCCCCTGTACCAGGTGCTCTAGTGATCAACATTGGTGATCTTCTTCAGGTGAGTTTTCATGTTTTACCTGTGTATTTTATATGCAAGCCTATTTCACAATGGGGACTTGTGGATTTTATATGTACTTTATATACTCTTCTATTTCAGTTACTTGGACTCAAATGTGAAGAGTGTTAACAAAATGACACTAAAAAGGAAAAAAAAAATAATTAATTTACTTAGAATGCACTGACTTTTACGCTGTGATCCAATTATGGATAATCATGTGCTATAATTGTTGGATTTTATGGCTTTGTACTAACAATGTAAAATTATTTTTAATTTTACATTGTAAATTAATCAAAAATCAATAATGATATGAGTGTTAAAATAATTATTGTAAAAGTTTATAAACTTTTCATGGATAGTGATTCGTAATTAAATGAGAGTGTAAAATTATTTTTCACTATCAAAACGTAGGTTATTTAATCTGATTTTTTATTATATTCATAGTATATCAAAATTAAAATGAAAAAGAATTACTAATACTTTTAAACAATTGAATACCTTGATATTGGATACATATGATTGCTACACAATTGGCTTTGGTTCTTTATATGAAAGATAATTTACTCTTTTGATAGGGGTGTATAATATCGAAAGAGGACATGTTCCACTTGGAGCAACATTAACATGCCATATCTTCCAATAGCTATCTCTCTTTTGGAAGTGCTGTGATGCTTCAATTCAATTTCTTTTCCATTTTAATGTTTAGAAAATAATTAGCAATTTTCTTGCAAACAGCTTATAACAAATGACAAATTCAAGAGTGTTGAGCACAGAGTGGTGGCAAACCGTGTAGGTCCAAGAGTATCAGTTGCAAGCTTTTTTAGCACAAGTCTTCAGCCATCAACAAAGCTTTATGGCCCCATAAAGGATTTAGTATCAGAAGATAATCCTCCGAAGTACAGGGAAACTACAGTGCAAGGCTATGTTTCCTATTCCCTGGGAAGAGGCCTTGATGGGACTTCTCCTCTGCCACACTTCAGGATTAAAGATTTCTGATACATGTATAAGGATTTTATTATTTTTATGGGCAAATATTAGTTTTAAATATATTAGTTTTTGTTGATGAGAGATTTAAACTCATAATTTTTTTTTGTTCAGTTAATTTTATATCTTTGATATATGTATAAGGATGTTTTAACATGAATACCTAAGAATTCTGTAGTATATACTTTGCCATATTTATAAGACAATATGATTGCATAAACTAGATTTAAACCAGCGCAATTCACGGATGCTTCAACTTAGATAATAAGAAATATAATTTTTTCGTTTTAATTGATTTATAACATAAACCCGTTTTCTAGAAATTTGATAATTTCAGTGTATGATATAACAATTTAGGTACTATATCATATAATTATTTATTAATTAATTTTTTTCATCATGTTATTAATTAATTTAATATCTATAAATAATTTTACACTAATATTCAAACACAAATCATCATTTAAATTATTTTAAGATAATTATTTTAAAAATTAATAAATTTATCATACATAATAGATTATAACAATAACAAAAAAATACATACCCACAAATACTCATGAATAAAATCCCTCATAGGTAAATGGAAGATACTTTAAATTGGTATCCGTTAAAATTATAAAAGTATATATATATAAGGAAATAACTTTAATTCTTAAATTTAATTTTGATACTGTTCCACCCTCACGCTCATGTTCACCCTTATATAAATATATTATACATAATATTTTCAATTTATTTGTAGAACTTATGCTTTGAGATATTGTAATTTTATTATATTTTAGATTTATGTTTATTTTTGTTTAAGAGATATTTATTTCATATGTAATTCTATTGCATTAATGTTTCCTTTTTATTTTTGATTTTTAATTCACTAGTTTTATTTGATGTTGAAAATGAATTATTTTTTCTTCAAATTATTCTAAATTGTTTAATTTGATCCCAAATTTTTAAAAAGTTTAATTTGATCCTCAAGTTCTTAAAAATGAATTAATTTGGTTCTCAAATTTTTAAGAAATTCAATTTAATCATCAAATTCTTAAAAATGAATCAATTTGATCTCCAAATTTTTAAAAACTTAAGAATCAAATTGAATTATAAGCATAGACCCCCTTATGCAACAGAGAAAAAAAAAAAAAAAAAAAAAACCTCAAAGTAAAACTACATGAACATTGGAAACCAACGTGCAAAACAAAAACACACATAATAACAAACTACATTGACCTACTAAAAGCAAAATCTTAAAAGATAGGAATTCTAGTTTTACCTAACAGATTCTAAAATAAATATTTTATTTTATAAAAACAAAATTAATATAAGTAATATATTTTTATAAATTTTAAATTATAAAACAAATATTTTGTAACATTCCCCCACATAATTTAAAATTTTAAAACGTTTAAAAAAACACAATTTGTATAGACACTTGAAAGAAAGAGCATGTGATATTGTATCTCAATATAAGGAACCTTTCGGGTTTGAGCCTTATACCTAATATTTATAAACTTTCACCCGAGAAAAATGTAAAGACTTAATTGTCTTAAACTACACCTTCTTTAACCGAACTTTAGTACATAACTCCTATAATATTAGTGTTCATTTAGGTTGTAATCAGTGGTTGCACGTCACACAACCTTGCGCATGTATCTTATTTCGTGAGTGTCACTTAGAGATTAACACATATCTCATAATGGCAGTCCTACCACCACACTCACTAGGTGAATCCTCAAAGAGTGGTTTGTGACCTCACCCCTACAATAATTGTCATCGGATTCATTAAGATGTATTTATTTTACCAAAAAATACACATATATAAATACCTCAACCTTAATATTGTCATAATTTATAATACACCTCATCATAGGAATGAGAAACGGAGCAACTCCGCAAAATTTTATTTTGGTGTACTTTAGTCGACAAGCAACTTTGTTGTTACCCATTGAACTCCATTCATGGGATCATCAATCATACGGAGACGAATATCCATTGTTGTAACTAAATAATGGACTTTAGTCCCATTCCCCTCGACGACTCAAGTACTTGTTGGTGCATCAACCCTTTTGTAAGCGAATCCATAATATTGTTTTATGACCTGACAAAGTCAAGAGAAATGATATCATGAGAAATTAAATTTTTGATTGACTTATGTCTCACTCTTAAGTGTCTTTTTTTTCTATTAAAATTTTTGTTAGTAACTTTAGATATAGCAACTTGACTATCACAATGCATTGAAATTGGAGGTATATGCTTATTCAACAATAGCAAATCACATAACAAATTTTTAAGAAACTCAGCCTCACTAGTAGTAGTATCTAAAGCAATCATTTCTACTTCCATGGTAGAACGTGAAATAATAATTTGTTTAGCAGATTTTCATGATACTGCACCACCAGCTAAAGTAACACTACTAGAAAATAGGGTTTTAACATCGATTATTAAGGACTTTCAACATCGGCTATTAACCGATGTTGAAATTAATACCGTTAACATCGGTTTACAAAACCGATGTTATATAGTAAGAATTAAAAAAAATCATATATATATATATATATATATATATATATATATTCATATCAACATCAATTTTTAACAAAACCGATGTTAATATATACATACAACATCTGTTTTCACTAAAAATCAATGTTGTATGTATATATTAACATTGGTTTTGCTAAAAACCGATGTTAGTAGTCAGCCAACAACATCGATTTTTACTAAAATCTAATGTTGTTTTCTGATAACCGACATTGGTTATTTGTAAAAACCGATATTGTATGTTCAACAACAACATCGATTTTATGGAAACTGATGTTGTGAATGAAGCTTAAAGTCGGTTTTTTAAAAATCCGATGTTAATATATAGATACAACATCGGTTTTTACTAAAAATCGATGTTATTTTTTGGAATTTTTTTAATGTGCTTTCTATTTTTTTAATAACCCCAAATTAACCTGCAAATTTAAGAGCAGAACCACAACAGATAATTTTTGGTATGTTTTTAGACCATTTTTAGAAGAAATTCCATAAAAAAAAATTGAATATTTACTATGAATTAAAATAATATTTAATGTGCATATAACATGAATTGAATTGTAAAAAATGTAAGGGGGTATTTGGTTTGGTTGTTTTCTGTTTTCATTTTCACTAGAAATAGAAAATGGTGATGGAAATGTGTTTAGTTGGATTTCTGTTTTCATTTTCAGTGAAAATATTTTCCCAAACGAACAAAAAACTGGAAACAATAAAATCTCGTTTTCAGTTGAAACCAGGAACCCCATTTTGGGTAAAATGAAAACACAACGGCAAAGAATGTAATTTTAAGCAAATCTAAAAATAGATTTTCTTTTGAAAACACTTTTTCAGTGTTTTTATTTCTTGAAAGCAGAAAACAAGAAATCAAACCAAACATGTTTTCAGAATTCTAATATTTTGAAAATGACAACAGAAAATGAAAATGCAAACCAAACACACTAAATTAACTAAACTACAATTCCAAAATTACTTAAACACTAATTGTTTCATTTTAACTTTCAAATAATAGGTTGCCCACTGGATGCGAAGCGCCTTCAATCTCTTTGGTTACAATGGTCTAGCATCATTAAAATACTGCATGATATAATAAAACATAAGTTAATAATATATAATACCAATTTTAACAAAATGAAATATGTTTGAATTAAATAATATTAATTATCGTTTCTCAATTATTCTTGAAACTTCCTAAGATTATAGTTGACATCCAGTGCATGACGTAATACCCACACTTAGTGCTTCCTTTTTGTCTATTACACTAAATACATTATGAAATTTAGATATTCAATGTTAAATACAAATTAGTCTACACAATATTACAATATAACTAGAAACATTGTTTAAATGACTTACTTTAACAACAATTCACCTAGCAGCAGCCTTGGATTTACTTTGTGGAGTATCGTCAAGTCCTTTCAAAGCATTGTTCAATACAAACATGGATGTGTATTGTACAATTAAAATATTGATGTTCCCAACTAATGCTAATGCAAATGTATTGAAAAATAGAACTGATTTATTAATTATTCCTTTGAGGTAATTGTTTGGCCTATTATGCAACGAACAAAACCAGATGACAACATTTTCCTTAGGCAAAATGACGACCATTTGACAATGTGCACTACAGTGGAGACCAATATAAGTTATTATACTATGATACATCATTTAAATTCATTTGTTCAATTTAACTTACCCATTCAAGTAGACTCCTAGGTACACATCCCTCTTTGATGTCTACATCCAATTCTTAATATAACTTTTTGATTCAAATTGTGATTGCCCAGATCTATGTATGGGACTGTGGCTCGAGGAATCAATACACATCAACATTCCCCACTCGCATACTTATCTCAGTCATATGCCTATTGTTGTTAAAATAAAGTAAATTATGTATGAATTTAAAACAATAAGTTAGGTAATAAACAATAATGTAAACTGACTTACATAATCCACAACTATATAATAGAGATGCTGAGACATTAACCACCGTGTTCTATTTCAGACAGATCTTCATGCTTTATGTACAAGGGGAAGTTATCATTAAACACCCCAAACACGATAGCACCCCACATAACCTGCAACGGCTTAAGAAAAAGCTGTGGGATGGTCAATGTCATCAAATATAGGGGATCATCGACATCATGATCCAGCCTATTTGGAGGTTTCGCTAGTCCCACATCCCCCTGTTTATCCAACACAGGTAATTAACATAATTTAATTACAGTGAACACTTTAATTGAAAAAAATCATTTAATGACAGTGAAATACTTGTTCTGATAAACGCTTCACAAGATGTGTCGGCCAAGCAACGAAGGTGTCAAGTGTCTGTCTCATTAACTGAACCTCTTCAGTGGGTACAAGAATGGGAGAATCTGCATCTCTAACTTCCTCAACACCAACCTTGACTTGATCATGGCACAAATGGATATGGTGAACGGTTGTCGAAGTATGATGCTGCACCAGGAGGAGAAGGAGGAGGAGGAGAGCTGGATGGTCTCGCCATTTACTTGTAAAGAAAAAAACATTAATTTTCAACATTATCACAAAACTCAATAACTTATGTAATTGAATGGACTAAAATGAAGTACATAATAAAAAAATTACATTAGACTATATTAATTAATTCTCCTTCATCATGATCATTACGATTAGCATGAACGTCGTCAGCTTCTTCTTCTTCGATGACGTAAGGCAACATTTGTGTGGACAAAGGACTAACATAAGTATCAATTTATGAATAATCATCTTCAAAATTAACACCAATTGTTTTCCCATGTAGAACCACTAACCACCTTTCATCACAAGGGTCTTAAACATAAAATACTTGTTTAGCTTGTTCTGACATGATGAAAGGGTCATTCTAGTAAGTGAGTTTCTTTAGATCTACCAACATAAATCCTACATCATTGGTCTGCACACTGGTATTGCTGTCAACCCACTTACATTTGAAAACACAGACAATATATTTGACATAGTTAAGCTCCCAAATTTCTTCAATGAAACCAAAGTAAGGGATGGAAGCTACACAGGAATTGTCATCATGTACACTAGCTAAGTGTTGAGATTCAGCCCTTTGGGTAACCCCACTATTTTGCATCGTACTTTTCTCGTCTTGTGCTTTTGTGCAAAAGGAATAGTTGTTTATATCTTATCCTTGCCAAGTTATAACATTTCTTTTAGGCCCATCTGTTAGTTTTCTTAATGTTTCAGAAGCATTATTATCAACAAAGGTTGTATCTTTAAACCAACATATGAAAGTCTTGATATGCTATTTCAAGACCCTGTTCTTCGACATTTTTGGATTACTTTTCTTCACTCAACCTCCGTGGTGAAGTATGTATGGCAAAACCTCATTACTGTTATTAAATACATACAAATGAGCTTGTTGCAAATCTTCTATACTTGAAGTAATAGCATGCAGTCCTCTTGAACCCTTACCTCCAACTCTTTTGTCATGCTAAGACTCGGAAAGCCCAACAGGTTTGCTTTTTCAATGTACTTTGAACAAAATTTAATGACCTCTTCTACAATGTACCTTTCCATAATAGATGCTTCCGGACAGTGTAAATTCTTTGTATACCCTTTTAAGATCTGCATGTATCACTCAACCGGGTAAATCTACCGCAAATAAACAGGAACACAACATTTGATTTCTCTGACCAGATGAACAATTAAGTGAACCATGATGTTGAAGAAAGCAAGAGAAAAATACATTTCCAACTAACACAATATAATAACACCCTCGTTTTCCAGCTTATCTAACTTGACAGGATCAAGGACTTTGCTACATATTGCATTGAAGAATAAGCACAGCCGAGTTATGGCAAGACTGACTTCGTTAGGCAAAATGTCTCGTATGGCCACATGTAACAATTGTTGCATCAAGACGTGGCAATCGTGAGACTTTACGCCTACCAACTTAAGATCTTTCAATTGCACAAGGCTCTTAATATTTGAAGAGTATCCTTGTAAGACTTTGACATGGTGTAGACACTGACAACAACTTATCTTCTCTTTTCTAGACAAAGTATGACAATCTGGAGGCAAGTATATTTTTTTACCATCAGACATTGGATCTAATTACGCTCATATACCCATGTCAGCTAAATCTTGACAAGTATTCAAACCATCTTTCGTCTTGCCTTGAATGTTATGGAGTGTCACAATGATACTATCGCATACATTTTTCTCTACATGCATAACATCAATACAAAGTTTAACATCTAGATCAGATCAATACGTAAGATCAAACAAAATCGACCTTTTCTTCCATATGCAAGTCTTACTTTTTTTCTTCTTTTGGCTCTTTCCAAATATAGTATTCAGGTGTTGAACCCGCTGAAAGACCGGGTCACCAGTTAACGGTATCAGCGCACTTTCATGCTCTTGACTTCCATTAAATGCTTTTGCAATCGCTGGTAAGGGTGATGAGGTTTCAGAAAACGTCGATGCCTAGTGTATACATATTTTTCTACCATGAGGCATGCACGATGGCCCTTAACACTATATCCACTCAAATTCCTATATGCTGAAAAATCATTAATGGTACAAAAAAGCATTGTACGCAAATGAAAAGTCTCATTGCAAAACCCATCAAACACTAATAACCCCTCGTCCCACAACTTTTTCAAGTCTTCAATCAAGGGACTGAGATAAACATCAATGTCATTTCCTGGATGTCTTAGGCCCGATATCATCATAGGCAACATCATGTATTCTCGTTTCATGCACAACCAATGAGGCAAATTGTAAATTACCAGCAAAACTGGTCATGAACTTCCATATGGATTCATTCCATCAATGGCTAGTCCAAGCCTAAGATTTCTTGTCTCTTTGTTGAAATTCAGATATAAACGATCAATCTTCTTCTACTGGGAGGAATCGGCCGGATGAGGAAGCATTCCATCGCAATTTCTCCCATTTGCATTCCATGTAAGGTCTTTTGCGTCATCTCCATTAGCAAACAGATGTTTAAATCTTAGAATGATCGGAAGATACCATAACACCTTCGCTAGTAGGCCCTTCTTTGAGTTTTCGTCACTACTACACTCATCATCATCCTTCACTTTGTACCGTGATACCCCACACCAAGGACATTTGTGCATTTCTTCAAACTCATGTCTATACAGTATGCAATCATTAGGGCAAGCATGAATCTTCTGATACTCTATACCCATCGGACACAATATCTTGTTGGCCTGATAGTAACTTTTTGGCAACGTGTTTTCCTCTATAAGCATATCGGGCACTATTTGAAGCAGTGAACTAAAGCTTTTGTCACTCCACCCATATTTGGCTTTCACATTAACTAGACTTAACACCGCTGACAACAGCATCAAGGAATTCTTACTCCCCAGATACAAAAGCTTCTTTGAATCAGTTTGCAATGTATCATACATAGGGGCATGTGCTTGCTGAAAAGACTCTTATCCAAGATCACGAATCATATCCTCTAAGTGATCTCCTATTTCTACATCAAATGGTTAAGATTGGGACCCCCTCTGCATGTCTATCAATTCACCATGCCATATTCATATTGTATAATTCTTCTTAATCCGATCACACAACAAATGCTCCGGTACGTCGTTCAGCATTTGTCGTCTCTCGTTCAAACAATTTATACAAGGACAAAAAAAAATTTCGTTCTCATCCGGTCGACTTCTTTCAAAAGAAAATTGCAAGAACTCTTCAACGCCTTCCTCATATGCAAGGTTCATGCGACTTTGGTTCATCCAACTTCGATCCATCTAAATAATAACTCTGTGATATTGACAAAGTTATTCGATGCATGAAAATCTCACTTTTTCAATATAGGTGTGGCCCTATCCCATTCAGGAAGACATTTTTTTATGGTAGCTTCATACATCAAGGTTAAGTCTATTTTGTTAAATTTGACAAAATTTCAGTAGCATTTAGCATTAATCTCCAAGTACACGAGATGAAAGCGGTGACATTAATTCCCCGACAATCAAGTATGCACTCAGAGAACAACTAGAAATGCATTGTACCAAAATTTCATCAAATTCAACAAAATAATCTCAACCTTAACACATGAATCTACCATAAAAATATGACTCTCCCCAAACTGTCCAAATGGACAATTTAAGATTCAATACAATGATTAATGCAAATTATCTGCAAGAGTCATTGTATTCAATCTTAAACGAAAATCTAAGGTTCACTCATGATGAACATAATTTCTATAGCATATATCAATTCTCATTAATTGCAGTGAACAACTAATAAAAACATTGGTAACAAACAACAACACCAAAAGTTTACAAAAAACATTTGTACCTGTGATGATGAGTAGCACGGTCCAAAAATATAGCAGCAATCCAATAAAGAGCTCAATCACCACCTACATCAATCATCATTCCCAAAAACATTATTATTACAGAAAAATGCATTCATGTTTGCCTTTGAATTTCATAAACCTTATCCAAATTAGAATTGAAAGATTTTGCTAGTGCTAATTGGACCATAGATGTGCTTTGAGGATTCACCCTCAACAACAATGTTCAATGGGGCAGTGGGCCTAATTGATTTAAGATTAGATAGAAAGAATTGAGATGGATTAGAAGAAGAAAGGGCTAAGGGATAATATAAACTCTTGGGGTGGGGAAGAAACGGCTATTCACTCAATGTTCAAATATTATAACCCAATCATAACCCAAAATCTTATATTTAAAAAAAAAACAAACTACTAGTCTTTGTTGTATTGCTTCCAATTAATATCTGAATAATTCATCACTAAAATTTTCCTCCCTTAGCAATTAACTTAACCACTAGCAAAAACATGTGATTGTGAATCTAACTCAATGTGTATTGTAGGATTTGTTTTGAAATTGTGAAGATTTTGTTGCTGGCAGCACTTAGTGTAGAATCAGGCCATTTAAAGAACTGGTCCAAGCTAAGAACAGGTTGCTACAGTGTTAGAGAAGGGTTGTTCTTTGTCGCTGGAGTGTTTGCATTAGCCATAATTTTTTTGGTTGTTGGTTTGTACCTAACAACACTATATGCTCGCAATATTCAGTTAACACAACTGCATTTGTATGAAAAAGAAATAGCAGTGGGTAAAAGGAGTTGGATATGAAAAACAGACATAGAAGCAGTATTTTTATGATGACACAACAGCAGGCAAAATAAAAATTCAGTTCTTAAGCTTTTATTGTATCTACAAGCAGACACTTATCTAGTAAAAGATTTATTTCTTATTAATGTTGAAAATGATACATCACACCCAAACCATGAAGTAACATCTAACTCAAGCAAGTTTATACCTTCAATTGAACACAACAGATTATATATTGCCTCATAAAGAAAAAATTTTCAACACTAACTAAGCACCAAAATTATGTTTAGCACTATAAAGTACTACAATGACATACAACAAAATTCTATATTATATACTGCACAATCTTTCATTAACAGATTTTTTCAAACACAAGAAAAGTTGGCCAAATAATGAATTGTCTTTTATGAAAGGCACATGAGATGAGATTTTAGATCCTGATAGCCACCCAACCCAACCTAAGGAGAAACAAGTTAGCTTATTAGTTAAGTGAGAGTAATTATGTTACTTGAGCTCTTATCATCATACAACTACAAGTGTGCTTCAAATTCAGTCATAGAGAGAGATTATGATAAGCTTTACTCATGTACAGTACACCAACTGAGATATTTCACTAGAGTTCATTGAGGAAACTAGAGACCAACCTTTGAATGAAGAGTTGCTAAGTCCTGCACAGATACAGATAAACAAACTGGAGTAAGCATATGTTTGATTTGATGCTAGATCAAGAGAAACCAGCAACAATCTTCAATTGGAACTAGAATTGCATTGAGTACAGAGATAAATAGTTCACAAATTTATTAGTGATAAGCAAGCATGGTCAATGCTATCCAACTATCTCACAAATGCATATTCCCAAGCAAAAGGGTGGTTGTCTAGCATTGCAACACTAAGTCTCCAAAATCTAGGATCCAACTATATCGATCAATAATTAACATGATGTAGCCTGATTTTGGAAGATGGACTCTATATTATAAGGGCTAAATCACACAAGCTCCCTTGTTAATATGATTAAAGACCAATAAAATGTCAAAAACAACAACATTATTTGTACGAAACCAAAATTCATAACCAGAGTTTCTTTCTTTTTTTTACATTGCATGGAAAATTAGTTCTGAATGTAAAACTGAAACAATTCCAAAACCCTAACTCTAGCTATAGATGCCACTACCCCTTCTCAGTTCTCATCATATTAAACATTAGAAATTGGAAAGTAGCAATAGCAATCATAAAACTGGAGAATAATGCAAGTAAACAGAGTTAATTAAACTAAAAAAAATCATCAACAACAATGAGCTTTAAACACCAGAGCAATGCTGAAAATTTATTCAACTCAAACATTGCTTCCTCAAAACAAAATACCCAACAATGGAATTCAGCACACCCATATGAGTTATAATATGAGAGATAAAATAAAAATGTTGAAAAGTGAGAAAAAAAGGACTTACAAAGAGGCAGGAGGAAGAGGAAGAGGAGGGGCATGACACAGAAAAGGGAAAGCAGCATTCAAGGAGAGAATGAAAAGGTGGTTGGTTGTGGCATTGGAGACAAAAGAAGAAGAAGAAGAACAAGAAGGATCGAAAAAGGGTCTTCGTTCAACACAACTTACCAAACACGACGGTGAGCGTGGCGGCGAACACAACCAGAGCGCGACGACGAACATGGGGTCATATATGATGCCAGTGACGGCACTTGCAGCGGACACAGGGTCTGAGTCGTGACGAGGGTGGGTTTGCAAGACTGAGTGTGAGCAAAAAATGGTCTTGGGTTTTTAATTTAAGTAAAAACACAACATCGATATTTTAAAAGACTGATGTTAACTAATAATGTTAACATCGGTTTTTCAAAAAGTCGATGTTAACATTATTAGTTAACATCGGTTTTGACAAAACCGATGTTAATAAACTCATCTTATTTACAAGAATGCCTCGTGTTTTTGTTAACATCGGTTTTGTACAAAATCGATGTTAACCTAACGATGTTAAATCTATAATTTGTAGTAGTGTAAAGACATAACCACTTGTAGATTCTGCTTCATCAAAATCAGAAATCCAATTTGCATCACTAAACCCCTCAATTAATGCAGAAAAACGTGTATAATGAATGTCATAATTAATGGTTCCTTTTAAGTATCTAAAAACTCTTTCTAATGCAATCCAATGAGAATTATTAGGATTATTAGTATACCTTCCTAATCTACCAACTGCATATGCAATGCCAAGCCTAGAGAAGTTTGTCAAATGTAACAAAGAACCAATCATTTGAGAATATTTAGATGAAGAAATTCCTTCACTCAAATTTTTCTTTAACTTAATGGATGAGTCATAAGGAGTAGAAACATATTTCACATCAAAATAATTAAACTTCTTCAATAGCTTTTCAACATAATGTGGTTAGGTTAAAACCATGTCATCATTTTTCTTTATAAGCTTAATACCCAAAATCACATCTACAAGACCAAGGTCCTTCATATCAAAATTACTAGACAAGAAAGACTTCACATCATTTATGAAATGCATATTACTACCAAATACCAATATTTAATCCACATACAAACATAAAATGACACCTCCACTATCATCAAATTGCTTCACATACACACATTTGTCACTATTATTGATTTGAAAACCATACGAAAGAACAACTTGATCAAACTTTTTCGTGTCATTGCTTTGGAGCTTGTTTCAAACCATATAAAGATTTAACAAGTTTGCAAACTTTCTTTTCCTTACCCAGTTCTAAAAATCCTTCAGGTTGGCTCATATAAATTTCTTCTTCTAATTCACCATTTAAAAAAGCAACTTTTACAACCATTTGATGAATTTCTAAATTAAAAACACAAGCAAGTGCAATTAAAACTCTGATAGTAGTAACTTTAGAAACAGGAGAATATGTATCAAAGAAATCTACACCTTTTATTTGTTTACAACCAATCACAGCAAGTCTTGCCTTGAATTTTTCTATAGATCCATCAGTTCTTAATTTCTTTTGGAAAACCCACTCATAATCTATACTTTTATAATCAGGGGGAAGATCAGTAAGAAACCAAGTTTTATTAATTTTAAGAGAACTCATTTCATCATTAATAACTTCCTTCCAAAAAGGTGCATCAATAGACCTCATGGCCTCACCATAAGTTTTAGGATCATCTTCAAGTAGAAAAGAGCAAAATTCAAAACCAAAATCCTTAACCTTTTTTAGATCTTTTATTCCTCCTAGGTTCAAAAACAATGTCCTTATTAACATTACTACAAGATGATAAATTAGAACAAGAAGTATCACAAACAGATTTAGACAATTTATTTTTTAAAGGAAAACATTCTCAAAGAAAGTGGCATCTCTAGATTCCATAATAGTATCATTAGAAATTTCGGACACTTCTGAATTAACAACCGAGAATTTATAAGTGGTACTATGCAAAGAATATCCAACAAAAACACAATCAACAGTTTTTGGTCCAATTTTCCTTTTCTTATTAATAGGGATGTTAACCTTTGCTTGACACTCCCACACTTTAAGATATTTCAGATTTGGTTCTCTTTTTCTCCATAGCTCATAAGGGGGGTTTTCAAAAATTTTATAAGGTACCCTATTAAGAATATGACATGCAAAATATAAAGTTTCACCCCACATATATTTTGGCAAATCAAAACTTACAACCATAACATTCACCATATCAAGCAAGGTACGATTCTTTCTTTCCGCAATACCATTAGATTAAGGAGCATACGGAGGTGTCACTTCATGAATAATACCAAGCATTTTACAAAAATTACTCATGTCTAAAGATGTGTATTCTCCACCTTTATCCGAACATAGAATTATAATTTTTCTTTCTAATTGATTTTCTACTTCTGTTTTATATACTTTGAACTTATCAAACAACTCACTTTTGTGATTAACTAAATACACATAGCAATATTTGGAGAAATCATCAATGAAAGTAATAAAGTATCTCTTACCACCACGTGTTAACACATCATTACTATCACATACATCATTATGAACCAATTCAAGCAAGTTAGTTTCTCTTTCAATACATGTAGTAAAACCCTTTATAGGTTGCTTTGCTTGAATACATGTTTCACATTTTTGTTTTAAATCAATGGAAGCTTTAGGAATAAGATTAAGAGACATCATTCTTTTGATAGAATTCAAATTCACGTGTCCAAGCCTAGCATGTCACATATTAGAACATTCAACATTTGCAACAAAAGAATAAATGTTATATTTTATTAATAGAAAGAGGCATAAGACTTAACTTAAACAAATCATCACAAATGTAGTCTTTACCAATAAAAACATCATCTCTTAATAACAACTCTATTGAACTAAAAAACAACCTTGTACCCTTGTTGGACTAACAAAGAAGTACTTATTAATTTTTTTTCCTAATATTAGAAATGTGATAGACTCCATCTAAAACAAGAAAATTCACCAAAGATAGCTCTAGCTTCACTTGACCTTCTCCTAACACATGTGCCATACTCCCAAAACATATTTTAAATGATAGTAGAATTTTGTAAAAGAGATAGGTAAAATATCTATTGTTTGAGTTATGCTCATTTTACTGCTTTGTGGTTGTATTTTCACATGTTTATTTTTTTTTAGCAAAGAGCTACATATATAGAGACAACTAGTTACTAACGTGTAGCATCAAACTACTTGTCACAATAACATTAAGAAATAGAAAATAAAAACCAAACAACAAACTTCCTAACGCTAAAGATTGTAACGTTCACAAAGGAAATTGACCAAGTAAAAGATATAGGAATGGAAGTAGTGAGATGCTTTTAGTTTTTCACGGAAACTAATTCTAAAAGCCTTTTATCTTTAAAAAAACATAATTGATAAAGAAAATGTATTTTAATTTTAAATTTTAAATTATAAGAAAATATTTTCTAACAACCTTCCACTAATTTAAAATTTAAAGAAATGAAATAATATAATAAAAATATTTTTAATGGAGTATAATACATTACATTTTCACCCGTAAATTTTGCAGGCTTACTAGAAAGGGACTTAATCATATCCATGATGGACATTTTGATAAAAACAAAATGCTATTAAATAAAGAAAATATTATGCAAGAGGAAAGTAGAATTTTCTCTCTAAGATGATTAGAAATTAAAATAAAATAAAAGAAATGAATGAGAAGAAGATGCAAAGCCTTAAACGAAATAACAAAACAGCAGTAGCAAAGTAACATCAGAATATGACAAAACATGAATCAGCAATGCAATATAACATACAATAAGCACAAAGGAAAATAATTCAAGGGGAAAATTTTTAATTAGCCTAGTTTGAAGCGCGCAAAAGCTATTCTTAGAGAGAAAGCGCCCATACTGCATTGGTAGAAAATTTTGATTGTGCTCCTCTACCAAGATATGACAACCCGTTGATTCTGATCTGTGCAACGAAAGGATCTATGAACCTTTTGAACATTAATACTCTTGCTCTCAAAAAGATAATAATTTTTTTATAAGAAAAGGAAGAGAAGAAATTTAGAAGAAAAAAAAAACATTATTTTTTTTGCTAGTGTATTTTTTGGCAAAGGAAGAGAGAGATATATAAGCATAGACCCCCTTATGCAATAGCAAAAAAAACTCAAAGTAAAACTACATAAATGTTGGAAACCAACGTTATGCAGAACAAAAGTACACATAACAAACTACATTGACCCATTAAAAACAAAATCTTAAAATATAAGAATTCTAGTTTTACTTAATAGATTCTAAAACAAATATTTTATTTTATAAAAATAGAATTAATATAAGTGATATATTTTTTAAAATTTTAAATTATAAAACAAATATTTTGTAACAATGTAATCACACGTAGCTAATTGTTAGTCTTGTTTGAATTATGTAGTTTATAACAAATGATAGATTCAAGAGTGTTGAACGCATAGTGCTTGCAAATTATGTTGGTCCAAGAATATCTGCTGCATGCTTTTTCTACCCAAGGCATCCTTAAAGCTTCGTGGACCTATAAAAGAACTATTATTAGAAGACAATCCTCCCAAATACAAGGAAACTACATTTGCTGACTATGAAGATCCTCCCAAATACAAGGAAACTACATTTGCTGACTATGAAGCACATTTCATAGCAAAATGACAGGATGGTACTAGTGCTCTTACACATTTCAAGATTTGAACTAAGAAATGTTAAAAAAAGAAAACACACACAAAATAAAAAAGATTAGCATAAATAAATGTAATTGACTTACTATGATGGAAATGATGCATGAGTTTATGACAAGGCAGGGCATGAGGGTAAGTTGTGTTCACAAGTCCAGAACGTAGCCTATCATTGCAATGCAATGTAGTCCTTTTAAACTTAAAAAATTATGCAAGTTGTGTGTGCAAACACAAATGGAAAAACTTAAATTTCTAAGACAGTTTTGATCATTTTCAATAGCTTTTATAGGAAGTTACTTGTTCCTTATACACAACTTTTATTTTCCTCTTATGTTATGAAATGATCCTCCTAATTATAGATCTCAATGAACTAATAATATACTTTCACGACCAAAATGAAAACAACTAGGTAACAAAAAATAAGAATTCAAAGAGTGGCTGATATTTTTATTTAAATTAGGAAAAATATTAAATAACCCAGAATATTAGGATGTGTTTGGTTTTCATTTTCATTTTCAGTTTTCATTTTCAAAAGATTAGAATTCTGAAAACATGTTTGGTTTGACTTATTGTTTTCTGCTTTCAAGAAATAAAAACACTGAAAATGTGTTTTCAAAAGGAAATGTATTTTTAGATTTGCTTAAAATTACATTCCTTGTCTTTATGTCGTCTTGTATAGAAAAGAGATGCAATCATGCAAACCAACACAACAACTGTAGTGGTTGGGTGAAAATTGGAGGGCTTACATCTCAAATATATGTCTTAAATATGATTTTATATATGATGGTAATTATATTATTAGTATAAAATATTTACTAATTTTATTAATAATTAATTTTTGTTGTGGAATCTTATTGGATATTTTTAGTAAGATTCTCCTTCTAATTATATATTTTTATTTATAATACTCAACTTTAAAATCTTACTTAAAAGAAATAAATTTAATTTATTCAGACAAACAAATTTTTGGTATTTTAAAATCTGATTATGAACTCAATTTGCAAATGGTGTGAATGTGTGAATGTGTGTAAAAGGCAACTGCAACAAATCCGGGTTAATACCCATAAACTTCTATATTATTAATTAATCTGAAATAGTTATAGATATATTAAATAATGTATAGTGTAAAAGAGGTGGGAGAAGATTGAGAGTTTAGGACCATTATTGCTTCATCATCCTCCATCATTCACAAGCACATGTTTAAGTCTTAACTGCTACTTCATTCTTCTTCGGCTTTTTCACTCACTCTTCTAGCTCCAAGACTAGAACCAAAAGGAACATGGGAACAACACAAAGCATTTGATGAAACAAAAGCTGGTGTGAAAATATTTCCAACACAAAGCATTAGTCACCAAATTAAAAACTTATCAATTAAGGATATGAAAATATTTCCAACTCAAAATAAGGTCGTTCAAAACTCCAGATAATTAACCTATCAGAGTATTGTGTCTTGGCGTCCTCTAGCACGAGTTTCTTTAAAGTCATCGACCTAACTATTTTCTCCCAAGAACACAAGATTCAAGATCATCGTGGGATCCAAACATAAACAATACACAAGAGTGAGTTTATCACATCCCTAAATAGGTAGGTAGAGATAAAGGAAAGCGCGCACACACATATAATATAAGTATAACAAGTTCAACTTAGCACAATTCACGTAATTTTATCACTCATTGTGTAACATCACTTGTCTCAAGGATTTAATCACAAAATCACATTTCACACCTTCATACTAATCACATGTTCAGAACAATAAATCTCAAGTACAACACAACATCTCACACTCACACAATTCATTACCCACCATCACGTAACAAGTCACAGTGATCATTACACAGACGTTACACAACAGATACACTAAGATTCAATCCTATATGAAATGCGGTATCATGTCAATGAAAAACCTCATCGGCCGCCTAAGAGTACATGACAAGACATACTACACATTGGTAAGTTAGGTCAACCTTACTAGGTAAAATCATAGGGAGACTATTAGTCGTCATTTATGACTAACTTTTGTATAGAAAAGTTTTATAAAATGTTTGTCTTTTCCCCAATTTATGGTTATTTTTGTAGGATTGTACATATTTTTAGGTTTAGCTTAATTTTGTTCAATAGAAATGCCCAACATTATGAATTTAATGTGTTTCAACTTCAATTTCAGATAAAAATGATGAAATTTGTGAAGGCTAGCAGCTGGTGTCTTGCTAAGCGAGGCTTGTGCGCTTAGCGAGAGTCATGCACTAAGCGAGGCACTCAGCTCGCTTAGTGAGTTGGGAGAATCTGAGAAGCATCTGCGTGCTCAACGCGTCATCAGCTCACTCAGTGAGGATTTTGTCTCTTCATGCGCTAAGCGCGCCCAACTCACTTCGCAGATAATCACTAACTTGCACTAAGTGCGAAAATGGCGCTAAGTGCGCCTTCGAGGACAAAAAGCCTTTTTTAAGGCTGAAGTTGGAAAAATAAGAGAAAGAGCGTGAAAAGAAGAAGAAAGAGCGTAACAGAGGCGCAAAACATAGCAAGGAAGCCAAAAATCTCAGCTTTCAAGAGGATTGTAGGTTTAGGAGTAATTTCTAGGTTCCTAGAGGTGGAGGAGACATCCCCACTACTGTGTAATCTGTTATTTTCTTCTTAAACCCTCATCTTGTAGCTGAAAGGTGCTGCCTTGTGATGGAAGACTAAGTATCTCTATTGGGAAATTCTGTTGGAACTTGATGTAAATTCTTAACTATCTATTTAAAGTTGCTTTATGTGTTCATTGCTTTTATCTGCACTTAATTATTTCATGGTTTTGGTCTGATCACCCATTGGTGTGTAAAGTTAGGATTTTTAGCATTAGAAAATGTATTAATCCTTAGAACTGGATATAGCAGGGCTAGATAACTGCATTGCTAGACATAGAGTGCAGGGTTTTAGTTTTTGTTATGTTGTGATCATAATGTTGTTCAATTAGGCTAAGTTCGGCGAGACATTCGAGAACGAGGTTTAATTAGAATTAGTCCATTCACGCGAGAAATCGGTGATTGGTATTTTAGTCTTCAGTATAGAACACAGAAATAACATTAAATAGAGAAAAATATTTTAGTTACATCAAGCGCTCAGTAAAAGGACCCAACATTTTAATTATCTGTTTTCTCTCTCGTTTTGATAAGCGTATTTGTAGTTCTTTTAGATTTACAGCACATACATCTTTGATTTAATTTTGTTTACATGGCTTTATATCAATGTCTACTAATTGAATGAGAGTTCACCAAATGAAACAAGTTCCCTGAGATCGATACTCGGTTCTTACCGTTTTATTATTACTTGCACGACTCGGTACACTTGTCGGTTAGATTTACGCACCCATAATAACAAGCAACACCGAGGCATGAACAAAGTTTTGGTGTCGTTGCTGGGGAACTTCTTCCCATTTGGAGAACTATAGTTTAGTTTGTAGGCATCAATTCTTTATTCGTTGATTATTTGTTTGTATGAATATTTAGTTAGTTTAGAAATTTGTTTTTTTTCTCTTGAATTGGTTAACCACTCTTTTTGCTAGTGCTTTGTATGCGCCGTAGATCTTTTGCAGGTGATTTGGTTGATTTGGACTTGGAGATTGAAGCTACTTGCTGAAGAAACAACGCAAAAAGGCGGAGAAATTTTTTGCAAGAAAGGGCAGTACCATTTCTAGAGGAACCTCGATCTTCTGAGTTGTCTTCTAGTTTTCCAGAAACAAGGGAATCCAAAACTGCAGTGTCTGAAGCCGACATAATGGCTGAAGAGCAACCAAGAAGAGTAACCCTTGAAGACTACTCAAGTTCTATTGTGTCGTAGTTTTTCATTAGCATTGCGCGGCCAGAGGTTCAGGCGTAAAACATTACCTATCCACATTCTTTTATTCAGCTTATACAGGGCAATTTGTTTCATGGATTGTCAAATGAAGATCCTTACGCGCATCTAGCAACATACATTGAAATATGCAACACAGTGAGAATTGTTGGTGTGCTAGAAGATGCTATTAGGCTCCACTTATTTTCATTTTCACTATCTGGAGAAGCCAATAGGTGGTTGCATTCATTCAAAGGCAATAGCTTAAGGACTTGGGATGAAGTTGTGGAAAAATTTCTGAAAAAGTATTTTCCTAAGTCAAAAATTGCATAGGGAAAGGCTGTTATTTCATTATTTCATTAGTTTCCCGATGAGTCATTGAGTGAAGCCTTGGAACGATTTCGTAGCTTGCTACGAACTCCAACTCACGGATTCTCCGAGCCTATTCATCTTAATATCTTCATTGATGGGTTGAGGCCACAATCAAGTTACATCAAGCGCTCAATAGAAGGACCCAACGTTAAAATTATCCATTTTCTCTCTCGTTTTGATAAGCGTATTTGTAGTTCTTTTAGATTTACAACACATACATCTTTGATTTAATTCTATTTACATGACTTTATATCAATGTCTGCTAATTGAATGAGAGTTTACCAAATGAAACAAGTTCCTTGAGATTGATACTCGGTTCTTACCGTTTTATTATTACTTGCACGACTCGATACACTTGCTGGTTAGATTTACGCACCCATAATAACAAGCAACACCGGGGCGTGAACAGAGACCAGTCAGGGTCACCCTTTTTTGCGAGAATGTTCCAACCATGTGGGATCAATACAATCTTAAAGGAGCACTCAGACCGGGTCTATTTACCCCTAAAGCCTAGACTCTGAAGAGTCCGTTAAGGCCTCTCCTTCTTGAATCAAGACCAACCTAGAAAACATTTTAACACGCAGACTCTATCTATGAATTATACAAAACACATGACTCCTCAATTAATCTCAAAATAATTTTAACTCATTGCGCCTCAAAGTGATTAAACTCGTTAGGTTCTCACAGTGGATCTTATCACAATACTCGTCGCCCTTAAAGGGTCTTACAATCGTGTGATTTTACGGTTCATAGTTCACAACTCAATGCATGCAATACTTCACTACACATGTATCTTACAATTCAACACATACTCAATTTATCATATACAATCAACCTTAACCACAATGTTATAATCCCAAACAATACGTTATCACACCTCATGAATCATATACATATCACACAATATTAATATATACATGGCACAAACACAAACTTTACCTATGAACTATGCAATAAACACAACTACTCATTTGTTTTCAAAATCATTTTAACTTATCGTGTCTCAAAGTGATTCACCTCGTCGTGTTCCCATAATAGATCCCATCACAATAATAGTCACGCAAAAACTCGTTGCCCTTAGAGGGTCTTACAGTTGTGTGATTGTGCAGTTCATAACTCACAACTCAATGTCATCACTTTACACTTCACAATAACATGTATAATCATATTGAGGAACGTATTAATCTCACACTTGCTCACAACACATGTCCCATCACACTTCTCACTTACACATTATCACTTCTCATACATCATATATATATATATATATAATATCATACAATAATAATCTTTCAACATTTAAGGCAGATAACCATTCACTTATTAATTCGGTTAATAGCATAAAAAATGTGATCACATAATGGGGAACAAAACCCCTCAATCAATTTCAAGAAAACATGCAAGAATCAAGAATTCTCAAATTTCTATGTTTCTAACATTCAAATTCAAACACTCAATTAAACCATCCAATTCCTATCAGGGCATCAATTAACCCGGCAAACATGAGAAATTTGTAGTTATCATTGTACAGGTAAAATTGAAGCGCATAAAAATACTCCAAAATTAACCTCAATTGCGATAAACTCATCCCTTACTTCTAAGCAGACTCACATGTGTAATCTGGCAGCGATAGCGGTGTCTCTAGCGGTTTCCTAACATTCCTCAAGCTTTTCCTTTGGTTGCTTTACTAGGGTTTCCCAATGTTAGAGAGAAAGAGAAGGGAT
This sequence comes from Glycine max, assembly GCF_000004515.6. NCBI lineage: Eukaryota > Viridiplantae > Streptophyta > Magnoliopsida > Fabales > Fabaceae > Glycine > Glycine max. Next base: position 31,034,466 of record NC_016090.4, on the reverse strand, counting down.
TGAAGTCTCAATTTTACTGTCTCAGTGTGAAGGTCATTTCTCTCTCTACAAATATTATTTTGAAAATCTGAACGGTGGAAATGAAAGAAAGTCATTTCCAAAGGTTTTGTCCAAATTTCAGGATGATCCAACAATTAACAAGTCCGATATCTTAATTTTATTGGGATAGATTTGAGTGTATGCGAAAAAAGAAAGGATTTTGAAAGAGTAAGAAAAGATAAAGAATTTGGGAGGAAGAGTGTAGAGACTTATGGTAATTGTAAAAACTGATCTACTCTATCTATATTTAGGGTACTCTGAGGCTATTATTTACTCTATTTTTTCTTTATTTTATTATTTTATAAAAAAAATTCTATTTTACTTTTTCATTAAATAAATAACTAATTAAAACATCCATTTATTTTCTAAAACATCATCTTATTCTATTTATTTTCTAATACTATAAAATCCTTATTTTAATTAACAAAAAATATTTGCTCTAATTTTTTAATTTCTAAAAATTTTATTAATTTTTAAATAAAACTCATTTTATTTATTTTACAAAAAAAAAAAACTAGATGTTACCGTTGATGCAGGTGTTAAGGATGTTCCTAGCTTATTCCATCACCAACCTGAGAAGTTTGAGAAGGCTTCAAATATAGGCAACACAAGCCATATTATTCCAATCATAGACCTTGCAATTATTAACAAAGATCCAAGTAACCGCCTAGGGCTTGTTGATATTGTGAAGAAAACATCTGAAACATGGGGTTTCTTTCCGGTGGTCAATCATGACATCCCTTTGAGTGTTCTAGTGGAGATGAAAAATGGTGTCAAATGGTTTCATGAGATGGATACTGAAGCCAAGAAACAATTCTATTCAAGAGATAGATCCAAATCCTTTCTGTATAAAAGCAATTTTGATCTATATGGCTCACAGCCATCAATCAATTGGAGGGATTCTTTTTGGTATTTGTATTATCCTGATGCCCCCAAACCAGAAGAAATTCCTGTAGTTTGCAGGTATGTATGTGTATCAATTATGTGTTCCTTCAAATAGGTTTCTTTCAATATGTTGTAGCTTGATTAATTGATAACTATGCCCCTTATGGTAAGAGGTTTGATCTTCAAGTTTGTATGTATAGTAAGTATCTGCTAGATTGAGAAATTAGTACTATTAAATAGATCTTGGTACCTTGGGAAATTAGTATAAAATATGAGGAAAAAATTATGCACAGATAGTGTATGATAGTTTTACATTTTCATCCAATCATAACTCATCATGTATGGTAAATTTGTTGACTTTTACAGTAGCCTTAAAAAGTAATACAATAATATCAATAGTGATTTGTGATTGGATGACAATATAAAACAACTTCACACTATCAATGCATGGTCATTAAACTCCTAATAGTTCATCCTAAAAAAAGATAGTTTTCATTCAGGTTAAAGTACACAAATTTGGAGGCTTAAATTTATAAATTTGTTAATCAAAGGTTGTGTTAATCTGCGACTTGTGTTCATTTTAACATAATATAACATGTTAAAAGATGAAGTTTGAAAATTTTAACTACTATAGAAGCTAACTGACACAAATTGAAAAGGTCTAAAATTGAATTTCAACCCTTCTGATTGATTGCATACTCTTGCAGAGATATACTGCTGAAATACAGGAAGCACATAATGAAACTTGGGATTTTACTGCTTGAGTTGTTTTCAGAAGCTTTGGGTCTGAGTCCAAACTATCTGAAAGATATAGGATGTGCTGAGGGGCTATTTGCTCTTTGCCATTATTATCCTTCATGTCCTGAACCAGATTTGACTACGGGAACCACCATGCATTCAGACAATGATTTCTTCACAGTGCTTCTCCAGGATCATATTGATGGCCTCCAAGTAAGATATGAAGACAAGTGGATTGATATACCCCCTTGTACCTGGCACTTTCGTAATTAATATCGGTGATCTTTTGCAGGCAAGTTTTCAGTTATTTGGTTATTTCCTGCAACTTTTATTAATGTATGATGGATACTAGTTACATCTATGGCTTCATTTTCTAAGGGAAGTTGGGAAAAGATAAAAGTTAACTTAAACAATTGATCATGGCACGACACTTACGATGAAGTAATAAGAATTTGTCCTGTATAATGTATTATAAGCTAATGCTACTAAAATAGGACAATCACAAGAGTGCGACAGAATAAATGGGACTTACATGAATTTCAACCAATAATACAAAATATGCTGGGAGGAGTATATTAGTTAGAGTGTGTTGGAAAGAATGTATTAGAGAGAATGTTGTTAGCATTTCTTGTAAGGACAAACCATGCCATTTGAAATTATATTGTGTATCCAATCTTCCATTTTGCTTCATTGCTAGAGATGCTATATTACTATGTATTTCTGTGCCTTATAAGTTTCCTTACTGTATGAGTAAATTGAGTACTTCTACATAACCTACATCCCTCAAACCCTCAATGATCTCACCCCTAAACAAACAATAGTATATGCATATATCCCCATTTTGTGGAAGGAATGTCAGCTACAAAATAGCTTTCATTTTGCCATTTTCTTGTTATAATTGAATGATAGAGTCAGAACCACTCATTTGATCCATGTTTTGTTCCCACCTAGTGAGACATGACTTATTGTTTTTATCTATTGTTATTTGAATGAGCGTTATTACTTATTAGATGTAACCATGTAGCCAATTTGTTTGTCTGTTCGAATTACAGTTTATAACAAACGATAGATTGAAGAGTGCTGAACACAGAGTGATTGTAAATCATGTTGGTCCCAGAATATCTGTCGCATGCTTTTTCAGTCCAAGTGCCAAGGCATCCTTAAAGTTCTGTGGACCTGTAAAGGAACTATTATCAGAAGAAAATCCTCCCAAATTCAGGAACACTGGTGACTATGAAGCCTACTATTTTGCAAAAGGACTGGATGGTACTAGTGCCCTTACACATTACAGGATTTGATCTAGGAAATGTACAAAAGGAAAAGCTCTGATGGACATGGTACATGACTTCTTCTTCTTTTTTTATCGGTGGAAATTGAACACCATACCAGGAGGATTTACAAGACTCACACACCGTGTTTAACCAACTGAGTTAAACTCCCTTGTTAAATGTACATGAATTTATGAAAAGGCAGGATAATTAATTTGTGTATATATGTATGACATCATTGCAATATAGTCCTTTAAACTCCAAAAATTATGTACGTTTACCTGAAATAAATGAGAAATTTTCAAAATTAAATAGACCTCTCCCTCTTCTCTTGGGTTACTGTCAATTTTTGCTTGCTAGTTATATTTGTCCCAATTATTTCGAGACGAGTCAGTTATATCTCGGGGGACTTTGCATTACACTGGGTAAGTCCTTGATGGGGCAATGTGAATTCGCACATCTCAGACTAATTTTATTTGTGATTAATTGAGTTTTACGAGACAGAAAGCATCCTGTACATGTTTGTGATCATTTAAGTTCATGGGCTCAAGAGGGTCGTGGTTCTTGTACTATCTATACCAACAAATATTTATCTACGAGTGATTTTATGGAAGCAAGAATTGGTTATCAATCAGCATGCTTTGCTTGGAAGAGATTGTTTGTTAAGAAAACTATCCCAAAGGAAACATGATAAAGCATTAGATAAGAAGTCAATTAGAATCTAGAAATCTTATTGTTTGCCACTCCAACTAGGATCTAGGGTGGGAGCTTATGTAGTCTCCCAATATGCAATCTGGTTTGTGTGCATCTAAAGAGAGACAAATAAATCATTTTATGAAATTTGGAATATTTCTATGCAATTCTGTTAGTGTTACTCATTTTTTAGCTCAATCATTTTTATTCTCAAACAATATTAGAAGGTTTTGTTGTTGTTAGACCACTCATCAATCAGATGGAATATGATGCCAAATAACCCCCTCACGTAATTAATAATAAACTAAAGTAATATATAAGGGTGGATAGGTTAACAAATTCCTATATTATATATAGAATGTAGGGGTGTAATTTAAATAATTATATTATTTTATAAATTAATATAGAATATGATTTTTATTGATCAAACAATTGATTTATATCTATATATTATCAAGATTGTATTTGTCAAATTTTTTAAAAATTAAACTGTAATAAGAACATAATTAAATGATCCAATATAATTTAAAAAGTTTATATTATGTTAGTTTTAATATCTATGAATGAGATAACAAAAATTTTTAGACTAATATTAAATTTTGTATATATAATTTATGTATAAAAAAATTAATCAAACAATTTAAGAAAATATTATTCAATTAAAAGTTATTAAATAATATAATAATTTGTCAAAGTTATACCAATTTAATTTGATCTCTCTTTTCTCTATATATATATAGGAGTGAGTAATATATAGGTGATTCTTTGATATGATGTGATAGAAATAGAAAAAAAATGAGAGTTTTCAAATATCATTATTCTTGTATATAATCAAATTAGCTTATCCAATTTTCTGCAATGTTTTTTTTATCAATAAGGGCAATCCCGAAATTTTTCTTATATATAATATAGATTATACTTTCTTAAGAAATACTTTCCGTTGTAACCAACAACGAACAACAAGATGAGTTGACGATTTTGTCAGCTCATGTGACATTATATATGCAAACCAATTATAAGATGACTCAACTATTTTGTCTAATTATGAACGTTTCACAATCCAAGAGAGATGGGGTGACCATTGGGACCGTTTCTGTTGCAGCTTGCTCTAACCATTCTCCATCACACATTAACTATTAGAGCAGTAGAATATCCAAAAGGATATCATAGACCAATCTAAACACTTGTCTTTTTCTCTATCTTCCTTGGATCTTCTACTCATACTTCTAGTTCCAAGACAACTACTAATAGAAGAAAAATGGAAGTGACAACTAAGCCAGAATATGAATTTATATTGAGTGAACGCAAAGCATTATATTTGATGAAACAAAAGCTGGTGTGAAAGGGCTTGTTGATGTAGGTGCTAAGAAGGTCCCTATCTTATTCCATCACCAACCTGACAAATTTGAGAAAAAAGCCTCAAATTTAGGCAACACTTGCAATGTTAATTATTCCAGTTATAGACCTGGCAGATATATATGTATATATATATATATATATAGACAAACGCCACGGGCTTTCTGACATAGTCAAGGAAGCATCTGAAACATGGGGTTTCTTTCAGGTGGTCAATCATGAGATCCCTTTGAGTGTTCTTGAGAAGATGAAAAATGGGGTCAAAAGATTTCATGAGATGGCATGGATAATGATACCAAAAAGGAATTCTACACAAGAGATAAGTTAAAATTGTTTCAGTATATATAATAGCAATTTTGATCTGTACAGTTCACGGCCAGCACTGAAATGGAGGGATACTTTTAGGTGTTCATTGTATCCTAATACCCCCAAAGCAGAAGAAATTCATGTACTGTGCATGTATGTATGTGCATCAAGTATGTTACTTCAGATAGGTTATATTCATGTCAATGTACACAAATTAATTTGGAGCTACGCTTATATATTTGTTAATGAATGATTATGTTAACTCGTGACTTGTGGTCATTTCTGCATAAAATCTACAAAGGATATATGGCAAATGAGTAAATTGAATTTGTGCCTCCAATATTTATTTTTAGGGTTAACTACTCCTTTAGTCTAAGAGTTACAAAAGTTATCTCTTTCAATACTCATACTTAAAAACATTTCTTTTTAATCTTCACGTGTATCATTTTTAATTCCTTGTAATCCTCATTATAGAAATTTAAAGGAATTAAAATACGAAAAAAATATGTACTTATAATTTAAAAAGTTTTACATAATCATACAATCACAATTTATCATGTAAAATATGTTTGTTGATTTTTAAAATAATTATCTTAAAATAATTCAAATAATAAATTGTAGTTGAATAATAATATAAGTGTGTATATATTAAACTTTTAAAATAATATGTCTGAAGACTAAAAAAGATGAAAAATTATGCGTAGACTAAAAAGAGGTATTTTTAAGTTGAGGAACTTAAAGGACAAAAATTTGTAACTATAAATGAGTTACTAAATCTTTTTTTTTTTATTTACTTTTATATTAAAAATAAAATAAAATTTATAAATTTTTTATTATCTTTACATGTGTTAAAATCAAAGTATGAAACATTAAACTATTAAAGTTAAAATAACTTTGTATGAATTGATTCATAATTTATCTCTTTGTACCAATTAAAATGAGAAACGTTAAATTCCCAATACACTTTTGATAAGTTTCAATAGCTTTTATAGGAAGTTCCTTATTCCTTTTACTCAATTCCTGTATCCATTGTTATATACAAACAAGCTATGAAATGGTCTTCCTAGTTATAGATCATATATTGACAGGATTTGGGTACATTGTAAAGTATTATCACCACCAAATCTGTAACCAAAAATGAGAATCCAACGATCATAATTGACTGTATTATTAAAAAGTAGTAAACATTATTTATATTTTTCTTAACAAGTATATTTAATATTTTAAGAATACATAAATAGTGATGTTATTCTTAGTCCATTTAAAATAAAAATTCACATTTTTATGTATTTTTATTAACATATAATAATTATATGTTATGATAAGTATGACGTAAAAGTAAAATTAAGAAATAATCAACTTATATAAATATAATTTATGCTTTTAAACAAGAATTTTTTTTATCATGCTTTCATTTTTCTAATGATCTGTGGTTTTATATTTATTTAATCTCATTTTATTTTATTTTAAAATTTCCAAATTATTTGAATCGATTTTTTATCTAAATTTTAATAACTTATATTATAGAAATATTTTTTTAATTATCCTTTTTAAACTATAAATTATTTACGATGTTTTATTTAAACTAAAAAAATTGTTTAATGTACAGAATAATTGTCTATTTTTTATTATAACTCACATTTTGTTCGATTAAATAAGTTAAACTCTCTTAATATGACAATATTTGTCAAAAAAATTCTCTATCAAACAACTCAATCTATGTTTATTTTATCTTCATGCATGATTTTTTTTAATTGTCTATCAGCCAACAATTGATCCACATTTAAATTTTTTTGTACAGATGAAGAAGAATCATTATTTCAAGATAATAATATTTATTAAAAGTTAATTTTATTAAAATATTTTTGTTAAAAAAATAATCTTCAACAGTCCATCTTTTACCTACATTGAATACGGTGTTAGTTAGTTTATAAATTATAACACTAACATATATTATTCAAACCAATTGAATCAATTGAGGTAGATGCTTTTGATATTTTTTAATCTACATGAATCTTAACCATTAATGCATAACTTACATAAAATATTAATTGAAAAATAAAACAGTCAAATAGAGAAGAATGTATGGTGACAGATTAAACTGCACCTCCTGCAGTTATTGCCCAGCTGCAGAGGATCCGTATGTCAATAAGAAAAATGGATGGATGGATTATTTTTTTTATAGTATTGATATAAAATATTTATTAATAATTAATTTTTATTGGAGAATTTGACTCACTAAGTTCAGAAAATTTTTTCTATTCTAATTATATTTTTTATGTATAACATTTAAATCTGATATCTTACTTAAAATAATTGAATCTAATATCATTCATACCAACAACTAATAATATTATTGGTAGAAGATGAATGGAACTAAGATGAAAAATCAAATTAAAATTTCACTAAAAATCAAATTAAAAATTCACTAAAAATCTTTGGCAACATAATCACAGTAATGTGGGAACCATATGGGACCCAGTGAATTACATTTGTTGAAAATGCGTAGCATTTTTAGGAAAATATTGAATGACAGAAGAGATAACGGCTACATGGGACCCCCTTTGAGTCCTTTTGTGTCCTCTTTGCACTGCAAACCCATATCCAGTAACACCTTTCTTCCCTATCTTCTCCATTTAAGCCGATTCATCAACTTTTTAGTCTTTCCTTCAACTTGAGATGCCCCTTTTCTCCACTCACTTTGTTTCACATTGCTGCTAAAGCAAAACTCTTTTTTTTTTTTTTTGTTGGTTCACCATACAATCATACATAGCATAGCATATGATGATGAAGAACAACCTCAGTTGCTGTGTGTTGTTGCACTTCTTTTGTTGTTGTCTCCTTTTGCCAGCTCTTGTTCTCTCCCACCACATCCATGGTAAGTAAAGTTACATTCTTTTCTTTCTTTTATGTTTTTTCTTTTTGAACATTTTTAAGTGTCTATGAGCATTTTGACTGTTATTTGGTTACAAGGACAATGTAGGCATGACTGATAAGTAACAAGTGTTGCCCTTGATTATGTGTGTTTTTGTTCTCTATTTTTGGTGATTCTGCAAGGTTGTTCTGATCTGGGGTTAGTTACTTGTACTTTTGAGATGGTTGGTATAATGAGTATTCCAAAAGCTCTGCTTAATATAAGTTCAAACTTGTTTTTGTCATTAAGCTTTGAACGTTTCCATCTTGTTCTGATATTTGTCTCTGGGTTTAGTTACTTGTACTTTTGACATGGCTGGTATAATGGGTATTCCAAAAGCTCCTTAATTTAAGTTCAAAATTGCTTTTGTCTTTAGGCTTTGAAAGTTTCCATCTTGTTCTGGATCTTTGATTCCTTATTGGTATACTCGTTTAATGAGAGATTTTAGTAAAGGCTTCTTGTTAGTCATATATTAACTTGCCATGTTTCAAATAGATCTGTCACTGCTTAAGTGCTTGTTTGTGTATGGTTTCCTCGTAAGGGTCCTTGCTTATTTATTAGTAGTCTGAAATTTTGCTGAGGATTCATGCAGCAGTTTTGAAATTAGTGGAAAAATACGGGGAATCAGTGTGATAGCTGATAGAAGTATGTAGAAGAGAGCTTCAGGATGGAAATCAAATACTTAACTTCTAAATATGTATTTGGAAATAGCAAGGTTTAATATTTGTATATTGAACTTACAACATTCAGCATTGGCCTATTTGTGCATGTTTCCATTATTGTTTTTAATGTTGTTTAACCATTTACATATCCAGATGTTCAATTTCAATCCCTTTGTTTATTTGTTTATAATTTTAAAGCATAACACTAGATAGATTGCATTGGGAAAGCTGTGGATCCAGGTAATTTTTTTGGACAGTTGCAAGTGGTCCAACATTAGATCTTCTATTTGCTTGATACCATCTTGAATTTGGATTGGACCTAACTCAATCCCAAAACTAGCTTATTAGATGTGGATTGCCCAAGTCTCTATTAGCTCTACTTTGGTTATATCTATAGTCGACATGGGATCTCAACAAGGTATGGTGGTATGTAGACTAGACTTGAACTTTATAAAGCCTAGCTTAGCCTAACTCACTTCCATCCTTAATGTGTGCCTAATCCTATCTATGTTTAGAAGCTAGATTGACGAGTTTTGACAGAAGGTTGAACTCTGAATACGATGCCTTTGAATTAATTACTGAATTTCAAGAGACTAAATCAGTCAATCCAAATTCTTTTTCAATTAATGTGATTTAATCTTTGGCTTCTCTGATTCAGAGGTTGAGGAACATTCCTGCTGCTACATCTTGCACGACCAGATTGTTTAACTTGTAGAATGCTCAAATATGTTTGTTAAAATGTCACATTGGTTTCCTTGAGAAGCTAGATTGGTTTGGCATCTTTACGATTAAAACTAGAGTGTTAACCACACTACTTCTAAGGGTTTAAAAGTTAGTACAGTACTTAATGTGTTCTTACATCATCTAAAGAATTTATCTCTAATACCAAACATGAGCAACGAGATGATGTAGGAAATTGAAGTATTTGAGGTATAATGTGAATATGTATCTTCTTATTTTTATAACCATTAGGCAATGATGTTGATTTTTTTAACAATCATTTTAGATGCCAAAGTATTTCGTTGTTATACTGACAATAGAGTCCCATTTAGGTTAGCAAATCTATTTTGTAAACCCAATAGGCCATGTATATATTTTTTTCTGTTAGACTGGTTAGAAATAATTTGCAGTGGAGGATGCACTTCTACTGAAAAGCACATATCCATCTATGGTTTTTGGTAGAACTATGGTGTTGGTATCTGCCCAGGAATACAAGTAGGTCAGTAGGTAGAACTAGAAGACAAATTCATTGGAAAGGTTTACTTCAATAAGGACATATGGTGGAGCTATGCATCAGTTTTTCAATGATTCATTTTATTTAAATAGTGTCAACAGAATCTGGTTCTGTAATGTATTCTTAATTTGGTGCAAATTTGAATCATACTTTCATCATATATGAGGAATCAATCTGAAGATCAAGGAAGTTGAATGGAAACAGTATAAACATAATCTTCATGCATATGTATGTGCATGCACATTTACTATATATCTCTGAAATCAGCTGGTTGTTTTCTCTCGCAGGAAACCCTGCCAATGACATAGTTGACATTATAAACAAGAATCGAACGGATGAAAAGCTTCCTCGCTTGAATGACAGCCCTGGTCTAGGGTGCATGGCCTTACAATACGTCGAATTATGCAAAGGGAACTGCACTGAAAACAATGTTGTAAACTGCAGACCTCCTGAAGATGACTTCACTGAAGTATTTGCTCCCAACTGCGGTGTAGAGCTACCGACTTTTGGCACCATAACCGGACACATTGTGGGCTGTCAAAGAAAGTATATCGAGCCATTGCTAGTGTTTTCTGAAGTTCTCATTAAAGATAAGAAATCGTTGTCTCTTCTGAGAAACAAATCACATACTGAGGTGGGAGTTGGCCTGGTTGGACTCCACAAAGGGCCTTTCTTTTGGTGTGTTTTGTTTAGCAATGGACAGACAAACACTACATTTGTGCTTGAAAATCGCGGTGCAGGAATCCAGCAAAAAAAGGGGTGTTATAGTGGGAGCACTACTCCATGCAGTGGGGGGCAGAAAAGTAGTGTTGCATTTTTTAACATCTTTTTCATGTGTTATGTGTCCATTTTGCTGTTTAAACTTTTGTGATCAACTTACAATAATGCCAGATCTGCACGCGACAATTCTTGAATTGGTTTTCTTTGTTTTGGTCATTCTTTTAAATTGTTTACTATGTGTGCTGTGTTTCACTTGTGATTTTTATGCTTAAGGCAGCTTTTCACACAAGCTTTGTGAAGATAAAATAATAGAGGCTTGGCGCCTAACAAATTTTATAGATTAGTTACACTTTTTTGGTTTCTTTTTTTAATTAAAACTAGAGGAACTTGCAAATGTCACACCTATTTAACAATCTCAAAATAAGTCATCTCAAAATTACAGCATATGTTCGACAATAGATTTGCTGGTCAAGATATTCTTTAATTTGGGTCCCTTTAATATGAAAATGATATTGATGGAGTACTTAAATATTAGAACTGCTGAAAATTTAGAAGTAGGAAAGCAAGCCTTTCAATTGCTTTGTGGTTGTGGTTGCAGTTTTGTTGCAATCTTTGACAATGTGAGAAATTGTGACTTGTGTGGTTACAATTGCGGTCGCAGACAGTTATTGAAAGCCATGGGAGGAAGTAAAATACTCAAGGCATAATTGACTTCTTTTATCTTGTGGAGCTAACTGTTTGGTGGGTGTTGCTAGGTGCACCAGCCATATTGCTGGTGTGCTCCTAGCAATAAACGGGTATTCCAAAAATATTCCTACTTGATTTCTTCTTCCTTTTAAGTTTTTTTTTACTGTAACACATTCATTCGTTCATTTTCTTGGTTTCTTTTAATTTTTTTATTTTTGTGAGAGGAGAGTTGCATTGTGGCCGCTTCGATCGAGATGAAAGTGTTACGGAGGTACGTTGGCAAGTGATGATTGTTAACGAAGGTACATTATTTATTTTTTTATTTTATGCGTAATATACAGATTAAAGAATTCGTAAGTTATATCAAACTTATAGATTCATTAATCTGTGTGTTTTATATAACTTACGGATTGTCAATCCGAATAACTCATACGGATTGGTTAATTCGTATAAGTTATACGGATTTATAATACTATTTTTAATTAAAAGAAATATTTATTGTTTTTAATTTTATTAAGTTATAAATATATTATTTTGATTGTTATAAAAATTAATGTGTAAAAAAATTATTTTTTTATTTGAAATGTAATTAGTATTATTATTTTAAATATTTTTAAATAATTATAGTTTGATAATTAATTTGTAAGTATTTGTTTTTATATTTTGAAAACTGTATTAATTGTAAAATAATTTACACTTATAATTTATTTGAGTTGTTGTGGTCTAAAATTGATTATTTTTTGTGATTATAATTTCATGAATTAGAATTAAGTTCAATAATATAATTTATTTTAGTACATATGGTTAGGTTATAATTTTTTATGTATTATATGGTTATCAATTTTGAGTAAAAAAAGTTGATGTTATTGGTTTTTAATATATAGGGTTATCAATTTTAATATTTTATATTATTATATGCAGTAAAAAATTACCTAGAGTTTTGCGTGATAGTATATGTATGGTGCGGTTAGAGGTCGTTTGTTTGTGATTGAAATTTTTTAATATCTTGTTAAAATAGAAGAAGATCAATGGATACATGATAGTACAATGTCTGAAGAAGTTGATATGAATGAACAAAATGAAGACAAAGCTGGTGTGAAATCATAACATGTTGATTGTTATGATGCGTTCAATATTTCCCAAGTATTAATATGATTTTATGTTGTTAAAGTAAGTTATTGAATGTTTGTTGAAGAGTAAAGATGTTTGGATTGAATTGTAGGTGTTTGTTACCTGTGATGATGTTTTGAATTGGGCTCGAGCTATTGCTTATGAAATTGGTTTTGTGACCGTCATTATGAGGTCAGACACAAACACTAGTATGAGAGGAACTTCATTTGTCTTAATTGGTTGTGAAAGGAGTGGTCAATATAGGTCCAAGAAGAAAGATTTTGTAAGAAGAGATACATTAGTTGAACATCCATACGATAGTCGATTGACTAAGGATGAAAAAATAATTATTGTCAATATGACAAAGTCAATGGTGAAACTAAGAAATATTCTGCTAACACTGAAGGAGCACAATGCCCAATAGTTATACAACAATCAAACAAATATTCAATGCAAGAAATGCATATCGTTCTTCCATGAGAGGCAGCAATACTGAAATGTAACAACTAATGAAGCTTCTTGAACGAGATCAGTATATTCGTTAGCATAGATTAAAGGATGAAGATATTGTACGTGATATCTTCTGATGTCATCCTGATGCAGTGAAGTTATGTAATGATGTAATTTGATATTTTTGGTAGATAATACCTACAAAACAAACAGGTACGGGCTCCTATTACTTGACTTTTTGGTGTGACACCAATGGGGATGACATTCTCTGCTGGTTTTGCTGGTTTTGCCTATTTGGAAGGAGAATGCTTAAATAATGTGGTATGGGTTCTATAATGGTTTCGAGGTCTTTTTCTCAGACGTGATTTTAATGAAATTGAGTTTTTAATGATTTTTTTTCTTAATTAAAGATTATGGGTGTCCTCTAATCTGTTGGATCAGATATTGATTTCACTCACGATGTGTGATTGTCGTTAACCCAATTTTTTTTTGCATATATTAAATATATCATTTCCATTCATTTTACCACTGCCTCAACCCTTTGGGTTACTTGAAACATGTCTATAGTTAAGCAACCGATATGTTTTATTTCAAATCTTCACTTAATAAAATAAAATGCAGCATTTAATGCTCCAATTGATACTTGCTCCAGATGCAAAAAGGATGTGATTTACTCACATTGATTGTTGAAGTATGTGATTTACTCACATTGATTGTTGAAGTCTATTGAAAGTGTTGAAATTACAAATTTTGTAATGAACTATCTTCGCCTTCATTCTCTTTGCATTTAATTTTTTTTAAGTTTTAAAACTCTCCAAACATCTTATAAATCTTGAGAGAGAGAAAAAAAAAAGTTTATTTTGTAAATTTCTTTGTAAAACGATAACTTTTTCTATATGCATCCAACCTCAAACAAATATTTTGATTTGTTCCAGAGCCGGTAATGATTTATGGAAAACAATAATTAGGTTATAAGCTTGGAAAATTTTTTGTAAGAGTTATAAATTTATTGAATGTTAGTGTAAACTTGGTGGATTATTAGAATTAAACATAATCTTAATGGTAAAGTTAAATTAATATAAAATTTTTTGCACTTATTTTTTTATAAACATTTAATGGCTATATTATATTTTAATTTGAATTTTAAAAATTTTAATTTCAACATCTATTGTTTTTAACCATGATCTAACGATTATTATTAGTTGTGTCTTCTAAACTCCAAAAGTTTAAAATAAAATTAGACTTAGGATTAAAAAGAAATTGAGTTTTTAATGATTATTTTTTTTTCTTAATTAAAGATTATGGGTGTCCTCTAATATGTTGGATCAGATATTGATTTCACTCACGATGTGTGATTGTCGTTAACCCAATTTTTTTTTGCATATATTAAATATATCATTTTCATTCATTTTACCACTGCGTCAACCCTTTGGGTTACTTGAAACATGTCTATAGTTAAGTAACCGATATGTTTTATTTCAAATTTTCACTTAATAAAATAAAATGCAGCATTTATTGCTCCAATTGATACTTGCTCCAGATGCAAAAAGGATGTCATTTACTCACATTGATTGTTGAAGTCTATTGAAAGTGTTGAAATTACAAATTTTGTAATGAACTATCTTCGCCTTCATTCTCTTTGCATTTAATTTTTTTTAAGTTGTAAAACTCTCCAAACATCTTATAAATCTTGAGAGAGAGAAAAAAAAAAGTTTATTTTGTAAATTTCTTTGTAAAACGATAACTTTTTCTATATGCATCCAACCTCAAACAAATATTTTGATTTGTTCCAGAGCCGGTAATGATTTATGGAAAACAATAATTAGGTTATAAGCTTGGAAAATTTTTTGTAAGAGTTATAAATTTATTGAATGTTAGTGTAAACTTGGTGGATTATTAGAATTAAACATAATCTTAATGGTAAAGTTAAATTAATATAAAATTTTTTGCACTTATTTTTTTATAAACATTTAATGGCTATATTATATTTTAATTTGAATTTTAAAAATTTTAATTTCAACATCTATTGTTTTTAACCATGATCTAACGATTATTATTAGTTGTGTCTTCTAAACTCCAAAAGTTTAAAATAAAATTAGACTTAGGATTAAAAAGAAATTGAGTTTTTAATGATTATTTTTTTTTCTTAATTAAAGATTATGGGTGTCCTCTAATATGTTGGATCAGATATTGATTTCACTCACGATGTGTGATTGTCGTTAACCCAATTTTTTTTTGCATATATTAAATATATCATTTTCATTCATTTTACCACTGCGTCAACCCTTTGGGTTACTTGAAACATGTCTATAGTTAAGTAACCGATATGTTTTATTTCAAATTTTCACTTAATAAAATAAAATGCAGCATTTATTGCTCCAATTGATACTTGCTCCAGATGCAAAAAGGATGTCATTTACTCACATTGATTGTTGAAGTCTATTGAAAGTGTTGAAATTACAAATTTTGTAATGAACTATCTTCTTTTGCCTTCATTCTCTTTGCATTTAATTTTTTTAAGTTGTAAAACTCTCCAAACATCTTATAAATCTTGAGAGAGAGAAAAAAAAGTTTATTTTGTAAATTTCTTTGTAAAACAATAACTTTTTCTATATGCATCCAACCTCAAACAAATATTTTGATTTGTTCCAGAGCCGGTAATGATTTATGGAAAACAATAATTAGGTTATAAGCTTGGAAAAACTTTTGTAAGAGTTATAAATTTATTGAATGTTAGTGTAAACTTGGTAGATTATTAGAATTAAACATAATCTTAATGATAAAGTTAAATTAATATAAAATTTTTTGCACTTAGTTTTTTATAAACATTTAATGGTTATATTATATTTTAATTTGAATTTTAAAAATTTTAATTTCAACATCTATTATTTTTAACCATGATGTAACGATTATTATTAGTCGTTTTTATATTCTCACTTAATTTTTTTCCTCAATAATATTATATATATATATAGTTTGCACAAGATGTGCTAAATAAATACAAAAGAAGACCATAATACATAAACATTATAGCCCAATCATCCGGTCTCCACCACCCCACTAACATAGCAAATGATCAGAATCTTAACCTATACAAGTGAAACATTCATATGAGAAGATTCAGCACTTACAAACCATAACCACAAGGCAGATAGACCGACGTTACATAAGCGCAAGTGCAGGGCTTATTTGCCACTGCAGAAAAGAAATACTAAAATTCTTTTGGTAAGCTTTCAACCAAGACCATAAACAAAACATGATCTTATGCCAAATTAGCTCTATGTCTAAGACCTTGCCATAAGAAATAATTCTGTTCCTATGCTGCCAAATATTACAGATAATTGAACTCCATGCTACACGAATGCTATACCAAACATTGAGATCCATATGCTCCAAAATTGATTTGCGTATGTACACGTGAACAACAAAAGTGATGAGGTTTCAACATGTACAGGACAAAGAGTGCATAATAAGTCACCTTTCTCTGCGTTATTGCTTCCTCCCTTTATCTGTTTAACTGGTGCTACGTTGTGATTTTGTCTCTTTAGAAAAAATTGTTTTCTAAAATCTATCGATCTACTAAGTCTTTCGTCTAACTTGGTTTTTGTGGAAAACTATTTTTCACATCTTTTATACATTAGACGATAGTTTTATTTGCGAAAAAGTTTTTTTAAAAATTTAAATCACAATTTAACTCTTTTTTTTTGTCTTTACACATGATTTTTGTTAAAATTAAAAATAGTAGAAGAAATAATTGGGTAAATACATTTTAATTCAATTTGATTACATAATGATCCATGGAGAAGTTTTACTAAAATGACTAATTTTATGTACCCAAAAAAATGTTTTTAATTTCAATTTGTATTTTTTTTATCATGTTACTATTTTGTAATTAAGTGATAATATAAAAAAAGTATTTATTCATTTACTTATTATTTACAATATATTTTTAAAAAAAAATTAATTAAAACCTAGACTTACAAAAAAGTGAAAAACATGAAACAAAACAAGTGTATGTTCTCTTCCTTCTTTCTTTCTTTCTCCCCAAAGTTGGGTGAAGCAGAGTCCAAGTGCAGGGAGGTGCAAGGCAAGTTTGCTTAATCCCACGCACCCGTTGAGGCTCCGCTTAGGTGAGCCATAAAAAAATCGCCCTTATCGTGCACCCTCAATTGGTTTTCATGAGAGTAAAGAACCTGCGAGAATGAGAAGGTAGAAACTTTCCGAGTCGCAGCGCGTCGATTCACAAAAATGGTTCAGGTTGAAAGCAACAGCAGCATGAGCCGCGTGGTGCTGGAGCCCCACGCGCAGTTCGACCTCACCGCCCACTCACGCGCCAGCTCCATTCGATCCCTCTCAATCTCCCACTCGAAACGACACCGTACGACTCTTCTCTACGTCGGAACTCACTCCGGAACCCTATTTTCCCTCTCCGCCGAGGACTCCAACGACAGCGACGACGCCGTTTTGCGCAAGCTCTCGTTCCTGAGAAGCGTTTCGGTCAGCGACGCCGCCGTCGAGTCCATCTCGGTAATCGAAGAGTTCCGGAAGCTTCTGTTGCTGTCCGATGGGACTCTGTTCTTGGTCGACTCCGAACTCTCGAATCGCGCCACGAAATTGAGTTTCCCGAAGGGGGTTTCGTTGGTCACGAGGAGAAGGCTCAGGAACAACGGTGGAGAATCCGAGGGTTTCGGTTCGGGTTTAGGTTCAGGTTCAGGTTCGGGTTCGGGTCTAGGATTGTTTCAGAAATTGAGAATGAACTCAATGAAGGAGGGTGAAGTGCAGAGTGAGACAGGTGGTGGTTGTGTTTTTGCAATTGTTGTTGGGAACAGGCTGATTCTCGCGGAGCTTGTTTTGGGGAATAGGAATGGGAAAAGTGAGAGGGATGATGGTGGTGCGCTTGTGGTTTTGAAGGAGATTCAGTGTGTTGATGGGGTTGTTAGTGCCATGGTCTGGCTGAATGATTCTATTGTTGTTGGTACTGTGAATGGGTACAGTTTGATTTCATGTGTTACTG
Organism: Glycine max; assembly: GCF_000004515.6. Classification (NCBI taxonomy): domain Eukaryota; kingdom Viridiplantae; phylum Streptophyta; class Magnoliopsida; order Fabales; family Fabaceae; genus Glycine; species Glycine max. Next base: position 31,016,390 of record NC_016090.4, on the reverse strand, counting down.
GGCAGAGTAGCGTGATCTTCTCATTGCCGGACGTGTCGTGGCCGCCGAGGTTGAAGCTCTTGCACAAGGAGTGGAGGGTGCTGTTGCTGGTGGACAATGTGGGGGTTATTGTTGATCCCCATGGGCAACCCGTGGGGGGGAGTCTGGTCTTCCGGCACGGGTTGGATTCCATGGGGGAGATTGATTCCTATGTGGTGGTTGTGAGTGATGGGAAGATTGGGTTGTATCATAAGAGGCATGGTGGTTGTGTTCAGGTGTTGCCCTTCGGCGGGGAAGGGGTTGGGCGATGCGTTGTTGCCAGCGAGGAAGATAAGGGTGGGAGGCTTGTTGCTGTTGCAACTGCTACCAAGGTATGTTCTAGTTTGAATCTGGTGATATTGTGATAATTTTTCAGAATATAGCTGTTGATTGATATATCATATACTTGTGAGGTGAGCTTGGATGGCTGGCCTTGTTAGGGTTCAACTCAATGGATAAATGCTTTATTAGGGTTGTGGATTATTGGATTGTTGAAGTAAACTGAATAGGGGCTAGTTCATCATAATGGCAGATTGTTCGTACATGGCCACACCCTGGCAAATAATGCTAAAGAAAAAGGAAAATTTAGGTTGTGTTTGAATAGGCATTTACACACCGTTTGTTGCACCTCAATATTTATATACTGAAGAAAAATGATGGGTTGGTGTTCAATATGGTTTGAAATGGAAATACGAACACCTTAAAACAGAATAGGTTTAGTTGGCTTTTGAGTGTTTCTGGCAATCTTCTCATGGCATCACTCGTGAAGTCCAATTATGGAAATGTATCAAATAACGTTTCTCTGATTTGGGAATTTGTTCTGAAACATAGCATGCTCAAAATTGTAAATAACTAGTGGAACTTATTTTAAGTTGTTTTAGAAAAGTCAAGAACGTATGGTATTCTTTCATTCTGGGTCCCTTTAATTTGAAAATGATATTGATGGAGTACTTAAATATCAGAACTGCTGAACAAAATTCAGAAGTAGGAAGCAAGGCTTTAGATTGTAGTCATGATTGCAGTTGTGGTTTTGTTGTGATCCTTGACATTGCGGGAGATTGTGGGCAAATGCAGCTGATGTGGTTGCAATTGGTGTCACGGATTGTTTTTGAAAACCATGAGAGGAAGTAAAATACTAAAAGTATAATAGAATTTTTCAATCTTGTGGAGTTAAATGCGTAGTTCTTAGAGAACTATTTATTTGAAACCTAAATTTTTCACTCAAGTAGTTGGCCCAAGAGGGAAAATTCATATATATAATGCTAGTTGGAGAGAAATTTGTGATGCTATACATTCTGATGCTATAGTAACTTTTTGTAAAATATATATGTGTAGGATATGTACATAAAAATTCATAAAACATAATAAATATATAATTACAATTCTACAAATCCAAATTCAGAACAAAGTTCTTGGACATTACTAAAAACAAAATAAAAATTATAAATCATTGTTAGCATAAATCACTGCTTATTGCTTATTGCCTATGAACAAGAATAGTATCATCCATAAAGTGGACAGATTCCATTTTTGGTTAATCAAGAGCAGTGTTGTTAAATAGCCGCTATAGCACTATTGTATAGTGTACTTTCTTGGATCTGCAATTGCAATTCTGGCCGGTATTGCAGCCGTTATGAATCTTGTGGTTGCGGCATGCATCCGGCATCCTCTTGTCATCTATAGTGAGTCTCCAGCCCCAATTGAACTTTTGAGTTAATATTTTGCCAATTTTTATGTATTTTATTTTTATTTGCATATAACTTCATTTTTCATGCATATATAATTGATATATATCATATATGTCAACCGTAATTTGACTTCCATGCTATTCCAAAAAAAAATGAAAATTGTAAAACCTTATTTGTTGTGGTTTGGCTCAACTTTTGGTTCCTATTGTGAAAATTGAATCAAACCAAACTGATACACATTACTTTTGTTGGTTTTTCTTTTATATCCTATATATAATCCCATCATTCTAACATAAGTCAAGACTTCGTTTGATAATAATCATACGCGATTCCATGTGTTGGACATTTTTTAGTTGTGTTAAATTATGAGTTTATGACATTGACAACAATGTATGATTAATTGACTGTGAATGGTTTGTAATGTACTTTTTGAAAGAGGCTTGTAATGTAGTTATTCTTTTGTGTGGTTTTTTGTTGTTCTATTACTAATAGTTCTGTAAATGTCATTTTTAAATTGTAACTGTTGATCATGACTTAATTAATTATTAGATTTTACATCGTGTTAATTTATTTTGTTAGTTTAATTAAAAATAATTTTGATGATCATAGTCCTATCTCATTGAAGAATTTGTTATTATTTTTACATATTTTACTAGGTAGTGTGCTATCAGAAATTACCTTCTGTAGAACAAATAAAAGACCTTCTGAGGAAGAAGAACTATAAGGGAGCCATATCCTTGGTGGAGGAGCTAGAGTCAGAAGGTGAAATGTCAAAAGATTTGCTCTCGTTTGTTCATGCTCAAGTGGGATTCCTCTTGCTTTTTGACTTGCATTTTAAAGAAGCAGTGGACCACTTCTTGCTTTCTGAGACGATGCAACCTTCTGAAGTATTCCCATTTATAATGCGAGATCCAAATCGCTGGTCCTTACTGGTACATTGTGCATGTCTATCTTTTTATATTATTGCCTTGAGCTTTGTTTCAAAATTATGTTGCTGGTTTTTTTTAGTATATGGCCTTGGGGTAATCATAGTTGTCAATACCGGTGTAGCGGAGCAGAGCGGTCGACCCCAAAAGTGGGATAGCGGATAGCGGGATGACCGCTATTCTAATGTTTTTTTTATATATGTTAAATAATTAATAATATGTATATATATAAGTTCAAAAACAGAAAAATAACTGAAAACATAGTTACTTAAACAAAAGTTACAAAACATAAAGTAAAAAGTCAAGCAAATAAAGGGCTTAAAGCCTTAATCCCTCTTAAGCTAAATAATTAGGGACTTAAGAATATTTTTATTCTAATGAAAGAACTTAAGATTTTAATTTAATTTTAACAGGTCTTATTTTATCTCTCTAGCTGTGACTCCACACGCACCACAGAAGGATGAAATCTAGTTACTAGTAAATGACTTAACACCATATGCACATCTCATTAACTTATCACGTAATTATTACATATATTTAGATTTTTTTTCTAAATTATATTTTTAAATATTTCATCCATTAATCTGATGTCATTCATTATTTTAAATAGATACAAATTTTAAAATACTAAAAAAAATATACACATCAGGGGACGTGTACGGTAAGTCAATGAGTTGTGAATATTATTGTAACATCATAATTTAATATTAATAAAGTAAAAATAGGAACTAAAAAAAACTCTAAAGGACTAAAATCCTATTTCAGTGATATTCACTGTATAATGATTATGCGTTCCGTGGCCTCAAGGAACACAAACTCTCAACGACTCTCTCTCTGTTTTGTCCAATCCCCTGCCCTCACGCCTACCATTGCCATCTTCACTTCCCCAGTCCCTAAATCAGTTCAAGCAAGGAAACGGTGTCGCAGACTCGCTTGGGAAAGAAAGGTACGAACAGTGTCGCAGTCTCGCAGCACTCGTGGCGGCGCTCGCCGGTGTCACAGCGTTGCCGGGGTCGCAGCCTTGCAGGTGTGGAGAGCAGCAACGCGCTAGGGTTTTCAGAATTTCCACGGCTTCAGTGTAGCGGCGTGAAAATCCGGTCCAGATCCCGCGCTGCTCCGCCGCGATAGCGGCTGCTCCAACCGCGACGTTGAACCGCGCCGCTACGTCCATCCCCGTTGCGGATGGGGGCCGCGCTGCTCCGCTCCGCCGCGATAGCGGCCGTGACGCCCACGATTGACAACATAGGGGGTAATCTGCCTGAAATAGAACTTTTGAAATGTGAAGAAATGGTCCATACTGGATGAGTATCAATTGATATATTTTTTGAGCCGTTCATCATGAGATGTAAATTTAGTAGAAGATTTATGTATTTATCTAGTTAGTATTTAATTTCTTGGTCGCATGCAATTTCTTCTCAATCAGATTTAGGCACAAATTCAACTAAAATAATAAATATACTATAGTAACAACTAATTTTTGTATTAGTTTTTGTGCTATATTGTGAAATGTGGTACTTGTCCTTAATACATATAAATTATTCAAATATTTAAAGGTTGTGCTGTATGAATGTGGTACAGATGTTCAAACTGGCTTTTGTAGGTTCCTAGGAATAGGTATTGGGGTTTGCATCCTCCACCGGCCCCTCTTGAAGATGTAATAGATGATGGCTTGATGACAATCCAAAGAGCTTCTTTCCTGAGGAAAGCAGGTGTAGAAACAATAGTAGATAATGATCTTTTTCTCAATCCAGCAAATAGAGCTGATTTGTTGGAGTCAGCAATCAAGAACATTAGCAGGTCTGAATTCAATTTTTGTTGTTATTCACGTATTTGTTTCTATTTTTGGATGGTGACTATATAATATATTCCTACTGACTTCTAATGTCATACAGATACTAATAAAAAGCTCCTATACCATGTACCAGGGACTATTGGGCTGATCATAAAGAAAAGTTTGTGTAGAGGAAGATAGGAATATACTTGAAATATTTTGGGTTTCAATACCATATCATAATAGCATTGTAAATTAATAATTTTCATGGAACCTTTCTTATATGTGTAGTTATTATGGCCTTTGACTTGTTTACTTAACCACCTATGTTGATCAATATTGTTACAGGTATTTGGAGGCCTGTCGTGAAAAAGACCTAACGGAATCAGTCAGGGAGGGAGTTGACACACTACTAATGTATTTGTATAGAGCTCTAAATTCTGTTGAGGACATGGAGAAGCTGGCTTCTTCTATAAACTGGTGTGTTGTGGTATGTGCAGATTACTGTTATTGTGGTTTTGATATTGTAAATGAATAACTCAATAGATACGTGCAAATTAATATGTTTTTGTTTTACACAAGTCTCTGGATGTTATTGTTGAATTTATAGGGGAGAAATAGAGTTAGGATGGAATTGTTCAAGTGAAATTGATTGATTAAATGATTGTATTGTACGACTCTCAGATTATGCTGAACATTTGTATCTATAGGCTCCTAGTAGACTAAGTGGAGACTATTTTCCTAGGCAAATAGTGGATGCTAATTCCTATGAGAACTAAGCATTTAACATATTGTACATGAACTGCAAATTATTCTAACAGTTATGTATTTAGTTATTTGATTGAAGTAATTTCAATACATTTTTCATAATTAATACTGTAAAATAAATATGTCGTGAATTGAATTATACCCATTATTTCTATGTAGATTTGAGAAATTACTTTTTCCTTTTCCTGATATGATCATATTTGAAGCTCTGCAGAAAGAGAATAGCCTCAGCAGCAAAATAAACATGAAAAACCAAAACCTAACCTTCTTTGAATGTCAAGCACAAGCATATACAGGAAAATGAAAAAAATTCCCTTTTTTAAATCCATGCTGCTCCTTAAAGAAAACTTTGGTTGCATGACATAATGGTAATTACCTGGGGGTTGCCTGAAAAATGACCGTGTGAAATACATCTCTTTTTCAGGAGGAATTGGAGCAGATGTTAGAAGAGTCTGGGCACCTAAGGACACTTGCCTTCCTATGTGCAAGTAAAGGAATGAGCTCAAAAGCTGTGCATATTTGGCGCATCCTAGCTAGAAATTATTCATCCGGCCTCTGGAAAGACCCTTCTTTGGAGAATAATACACAGAATAGTGGGGGAAACCTTATTTCTGGCAGGGTAATTGCTGCAGCTGAAGCTTCAAAGATTCTTGAGGAATCATCTGACCAAGAATTGATTCTACAACATCTAGGATGGGTACGAGTGTTTAGAAGTTTGTTGTTAATGGAAGTAGAATGTTTCAACTTCATAATTTGATTAAATGATCATTATTCTTGTTTTGAATCTTTTCATTTCAGATTGCAGATATCAACCAAGTTCTTGCAGTCAATGTTTTAACTTCAGACAAACGAGAGATCGAGCTTTCTCCTGGTTGGCCTTGATTCTTTAAGCATTGTGTACTCATTATTTGGATAATTACTACTCTTCGGTACTTTTTATTGTGAAATGTAAATTTTGAATGTATTGCTAAATTTTGACTAGTTTGGACTACTTGGTTTAATGGATATTATCATACAATGCTAATGTACTCTGCCAAAGGGTTCTCAAATATCATAGGCATTGCTATGGTTTTTTTTTTGCTAAGATTATTTTATTATGAAACAATTCATGATGTTATTCATTTCGTACTGCAGATGAAGTTGTTACAACTATTGATCCGCAGAAGGCAGAAATTTTACAGAGGTATGTTGTGTTATCTATTGGCAGTATACTCCTTTCTCTCAAATCGATAATGTCTTAAGAATTTTATTAGGATATTTATGGTTATTGATTTGAAGGATTTGATTAAGATATTATTTCTTTATTTCATTTTCATTCCTTTTATGTTTTTGCTGACCATATAATAAATATAGCTGCTGATTTGTGTTACATTAGTTATACGACATTTATACTTACTGGAATATTACTATAGATAGTGCACTATTAAGTTATTAATGCATCACATCTCATGATTCTCATCATTGCATTATCATGGTAAAAATCATTCTGAGCCTGTTTGAATCCTTTCTCTCTCTAGAGTTTTAAAATCTGTTTTCTAAAACAATTTTAGACTACTCAAATCAATTTCTCATCCAAAATTTAAAGTACTTGGTTGTTGTTCCCATTGTAATATAAATTTATATTTTATTTTTTAATATTTTGACTTTTTAGTTTTCAATGGCTTCCTTGTTTTTAGGTATCTCCAGTGGTTGATTGAAGACCAGGACTGTAATGATACACAGTTGCATACTTTGTACGCCCTCTCACTTGCCAAATCAGCAATTGAAGCCTTTGAATCTGAAAATATTTCTGAGAATCTTGATAGTGGAAATATAGAGACAAGAAGTTTGGCTATGTTGAAGAACTCAATCTTTCAGATTCCTGTCAGGGAAAGATTACAGATATTTTTGCAATCCTCAGACTTGTATGATCCAGAAGAAGTTCTTGACTTGATTGAAGGATCAGAATTATGGTTAGAAAAGGTAACTTTAAGACTTTTGACCGTGCTATCTTAAGCTCTGTTTATCCAACATTGGCATATGTGTTACTAATGGTTCTTTGTGATCATAGACTTTTGGGAGGTGTGGTGATAAACTCCCATATGTTCAAAAGGATGTTTAGCATTCCTTACTTTTCCTTATATTAATTTGGCTTTACTCAACAGGCTATTCTGTATAGAAGACTGGGGCAGGAGACTTTGGTCCTCCAAATTTTGGCTTTGTAAGTGTCTAATTAGCTTCAAAGTTACACTAGCTTTCATAAAATTCACTCAAAACTATGCTAATACAAGTTAAACTCATGCATCAATGAGCAAATCATAAAGTCAAATCATTATGCTAAAACTTTAAACAATTCCAATAACTTCAAATTTCAATCTTGCATCTTTCAAACATAAATTAGCTTACTCATCATGCAAGCAGACTCTTAGAGAAGATAATACAGAAACTGTTGATCTAAATTGCACTGCTAACAATAGTCTCCTCAGTTTTAGATTGACAAAATGTTCAGGTATACACATTATGTTCATCGTAGAGTATCATAGTTGCACTATAAAGAAATGTTCATTAAAATTTACCTTACTATAATTTGATTTATTGAAAAACTTGTTTTTGATAGAGGTGAAAGATGTTTAATCCATATATTTGACTGTCCTCTTTAAGTGGGATAAGGTTTGGTTGTTGTAGACAAAAACAGAAAAGATGAACATGCATTACTTTTTTAGCAAATATTTATCCTTCTAGGTTGTAATAGCTTTCAGTTTCCAATAATTTGGGAAGAAAAATCCTTTAAAGTATTGGTAAGATATAAGCCTACCGTATTTTTTGCAGACTAATGTGATTGTCTCAAGATGGGATGTTTGCAATCAGCATGATTCCATTGGATATGTATTTTAGCAGACAATTGGATTTCCCATAGTTTTAGGATAGTGAAGTTTAATGTGAATAAAACATAAACCACATGCAGAAGAACCAATTGGCCTACAACGTGTTAAATCACATGCAAGGAGTTTTTTCTTTATTATTATTATTATTATTATTATGTTGGCTCCCAGGAAACTGGAAGACAGTGAAGCTGCTGAGCAATATTGTGCTGAGATAGGAAGAGCTGATGCATATATGCAGTTTGTCTCCTATTTACCCTTTCAATATTTTATTTATTTATGCTGAGGTGTTTTAAAAAGTTTGTTTTAAATGCTTTTACTTTTTGCTTATTGTCTTCAGGTTGCTTGAAATGTATTTGGATCCACAAGATGATAAGGATCCCATGTTTACTGCTGCTGTTCGCCTTCTGCATAATCATGGAGAATCATTAGATCCATTGCAAGTTTTAGAGGTATTTAACTCACTCTATATTACCATAATTTCTGAAGCAAATTGTTCACAACATCTATATTCAACTGCAAAAAGTACATATTTTGCAGTGTAGAGTGAAAGAAGGGATCTGTCGGCATGAAAATACGTATACAGATCCATCTGTCATATCAGCAAGTTTTATGTTGGCAAAATGATATGCACTTAAAGTGAAGATTATTAATACAAATAAATATTGCCCCTTATAAGACCATCAGGTCATAAACTTGTTCAGCCCCTTGGTAAGGATTGAAGGGTTGTATTTCCCCTCTCTCTTCGCTAAAGTTCTTGTCAAGGACAAACTATCCCAAAAACTTAACCTATTGTGTGAAGGCATATAAATGGTTTTGTATTAAATGTTCCTCCTCATGCAAGCCCTTTGGGTTTGATGTTTGAAGATTGAACAATGTACAAGTCCAACTCACATCATTTTGAAATTCAACATTATTTTAGAAAAGTAAGGGTTGCAACAATCAAACTCCTGAGCATTTGACATGGGGTCTTTAATACTAATGTCAATGACCTACTATCTAAACCTCAAATTTTTAGGAGATGGCTCATGAATAGTTCTATTTATTTTATATCAAACAATTATATTATAAGTTAGTCAATGGAGCTGCTGCATAAGCAAGCCACTCAGTAGGCATATTGAAAATACCAAGTTTTATAAACAAGAACGTAATTTATGGTGTGAATTTCTTTGATGTGATGTATATGATAAATGAATCAACTTCCTCGCGTTTCTTATCATCAAAAGATTAATATCACAAGTTAACCACTGCAAGAGAAAATTTGAAATGCTTGAGTATGCTAATTCATCAATATCAAACCCGAGTATAACTGTCAATGTTGGATGTAGATGTATGTTTTTGCAATTACAGGACTCTAACGACTTGCATATAGTTGCATCTCTCTCTCTCAACTATAGAGTTTATTCCACATAAATGTGGTTCTTAATTTTGGAATGTTACTCCCTAAAAGTTTTGGCTTTATAATGCAGAAACTGTCTCCAGATATGCCACTTCAACTTGCTTCTGACACTTTACTAAGAATGTTCAGGGCCAGAGTTCATCATCATCGTCAAGGACAGGTACTTCCATGTTTTTTCCCTTGGATAGATTGTCCTAATCTCAGATCTTTTCTTTCCACGTGATAGAGAAAAAAGAATAAAACTTCACTCGGTGTAGTGGCTGCTGCGATCAAGAATAATCTTTAATCCTCAGTTATGAAAGTTCTCTCGAAGTGAGGTTGAGAGAATTCAGCAAGGTTTTGGCAACTACAACAATTTTTTAAATACTTCTGGAACAATGTATATGGCTTATTTTAATACGATCCTTTGGGTATAGTCCTTACAGTATTTCCAGTTTATATGGATGTTTGACCACCAAATTCATGGTTACTTCTGAAATCAAACTAATTTTTTTCAATAATTCCCATATTCAATCTTCCCAAGATTATTTTTTCTCTGTAGTCTGAAATTTTGAGGTTGATTGCTACTTTTTGTTGTCAACCAAGTATTATGGGCTTGTAATCTTAGCAACAAATTCTTTCAGATTGTGCATAATTTATCTCGTGCCGTAGACATTGATGCAAGATTGTCAAGATTGGAGGAGAGGTCAAGGAATGTACAAATTAATGATGAGAGCCTCTGTGACTCCTGTGATGCACGTCTTGGTACGAAGCTATTTGCAATGTATCCTGATGACACTGTTGTATGTTACAAGGTTAGTTGCTTGAGCTCTTTTTCTCAATTTGATGCCTCAAATAAAGCTTTTATCCCAACTTTCTACATGTAGTTGCTAAACTTATTTCTCCATTTCTTTATAGAACTTGTTTCTTAGCTTATCAATTTAATTCTTGATGTAATTTTATCAGTTCCATGTTTTCGGTCATTAATCTGTTTATGATGACAATCTAACAAGAAAATAATTTTTTAAATTCATTGTTTACTGTTTATGTATTGAAAGAAGAAAATCTTCCTTATCAATGCCTGTTTACATATTGTTTTCATTCAGTAACTCCCATCTATCAGTCTGTGTGATTGTGCACGTGTGCATGCATGCTAGGTTTTCACAAAATGGAATTGATTATTCTCTCCAATTATAGTGAATGAATCTAGGGACAATTCATTTTCCATTTTTTGTAACTATATTGATCAATATTTCTCGTTGAGTAAACACTTCTTTTTTTAGCACTACTTTGTGAATTGGATTTTCTCACCTATTCTTTTAATCCTTTGTAGTGTTACCGCCGTCAAGGTGAGTCAGTGTCTGTCTCAGGTCGCAATTTTAAGGAAGACATCCTAATTAAACCGGGTTGGCTCGTGAGTCGTTGATCTCGAACCTACGATGTTGTTAGGTAGATATTGCTTGGTTGAATCCCAGAAGTTGCCATTCCCTGTACCAAATCCGAATTCATTCAAAATTGGGAAAAAAGGAAATGCGTCAATGATCACTCGGTTTACATAGTTAACTTAAAGGTTTTAAGTCAACGTCAGGTTTGACACAATGGAGAAGCAACTAGGCAGTTGCTTTGGCATTTTTGTCTTGAAATGTGTTTTTTTTCGTTCAACGTGGTCTAAACACTTTGCCAAACACAGCCTAAGTATCAGCTTCTAACCCCCACACTGAAAGAGTAAATAATTTTTCCCCGTGGAGGGTACTTTACGGAAAATTTTTGGGGAGTTTTACATTGTACTCTCCATCCCCCCCCCCCCCCCCCCACCCTTTCGCAATTTGCTTTGTATATTTGATAATGTACAATGTAAATTTTTGCACATAATAACGAGCTCATTCTTCCGTTGTAGTTCAGTAAATTTTCTGCTATATTTGATAATGTACTGCCATTTGGCCGTTAAAATATTGGAACTCGTTTGCAGCATCCAATATTTAGGAGAGTGATAGCTGAAGTATTTTAAAAGTAATGACTGCAGATACTATCTACTTTTTCTGTGGTCAACTGCAGTTTACGTAGATAGATTGCACTTGGAAGTGCGTTAAAAAAACTGCTTAAAAACTGTTCTTTAAGTAAATAAATGTTTTTATTCAACATTCTGACTAGGGGATAATGGTATACGTAACTTTCCATTCCATCTCTATTGAATATTGATGTAGATGTAGACTCATATGCTAAAAGCTGGATTATTAGCACATTATTAAAAACTGGGTTATTAACAACTTAACACATTTAAGAGGTTATAAATGCAGTATTGTAATTTAAGATAATCGTTTGTTTATCATTACGATGTCTTCCTTAATTTAAGACCTGTTCTGCACTTATTTATTAATTTTTATCATTTAAGATAATAGCTTAAAAAATGTAGAAGTCTATTTTTTTTTTTAAAAAAAAGTGTTGAGACTGTTTCATGGTTGAACTGACTTGATAAAGCAAATGAAATGTTGATATTTTAATAGATGAGGATTGAATAAATAGAGTGAATTAAATGTAACAATGTGTTTTACCTAATTATGTGACTAAGTGTTTTAATTGAAATGTTAGAGGAATTAAATTTAATTTATCCTATGAATAATGATTTAATAAAATGTAAAAAGTTAATGTATTTTTAGATGAGTTTATAAGTTCTTGGTGGTTGGGCTTCATGCTTGGGCCTTAAGGTAGAGAATAGGCGAGGGAGTGTGTTTTGTGGAGCCACAGTGAGAGAAAAACCTTGAAAACCCCTAAAACTATTCTTTCTCTAAACCTCACAAATAAGAAAGTTAGGTCTTCTCTAGCCAACTTCTCTCATCCTCAAGGTGGAGAGGTAGAGTTCCACATTCTCTTGCGTACTTTCCATACACTCTAGACCTCTTGGGAGAGAATTCTTGTAGTGGTAAGTTCTCTATTTTCTTCCCTTTCTATATTTCTCCTATTCTCGAGTTAAATCATGATGCGATTTTATGAGAAAAATAATAATTATGGTTGTTCTTAATTGGTGTTTGTCTTTAGATTATAGTGTGACAAAATTTTGGTTCGTTGGACGAATTTTCTTGGAATTTGAATACTTCGATGTTCAAACATTAATGAATATTATATTCATATTTTTTTTAATGCTACAAGAATATAAGTAACATTTTTTAATGATACACTATTATCAACTAACTACATTTTTTAAATGTTACTAAAAAAATAATGACTTAAATATTTATGTTCTCCTTGTAATTCAGTATTTTTTGTTTTGGTCCTTGTAAAAAAAAATTATTTTAGTCCTTACAAAATGTGTTTGTTTTATTTTTTATCTTAAGTTCTTTAGATAACACTTAAAAAAATAAAAATAATATTTAAAGCACTTTAAAGACAAAAAATAAAATAAACATAATTTGTAGGAACTAAAGTGAAAAAAAAAGTTAAATTATAGGGATAAAATATATTTGAACCAAAAATAATTTAATAATATTTTTAAATGTTATTAAAATCATCAACGCTTTTTAAGTGTTATTAATGATATAATAGGAAAGGTTTCCAAACCCATTTAACCATGTGTACTTTATACCGCATTTGCAAAAATGTTGTTAATGCATATGGTAGAATTTTTTTTTCTTGTTTTAACCCATTTTTTTGAATATTATTAAAAATCAATAATCTTATAATATGTGTTGTGCACGTGCAATAGGTTTAACAAAAATGTTAGCAGCATGCTCTCTAACATATTGTTACTTCCTTTGTTTCTTTAATTAAAGTTCAAGATATAATTAATTATTATTTTATCAATTATATCCTAATTTTCTATCTAATCTTTAATTAATTTAAATATTTTTTATAGATTAATTAATTAATTTACACATATGCATTTTATTAAGATTAAAAAAATTTATTACATTTATTAGTTTCTACGCAAAAACCTTAAAAACAGATAAAAAGAAACACATGGAATATTTAGTAGAATTTACTGAAAATTATAAAATTTTGCAAATATTCCTTCTTATTTAACTAGTTTCACCCATAATTTTGTAATTTTTAATTAATAATAGATAATGTGTTAGAGTATACTTTCATTGTTCCAAAACTATCGAGGTTTCAATATTTTCCTTTTATTCCAAAACTATTAATATTTTACAATTTTGTGACATTAATTTTTTTTTCACATCCCTATTTGAAATAAATAAGTTTCATCATTATCAAGAATACTACGGTTACAACCTATTTAAAAAAAATCAATAAATAACTAATCGTATTTAAATTTTATATTAAAAAACCTAAAGGATAGATGTAATAATATAAGATTTCGTTGTATTCACATGAGTAAAAATGATCTATTTAACAAGAAAACTCGTATTTAATTCTCACCGTTTATAAAAACAAACGGGATTAGTCTCTGACCAGTGGGTTGGGAGACACTCATGATCTCTGGTCTAGGACAAAATAATATTATATTAAAAATATATTTTAAACTTAATACATTAATATTTTACACTCATTTAATTTTCTTTAATCTATATATACTAAATTCACAATCAATACTATAAATACTCATTTTGACCCTTCAAAGTGTATAACACTAATAGATTGGCCCATGAAAGATAAAATAAATTGAATTTAATACTTGAATGTGTAAAAAGTATGACATATTGATCTTGTCGTTAACCTAACTCTTTAATGTTAAGGTTCATGCCTATGTGTCACCTCTGGTGATAACGTTACAGCTCACAGTTGTCACTTGTCATTCACGTGTCTAAAAGTTGACTTTTTGATTTGGCCTCTGAGTTTAACAATTTATTTTCATTTTGGTTCTTAAACCTAATAATTTATTCACACTTTGATCCTGAACTTAACCATGTAGTGAAATTTTGGTCCATGAATGTACATTATTAGCATAAACATTATTATATTCTCTCACTTTTATTTTTTATCAGTCATATTTTTCACCTTTCTCTTACCAATTTCTCCATTTAAATTATACTAAAAATATGAAAATAATTTATGAGCGATTACATAATAGTAGTTAACAACTAAATGCAGGACATTGCTAACAAGGTATTATAAGGTTTCAAGTTAGATCTTCTACCAAAATCAAGTTATCTTATATGATATTATATGTGTAAAATGCTAGGTTAATTATTTAATTAATCTATTTCATGGAATAACATTAATCACAAAAAGATAGTTAAAAAAATTTAGAATCACAAAAGGAAGAAATATGGAAGTGTTAAAACCATTTGCTTATATACCCTTTCAATGAGACAAGTGTAATGCATTTTGTTGTTTTTTTTTTTTAGTTTTTGCACTTTTCACATTGTTGTTCAAGGGTAGATATTAGAAGACTTTAGTGGATATAACTTATGCGAAACATACATCATTTTTCATTCTTTTAATCACATTTGGAGTATAAAGAGTGAAACATTTAAGGAGGTGAAAGTCACATATGATCTATGCGATCATTAGGCACATGATTGATGATCAATGTAAAAAGATCAAGCAAATAAAAAAAAATATAAACAAAGAAAGTTGTTGATTTCATGAACTACTACCGTAAGGTATATATAGATATCAAAGAATTTTAAATGTAATTAGTGGTTACTTGAGAGTGTTGAAGAACCTATTTAAAGATTTTTAATTGAATAAAATGTAACCTCTTAAAGAAGAAGATAGACAATGTTTATTATGAAAAAAATAGTTTTTAAAGATGTTTTATGTTTTTTTTCTATTAAAATTTTGATGTTTCAATTGAATAAATGGTGAACTTTGCATGCGGATAATAGATGTGAAAGTCAAGATGAACTACAAAGTGCATGTAAAAGAGAAAGGTGAAAAATATGAGAGATATGAAATGGAAGAGAATATGATTATGACTATGTTAATAATTTACATGCATCATGAAATTTAATTCAAAATTCAAAACTACTCTCAAGGACCAAAATGACAGTATGTGATTAAGTTTATGAACCATAATGTTGGCCAATTGATTAGGTTTAGTGACCAAAATGACATCAACTTGTTAAGTTTGAATACTAAATTAAAAAGTTAACTTTCAGACATATGAATAACATGTAACAATCACATGAATGACACGTGACAATCGTCTCTAACTACAACATCGGTAGAGGTATCACGTAGACAGATACATTAAAGTTAATAGATATGAATCAACATATGTCATACTTTTTATATTTAGAGACTAAATTAATTTAAATTTTTTATCTTTTAAGAAACAACATATGTTAGCACCACATACTTTTAACTACTAAAATAATTATAAAAAAAAACAACTAAAATAAATATTTACCCAATTACCCCATCTATAATTTTGAAACTGATGGAGTATTACCAGCAATCCTCGCATGCATGCTCAACTCTTACGTAAAATATGTCTCTTAAGCGGTCATAACATGCACGTTATATTTCCTGCGGGCAGAATGTACTGTGCTCCAAACTAGCTTACTCTATTAATTAGGAGACTCACATAACTCATAACGAGTAAATAATTCTTTATAACTTTAAGATTTAATAATTATTTTGTCTTTGAAATTTTTTTAGAATTTTTAATTAGATCTTTAAATTAAAATATAATTGAGTTCTTAATTTTTTTTATTGAATTCTTGAAATTAGTTTATGAATTCTTGAAACCATTAAAAAAATAATTTGTGGCAATTTTACTAATTCTAGATACTCAATTACAAAAATTGCGGAATATCATAAACTCAATTATAATTTTTTTAATTTGAAGACATAATTAAAAAATTTCAAATAATTTAAGTACCCACTGATTTATTAAACCTAACTTAATCTACAACATTTGTTGCTTAGTTACGAAGGGAAACCTGGCTTAGTTGGGAAAATGGAGGAATAGAAATAAGTTCCACATTGGTTGCAAAAGAAAAAGGAATCTATGATGCTTGGAGTGCAAGGTCGAGGAGCCCTATAATTAGGCCTGTTCGTAATTTTAACAGTTTGGCATAACATAACTCCGAAGCATAGAATAATATATGTATATATATACCCATACTATGCTGCAACTGAATGATTATGTATCAGATGTTTTCATGCACTAACAAGAGAACTGATTAAGGAAAAAGTGTACTCATATACTAAGGTTGTCAAGGAAAGAATATAATAGGAGAAATTCAACTCAAAGGGATCTGAAAAAGAAAAAAACAGAACAAATTAAACGGATAATGAAAAAAAAGGTAAAATATTATTTAACTTGGATAAAATTGGTCTTACTTCATATTCTTTAAAAATGATGATTTTAGTCATTATATTTCTTATAATTGGTGAGTTTCATCTATTTTTTATGAAACTTTGGAGTGCCTACTAAGATGAAAGACAAAATTAACCATTTATTAAAAAAAATATGATAACCAAAATCATCATTTTTAAAGTATGATTAAGGATTCAGAACTATTTTGGCTAAAAATTAATAGATATACATTTTACTCTAAAAAATTACTCCCTTTTACTTGAATCTTATCGGTTTTGGATTTTTATTTTTTTCAATATTGAACCGAATTGGCTAAATTGGATTGCTTATAACATCATTA
The DNA here is from genome assembly GCF_000004515.6 of Glycine max. Lineage (NCBI taxonomy): Eukaryota > Viridiplantae > Streptophyta > Magnoliopsida > Fabales > Fabaceae > Glycine > Glycine max. The sequence goes on along the minus strand of NC_016090.4, from coordinate 30,999,415 downwards.
TACTTTTCTTGATGCTTTAAAACTCAAATAACAATCTCTTATAGTTTTTGAAAGTAACTATAATTAAGAATCAATGCTATTGTACTCCTACTAAGAATGTTTTAAACTTTCAAATTATTCAAATTTAGTAGTTAAACTCGATCAAATTTTTGTAATTAATTACTTTTGCATATTTAATTAAGTGTACAGAGGGGAAAAGTAATTATTAAAATAACTAGTTAATTACTATTTTTTTTTTTTTGGCGCATAAAGTAACTGCCTAGTACTTTGAAGAAAAATAAACAAAATATAACTAAAGGTAGAAGAAAAGAAAAAAATAGGTTAAATTATAAGATGTTGGAAAGTGTTAATGTTTTTTTTAGGAAAAGTGTTAATGTGTTAACATAGTACTTTACATAGCATTAATAAAATAAAATACGATTAAATTTGACATTTTATTCAATTCAATTTAAACTGAGCGGGACTTAAATTTTTTATTCCTTAAAAAATGAATCTAAACTGCAAATCCCTTCTTCACCAAAGAATGGAGGTTTGATGGATAAAGACACATAGGTCAAGAGAAGAATGGAGAAAATGAAAACAAGAGAAACGGACAAGGTATGAAACATTGTCTTTTATTATATATATAAACAAAAATTAAAATATAAGTAGCCAAATTGTATTATGACATCAATCAAGTTTAGCCACGCCCCCGTTGCACTGTTTGGGTGGATATATAACCCAAAGTCAACTATATATCAATCTATTGGCCAACCTAACCCATGATTTGTGTATCCGTTACGATTGGGTTTGACTTGGTTAATATTGTTGTGTCAACATAACCTAATGAAACGTCTTTCTATATGTTTTGGATCTCTCTCAAGAAGATTTTGATCCACAAATAAGAATGAAACTAATATATTTCTCTAACACTATTTTTTTTTATATAGAAAAATTCTCTAACACTGTTAAGCTAATTACAACATTAAGAACTTTTAGTGTTACATATCCAATCCAACACAGCCTTAAAATACGGTATTGACATCGTTAATTTAAAAAGGTGTACACATATACGCATGCAGTAGTCAATAAATTAAGAATCATCATATTGTAAAAGTGAATCAACTTATTATTATACATATCAATTTATGATTAGATAATAATATAAAAAAAATAAACTATTTTCTCTTTAAATTAATTATATTAAAATCAGTTTTATCAAATTTTACCAATAAAAAAATCTATCGAATTTTAAATCAAATAAATCCTTAATTTCTCAATTTATTCTGGCCAAATGGTAAAAAGAATCTTTAGTCACTGTTCTTCGGTTGATTATTTGATATAATTCGTTAAAATTGCTCTCTAAAATAAAACATTAACTAGAGATTTTTTCTTACCTGAACTCCATGCCTTCGCATTTTATTTCTTGAGTTTTTGTCTTTAAATTCATTTTCTTCCCATGCTTCTGGTGAAATCAAGAGTACTCTAGTGATGCTACAACTTACTTATTTTTTTATTAGTTAGTTTAATTGATAATAATAAATTTATTTTAAATTTATATTTTTTAAAATTATTTTTATCATTAATACTTCTCTCTCTTCTAATTGTTTATAAATACTTCTTTTAATAAAAAGTAATGCAATAAATATTACTAGTATATTTTCCTCCTTGTTACTTATTACTAGTATATTTTTCTCCTTGTTACTACAACATGCATGTAACAGTAGTGCCACGTTGTAACCATGGATTGATGCCCCCAAAACTGCAGCTAATGTGGTTAGCAATCACATCTTGATGCAGCCACCGATGATCGATCAGAATCAAGAAGCGATTGCATTAAATGATGGCTATGCAAAATTAAAATCTTGGAAGCATGTTAGTGTGACTGCAGGAACAAAATTGTTCTTTGAAAGAGAATTAATAATCTATTAGTTTAGTGACTGCAGGAACAAAATTGTTCTTTGAAAGAGAATTAATAATATATTAGTTTATAGAGCATGCCGAGATTGTAGGGAAAGCCAAACGATTTGCCGATGTTAATGAAAGAATGCAGCACGCGCTCATGATGTAGAGCATAAGAGAACATGAATTAGTATATTCCTAAAAAAATAACAAATGAGTGTGATTCAGTTCACAGCATATGTTGAATTCGGTAAATAAAAAAAAAATTGAATTCACTTCATTCATAGAACATATTTTTGGATAAAGGACGACAAAAATCTTAAATATAATTAAGTCTCGTATCAAAAAATAATTTTGTAACTAACAAATGATTATGCTTACAAAAATACTTAAACTTTTTCTAAGAGAAAAACAAAACTAATTACAATGGTTACAAAAAATATATATAATTTTCTTTTTTATGAGGGAATATATAATTTTCTTTTGATGTCTATATAAAATATTCCGATAAACATTTTAAAATCCAAGCATCCTCGTATTAAAATATGAACGACTAGAGATAATGAGAAGTTATGGTTACATTATATAAGCAATATGGAATGTATTAGTTGCCTTGTTTCTTGGGTTTGCACGTTTCCAAACACCTGTACCATTCTCTTTAATCATATAATACTTTATAAGATGGCTAGCACATTAATTTATGTGGGTTGATCAAGGATACTTCATGCACCAAGTTATGAAGATATATATATATATATATATATATATATATATATAAGCACTTATCTGTTATAGGAAAACATGTATAATGATTGAGATCATCTTGTAGTTATTCCACTCTAAGCGATGATGCTAACTTAAACTTTTCCCAATCCTATTTGACTTTCCATTCTACAAAAGAAAATTCCTCCCTTGTTGATTGATTAAGGGTACTCGCAAAAGTTATTTTCGTTTTCTTTATTACCTTTGAATCTAAATGTTGTCCGAATGCAACCATTTGGTGCACATCACAAGATTAGATAAGTGAAAGTTTATATATATAAAGTGTCACATTACACTTGTTACTTATAATAAGAATTGGATGCAGTATAATAAATAGATGTGCCATTGTCACCAATTCATCCATGTGTTTATATTTTTTTTCCAACAACAATGATACAATATAATTTTGGAAAAAGATATCGGGAAAAAGCAACATTATAAATCATTATAGAGAAACATTATTTTTTGCAACAACTTTTATAATTAAAAGAAATATAAAAAGGTATTCCCACTAAGAAAAGAGATGTAAAAAGAAAAAAAAATAGATAAACAAGTTTAAAATTAAATAAGATAAATAATTAATGTAATACATATGTAACAGTAATAATAAATGTAGAGTGTTAATTTTAAATATCTCAAACTCTTTAATAAGTTTTATTAGGAGACCAATAAATATTATTGTTAATTTATTAGTGCTAAAGTATTTTATCATATTTTAACTTGTATCTTTTATGACATGAGTTATGAAATGTTTTGTTCAACATAACTTAAAAAAGAATAATATAGGAATTTAAAAAACAAATACTACTAACGGGAATTGGTTCTAACATAAGAGATTAGTATTTCACAAGTGATAAACAAAGATTCTAGTCTTTGCTAGAAGAAGTGTTGAATTTACTATTTGACCATGTGTCAAAGAGTCTTGCCTCTAAATTGGAGAAAACCTTTTGGGGTAGTTAATTTGTTTCAAGGGTAGATTGTTTTAGTCTCAGGAATATAAAAGAGGAAAAAATAATCTTGCATTTATTACAAAGTAATAAATTAATAAATCACGCGTATGTTTTTTTATTTATTTAGGTAAGCAATAATCTCAAATTCAACTAATATTTAATTCCGGTAAAAGGGATACAGAATACTTATTCCCATGAGATACAAATCTCCTTTGTGAGAAAAAATACATATATATATATATATATATATATATATATATATATATATATATTTTTTTTTTTTTTTTTTTTCTTCCTACCGGCTGTCACATTTCCCTATTAAGGATTCATTCATTTACTTCATTAATTTTTGTCATTCTCAAAATTTTGGTTCATGTGTCAATTGTTATTAATCTCATAAATTTTAAAGTAGTGAGAGGAATTTTGTCATATGAATAACATTTTGAGTATAATTTATTTGTCATTTGTTAATCTTATAATAAATTTATTTGTTTTATGAAAAAAATAGCATCTTTAATATAATAATAAAGATATTTTAGTAATTATAATATATATTTGGAGGGAAAAATAATTTAACCAAATATATGTCTTAATTATTCTCGAGAATACTAAAATCATTTCCAACTAAAACACATTTTTTTTATTAAATACCTAAAATAATATTCTCATGTTTTATTCCCAGACATAATATTTTCAAAACTAAAAAATTATCTGGAAAACAAACACTCCTTTTGAGAAATTAACAAAAAGAAAACATATACTCCCTATATTATCCTCTTTTAGAAATAATCATAATCAAGATATAAATATAGGGAGTAATAAAGAGCAACGATTGTGTGTGAGGATAAGAAAATAGAGATTCAACCAAAAATATCTACATTAATCAACATCAACAATAATATACGCATACTGATATAGTTACATACACATACTATTATTTTTTTTTTATATTTAGGAGATTGTATTCAATTAAGGATTTTAAAAGATTTTTTTTATATGAAAAAAGTTAAGATATTTAATCAAGATTTTTAAATAATAAAAATAAGTATTTTGATATTTAATCAAAATTATTAGGATTTTTTTTAAAATTCAATAAAATTCGTTAATATTTAATTAAGATTTTTTACAACTTAAAAAAAATCTTATAATATTTAAAAGTTTATAAATTTTGATGATTTTTTTCTTAGGATGAATTTTATCAAGTATTTTAGTAAAAGTACAAATTAAATAATCTCATTCAAATATTTGAGATTTCATGAGGCTTTTTTTTCTTGCCAATTAATATGTTCTTTTTTTCTCATTATACATACTTCCTTATCTTTTTGTTGAAAGTGATAGACATTCATGATTTGTTTTACTCTTTCAACCAATGATCAGCATGCTCTCAAACGTATGATATGAGAAAATTTTCCAATTTTTTAAATTTGGGGTATCTTGATTACATATTTATACATATAAATAAACATGAATATATATAAACATGTGAAAAGTATAGTTTTAATGAACATCAAAAGCTGACTAATGTATAAATGAATAAATAAGGTTTGAAATAATTGTTGTTCATGTTTTTTGTTTGGTAGGATTGTTATTGTGAGAAGGATTACAAGCATTCATGTTATTGGCATACATTGTTATATATAATTTTTATATAATATACAATTAACATAATTAATGATTGAAGGATAATGAAACTATTATGTTTGTAAATATATTAGAGAAAATTGATTTGTTATGTAACAAGTTTAGAGTTTTTTTTATATAAGATGAATTTTATTTAAAGTGTTAGGTGGACATGAATCTTTATCAATAATTTTGAATTCATATTTTGTAAAATATTTATCATAAAGATCTTTAAAATCATTATATTCTTATAAAGTCTTTTAAAATTTACAAAAAAAAATTGTTAAAATAATCTTTTAAAATCTTAACTCAATATACTCCTTTATTTTTATATAATATCTTTTATTATATTTATATTATTATCGAATCTTAATACAAAATTATTTTAATTAGTAGTTTCAAATTCAAATCTTAAATTAATATGTAATTATATAAAATATTCTGAAAAAGTTTATTTTTTACCTATAATAAATTTATATAATTCTAACAGGAATTACCTCTTACTACCCCTTATATGTGAAAGAGATACGGTATATACTACATGTGTTCTCTGCCTAAAAATCTTTCATATTTTTACTCTTAATTTTATTTTTCTTGTTTCAACCACTATAAGTTTCTCGTGAAATAACGAAATACTTTTACAAATGATTTTATAAAATTATATCCTTTTAATTGATTATAAGACTAATTCTGAGTCCAAATCTTGATCACACTTTCTTTAAATAAATGCCGCATGATTGTCCATACATGAGTATTCAGTGAAGAAGGTTGGCCATAAGTAACCACCGAAACCAGTGTCTGTGAGAGCGCATTTACTTCTCTTCATTCAATCAAATAAATTCCATTTCCCCAACCCCATCCATTTCCATTCACATTCACATGGATTCAATTCATTAACTTAACACCCCGTCCCACGTGACCCTCACGTGACCCCTTCATGCACTCACACACTATATCATCTGATTTTCCCTCTCAAGTCTTAAAGTCTTGACACTAAATCAAACCCAATGGCTTCTCCGCCACCCTTATCGCTAAACGTCGTCGGATCAGACACGGACCCAAACACTAACACCTTCCCAACCGTTACAAGTTCGTTAACGCCGCCGTCACCGCGTCGTTCATCTCCGTTACAGAACCTCAGCCCCAGCATTCTGATCATCGTGACCGTCCTCGCCGTCACCGTCATCGTCTCCCTCGCGCTCTGCTTCCTCCTCCGCCACCTCAACCGCCGCTGCCTCCGCCGCTTCTCCTCCTCCGCCCCTCCCTCCGCTGCTGCGACGCCGATTTTCGCCTCCAGCCGCCGCATCTCGCCGGAGATACTCCACTCCTCGGCTTCCGCTTCCGCCTCCGTCATCGACACGCTCCCTGTCTTCACGTTCTCCTCCGTCACGCGCCGCTCCTCCTCGGTCGCCGGCGACTGCGCCGTGTGCCTCTCAAAGTTCCACCACCACGACCTCCTCCGCCTCCTCCCTCTCTGCTGCCACGCCTTCCACGCCGAGTGCATCGACACGTGGCTCCAGTCGAACCTCTCGTGCCCGCTCTGCCGCTCCGCCATCGTCGCGGACGATTCCGACCTCGCGAAGATCCTCCGGCCGCCGTCCTCCGGCGGTAGCAGCGACAGCTTCCGCCTCGAGTTAGGAAACATCAGCCGCCGCGGAACCGACGGCGCCGCCGAAGGCGGCTCCGTCGCGCGTGGCGGTTCGCGCTCCTATTCCATTGGATCGTTCGAGTATTTAGTGGACGACGAATCAGAGGTTCCGTTCAGCCACGCTAGCCGGAGGAGCGTCGACGATGCGAAGGAATTTCCGGCGCCGGCGGAGGCTCCGGTGAGACACAACGAGGCAAATCTCGCTGGAGAAGTTGGCGGCGTTAGAAGCTGGCTTAAGGACTACGTGGATAGGGTTTCGGCTTCTATTTCGTCGCGAACGGCGTCGTTTCGAGGCTCCGGAAGGTTCTTCAGCGGTGGCGGTGGGAGCAGTGGTCGCCGAAGCGACGTTGTTCCGGTCGCTGCTTCGGAATACGACGTCGAAGGGAACCGAATTGGCGAAGAGATCAGCGAAATGTTTCGTTGGCTTTCAGGGGTATGATTGGTAAATAAAGATGAACAGTTAATTAGGATATATTTTTAATTTTGATTAATTTTTTTAAAATCATTCCAAATATTCCTTGCTCATTTGGCTTCCACATGAATATTTCCCTCTTTAATTTGTTTTGGGGTACTTGCAATAAAGTTAATGTAACTTGAATCCGTGTAGATAGTATATGAGGGGCATAAGAGTTTCGAATTCGGATCATAGAATTGTTTTAGAAATATATATTATGACGGTCATATTATGAGAGAAAATGTTACGAATGATTTTTAAAATTATATGATATGTTTATATAAAGGGCTTCAATTATGCATCAACGTAGCTTATTTGTATTTTTTCCATTCATGATATGGTTTTCTTTTGGGTAGACAAGTATATATTTACTATGATGATCATATTATGTGATGAAAAGATACATATGATTTGAAATTGTATGATATGTTTATGTTTATATAAGGCCACCAATTATGCATCAAAGTTGTCAATTTGTATTTTTTTTCCGTTCATTATATGGTTTTCACTTGGTTAGATATATTAATATTATGCTTAAGTGCAATAAATTGTTATAAATTATTCTTTAATATATTTCTAAGAGATTTTTCTCATCCTCAAGAAATATATATATATATATATATATATATATATATATATATATATATATATTTCTAATTATTCAAAGCAGCATTTACAACAAATAAAAGTCAAAGAGATTTATTATTTTAATAATTTAATTTAACTAAAGTGATTATTGGAGGAATTAAATTGTTTTTGCCAATTTGATTCTTGGTAACATGTGAAAAGAGCAGTGTAAATATAAAATTATACTACTAGTTCTCTGTATTTTGTTGAAATTTAATTTGAGTTATTTAAAATAAAAAAAATTCTCATACAGTGTCGAGATAATATAGCTAGTTAGTCAGTTGAACTTATACCAGACAATGAAGGGTAGATTACTTTTAAAGAAGGTTTATCAATACTTGCATTCGAAGAGATTTTTCTCATCCTCAAGAAAAGTGTAGTTATACTAAAGAAAGTAAAAAAAGAAGTATAGTATATTTATTTATTTTACATAATATAACTGATTTATAATATGGAAAATAAATAACTACATCTAGATTAGTATATTTTCGCACAAGAAAAATTATTTACATAAATACATTTGGTTTTCTTTAGTATCACTATCCTTCTGTCAGAAAGAGAATCAAAACTTGATATTCAAGTTTTCTTTTTTCGGCTAAAGTGCTACTTCTGTAAAACATTGTGATGGTTTGAGTAAAATTGAACCTGATTTTCTTACATACTATGGAAAATTAATAACTACATCTAGATTAATAGATTTTTTTCATTTTGGAAAATGAATAACAACATAAATACATTTTGGCTTTCTATAGTATGACTATCCTTATGTCAAAAAGATAATCAAAACCTGATATTCAAGTTTCAATTCCTTTCTTTAGCTAGAGTGCTATTTCTGTAAAACAGCACTATTTTTTGGATTTTGCTAGGAATGTGCCTTATATATGTCAAATTTGTGACAATTTTGTGGAGTGAGAATACAAGTCTTTATTACTATTACCTAATTGTAGTGATGTCAATAAAAAAAATCGTTGGCTTTGAAAAAGGACATGCTTTGTTCGGTGATTTAAGCGGCTTTTCGAGGACATAAATAAGAGTAAAGCTTTGATATGATGTGGGTGAGTAATGAACGCATGGAATTGATGGTAGCTCATTTATTGTAGATTACCAACCATTTTAATGGAAAAAGGTCCTACTTCTGCCCCAATTTTAAAGCCTTGAACTACGAATATTAATGTTTATAAATAAAAGGGAAACAAGGTATTAATGATCACATATAGCATGATGCTGATAATACTCCTACCTTTACCATAACAAAGATTCCTCAGGTGTTTTTTTTTTATAAAAAAATATTTTCTGAAGAAAATATAATACTCACCCACATCAAACTAATATATTGATTGTGTTGTGTGCTTTTATTGGAAATGTTAGTGGTTAGTTTGTTAGATTCTATTAGTAGGATTTTTTTTTCTTCAACCACCAACAATTGATTCAATATGTTAGTTTGAGTAGAATTTAACTTTAATTTTTTAAATAAAATATGAAATAGATGGAAAAAATATGATTGATTGGAGAAATTTTAATAAAAATAATCTATTTTCTTTGACAAATTAAGATTGATCTTTACAACTAGATACTCCTAAGTCCTAACTATAAAATGATGGAAAAAAAGTTATTGGTTTGTTTTCATGTGCATGCTTTGTTGTTTGTTGTTCTGTTCGCTAGTTAACTGAAAATTATTATTTTTTAATTTAATTTTGTTTTTTTTATCTATCTAAAGGTTCGTTAAAGTTATATTTAATTTTTTTTTTTGTGTGTGTGTTAAAAAATAAAGCAATGTTGTGTGGTTGTTTATCATATGGAATTTCATAATTGCTAGCTTAAGAGTACTAATTTAAAGAACATTATTTATTAGCAATTCTTCTTTTTCTTTTCATTTCTCAATGGATATCAAAGATTAGTATTTTTTTTCTCTCTTTCTATATATGATTAGATTTGATGTTTCAAGCAGGTTTGTGAAACCCACAATTGCTTCTTTTTGCTTCTTTTTGGATTGTCTAGGAATCCGCGATTGCTTGAAGAAACGGCAAACGTAGTAGCTAAAAATGAAGTGTAAAAGAAATGGACTCTGAATCTGATCCATGAAAGTAGTACGAACAGATTTGCTTTCCCTTACTCGCCAATTCTCTTTTTCATTGAAATTAAATTAATACTCGTAAAAGCTAAGATCCAAAATGACCAACATGTATTAGATTAATGCAGCAAAGTCTCAATAAATAATGTTTAATTCATGTAATCGGAATAAAAACAGATTAAGTTGGTATCTCTTTGATGAATCCCACAAGTAATATGAGATCTACCTTTGTTTTTTTTTTCTTTCTTTCTTATTTTTGCGTACGTCCACGTTATCTGAACATTTGAACCATATATAACATTACTTATTTGTATTTACATATAGATATATTTCTTTATACAATTTTCTATTTGTAATAACTTGTTTTATCTAAACTTTTATGCATTTATATTTTAATTCTACTTCTCCAATATATAAAAATATGCACTTTTAGACCAAAAGTCTTTGGCTATATATTGTCAAACCAAAAATGAAGAGTAAGCATATACGTAGCATGAAAAACGTAATATATGGTTGACTAGGAACGTAAACGAGAATCCAATTAACACCATCTTCTCTGTTATGTATCGTCTATATATTCTTATCTTTGATTGCGGTGAACAAGCAAACTAAAAAGTTACATCTTACTTAATATTTTTTTACACCTGTTTTGGATCGATTTGACTAGGTTAAGTGCTTTGATCACCTAACTGATTCTCTTTGAACTTTTCTTTTTGTCAAATATTTTATTATTTGTCTTTATATGCCGGATCTTGGTCATTTTTTGGCAATGGAAATCATGTTAAACCTAAATAAAACTGCATCAAAGATAGGAGTGGCAGCATGAATTAACGACTTACAAGAACTATCAATGGTTAATTATGTTAATGTTTTTATTTTTCAAAATACATTAATTTTGAATGCAGAAAAAGGATATGTATTGGGGAGGTTTGCTACTTTGCTTGCACCAGGCTGGGATGGGGTACATCTTTGTAATTTTAATCCCTTTAAAGGTAATGATATATATTATCAATTCTACAGTTTAATAGTGTCATATCATTTTAATAATTAATGTTTATATAGTAATTTCTAATTAATTTTTATATTATTTAAATATGATATTAAATATCAATATTTTTATAAACAAAGAAACAAATATTGAGGAGACCCCAATATGATAAAATATCAATAAACTTTGTGTAAAATTTTGTAAACTTGATTTATCTTATAAAAGCATTCGAGTTATGAAATTAGTAAAATTGAATATCAATGAAAGAATACTTAAGGTTAAAATTATCCTTGTTTTTTAGAATTTGGAATTATAGATTTTTATTTGATGAGAAACAATCGTACTCCGCTATATGTATATAACCATTATCGGTTACAAAACTTTTTTTTATTATGTTAGAATAAGTGAATAATCCTGTACCAGCAAATTAAATGTGCTAAGTGATATTTGTGGATGACAATAAATGTATTGGTAAATGCATATGTAAAATTAATTTAATATATCAGGTAATAATAAAGAGTCACCACTACAGGAAAGATATCTTGATCTTTTTCCATCCATCTTACGCCATGTAGCAAATAATTGGATATATTACGCCAGAATTTGTTTTCAATTCCACCCTGAATAAAATCAGTTTTTATTGGTAAAAATCAAATATAATATAAAAAAAAATTACAACATTCATAGAGTATGTTCAACCAACTGAATTCTACTCCTTTGGTTGAATAACATCAGTATATTATTATGTTGTTGGTACTTGGTAACGTCTTCTTCCTCCCATTGTCTCCAATTTTCCTCAACCACATGCACTACATCAGGTGTCACCATCAAAACCCCAACAAATTTGGTGATCGTTGCACCACCAAACTCATGGAACATGATCCCTAGCTAGGCACAATTGATCTATAGAGAACCCTTGCAGCTCAAATCCTTTGAGCCTTTGTCCTCAACAACGTGTTTCTTAATAAGTCATTTTAAGTTTGATCTTAGCTCTGGAATACGGTCCACGATTAATTCTTTTTTTTTTTCTCATGATTATAATCATTACTCCTTTTTTTTAGTTATTCTATATGATTATAATTAAGCATTAGGTATTGTTTTGGGCCCTAAACATAATATTAATAAGAAAAGTCCAATCTAAGCCCAAATGACAAGCACCCCATACGTAGCAAATCATGATAAGTGATGTATGTTGTTTGTAACGATTCAAAAAAATTTGAGGTTAAATTACTTTTTTGGTCTCTTAATATATTTAGTAGGCTTAACTTGATCTTTATATTTTTATAAAGTTCAATTAAGTTCTTGATTTTTTAAAGTAATTTTTATTTGGCCTTTTATTTTAAAAATGTTTAATTAGGTATCTTATTTTTAAAATTAATTTAATTTAGTTTTATTTTCCTTCTATTAACTTTGAATATTTTTTTCTAAGAAAATGAGTTCAAATTTGGTTTAAAATGGAATCAAGTTGAATTTTTTTTTTATTATAAAAAATGACCTAATTGAAACTTTTAAAAGTAAAGAGACCAAATTGAATATATTTTTAAAATAAGGGCCTGATTGAAAATATTAAAAAAATCAAATTGAACCTAATATTTAAATAAACAAATAATGCATTAATCATGTATAATAATTTTACATGTTATCCAATCACAATCAATCATGTATAATAAATTTATTAATTTTTTATAATAAATACTTAAAAAGTTGTAAAAATGATTATTTGTGATTGAAAGATAATATAAAACTAATTTATCTTGTTAGTGTATGACAAAAAAAATTGAAAATAAAAAAATTTAATATATTAAGAAAACAAAAAATAAAATTAACCTAAATGTTATTGGACTTGATTGAATTGGGTGGGTGAATTGGATGGTGATAGTGGAGATAATGGAAAATACATGGAAATATATTATCTTGAATTGAACTCGACAAGTGCACTGATAAACATGTAATATGATAATGAGTATTTTCTATACTAAGACTTAATTGATCATAACATTCTAATGACTAGCTTGTTCGGAGTGGAGTTTGATTTTGTTTTTTTATTTATCAAATATATGATTTTAGTTTGGTTTAATTTAAATTTAATATCACATTTGAGTCAAGTCAAACTAATTTTTGGATTGTTTGATTTGGATCAGTTTTTGTGATTTTAATTATAATATTATTTCATTAAAATTTAAATACTTTCTTCTCATTTTTTAAATCAAGATATGTAAAAGAAATTGATAATAACAATCTAAAAATCTTGTTATATAAGCTAAATATTCTATCATAATTATTTGTCAAATTTTCATTTATTTTAAATCAAACATATTCTAAAAAAGTCACTTAGGAAAACAAGTAATATATATTATATAAATTCTGTATACATAATAATATAAAATACTATAAAATTTAAATGATATACACCTAAAATATATAATGTATAAAGTACTATAAATGTTGGGGTTTGATTCATTTTGAATTAGTTTTAGAAACACAAACCGTTTAATACAAAATTATCCAAACAAATCCAAAAATCATCGGTGTTGTTCGGTTTTTATTTTTCTTGAGTGCTTTTCGGGGTTTTTTTTTAAAAAAAATAAATTAGTTTAGATTTTAACACCCTGTTAATTACTAGTATCAGCCAAGTGAATTGAATCTAAGGTTGCATGGTTAGTGGTTAGTGAAATCTAATTAAAAAAGACAATTAGAATTTGCTAATTAATTTACTCAGAAGTGAAATACTTAAAGACTCAAGGGTGAAAATTGTAACTCGTGATTCTCTATCCCTAACTCCTAGATTTACTCTATCAAAATCTTATTTTAACACATCGATTCAATCCTTGATGCACTCAAGTAACTAGTCTACAGAATTCCTTGCCAGCTAATGCTGTGATTAAACAAGAACCATAATTCCCTAAAAACTCTCACTTAGCACTCATGCATTAGGTTAGTGATTCTTGAGAGCGCAAACGACCACGGACCTTCATTCCTAAAGCCTTTGCAATTATGTGTCTAAATTTCAACCTAAGATGAATTAACCTCAAATTAAGTTCAATTATTTGAATTTCATCATACTAATAACATTAACAAAAGACTATATTATTTTTTTTATCAATGGAAAATTAAATATGATGTCACCGGACTTACAACAACTTACACACTCTTACTTAACTAACTGTATTAGACCCCTACAAACACAAGAAGACAATATTGAATTTCAAAACATGAAATCAAAACATAATTAAGCAATTAAGACTACAAAACAAAGTTTTAATCATTACAAAAAGACAGAAAACAAAACAATAACAACAAATGGAGAACAGAATCCATGGATGCAGTTCGATTCATTTTCGAAGCTTCACATCCATTCCTAGCTCAACTTCATTGAATAGCTTCCACAAACTTAAAACTCAACTCTCACGCTAACAACTGATCACAAGAATAAAGTAAAACTTAGATAATTCAAAATAAGTTTATGTAGTTTTTTTTTTTGGATATTTTATAAATAAAAAGCTACCAACGTTTAAAATTAATTTAATACTAAAATTATAAATTTCTATAAAATATATTTTTATCAAGAAAATCAAATTAAAATTTATGTAGAAACATTACATAAATATGTTCATTATCTAATTTTATATTTTTCAGCTACTATAATAGATAATTTTATCAAACACTTATGATTAAATAAGTTAATTTTTTAAATTTTTAACTACTAACTAGTTTTTCAATTTTCAATTAATTTCAAGATGGACTTAAAAATAAAACAACTAAAACTTAAGTTTTAGGAAAGTTTTAGGCCCACTAGTAAAAAAATATTTTCTATTAATATTTGTAAAATAAAAAGTGTCTCATGTGGATAAAAAGACCACATATGTTAGTAAAAAAAGTTCAACACATTTAAAGTGAATTTTTTTAAAATTTATTTTAGGTCTCACTTATTGTTGGACCCTGAATAATTTTATCAAACAAAACCCTAATGTCTTTATGTGAACATGCTATTTGAGTAAGTGTTGGCAAATAAGAAAGTTGAAGTGGCTAAACTCTTGATGTGGATCTCGGTCAAGCATGGAGAGAGGTGGCAAATCATGTGTAATTAGTCATGATATAACTAATGTTTTTTTATTAAACTTTCTTTTAAATCACAATGAGGTCATTATGCAGCCAATCAACCTTGGTTTTGCATTATAATAACATAAATTTGGTTTTACTTTGTAGACTAATCTTTCCAGGGCTATTTTTTTCCCAATTTAAATAAAACTAGTAGTCATTCATGAATTTGTTTTGGTTACTCACTGGTCTTGATTTTGGTCGTGACAGTACTTTATAATTACACCAAAATCTTATTCATTGTGATATGCAATTAAGATGACCATTTCATAGCTTGTTTACATTATTAGAAATAAAAAAATTAAAACAAGAGTTGACTAAAAGGAATAAAGAACTTCCTACAAACGTTACTGAAAACTACCACAAGTTTATTTAGCATGCAAGTTTAACTTTTCCCTGTTGCATTGGTACACAACTTGGCAAGTCGCAAATCATATTACATATTTTTTGAAGTTAGAAGGACTATAATGCAGTGAGGTAAAAGGCAATGTTCGGGAATTTGACAAAGTCATAAACTCATAAAACATACTACACACAACTTTTACTCTGCCTAATCATGCATGAAGTCATGTTTCATGCCAATCAGAGTAATTTATTTTTACACTAATCCTTCTTTTTCCAAAATCTTGTAATGTGAGCACTAGTACCATCCAGTCGTCCTTTTGCAACATAGTATGCTTCATAGTCAGCAAATGTAGTTTCCCTGTATTTGGGAGGATTGTCTTCAGATAATAGTTCCTTTATAGGTTCATAAACCTTTAAGGCTGCTTTTCCACGAGGGCGAAAAAAGCTTGCAATCGATATTCTTGGACCAACATGATTTGCAAGCACTCTGTGTTCAACACTCTTGCATCTATCACTTGTTATAAGCTATAATTCAAACAAGCAAACATTAGCTATGATTTACATCTAATAATGTTCATGCAAATAACAATAGATAAAAACAATCATGTCTCACTCGGTGGGTGATCAACTACATGGATCAAATGACATGATCTAACTCTATCACTCAATTTTAATGAGAAAATGGCAAAATGCAAACTATTTCATACCTTGCATTCCTAGCACAAGAAGGTGAAATCATATTATTATTTGTTCACTTCATAATTGTCGTGCCATAATAATTTGTTTTAAGTTAATTTTTAGATGAGTGCTAGCAACACATTCTTTCTTATTGAAAACAATAAAATCACAAGAGGTTTGCAAACTAGGATGTGGGATTCACAATTTTTTTTTTTTTAAATAAATTTCAACTAGTCAAAGGTTAAGAGAGTATATTCCTAATATTTATCTAATTGTTATCTTTTCACGTCTTGCTTAGAAAATGTAGCTATATTCACCATAAACTAATAAAAGTTAGAGTAAATAATCACATAACAAAAGAGAAATAGAAAACTTGCCTGCAAAAGATCACCTATGTTAATGACAAAAGCACCAGGCACAGGGGTATATCAATCCACTTGTCATCATATTTTACTTAGAGGCCACCAATATGGTTCCGAAGAAGCACTGTGAAGAAATCATTGTCAGTGTGCATGGCTGTTCCTATAGTCAATTCTGGTTCAGGACATGAAGGGTAGTAATGGCAAACTGCAAAAAGTCCCTCCGCACATTCCATGTCTTTTAGATAGTTTGAATTCAGACCAAGAGCTTCTGATAACAACTCAAACAGTAAAGTCCCCAATTTCACTGTGTTTCCCATGTTCCAGCAGTATATCTCTGCAAGAACAAACAATTTTTAGTTAGACATAGTAGTTTATAGTGAAAATTCAATGTTAGACCTTTTCAATTTGTCAGTTAGCTTTTATAGTAGTTTGATTTTCCAAGCTTCATCTCTTTAACTTTGATTTTACATTATGTGGAAATGGAGTATGAACACAAGTCACGGGTTAACATACATTTCCAAAACAGATATGAAGCCAACCATAAAAACTGAACCATTTTGAGCAAAACCTAAACCAAACCTATTTTATGAAAATGGTTCGGTGCAAACAGTTCAGTTATTTGAAAAAATTAAACCGTGTATGGGTGTTAAGAACAAAACCAAACCAAAACTAAAAAAAAAATTGGATCTGTTTTAAGGAAAAACATAATCCAACCACTTTATGGGAGTGGTTCGGTTTGAACTGAATCCCGAACTGAACCACTTTATGAAAATGATGATTCGATTAAGTTTAATTCAATTTTATGAAAAAACCGTATCATGCACAACCCTAATTTTTACATGAAATACAAAAAGAGTCCCAGCCATGCATGCTCTTACTAAGCAAAATAATTACGTCTAGACAATTTTTATAAGGTGAACATATTTCCTTAAAATCTAGACAAGCACATGCCCAATCAACAAAACGTCAGCAACTAAGAAGCAAAAATATTTACTTCTATTGGCAAGTAAGTGTTATAGAAAAGTGTTACAAATAATTAAAGATATATATATATATATATAGGTACTGCATGCTATATGAAGTTCTTCTGGTTTGGGCATACAACCAACACCTAAAAGTGTCCCTCCAATTGAGTGCTGGCTGTGAGCCATATAGATCAAAATTGCTATTATACAGAAAGGACTTTGATCTATCTCTTGAATAGAATTCTCTTTTGGCTCCGGTATCTTGTTGGAATTTTTATTCCAATTATTAATGTGGATTAATATTATAAGATAATTATATTAATTATTTATTATTAGTAGATTTTATTTTATATGGTCAAATTAAGTGAGCTCGTTAGACAAGTAAATGAGATTATATGAAATTAAATGAGCAGATGTTAATGTTGGTCCATTAAAGGATAATGAGAATCACATTAGGTTAACACGTTATAAGAAGACTATGGTTTTCAATATACCAAATTTTCACACATAATTTTTATTCTTCTCATCTAAAGAGTTAACGAATGTCCCATTAAGAAATAAAGAGACTCTAATTGAGGAACAACAATAATATCATTATTCATGATCATGATAAATATATAGTCGCAAAGATCTTACAACAAATATGAAGAACACTTTGATTAGAAACCAACCATAGATCTAAGTATTTTATTTAATCCTTGATAATCAAACATGTTGTAGATCCTAGGACTTTTGATTAATTGGCCTAGATTATAGACCTGTGAATTTTTTTAGCTTCCGCATAAAGAATAAAAATTAAAGATATTCCAACAAGTAGTATCAGAGCAGGTCTTCATTGTTTGATTGTTAGGATTCAAGTTTTTCTATATAAAGCATTATGTGTCATTGAAAATCCTTGAATGTCATTGTCTTGATGTTACGTACATGGTCTTTTTTTTTGGATGAATCAGTGTCTTGCACTTCCTTGATACATGAATCGGTGATGTTATAATAAATTTGATATAGCATGATAACATTATTTACGGATGTGATATTTATTTATCATAATTTAAGTATAAATCAATGATAGTGTTAGATATAATTTAAGGATACAATATTTACTTGACGTGATTAATATTTTTATATTTATTATTATCATGATTGGTTGCAAATTTAGTAGTTACGAATTCTTCCCATTTATTAGTGTGTTTGATAATTTTTTAATTAAATTGATTTACACAATATATTGTCAAAATAATCCTTATTGGGAAAATTGATTTGATTAAAATAACATAGATATTTGTATGAGATTATTTATGCGAATTGTGTTGGGCCCAAAGGAAGACGCAATTTGATCAAATAATAACATACATGTGATGATAAATATGTAACAATTATAAAGTATTTTTATATGAATAATGATTTGTTCAAAGAAAGACTATTATTTGACATACATTTGTTATCCTTGATTGGAATCCTGCCATAACTGAAACATGAAGTCTTGGAAGTTATCCTTGATGGTCCAACAATTATCAATCAAGTGTCATACATTTGTTGTTGACCAGATTTCTTTAGCAACATCACAACTCAATAAAAGATGTTATTCGTTTTCTATATTTGGTTCACATAACACACAAACACAAGGACAAAGGACATGCTTCTTGCAAAGATTAAATCTGGTGGGAAGGTAGTCTCATAGCAATCTCCAAAGGAAGTGTTTGATATTGTGAGGAACACATAATTTCCATAGAAGCATCCAATTTCCTTTAGCTTTTAAGTTGGAGTTATCCAACATGTTCTCCATTATGTTATGATAGGCACTACGAACAAAGTAATCACCATTTGATGTAAATTTCCAAATAAGTTTATCATTAACCTCTAAATTGAGAATAGGAAGGGATTGAATTTGTTGAACATCAATCTAATGGAAATTGACAGTCACTTCATTATTCTTCCAAGCACACAAACTATGATCAATAAGGTCACCAACACATAAGTCCATTTTCCCACTGTTGGTATTGGAGGTCACGAAATGATTTTCTGAATTTTTGAGCCAAGGTTGAGTCCAAACATTGATAGAGTTTCCATCCCCAATTCTCCATTGCAAGCCTTCTTTCACCACTACCCGTGAAGCATGGATACTATGTCATATAAAGCTTGGATTGTGTCTTAACTGAGCTCCTAACAAATCCACTGGTGGAAAATATTTGCCTTTGAAAGCTTTTCCTACCATAGTATCTTGGTTGGACATCAAACACCAACCTTGCTTCCCTAGCATTGCTAGATTAAAAGCATGCAATTGTCTGAATCCCATTCCTCCATTTTCTTTTTTCATGGATATTTTATCCCAATTGAGCCAATTAATGCCTTTTCTTTGCTAATTGTTTGAACCCCACAAAAAAGAATTCAACATTCTCTGCCGTTCATCTTCAAGTGTAGAATGAAGCAAATAAACACTCATGCAAAAGGTAGGAATAGATTGTGCAACTGATGTAACAAGAATTTCTTTACTTGCCTTAGAAAGATGCTTACTCATCCAATGGTTTATTAGTTCCAAATGCAATCTATGATACAATTGAAAAAACCTTTTCCTCTTGCCTGTGATGGATGGGAGTCCCAGATATTTGTTGGATCCAATGATTTCATAAACACCCAGAAAAGAAGAAATGATTTTTCCTTTGTGGATATTGAATATTTAAGCTAAAGAAAATTTCAAATTTCTAGTAATTGATGGTTTGGCCTGAAACCTCACCATACTTGTCAAGGATCTCCTTTATAATGGTAATCTCATTGTCACTTAACTTGAAAAAAAGAAAACAAGCATCAACAAATAAGACATGTGAGAAGGGAGCAACCCCTCTACACACCTTCACTCCATGAATATCTCCTTTCACCTCATTATTCTTTAGAAAAGGTGAAACACCTGTGCACAAAATGAATATATAGGGTGACAGTGGATCACCTTGTCTTAGTCCTCTCCCTAGAGAAATATAGCTAACAAGATTCTCATTAACCACCATAGAGAGATTAACACATTGAAGACACATATATACCTAAGAAATCTATTTGTCATGGAAGCCTGTTTTCCTTAAGACACTCAGAAGATAAGTCCACTCAACACGATAAAAGGCTTTGGATATATCAATTTTGAGTTCAATCTCTCATGACTTACCCTTATTCTTACATCTCATATGGTGGATGACTTTTGAGGATAAGCGGACATTATCCAGGATAGTCTGGTTTTCTATAAAACCTGATTGTTTTTGGGAGATGCATTTGGGAAGGATGGGTTTAAGTCTATTGGCAAGGACTTTGGAAATAATTTTGTTGATGCCATTGTAGAGGGAGATAAGTCTAAAGTCTTTCATGGTGGATGGGTTGTTTTCTTGGGGATTAGGACAATAGGGGTTTTGCTTACCTGGGGTGGGAGGTATCCAGATTCAAGCTAGGTGACTCCAGCTTGGAATAGTTTTAGCCCACAAAGATGTCTTAATTTTTTTTAAGAAAGCAGGATTTAGACCATCTAGTCCTGGAGATCTATTACAAATCATTTCAAAAAGAGTGCATTTGAATTCTTCCATAGTAAAAGAAGCTATTAGAGAGTCATTGTCATAATTGTAAACACATGTGGGAATTTTATTGCTAACATGGAGGAAATCATTACAGTTGTTCTCAGATTGGAATAACTTATTAAAATAAGAAACAACAATATCATATATGCCCTTTTAGTCATAAATAATGGTACCATCTTCTAGGTTCAAGGAGGAAATGGAATTTTTTCTTTCTTGCATTGGCAGAGGCATGAAAGAATTTTGAATTTGTGTCACCATCCTTCAACCAGAGAATTTTGGCCCTTTGTCTCTAGTAGGAGTCTTCTTAGGCAATCAGCTTACTGAGTTTGGTATTGGTGTGCTGGTAATGGATGGCATCCTCAGGATTAGTAGATTGGCGCAACTGGTCAAGTTTCTTGCGACAAGCTTCTATTTGATCAGAGTAATTCCTTCTTATGTGCCTTCCCCACGTGTTAATTTCAGCAGAGTAAAGATTGATTTTAGATAAGAAGTCTCCTTGAAGAGATTTGTCCCAGCCAATTTTGATGTTATTTAAGTTAAGCTCCAAAAGCCATGAATTTTCAAACTTGAAAGGCTTTCAGAAAAAATTCCCTTTCAAGGCATCAAATGTGATGATGATAGAGGAGTAATCATATTTAGAGAGCACACCATTAATCATCTTGAAGTTGGGAAATAGGTCAAACCAGCCCCCAATAGCCAAACCGTGGTATAGTTTTTCTTTAATTGCATTGCCCTCATTACATCTCTTTGCCCATGTATATTGATGTTCTTCCATGGGAATGTCATGAAGGCTACAATCAGAGAGAGCCTCCTTAATTTGTTGAGAAGCTAGTTTGTATTATCTACAAGACCAATCTTTTAGTCATTAAATGATAGGTCATGGAAGTCTCCGAGAATGCACCAAGGGAGAGAAGAGTCATGAACCAAAGTTTGCAAGAGGTTCCAAGAGTCCTTTCTTTGGTTTTTGCTTGGAAAACCATAAAAGCCAATTAGTCTCCAAAAAGGTTGATTATCAAGATGGATCCAGACATTTATAAAATTAGGGGAGAAGTTGGAAATATGACAGTTGAATGGTTTCCTCTATAGTGGAGCTAAACCTCCACTTCTGCCATTAGCATCCACTACAAAACATGAATCAAAACCAAGTAAAGTTTTTATTTCTTCAATATGTATTGTATGAACCAAGGTCTCACACAAGAAAATCACATCAACATGATATGACCGGACAAGGTCCTAGAGAACTGGAACTGTGCTTAGGTTGCCCAAACATTGACAGTTCCAACTGATGATGCTCATTGTCCCTGGCAGGCCTGACTACTCAGGCCTACCATTAAAAAAGGAAAAAGGGTGTGGCTCATTGTTGTTGGATTCTTGCATTGGCTCATCAATACCTTTTGCATTCACGTTCAAATCCATATTGATTGGCTCATCAATGACTTTTCAATTCATGTTCAAATCCTTGTTGATTGCATTAGATGTCAACCTTCTTTTTTATCACTAATTATGAGCCCATGATTGTCATTGTCCCTCTTTTGACTCCCACTTTGTATAGGCAATAATAGGAGATGTAACTGGTTGCTTAATTGTAGGAGATTGGAATTTTGAATTCCTAAAAACAGATGCCATAAAATCATAATTGTCCTTGTTTGCCTTATGATTGTCATTTAATGTTTTTTTCTAGGAAATTAATGTCACCACTAAATTGCCCCTCCTCCCTCTGTTAGAGTTTGCCAGGAGGATGAAGCTCCTCCATCGCATAGATATGGAAAAAAGCCAAGTGTAGTGGACAGACTTAGAGGGCTAGTAAAACAACAAAATGCACTAAATGACAATAAAAATAAAGTGTTCCACTAAAAGTAATTAAAGCTTCATGTTTATGGAGTGACAAAAATATCAAGAATGGGGTTGAATTGGATTTTTTAACACTTTTATTTTCCTTTGAAGACCAAAGGTTTTTGAAGATAGTTCAGAATGAAGAAGTTCAGAACACAAAAATTGTTCTAAGCTTATAATGAACATTCAAACAACTCAGAATGAAAATGCAAGCAATATTGAAAAAACAATTCTTTAAAGCTTTTTGTTTCAAGGATAGTTCTTCAATAAAAACCTCTTGATAAACCAATATCAATTATGTTGTTTAGATGTAAAATAACATATTTAGTGTTTATGAACAAAACCTGTTTTCAAATTTGTGCAAAGAAAAATAAGAAAAGTAGAAAAGAAGAGTGCACATAGATATTTTTATACTAGTTCACCCAAACTTTGGGTTACTTTTAGTCCTTACCCTTCAAGATGAGATTTTCACTAACACAATCAATTCACGGCTGGACTAGTAACCATTAGATTTCACAACTTTGCTAGTTCCCCACTAGACTTCAAACCTAGCCTTTGCTAGACCATCTATACCATTGAATTTCACTCTTGCTAGACACTTATGGGCTTTACAGAAAAAAAGGTATGTGATGTTAGTGCACATAGAACAGATCTTCTCCTCACAAGAGGGATTCTACTAAGGAATATGTTTTCACAGTTTTAATTAAGACTACTACAAGTTATTGAGCCCAATATAGAAGTGGGTCACTTTCACAAAGAGGGTTAAATCTAGAACACAAATTTCTCACATGGAGAATTTGTTCAAGATGTTGCAGAAATGGAATGCTTTAACTTCATTTTTCATAGCCTTTAAAAGTGCCTTAAAAAACTCCCAAGCAGACCGTTTGAGTAGGCTCCACATAATTGACACACTTCTAGAGCAAGCAGTTTCACTTTCAAGATGTCATTATGTGATAGCTGACTAAACCATTGTAGGGAACCTTTCTGAGGTTGCAATTTTGAGTAACCTTTTTGAAGGGCATTCTGAAAAATCATCGGAATATCATTTTGATGTTTGCTGATATTAAGTATATACCTTATTGAACTCTCTTGATGAAGTTCAAATTGATATTTCATTCTAATGTAGTGTAGCTTCATATCTTTTTTAACACTTATTCACAACTTCAATCGT
The DNA here is from genome assembly GCF_000004515.6 of Glycine max. Lineage (NCBI taxonomy): Eukaryota > Viridiplantae > Streptophyta > Magnoliopsida > Fabales > Fabaceae > Glycine > Glycine max. The sequence continues at coordinate 30,975,411 of NC_016090.4, read as the reverse complement.
TCTAAAGCTTGACAACTTTATAAAGACTTTTGTAAAAGTTTGATGTTGGTGTGTTAGTGTTTTTGTCCATGGTTAGGCTGAGTTGCTTTCTTCAGTCCTTCAATCTAATGCTTTTCATCAGTGCTTCTCATTGTTATGCATCTTCTGATGCAATCAGTTCTTCCTTTATGAAGTGCCCACAATGATTGTGGCAAAGTGAAGAACTACTCAAACTGCCTAGTTATTTTGTTTAAGTGATGCATTTTGAGTCTTTCTGAACTATTATGATCTTTTGAAGCTCATAGTAGTCTTGATTTTCATCATTATGATGTTGCCTTTGTATAGCTTCATTCTGAACCATGATACTCTTCATGTATCCTTTCTTCTATGTAAGGCCTTGGTGTTGAGAATTTTTCTAAGAACTAAGTATTCAAAAGGAAGTAGACTTCGTCATTCTAATGGACTTCAAGAATTTTTCTGAGTTCTAAACTCTGACAGTAGTTCTCTAAACCTTTCTAAGCATCATTTTAAGTACCTCGGAATGAAAGAATATTTTTGTTTCTCAAAGTAATAATTATTGAAACACTTAAGTAGAATGTTAACCATCACTTAATTTCATTATCCTTTAAATTTGCATTGCTAATGGTTTGTCATAATTAAAACTAGAGATATGAATTCAACAATTTATATAAAAATATGCTCTATGCACTCCTTCATATTTGTCCTTTGGTCTTCTTCCAAAATACTTCAATTCCAACCCAAAATAGTTATTCTACCCAAGTATGAACACTTCATTACCTTTTTCTTTAAGTTCCTTAATTGCTTAGCAATGTAACCCAACTCATTATTGTTTGCTCCATCATAGAAGCTAAAGACTCCACTCTTTTTTGTACTCTTGCACGCCTTATAGGCCAATTCGAGAATTGAGCTTCGCGAGCACTTCTTTGTCAGAATCCATGATCTCATCATAGGGTGTCCACTGAGTATAAGACTAATAAAAGACATATTAGTCCATTTGGTTTTTTTATTGTGTCCTATAGGGTGGATGAAGAATAAATAAGGTGCATAAAGCAAAAACCATGAACTTGTCTTGTACGCACACAACCCAACGATGATGTGATCCTTATTAGGGACAGATCGCTTGGTACTGTTCACGAAATTGAATGACACCACTTCCAGAGATGGAAGATAAGTTAGGGGTAGACACCACAAGAGTTCAACCTTGATAAGTCCAGAATTGGTTTGACAAGAAACCCAAAGAGAAGCTCTCACGAATACACAAGGTATTTTCTGAAAAATGCCAAAAAGTCTCTTCCTTCAAAATGAGTTGAATACATATAATGTAGCATTAAATTGCTAAATTAACTAAAATTGGTGCAGCTGAAAAGGCATAGGATTTAGCCACCAATTTATTTAATTATAATTACAAATAGAAAATATTGGATATGGACCTTCAAATTAGTTTGGGCCTTCAGCAATCAAGATTCTTGGGAGTGCCTCTAGGCCTTCGTCCTTCTCCACTTAGGCCTTGTCTAGTATTCTCTGACTGTTTGGTCCTACCCTTGGTCATAAGTTCCTGTATTTGGGCAGTTTTAGGATTCTCATCAATTAGGTACATGACAACTCCATTCACCACGAACCATTTATTCTCACACAAAGATATGATTCAATTGCAAGAAAAATGTTGATTATGGCCACTATATTTCATAATAAGTTACACATTATATATGACTATTTCTCAGAAGGAAAGGGGAAGTTTTCACACGTAAAAAAGATGTTAACTTTTGCACAACACTTTTGCGGAAGAAATACTCTATCTCACATAGTCTCAAGTCTCAACCTTTTTTTCTTCAAAAGACAACCATATAAATTAACCACCACAAATCCCAATTTAACTTTTTCCACACACAAATTATCTAATTAACCATATTAAAATCACTCTCATTCCCAGTTGAAAGTTGAAATAAAGGAGAAAAGAAGATTCATTCAAGCAAAATTATTTCCTCAAACAAGCATTCCAATTAAGCATAATAAGATACCAATTTCTTAATCGACTTTCTCTCCCTTCTTAAAATTACCATAAATTTGAAATTGTTCCATCCTAGTGTGCAATTTTTTTGTCAACTAAAGACAATAGCACGCACACACACCCACCCACCCACCCACACACACACACACCCACCCACCCACACACACCCACACACACGCACATAAGATGGCACCAAGGATGCAAAACCAAATGTAGATTTGCAAAAAAACCAGGAAACAGCCTCGGGACCATAAAGTATAATTAATAAACTTAAGCCACTAAAAAACTTCCTTAGCCTAACCAGAAAATGTATATATGTTATCTTATACACAGACCCAAATCTGCATGTCCCAAAAGGCATTTCACTAGAATAACAATATATAGATTAACACTATCTATTGAATGTAAAACTACCAACATAATGGACCTACCAACATAAACAAAACACCCAATGTCAAGGCATAGTTTTAACTTTCAATATAATATTAAGGATGTTAGACCAATCCTAGAAAGAAAATTGAAATAGTTTCATTCTAGTTTTTCGTTGCTGCCATGATCTCTCTTTAATCGAATCGAATCCACTATTTTCTCTAAATCAAAATCTACATTGTTAAACAAAATGTCATTCTGATGATTCCACACAAACCATAACATCACAAACCAAATCACCCACCACACCCTTTTTTGTTTCTTCCCAATTACCCAACCACCATGTTGCCCAAAATTAGCCTCCACCTGATCCTGCATAGCTGAAAGAACCTCCGGCCACTTGAAGCATGAATTCCAAACTCAAGACGAGAATTTACTACTAAAGAAGAGATGCAGGATTGACTCTTTTACTTGATGGAAAAACATGTAGTTGTTATCATTATTACTAAGCTGGATCCTTTTTCTAATTAACTTGTCCTTAGTTGGTAGCTTGTTTAGAGACATCTTCCAAACAAGAGCTACTATATTTGATGCTATTGGAGTGGACCAAATTGCCTTAAATAATTCTATATTGGCTCTTATTGCTGGATTAATCAACTCCAAATAGGCATCCTTAACAGTAAAAATATTGTTCTTCCAGCTCCATGAATCTTCTTGTGACAATTTCTACTTTAAGGCATTGATATCACCCAAGAATTTATCCAATAAGATCCTCTCCCAAACAAAAAATTCCCTTCTCCTCAAAAGACCCAACTCCATACCCCATTGAACCAACTCCCTACATCCCTTACCATGCTCTCTTGCTACTAAGATGTCATAAACAACCTTGGATACTTGCTCACTAAACTTTGATCTACCATTCATCAATCTTTCTAGAACAATACCTCATCAACCTTACCAAGCTCCCTTTTAACATGTTTCTAGAATCATTATTCCTCATCCCTATAAGAACATACCTTACAAATATCAGACCACCACCTAAAAGTAGAATGATTTTATAAGACATTCTCTATTGGTCTTGCTTTTCCCTTGATAATCCTTACCCGCAACGCTCGTTTTTCCAATAAAAACTTCCACATCCATTTAGCTAGCAGTGCCTTATTAAACTTGTTCACCTCCTTGACACCAAGACCTCCATCACTTTTCAATTTACATATATCATCCCAGCTAACCCAGCAGAGCTTTTTTTCCTCCCACAAAGCATATTACGTTGAAGACTAGTTATTTCTTTCACTTCCTTCACAGGTATCTTGAAAAAAGATAAGAAAATGGAGGGGGAGAGGAGAGAACAAAATTCACTAAACAGATTCTCCTACCAAAGGACAAATACTTGTGGCTCCAGGAAGCTAACTTTCTCTTCAATTTTTCCACCATTGGCCTCTAAGTCCCTCAGAACTTATAATTTGCAGCAACCGACATACCCAAGTAGGTAAATGGGATTGTCATGATTTGACAATTAAGGACTTTTGTGAACCTACTCACCCATGAGTTTGAAGTTTCAATCCCAACCATTTTGCTTTTGTGAAAATTCATTTTTAACCTAGACACCATTTCAAAAAACCTCAGCATCGCCTTAAGGGTCAACATGTTTTGACCATTTGAAACCCCCTAAAAATAATTCATCATCTGCAAACTCTAAAAATGAAACTTTAAGGTTCTCATTGCCCACCTTGTATCCTTTAAACATTCCTTTAATCATTGCTTCCCTCACCAGGCCGCTCAAGCCTTCCACCACAATAAGAAATAACATTGTGCTAAGGGGTCCCCCTTCTCAACCCCCTCTGATTTTTTAACTCCTGTGTGGGACTACCATTAATCAAAATCGACATTGAGGAAGTTTCCAAGCAAGCTTTGATCCAATGAATCCAACACTCGAAGAAGCCTAACCTTTGAAGCATGCGGTATAGAAAGTTGCATCTCACGAAATCATATGCCTTTTCAAAATCTACTTCAAAAATAATGCATGGGCTATTATTTACTTTATCATCCTAAATGACTTCATTCGCTACCACCACATCATCCAACATGTTCCTCCATCCTAGAAAAGTTGACTAAGATTCATCAATGACTTTGTGCGGAATACACCTCAACCTAATTAACATAACTTTGGCAATGATTTTGTATAAGCTTCCCACAAGAGATATAGGTTTGTACTCTCCAAGGGACTGAGGGTTGTCATTTTTAAGGATAAGGGATAAAAAAAAGCAGTAATACCTTTTGGAGGAACCTCGCGAGAGTAAAAATCATGCATAACCTTCATGATATCATCCTTAATCATCCCCCAACACTTCTTTATGAAGTGGAAATTGAACCAATCTGGACCTAGGCATTTACTTCCAACACACTCCCATATTGTGCCTTTCACTTCTTCCTTTGAAAAAGAAGAAATAACCATAGTGTTGTCCTGCTTATTCAAATGTCTAAACTGCACTTCATATAACCTCATTGGTGGACCCCCCCTCCTTCTTAAACCTACCATCAAAGTACTTCTTAATTTCCAGCTTTACTACCTTTGGTTCTTCCACCCATTGCCCATCAACTATAATTCCTTTCATGGAACTAGTTCTCTTAATCCAATTGACCATAGTGTGAAAAAATCTTGAATTAGAGTCACCATCTTTCAACCACAAGATTTTTATTTTTTATGCATCAAGGACTTATATCCCTTAGAAATCACCCAAAATTCTTCTATAAGTTTTCCTTTTTGTTGAACCTCCTAAATTGATAATGCCCTCTCTTATCTTTCTCATCTAAGTTACCAATTTGTTTTACCAACTTACTCCTTTTTGCATCTAAGTTGTCAAAGACTTCAACATTCCAACTCCTTAGCTTTTCTTAAGCATCTTGAATTTCTCCGTAATAACATATGTTGCCCACCCTTCAACATAGAAACTATTGTACTATTCTTTAACAAAAGTTAGAAACACTGGATGGGAAAAATAGGTATTTATGACCCGAAAGGACTTGGACCCCCAGTCTTGATGAATATGCTTAAGGATCAAAGGATGGTGATCGAACAAGCTGCGTTTAAGAACATACTATGTCGCATGGGCCACCTGGCTAGCCACCGCAAACAAACTAAGCATATATCAATTATGTTGCTTGCCTTTCCACCCACACTAAACCATGTAAACTTCCTACCAACTATTGGCACATCAATAAGTTCCATATCATCGATAAAATGATTAAATTCCCTTACCTGTAAATGATCTAGCAAAGAAGGTATGCTAGTACCATGTCTTTCCTTTAGATTTCTGATCACATTGAAATTGTCGTCCACACACCATAGCTTACAAGCCATATACTATCTCACCTTCCTCGATTTATCCCACAAAAACCTTTTTTCTTCAAAGTTGCATGAAAAGTAAACATTGACAATAAAAATAGATTCTAAATCATCATTCCATAATCATTTAACTCTGAGGTACCAAACATCAGAAAATACCTCAGAAACATCCAGTAAGTCTTTCCCCCATAGATAGAGAAGGCCTCATACAAAATTTAATGCAGGAAAAGCCTTCCAATCCACCAAATGGTTACCCTAGGTCGTTGCACAAAAAATATCATCAATATCTTGCATTTTGGTTTCCTACAAGCAAATTAGGTTTGGTTGTTCCTTCTGTATAAGCTTCTATAGTAGCCTCCTCTCCACCTTACACCCTAACCCCCTTACATTGTAACTCATTACCTTCATAGACAACTTAATTGTTTGTCCTTCCCAGCTGATTTCTTATCTTTAGCCGCTTTTGAGTTATCTTTGTGCTCCATTCTCACCAAACAACCAATTGGCTCAGTGTTAGCCTCCTCAAAGATCACCCCCAAATAAGTACCAATGGTTATTAGCTTGGATGCCTCATGTATCTGGTTGCTAATCCATATTGTTTTCTTGGTCTTTGATGATTAGGAACATCGATAAAAACTCTCCCTCTATTCCAACCCTTTGTGAAGCTCTTTTCTTTTATGAAATTTATTCCTTTGTAAGGAACAACATTCATATTTTGTTCCCAGAAATGCTCCCAATTTTGACTTCCTTGGCTTGATAACAATCACCCTTTCACTACATACCCCTCTACATTTACCTTCAACATTTTTCTAGAAAGAGATCCACCCTTTCCATAAAGATTTTTATGTCACCTTTAAGATAATCTTCTTCCCCCTTTTTTTCTCCTCTATTGTCTCAAAGCTCTTCAAAAGGCTTTTGAAAGTCATCTTCTTTTTATCGCATCTCCAGTGATATCTAGGTTTTTGATAAGCATTGTTGTTTTTTTTAGAACTGTTGGATACGCCCACCAAGCCACTTTGGACATCCTTAAATGGAGGAACATCTATACATGAAGTTCCTAATTCCATCATTAATCAAGCTTCCTTACTCTCCAACCATAAAGTTCCTAATTCCATCCTCCTTATAATGGGAAGGCCCTACTCTTGTATTCCTTTCTTCTAGATCATCCTTCAAGTCTACCTGGTTTTCTAACACCTAATCCTCTTGCCACCCGTTATTCAAATTCTCCATGTTTTCAATCATTCATGTTTTATGTATATGCTTCATTGGGTCATCCACCAAAGTCTTTACGCATTCCCCAACCTTCATATTGTCTTTGACTACCTTGGTAATGTCCCTTTTTGCATTAAATAGCTCTTGTATTGTAGTAGAAGGCATGGTTGAGCTATTCTGATAGGGTTTGTCTAGGTCACAACCTTGCAAACCTACTTACAATTCCCATAGGAGAATCCCAACTGTCGCTTTCACCATTTGCATCCCAATGCCCATTGTTTCTTTTTTCCATTGATGTCGAGACATCATCTACTTCTTGCTCCGAACTTGCAGTAGAGGAAGCTTCATCAACACCTTCCTGATCATCATGGAGACATTTACATCATTTATCCATTGAAAGTGAAGCTTCCTCTTTTATTCTGATCGTGAAAATGCTACCATTAATGCGCACTTTGTACTTAAAAGAGATGCAAGTGGTTAGAGGAACTTTAGTCGTTAACCTCATAATGCAAACAAGTCATAGACATTGTCTTAACATCTATATGTAGCAATGATACATACAAAATCACGACCTTAGTGAAACATTCTTCAATCCAAAGATGAAAAGGTAACCCATAGCATTGAACCGAGGCAATTTTGTGGTCCCAACTCTTCTAAGGATTCCATAATGTTATAGATTCAAACATGGTTTCCAGCCACTCGTTTCTCCCTCGAATATATCTTCAAGAATATCCTCATTTTCTCCTGAAAGAAAAACTATGTTATCACCTATGTACTGAACCTTTATAGTATTGTAACCCTTCATAAAAAAATGGCTCTTGAATATCCATAAACGCACTTGCATTGTGTACCTTCCCCACCATACATTTCTTCAGCCAAGAAAGGTTTATTTCTTCCATGTTGAACTCCCAGCCCTTCTAGCTATTATCCTTCATCCTCTGTGACTCCTTCCTTTGCCACACTTTGGTCACATTACATCCTTGATATTGCAATGATTTCGCATAAGAGAGTCTAGGCCTTCTCATTTGATTCCATGGCATCTTTTTTGGCTTATTATCCTTCTTTTGTTGGGTTTGATGGCTAACTCAGTGTTGCTCAACAGTTTGAGCAGGGATTGGATTATTCCCAAACCTCGATATATTGATGTGTAACTTCCTATTTTCAATAACAATACTATCTAGTTGTCTTTCCATGTGATATGGATTCTCAACTCCTTGGAAGTGGACAAACTCGTATCTCAACCCCAACTTTGTTCTTCTCAAAGAGATAAACACCTCCTTTGCATCCACCCATAGTTTAAAAATATTTATCATATTGTTAAGTCAAAATAAATTTATGTCTTAAAGACAAATTATGACTCTTAATTATTTTGATTAGATGAAAATAATTAAAAATGATAAAAGTTATGTCTGATGCGCAATCAAATCATGATCTGTATTTGTGCGTCTGAAGTTTTCAGACAATCTGATGTAACATTTAAGTAGTGCATTTAAGACTTTCATTTATACTCTGTATCTGAGATTCATTCATGCAGAAAACATTCTCCTAGGATATATCAAAGTCCTATGAAGAATAAATGATGTCCACAATCTAGAAGACGTTGATCCTCATCAAAAGGGGTGCTTTGTCATTGCAGACCTGCTAGGATGAAATAAGTGACTTCCGTATTAAAGTACAAGGCATGCTAACCTATGAGCATGGACTTTATATGAAGAAGTGATGTGCATTTAATGCAAGCATTAAATACTTCAACGAACTCAAGACTTCAAACAAATATCACAATGAAAAATCCAACTGTCGTGAGACAATAGATACTTGGAGATGAAGCTATATGTAGAAAAAACTTTGAAGAAACAAGACATGAATCATTCTTTCATTCTTTACTGTAAAGCTTTCTGTATATTCTTATAAAGATATTAAGCTCTCAAAATACCTTGTATACCTTGAGAGAAAAGACTAAAAGTGTTAAGGGATATATCTGTCTGTTAGACTATCCTACTTTAGTAAATGAACAAACTTCCAAAAAAATCTTGTTGATTAGTTTAGAGCCAGACGGCTTGGTAGGACAAAGAGTATTGGGGTTTAAGTCAAGCTAAGGATAGAGCTTGCAAGTGTAAGAGGCAAAAGTAACAGTGAACAATACTTTTAACTTTGATAAGTTGGTGGAAACTTAGTGGTTGCAAAAAACTAGACATAGTCTCAGGGTTGAGACGAACTAATATAAATTCTTTGTGTGCTTTCTTGTTGTTTAATTGGAAAATAGTTTGAATTGATTTTTAGATCTTATATCTCTTTTTGTTTTTCAAAGAAAATTGTTTTCCCCATCGTCTGATAAAGTCTAAATCAAAACTTGTCTAAGTGTTTTGGTTTTATCTGCATCAAACGACAAAACATGATTTTAGTCTTTAAAAGGTTTTTCAATTTCTAAAATCATAATTCAACCTCCTTTCTTGTGTTATCTGCTTCTACACATATTTTCCTTGTCATGATCTTCTAGAAAGTTAGAGAAGAAGAAATATGTCAAATTTGCCTCCTTACCATGCTTTTCCTTCCACATAATCCTCCTATGATTTTTCATCGTTACCCAGCCTTCCCCACCCTCACACTCCCCGCCTCTCACCACCCCTTCTCTCTCTACCTTTTTCTCACTCATCTCATTCCTAGCATGCACTTATTCCTCTCTTCTAATAATTACAAAAAAAAAGAGGATGCTCTAATTTATGTTCAAGAAACATATTTTTTTTTCACAAGTTTAAACTTCAAGTGTTTGGTTCCACTTGATTCATTTAGACTCCTAATTATTTTTGATTGCATATTTTTTTTTTATGATATAGTTTGGATAAAGGAATTAAGGATACCAATTAAGTAAAGGATTTCAGCTCAAGTAAAAATAAGAATATATACATTATAATTATAGCGAGAGACAAGAGAAAAGTGATTAGAGCTTAGAAGTCAAAATAAGAGAAAATGTTTTATATGTATTTAGCTTTGCAATCCATATTACAAAAATTATGGAAAAATTATCAATGATGTCATGCACATGATACAAACAAGATGACTAAAATATATAAAGGCACAAACTCAAAGAAAAGTTTTATTTATCCAATTGAGTGTACTCTATTATAGTTAATATTGGACTTTAAATAGACAAAAAAGAAGTAAAAGTAAAAAAAAAATGAGAATATTAAGACAAATAAGTAGTTATAAAAGAAAATATAAGATGTGACCTTATATGTATTGTTGTAGCATTATTTGAAAAGAAGATTCTAAAAAGTTAATTAGGATAAATGATTGATCTCATTCTTGAAAGGTGCTATCAATTTAGTCTTTGAAAATAATAAAATGATCCATAAAAGACCTGTCACTCATGGATTTTGTTAGGGATCTTTTTGTTATTTTGTTACTTTCATAAACTAAATTGATAATGGCTCATACTTTTAAAGTATTTACAATGCATGATTGCTTAAATGTGTTGTTTATTTTAAATTTATGAGTCCTACAATATCACATGGATTAAATAACTTTACACAAAAGTTTATTTTAATGTTAAAGTTGTTAGAGTAAATACTTAATTTAAGTCACATTAAATTTTGGATAAAAAAAAGTATTCTTTTTTTGAAAATAACTAATTAAGTGATGATTGTTTATGAGAACAACTCACTGTCAAGTCATCAACTATAATAAAAAAATTTGTTAAATAACATTGTTTAACTTTAAACAACTCATTTAAGTATTTGTATTATAGATGCTCTCACATAAAATCAATCATTTATCCAAATCAATTATGATGATTTAATTATGTATAAAAAAATTCTTTGGAATCATTAGTAAAGAAGAATAAGAATAAATTGCATTGAAAGTTGTTAGGAAAAAATTCATGATTATTAATATTCCTAAAATTTATCTTTTTAAAATCATATAATACCACGCAATTCATGTAAATTACTTCACCTAATAACATAGAGTTTTATTGTTGTTATTTATAATAGATATATTCTTGTAATGACTTCACATCACCAATAAGAATAAGAATTATATACATTACTAATAAGAAATATTTTTATACAAATATTTAACGAAATTTAATAATCCTTTTGTGACACAATACTTGTCGTTAATATAGTATGTTAATAGAATAAATAGTTATTGAATGTATAGGTAAAAGTATTTTATATTAATAATGTATATAAATTAAATTTTAAAACATATAATACTTACATAAATAAATATTTATTTAATTTTATTTATCAAATAATATTGTATTCATATCTACAACTTTTTTAAGAAATATATTAAAATAAAATAAAGTACAAGAATAATGTTAATCTTATATTTTATAATTCATATTTAATTCAAATACGTAATTATTTATTCAAGAAAAAATCATTTTATATTTGTTTTTAACTAAATAAATAAAAAAAGTTTTTTTGTCCTTCTGCTAACTTTCTTTCATATTTTTCTTATTTCAAACAAGTTAAAATCTTATTATTTTATCTTATCACTTTTCCTATCTAATTTATTTTGCTATTATTTTCTTTTTTTATATCTCTCTTAAACCAAACTAAAGAGGAAAATGTTAAAGGAAAAATATTTCTTTTAAATTTAAGTCTGTTAAAATCCTAATCCTACTAATTCTTTTTTTAGGTGTAATCCTAATAATTATCAATGGTAGCTTCTTCTGGTTCCAGGTTCCAGTAGTTTCTCAAATCTTCTACATACATTTTTTTTGGCACCCACTTTGTCTTTTCTTTGGCCTTTAGCAACACTATAGATAAACCTAATAATAAGAGGGTTTAACCTCTTTTCCTTAATCCATTCATTGCTCCCTCGAACTGTTGTTTGGTCTCTTCTCTCTTATCCATGGCATCAACGTTTCTCACCCTACCAACTCCCTTCCTACACAAAACCAATGCCATCAGTTTCTCTAACAAGAGACCCTCATGTATGTATCTTCAATTCACCAAAAGTTTCAGTTTTGTTCACCAAATTCAACAACTTATACAATTTCTTAACCTTTTTCTCATCTGGGTTTCATGCAGTTTTGCAGAGGAGCTCTCTGAAGATTCATGCAATTACCAAAAAATGGGAACCCACAAAGGTTTTTTTCTGTTCTTTTCTTCGAATTTGTTTTAGTTTTAGCCTACACCACCCCACTAATTCCCTTTTCATTTCCCATGTTTTAAATTTCAAAATGTTCGATTTTTTTTGCTTTTAAGTTTTGATGATTTTTGCATGCAGGTTGTGCCTCAGGCTGATAGAGTTCTTATTCGTTTGGAGGAGCTTTCAGATGTATGCTATATACTTATCAAAAAACCAAATCTTTTTTTACATGGGGTGTTGTTCATTCTTATTCTTATAGTATATCAGTTTCAAAATATTGGTTATTCTCCCATTTGTTTCCTTAAGTCTTGGAAATTTGGAATTGCTAATATATATTATTATTGTCCTTATCTGAAAGTAATGCTGAATGTAGGACTCGTTTGTGGGCCTTCTTTATTTGGTTAACTTGCAGTTTCATGTGATTTTGAGAAATTCGACAAGATTTTGCCATGAAATGGAACTTTTTGTTATTGTATTACAATAACAAGTTATGTTCCGTTGGTGGGTTGCTAATGTATGTTGCCAATGGAATATCCCTTTGTATGTGCTCCAGAATATTGGTGCCACTTGTGCACATGTGAAGTGCTTTAAAGGATATTCTGCGGTTTCTTCATACAATGTTCTCAGCTTGGTTTTCTGTTGTGTCAGTGTCGTTTAAAACTAAAACATTCATGTTTATCTGTTAGTGAGACCCAATGATGCTGTTTAGGATAGGTAATTGCTATTTAAATGTGTCAATATAAGTTGCTGTCTTTATGCACATGTGTAATAGTAGCTAGCAGTAAAGGAATTATGTAACTAGAAGGTATAGAGTATAAATATGTTCTACAGCTTATTTAAGATATGCAGATTGGTGCTGTGATGCCATGTGGGTGACTTAATTTGATGAAAGGTTTATCTTGTATGTATCATTGTTTTTATTCAATTGGTATTTGGTAGGATTCTAATGCATGATTAGAACTAGTCGGTTGCTTTGTTGTGTTATGATTTAGCTTGATATCATTTAGGTTACTGGTTTGCAAAAGTTTGTTATATGGTTAGAAATTAGAATAAGGTTTTCTGCAACTGTTAAGTTTGAATGTATATGGTACTCTTTCCATGTTGCATAGCTAATTTGTGAATGGTTTTTGGTGCAGAAAACAGTTGGTGGAGTTTTGCTGCCTAAATCAGCTGTTAAATTTGAGCGCTATCTTGTGGGAGAAGTAAGTAGACATAGATAACCTTTGGTATTCTGGGTCTTTAAACTTTTTCTCTTTAGTATTTTTTGTCTGCTTTTGATATAATATGGTCATTTTCTTTCATATTTGTTTCAGATCCTAACTGTTGGTGCTGAGGCTGGAGAACTAAAGGCTGGAACAAAGGTACTAGTTTAACTACCGTGAAGGAGGTGAAATAGAAATGGAAAAATGACAAAGAGTAATATGAACATTTCTCAACATTCAATTTCATTGATGCACTAACATCCTTGAGGCTGGTAATATGCTTGTATAGGTGATTCAAATATATAGTCAGAATCTAACCAGGTTAGGTCATCCCAAGATCCAAAACATGTAATCATTAGTTCCTGAATTATTGATAATTAATCTTTAAATCCCAACTACAAATCCTAGTTCCAAGTTTACAACTGCATCATAAATTAATGTTTTAAGGACTAACTCTCCCGAAAGCTATAGCTTTTAGGTGAAGCTCATGAATGGTTTTATTTTTTCATATCGAACACACTCTGTCATGGAAAGAGAGACCTTTGAGCTTTACCTTGTGGTTTGACAAGGATCAAACTAAAACCACTTAGTCATATTGAGGCTTTGATATCAACTTTTTAATGACCAGACCAGTTTATGAATTACCAGATGATGGCAGGCGGCAGCTGAATTTATATAGACAAGATGCATACATAGGATATGAATCCTAATAAAATAAAAGACTAAAAGAACAGATGGAATCAGGTTTTAAGTGAAAATCATCAATTATCAATATATTTACAATCCAAAGTAGGAGATATTTCCAATAAATGTAATAAAGATTTTTATGCATTGCTTTTTTTCAAGTAATCAAAGGTTATAGATAACATTAGAATCTAGCATTGCTTGAATCATTTGAGCTTGTTGGAATTTGTCCCAAATGTAAACTTCAATTTTTCTTGTGCAGGTACTATTCACTGACATGAATGCTTATGAGGTAAGGGACTTTAAAATATTTACTTTACAGGTGTTATATATCTAATAGAATAATTCTAAGTTGTAACATTAACTGGTGAAAGTTTTTAGCGAATTAATCACTGGCTGAGGAAATATTTATATCAGAATTCAGAAAGGCAACTTATGGGGAAAATACTTCTGACCCACATGCTTCAAACATTGGGGTAGCCAAGATTAGAACAAATGCTATGCCAAACCATTTTATGTTCTTGTTTGTCTTCAGTATATCTCATATTTGTTTAAACTTTGAGTTCCTGTCTGGAAAATGTTTTAAAACTTCATCTTATTTTTACGGTGATTTGTCTGATACATATGATGAAATTGTCTTTGACCGGTGACAAATTATGAAACAGTCTTTTTACTTTCTGCTCCTTAATTGGACATTGATATCCTCACTTATTTCTCCAGCTCCATTTTATGCAAAATTTTCACGGTATAGATTATGTGCACAAGCTGTACTCACGAATTGGTTTTTGACCTCATTATATTATGATGCTGCCTTTTCTACTCCTTTTTGTCATGTCTTTTCCTTTCAGTCTCCTGAAAGGTAATGGCATCTTATTAGGACTGTTGTTTCCAGTTATAAATTACTGTTTTCTTGTGAATAGTAGGGATTGCATTGATGAATTGAATCTTTCTGTTCAAACACTGCCTTGTTAGCAATGTGATCAAGTTTTTGGTCACTAGAAAAGAAACAAAATTGTTACATAGCTTACCTGATTAAAATTGATAGCATTAAGCATTCTAATGCCATTACTAATTGAATGCTTTTGTCAATCATAATTAATCAGGTGGATTTGGGGACTGATGCAAAACACTGCTTCTGTAAAGCAAGTGACTTATTGGCCGTTGTGGAGTAGGGTTTTGGCCATTGAACGAGACAAAAAGGGAGCAATCTTTTTTGTGATATCTTTGATAAGTGTATTTTTAGTAGAATAAACCATTTTTTTTCATTGGTGTTAAAATTTTATCTTTTATGTTACAATAACTTGCTTTCCACCAGGTAGTTTCTGATTCAAAACTCTACTCATAAAGATGCCTTTTGCGATCTACTCTTTCCAATAGTCTAAGGTTAAATTTCGTTCACTTCGAATCTAATGGCCTTCATTAACAGTACATAATTATTTATTATTTTTATCAAATAAATTTAAAATTTCGAACGCCAAGCTAAGTGGTAAAATTCATAAAATAATAAAAATTTAGTGATAAAATTTTCAATTAAGCCTTAAAATAAAATAAAATACAACTAACCACCTCTCTTTCTCCAAGTTCCACGAATATCTACCACTAGTAATGCACGATATGCATCTTTGGTAAAATTAACTTAAAAGCTTACCAATTTTTTTTTAAAGCACTTGAAGCTATTATTTTTTAAAATTAAGTTCAACTAAACGTATTTGCTTTGTACCATTTGAGTCATATTCAAGCAATACCTAAGCATAAAAATGCAATCCAGTTACTCAGTGTTCTAAGATAGAAGCATCCCTCAGAGTAAGTGTAGTACTTGCATCTTTTGAGAGGAAACTATGATAGAAACATTCTACTTGGTTTTCAAAGAGAAGAGATGAATTTAGGATGAACTTGTATTTTACAAATAGAGGTTTATTTTAAAGCTAAACGGATACATCCGAGAGCCTATGCTATATATAGAGAGGTTACACGGTAACATCATAGCTTACGCCAGCGATTATCATGATTAAAACACACAAAACATTATGATTTACATTAGTTTAAATAAAAGTTTAAATACGTTTTTGCTCTTGTAGTTTCAGTGTTTTTTTTGTGCTTGTAAAATTATTTTTCTTTTTATAGTTCTAAGTTATGTTTATTTTATTTTTAATTCTTAAAATATTTTAGATAATATTTTGAAAAGTTAAAAAAGTTATCTAAAGTTTCATAAAAAAAAGAAAAAAAAAACATATAAGAACTAAAAAAAATAAAATAAAAAATATTAACTTAAAAGGATAGAAAAGATATTTAAGTCATAAAAATAATCCTATTTTACAAATAGGCATGGAGACAACAAAAATAACTGCTCTAGAGGATAACCTTTTTAATGTGAATAACCTGCTGATGTAGAAAATCTTATAACTCTTGCTTATAATACCATTTTTTTGTGTGTATAAAGAGAGATAAAATAAGATTTTTTTAATACTACTGAGTATGGTATTAATGGCATGTCAGGATTGTCAGCATTCATCTAAAGAATTGCTGTATGAGCCTAAATATCAAGTGGCTTTATCTAGTCGCATTAATTCAATTAGTCATTGGACATTATGAGATTAGGAGGATCATTTACCAAGTATAAAGTCAACAGAAGTCAAACTTTTGTCTTCTCTAACATGTATCTATGGAGAAGATGAGAATTAACTTAACAATGCAACGAAATGCAAACTAAGCTAACTCAATTTATATTCACATGTATATTCCTATTTAAAATAAGTACTTTTAATCTTTCCGAAAAATAATGCATTTATAATTTATTTAAAAAAAACACTTCAAGTAAAAAATAGCCACATTTACATTTTATATTAAATAAAGATATATTAAATAATTTGACGCTTATCAAATGCTCTTTAATACAAGATTTTCTTCATACAACCAAGAGGAAAAACCCAAAAATAATCATATTATATTAAAATATATTTTACGAAATAATCTAAAATTAATTGTTCATGTAGGTCTCCAACATGTGACTTTTACATTATTAATGTAACACTCTAATCAACTAAATTAATAAGTCAATTATGTTAAAAAAAATAATTAGCATTGTTATATATAACACTAAAATTTTTATTAAACTTATGATTTTCATTTAAAATTTATATACGTAAAAAAAATATATTATTAGATCAAAATTAATTGTTATAAAATTTATTATGTAAACTTATATGTGTATTAAACATACATTAAAAATTTTAGTATTATATATAGCGATGCTAATTATTTTTTAAAATAATTGACCTATTACGTCAATTAGTTAGAACATCGTGTTATTACAAATTATCAATCCATAGGCTATACAAGAAAAGAAAAAAAAAAGGATGGAATGAAGAAGTAAAAAAGAGTAAAAAAACATGTTAAGTGTAAAAGAAATAAGAAGAATAACCCCCAATCAGCCCTTTGATCAATTTTTATCCATTTTTTTTATTCCAACTTAATTTGGTCACAGTTAGTCTACCATGAGTTAAGAGTCTGATTCAGTTCCACCCTCTCTCAAGCGTGCTATTTTGATTCACCTTTGAATTTTATATGTCAAATGTACTTGGCTTTGATAGTCCTGATGGTAAAGATGAATAAAAAACAAAACATCTAACTAAACACCTTTTGGCATTACAAAATCAGTGATGTTAAGTTTTAGCAGATCAAATGTTAAATAATAAATGAATCTTATAAAGCAACCATGTGGGGCTTCTTGCATTGTAAGATCTCTAAGCGTAAGTTACAAAAATGTGAGGGTTGTTGCATTCTGCTAAAACTCATACATGCGAAATTCAACCATTCCCTCTTTTCTTTTTGGAGAATACCAAGCAACGATCTTTCCAGACTGAAGATCCTTCAAGGAGTAACTCAGGCTGCAAATAAAATCCTCTACTGACACACCGTTTTTCCTGGCGAAAGACTCAAGGGCAATCCGGGAATCAGCTCGAAAAACAACTGGCCCTGCAACCTACAAGTGGACAATTAAAAAAATTATTTTCTTTTCCTATATGAATGAGTCATAATAGGTATAGTGAATAGGCTACCATATGCCAATTCAGAACATGATGTTTTCATAAATAATATAGCCAAGGTGTGTACAATTCCGGTTCCTACTATGAGAATCATGAATATTATAACTAACTCAGCAAAATATATACCTGTTTGATCAAACATTATACTCTACAAAATAAATAAATAAAAAATCAATTAAATTTGAAAAATGCAGAAAAGGCAAGGCATTGGGGTTTGATTCATATTTGACACATACAATACACGTTGTAGAACTAAAGGAAAAATAAATGAAAGCATTAATGTATGAAAGTTATGCAACAAATATGCAAGACTTTGTAAGAAACATAATCTTTTGTAAGACCTTCGAGGGCACAAATTACAATTGATCCTGCAACCTAAAACACTAGTTTTGAACTTGTTTATAATTTAGTATAGGCTTTCAATGTAGTGATATTGAATTACTGACATAATTGAAACTTATTGAAAATGACATTGATGTATAAAGTTAAAGAATTATTGAAGTTATTAATTTACAGTCATATACAAAGTTAAGAGTTGTTCAACGAAAGCTAAAAAAGGTACTCAACCAAAGAATAGAATATGTAAAATTTGCTGTAGGTGGCTAATGATAGAAGTTCAAGAAGTCTAAGCGGCATTGCAAAGGCTTGTCTCAACTTTTATACATTGTAA
This sequence comes from Glycine max, assembly GCF_000004515.6. Classification (NCBI taxonomy): domain Eukaryota; kingdom Viridiplantae; phylum Streptophyta; class Magnoliopsida; order Fabales; family Fabaceae; genus Glycine; species Glycine max. The sequence goes on along the minus strand of NC_016090.4, from coordinate 30,956,777 downwards.
TAGATAGATATTCTAGCTTCGAATTTTTCTTTTATTGGATAAGCTATATATACACTAGTTCAGAGGGAAACTCTTGTAACACTCTTCCTACTCAATTAACAAGCTTTGCAGTTAAAACTTGTTCTTGATAAAACTTAAAAGACATTCAAACTAATATACACAAGGAGAAACTTGTTCTTATCAAGTAGGAAAAAGTTTACCTGCTGTTGAAAGATTAAATTTAGCCGGGGTGAGGCTGATGGTTGTTTGCTAACATCAGCAGTTGAACTACTGGAACCATTCAGAATCTTCTTTGCAAATGCTGAAGCTGAAGATATATCTAGACGAGCATCTACCCTGGTTAAGTCCCCATATTTTTTTGTGAATTTTCCATGCTGAAAGGAGTAGCAAACTGAGCCAAACAAATCAGCATTATGTCGAGATCTCTTGCTTGTTGACACCTCTTGATCTTCTCTTGAATCGACGCTAGACAAGCTCCTTCCATTCCAAATCCAGGAAGCAAAGGTGCTACCTACATTGTGTTATGAACCAGCAACAGAACAATTTAATATAATATAATTTCCACAAACTTGTCCACCCAGCTATCATCCATCAATTCGCCAATTATGAAAAAATGTTAGTAAGGAAATCAATTAATCAAGGGAAATTTATATGATCCAGTGAAGAATTCTTTAAATGCAATAATGCATTCCTATCCATATATGAAAACTACCTACTTTTTGTAACTTATGCACACAAAGCACTCGCTATCAACCTGTTTGGATTTTGCTTGTACAATAAATTTGATAGAAAACATCTCATAATGTCTTGACTCTTGATCACATTTTAGAATAATTTAGAGGATCTAAAAGTGATCTCTAAGGAGTAACTTTTGTATTTCATTATATTTCTTAATGATTTGTATTTTGTATCACACCATAACACGCTTATCAATATAATTTTATTGTATCGCAAGTATCCTTTCCTCTTTCTTTTTTTTCCCTGCCTGAGCCCTATGAAGCACGGACACCCCAGCCCCTAGCCGTGTCCAGTGTCCGACACGACACCGACACCGACACGACAACGACGCCCGTGTCCAGGTTGAGTTTGATGTGTTTGACAGGTGTTCATGTGTCCGTGTCCGTGTCGTGTCTGGTGTCCGTGTCAGTGTCGGTGTTTCATAGCCTGAGCCATATAATTTCAACAAAATGAAAGAAAAAAGGAAAGAAAACAAAAAGGGGAAATGAAAAAAAAACAAAGTTGTATGCCTGAAAGCAATTATGAAAAACATGTAAAAACAAATACCACAAATATGAAAAAGAGTGACTGACACACTATGCGAACATACTTGCTCTCATCTCAAACAGTAATAATTACATCAATCTAGAGAAATTACCAATAATTCCAGATACTGCTGCGTGAGGTTCCTTAAGACGCACATCATATGGAAGCGCCTCTTCATTCTCTTGTTCTGCAGCACCTTTATCTCTCCAGAAGTATTTGATCTTCTCATAACTAACAGCAACCTTCGCACATAACCCTGGCAGTAGAGACAGTGGCGGGTTACCATCGGTTGCATTCATTGCCTGGGGATTACCACCATTTTTATGTATCCCAAAGTGATATCGCAATCCAGATTCAGACACAAGGGATGACAAATCAACAGATAAAGACTCAGGGACATCCCAATATTTTCCTTTGTGGTCAACAAATAATTGAGGCCATGCTGCTTCCAACGTAAGATCATGATCATGAAGCTGCAAGGAATGTTGTCTTTTCAGCTTCATTATAGATGAAAGAAAAGCATGGCACGCAATAACAGAGCAAGATTGAGATGAGGAATATACTTATATACACATGTGAATGAAGGAGTTCCAATGAAAAATAGATAAAAGAGTAAGTAGAAACAAACTCATTTTACCGAATGAAGACAGCTCAATAGAGGAATGAAGGAGTACAAACAAAGGACAAGGCAAATAAATACTTCATACCAATGAGACTACGTTAAAAGGATAGAACACAACATGACAACAAAGACAGACATACTCACAAATACAATTAAGCTTTTTAAACACACTGCATTGTCAGTGAGAGAACCTAAAGGAAACCATGAAATGAGCTGAATAATGATAAGCTTTATGATGATATCTTATTCAAATATTTGAAAACAAGAAACAGATGGAAACACGGTGATATTTTTATAATAATTAATAAAAAAAAAGTGTTGTGATTTTCGATTAAAACAGGAAAATATTTTCACATCAGATAATTAAAAATTATAGCAAGCAGGTAAATCCATGCCTTGTGAAAAACCATCATTTTGCGGCGCAATCTTTCTTTCTCACCATGGCCTTCTATAGCAAGCAGCAAGGATGTTGAAGGAGGAAAAGCGAACTGTGAGGTTAACCCAAAAGAATAAAGTGACTTGTTAATGAAATGCTTCACAACATCCTTGACTGTGGAGAGATCGAATTCTTCAGCATTAGAGATCTCATTTTTAACATCAGCAATCAGCTTCCTGGGACGAAACTGTCCAGTCATTGTAAGCCACCTGTATTGGTTATAATTAAGCTGTATAAGTACATTGATGAGTTGAATTTAAAATGATGTTAATATTATGTAAAAATATAATCAGTTCATAATGTAATTTTGGCTGCCATTTGTGTCTCTGAGCATATTTCTACTAATGAAGAACTATGGCTAATGAGTTTATGGTCATTGGGTCTCATTACACCCACTAGTCTTTGAACAAAGTGTAGGGATGAAACCAAAGATGCAAAGTTAGTCAGGTCCATTGAATTTCTCACTTTGGAATGTAGAAAATATATTTCAAAGGTAGGTTTGTGAATTCTCTGGAATATTAAGTGGAATTAGACACATGAATAAAGAGTGAAGACAAGTACTTAGGCACTGCTTTATATTACCTTGTGTTTATCAGAAAATAATAACAAAAGATACATGAATAAAGTATAAGAGAACCCAAAGAAAGAGTTCAACTGAACCCTTTACACTAAAATCTTACTATCCAACTAGGTGCAGTGAAACCCCATTTTTCTTTTCTATTATGTATTATGTATATGGCAGCTTCTATTGGATCTGACTCCTCAAAATTGAGCAATTCATTTTACAGGGTAAAATAAGTGATCTCAATTGTTGGTAAGAAAATCAAGGATTGACATTACATGCACATTCATAACAAATCATGAATATGTTAGAATATTAATTGGCTTTTTCATCAACGATTTAGATTATTTTACCCTTATTTACTTTACAGGAGCCAAATTTGCTTCTATGCTACACCTACCGCCCCTTAAGTACTTACTTTATCATCAAACCATCTCTTTTAAGCTAAAGCAAATGAGAATTATCAAACAATCTCTACTTCATATAAAAGTTCTTATTTTAGTCCTGTCTACATAAGTACTCAAAAAAGAAGACTATAACCAACACTAAAGACCCTAATTACTCAAATTTTAAAAAAGAAGCAGCAGAAACAAATAGCTTTCTCCTGTGCCTCAAAATAACTATTTTCATTTTAAATATACCCTTGGAAGTTGGAAAGTTAAAACCACTCTTCCCCTTCTACCTCATTTTCAACCCAAAGCACAACCAGTCCCAAAATTGAAACAGCTTCCCTTCTCATCACTAAAAATCCAAACAGCCACAAAAGATTCAAACTACCAAATTAAATAAACAGTCCTATCTCTATCTATTTCTAGGTATCTAATAGCACATTGGGAAGGTTTTAAAAAACGGTCCACAACTGAGATTTTGGACGCAAAGTCAAGGCTCATGCTGTCACATTTGTTCACAATTTCCCACAATATCAAGCCACAATTTAAAACCTTGCACATTGGGTCCATGTATTACTTTTCTAAATTTGTAAACACTTCTAATTCTTCAAATTATAGGGTATGTTTGGGTAAGCTTATGCAGAAACACTTATAGAAGAAGAAAAATAATGAGAAGAACTTCTCCACGGCTAAAAATCGTATTTTAAAGAAGCTACATAAGAGAACTTCTACAATTAGCTAACCCAACGTATAACCTAATTTGAACTTATGGAGAAGCTCATTTAATTCTTTTCTTCTTATTTTCTTCATTTAGAAGTGATTCTGGATAACTTTACCCAAACAGAATAATAATAACAACAACAACAACACTCTTTTCCTTCAAAACAAAACAATGAAAACAACCCAAACTCCTTTGACATTGACATCAACCAAATTACATAAACGGTTACAACCATAAAAAAAAAAAAATGGTTCATGACCAAGTGAAATGCACAGTAAAATGACATAGGACCCACACTTTTACACTCTACTCCGATTCGAAACGTTGATCTCAATTTACTTTCATTTGACTCTACCGAACGGAGCCTTGAGTGTGGAAAAAGGTTAGTTAGTTACCTACCAGCGAGGATTGGCGAGTTTGAGGAGGAGGGACTGGAGAGAGAAGGAACCCAAATCCTTGGGCGAAGTAGGAGAGAGCGAGGGAATGATTACGGGAAGAGGCAAGCCGTTTCCGATGACGGAGAGCTGCCGTGGCCGGAGCACTCTGCTGGCGACGGAGCCGTCCAACGGAAACGGGTCGCCCGGAACGGATTTGGCCCATCCGTCGTGCAGCTGAGGGGACGCCACGTTCAAGTCCCAGAACGCAGAATCAATGCCCGTCTTCAGCTTCGCCATTGATGATGAGATGATGATTTCGTCTCTGTGCTTAGATTGTTAGGTGGGTCGTTCGTTGGGTTTGAGTTTGAGGTTTTTGTCTCGGGGTTTAACCTTTCTGCTGCAACTTATCCACTTACTTTAATGTTTTTTTAAAAAGAAAAGGTTCAAATTGTAAAATCTTGTTTTTATTTTTGTCTTTTGGGTTAATTTTTATTCCTAAATTTTTTGAAAAATTGATTTTTAGTTCTTAACTTTTTGTTTGATTGGTTAAAATTTTTTTTTTTATTAAAGTTTTTAGTTCTTAAATTTTTGTTTAACTAGTCAAGGTCCTTAAACTTTTAAAAATTTCAGTTTGTAATTTCTAAACAAAAGTTTGAATTCATTATTTTTTTATTTATTTAATGAAATTTCAAGAATTAAAAATCAAAATTTTTAAAATTTTAGGGACTAAAAATCTTAATGAAACATATTGAGAGACGTTGATCACTTAAACAAAATTTTAGTAACTAAAAACTTCAATGAAAAAAAGTTAAAGGACCTTGACCAATCAAACACAAATTTATAAATTAAAAAATGAATTTCAAAAAGGTTTAAGGACTAAAAATTTAATTAACTTTATCTTTTAAATTTTAATAACTATGTTTAATTATATTTTTTTCTTAAAAAAATATAATTTTGACTTTAATGAATATTCATTATCAGTGTAAAACATTTTATACCCTTAGTCAATTAAAAATATTTCCTTGGTGTGACTTTTAGTATGAATATTATTAAATAAACTTACCACAAATGGTAGTTTGTAAATAGTTAATAATGTTAAAAAAAACATTTACACTATAAACATGCATACTATTTTTATTCTAAATTTTAGGAGCATTAAAAATAGAGTCTCCTTAACATATTACTTTATGGTCTTAAAATAAGTGTTTATTTTAAGTTGTTTTACATAAACAAACAAAAACTAATAAATATATAGATAAAAGAGAATAATGGTTTGATAAAACTAATATGTAAAGACAAATATCACAAGAATAGAGTTGAATTACGATCTTAAAGATTTTTGTAAGCTTTTTTCGTAAAAGAGACTATCGTTTGATAAAACCAAAAGATAGATAAAAAGATCTTCACAAACAAACTTAGTCAAATGATATCCAAAAGATTTTGTAAAAACACTTTTCACAACAAAATCAAATTCAAACTATTTGTCAGTTAAATCAAAAGAGATAAACAAATTAGACACAAAATTTTATATTAGTTTTGTTTCTATCATTGAGATTATGTCAGTTATTGATAACTCACAAAGTTTCATTAACTTTAACATGATTATAAGTATTATTCACGATTACTTCTAATTCTTACAACAAAGCTTATCCTCAAGCTTAAAATAACTCCATTATTCATTGTTCTACCAAGTCACTTCTGCCTCTAAACAAATAAAAAGGTTTGTTGATGATGATTTGCTCACTAACTAGTGTTAGCATCTTACAAATGAATATACAAATTAAACACTTAGTTTTTTTCTCTCAAGATATACAAAGTGTTAAGTATTTTACAATTTAAGAAATTTCATAAAGATAAATCAAAGAAGATGGAAAGATAGATTTGAAACATTAAATTGTAGGTTTGTGGCTTCAACTCTCCAGCACTTCTCGTATTTATGGTCATTTTTTAGAAATTGTTTGTTGTCTCCAAATGATCTTTTTTCCTCCATTGAGCTTGCATATGAAGAGATGTTTGTTGGTGCAATACAAACATTAAATGTATGCCCAGTCCATGTTGGAATACCACTCTTTTATCTTTTTTTGAGCCACATTTCAACAGAGTTCAAAACACACTTTTGTTCAAAAAAGGTATTGTCCGCAACAGGTATAGCGAACACGTTTTTTTTTTTAAGAATAAGAGAGATGTTGATCTTTAAGTCTTTGATTATTCTCTTACTTCCTTGGTTTTTGATAGATCCTAGGACTAATGTTTCAACATATTCTTTGCAAAACAAATCGTAGACACATAACATTAATGTAGTCTTAAATAAATATTAGAGATTAACTTATGTTTGCATTTGTCTGATCTATGAGACACAAATGCAATGTATTAGTCTAATGGTATATAAGACACAACTTTAATTTTATAATTATTTTTATCTAATCAAAATTATTAAGAATCTTGATTCATCTTATGACTTGACATAACATCAATATTAATATTATATTGAAAAACTAAATTGAAACCTATTAGGCCTATTAGTGGAAAAAAAATTAATATTGCATTAAAAAGTTAAATGTGACACTTATTTTGGGATGAGAGGAGTATTTATTATTGACTTAAATTTGGAAACAATAAAAATATAAGTGTCACTTTTTTTTTTACCATGTTATTGATGCGAATATCCATCAATTTTGTTGATGAGTAATCTATGAGACTAACCATCTTTGGTCGAGTCTCCCCTTTCTAACCACATTTTTTTCTCATCCAAAACCCAATACCTTATTTAAAGAATTCAAGTCAAATACTAGACCAACAACATATTAATTATTAAATAAGAAACAAAATCTATAAAATTTATAATTTTGAATAAATTTCAATCAATAAAGAGTTTGTTTTTAATATTCTCAAATTGCCAATTAGTTTAAGATTTTAATTGTTATATATTGTGAATGCAAATTTTTTAATACTTCCAACCAATTACAATTCATGGTATGTGTAAAATAAGACTTAAACTTTAAAAAAATGAAATTTTGCAATTGGTTGACATGGTAAATATATGCTTTTTTGATCAGTATAGATGTAATGTGATATTAGACTATTGAGGAATTACACACACATATAAACAATAGCATTTATTGAAAAGGTATAACTTTTTCTAAGCAATTCGTGATAAAAGAATTGAGAAAGTTGGTGCTAAAGGGAATGTTGAAGCACAGAAAAAGAGGGGGGGGGGGGGGGGACATATGAATAATTATAACATGGAATTTGTATCTTGCACCTCCCATTTTATTTATGTGGAAAAAATGCCCTTCCTAATGATTATATCTCACCAAGTCTCTATACTTCCCTTTCCCAATAAATTTAAGTCTCTGTACTTTCCTTTTCCAATAAATTTAAGTCAATAATAAATATTCCTCTCGTTCCAAAATAAATGTCCCATTTGACTTTATAATGTAATATTAATTATTTTTTTATACTTAAATACATTTTTAGTCCATGCAATTTAATACTTTTTTGTTCATGCAAAATTATTTTTTTATTTTTAGTCCTTGCAAATCATGTTTGTTTTGTTTTTAGTTCTTAAAGACACTTTAGATAATGCTTTGCAAATTATTTTTTACTATTCAAAGTGTTATGTAAAGTGTCTTAAGGACTAAAAACAAAATAAATATAAATTGTAAGGACTAAAAATAAAAAATAATTTTACAAAAATGAAAAACAAAAAAGTACTAAATTGGAAAGACTTAAAATATATTTAAACCTTATTTTTTTCAACTAATAGGTGTAATAAGTGTTACTTTAATTTTTTTAATATAATATTAATATTAAGGTTATGTTAAGTGATAAAGAGAAATCATGACTTAATAATTTTGATTAAATGTAAATAATTATAAAATTTAAAAATTATGTCATTAGACTAATACATTGCATATGTGTCTAATAGATTAGTTGCAAACCGATATTAAACTCTGATATGCATTTAGGAATATATTAATGCTATGTGTCTACGGTTTGTTTTAAAAAAATATCTTGAAACATTATTCTTAGGATATACGGAACACCAAGCAAAAAGGTGTCAAGCCCAATATTGTGTTTGTTGGACGGAATGGGTATTATGGTTGTTGCTTCTTGCACCTCAAAAAAGTTTTCCTACACTTTTCTAGAATGTTCTTTTCCCCTTCAGAATTGACCATTCCGAAAGCATATATTAGTTAAAAATCTGGAAGCTAAGAAAGGGTACAGGAAGCAAGTTTTTGGTACAGGAAGCAATAACAATCTATATTATAAACCCGTCAACTTGGCCCATTTTAGCGTAAGCAACCCTGATTCTTCTGTTATTAGTTAACTTTTAACTAAAGAAGACATTGAATAACTTATACAACAAATGCATTTTTTCAATATTATTTTTCTACTTTCAATCTTCAAAGCATCGGTAATATATTTACTTTTATTTTTATTGACCTTAATTTACACTTTATATATTTTTCCTTAAACTTGGTGGGCAATCAAGATGTATCTTCTAGAGATCATAAACTTCATACGCTTGTCCTTAAATTTGCATATGATGAGGACCAATAAATAATCCACACGTCGTCCCGTCGAATCTGGCTTTTTGATACCATATGTAGAGAATCAAATGATAATGGTAGAATCTTTCTATTGCTTTGGAAGTGTATATGTACAAAAATAAGATTACAATAAGATAAGATTCATGTTATTCAAATTTCTGCAAAAAAAAAAAATATTCTATTATAGTTTTTTTTTTATATTTTTTTATTATTGTTGTGATAATTTAATATATATAAAATAAAACCCATGAGGATTTTTTTTCTTCATAAAAACAAGTAGAAATTTTTTAACACAATTCACGCGAATAAACAATTTACTTAAAGTTACATTAATAATTTTTTTACAGGATCACATCATTATTATTATTATTATCAATACTTATAACACTAATGTTAATAATCACTAAGTATTAATATTAATATAATATTTATAATTTATCAATAAATTTTACATGTCTCCGTGTGTCCCATGCGATGCACATAATGCTATATTATCTACTATTCAAAGCAAATACAGTTCAAATTAGTAACAAACAGATAATCATAAAATCCCTTGATCATAGGAGGTCAGTTGGCTTGTTAACAAGTTGACTAGCGGTTATTTTATTATATTTTTATTTTATTGGTGTCAGTAGCTAATGTTTATTATAGAAAATAATTTATTATGCATAAAGGGAGTGAAATGTGTTTTGTCCTTAAATAATTTTTATAAACCATTTAGAGGGCAAGGTAATTGAATAAAGCTTGCGTAGCTCTTTCCACATCTCTCCCACTTCAATATTTTGTGCTAGAATTAATCCTTTCAAAATCTCCACGTAAACAAAAGTCGTACTTCCTTTTACTTTTTTAGCCGTAATAATTCTTCAACCTTTAATCATGCCGAATTAACTTAGCTTGTAATTCCTTCTTGTTTAGACGCCAACTTAAATTCATTCCCATGTTATAAATATTTCTTCTCCAATAATAAATAAAACAAAAATTAAGAACATTCTTTCCAATCACTGCACATTCAACTTTCCCATCTATAAATTACCACGCTACATTGGAACCCTAATTAAGTATAGCCAAATCCAAAATCTCTAAAGTCTAAGCAAAGAAAAAAATGATCCTTCCCTCTTCTTCCCTTTTATTCACTCTCACAATCCTCTTGTGTTCTTTCCTTTCTTTTGTTTGTGCCAACCGTCTCATCCAACAAACATGCAAGAATTGCTCAAAAAATGACCCCAACATAAGCTACAAATTTTGCGTTACATCATTCCAATCAGACCATAGGAGCCACTACGCCAAAAACCTCCAAGAACTAGGACTAATCTCCATCAAGATAACAAGGCACAACGTGACGGATACTAATGCTCATATCAATGAGCTTTTGAAGAAAAACAAGAGCTTGGACCCATTTATCAAAGAATGCTTAGATGATTGCGTTGAAGTCTATTCCGACACCATTTCCACATTTAGAGAAGCCATTAGAGATTACAAGGCAAAACGTTATGCCGATTGTAATGTCAAGCTAAGCTCAATAATTGATGCCTCTACGACATGTGAAGATGGATTCAAGCAAAAGAATGATGCCATTTCGCCACTAACGAAAAGAAACAAGGATACCTTTCAGCTTTCCGCTATAGCACTTTCCATTGTTAACATGCTCATCAATACGGATAAATAAAGGGTGTATATATCTGATCATTATATAATGGTTAATAATTTGGGTGTTTAATATATTTTTTTCCTAAATCAAAGATCATGAGTGTTTTTCAATCTACTCAATTAAAGAATAATCTTATTGGTGGTGGTGTATGATTCTGGCTGACTCAAATATTTATATAATATACTTTTATAAATTGTTTTGCTATGTGTTTGCCTTGGACTCTAAAACTGAATATGTTGGCTCTTGTGTTTGCTTCTCTTGAAAGACTAACTAATGTATAAAATAATGATTATTGGAGTTCGTGACTTCAAGCAATAGTGATCTCATATTGTCTTTAGCTTGAAAGATAGCATAGTTATAAGTTGAACTCCAAAACATTTTTTTTAATGAAAATTATTATTTTCAATAGTTTTACTTTGACAGACATAGGACTAACACATCTTATTTTAAAGCTTTATTAATTTTGAATCATGTCAAATGATATCATATGTTATATAGTCAATCCTAATTAATAAAATAAAAAATTATTGTACGTTATTGTTAGTAAATTATTCTATCCCGTACTTTTGTTATTGCTTTATGACTCTGAAGAAGGATCACCCAATAATTTCTTCTACGAAGGAGAGTAATTGGCAAAATCAAATAGACATTCTAGCTAATGTTTAATAGTTTAAGTGAATAACAATTTTTTAAATTTTTTTTTACTGTAAGCGGATCTAACAGGAGAAAAGAGTCGCTGTGTGTCTGCCACTGCGTCACCGCCACCATGTCTCAAACCAGGTTTAAACTTACTCCCTTAGTTGCTCCCTTGTCTTTATGTCCACCATCCAGTTACCGTCGTCTAGCAGATACATTCTGCAGAACCTCTCAAACCTGTTCCATCTATTAGCATGTCCTTGGTTTTCACTTGTGATGATGTTTTGTGATGTTAGTGGTTGGACGTGGCCATTGCTCGGTGATGCTGGAGGAGTACTATTACTATTGTTTGTTGGTGTTTGTTGAGTTGAGGGTTGTCCTTGTTCAGGATTAATGTTGGTTTGTGATGGTGAAGGAATTTGTTGAGGTGAGGGTTGTGGAGGAGGATCTAGTTGTACAAGTTCAATAGTTACGCTTTGTGTTTGTGAGGATTGTTGTTGTCTATATGGTAATGTTGGTTGAAGTGAGACTTGTGCTGGTTTAGGATCATTGTTGGTTGGTGATGACTCTGATGAGGATGATGATGTTTGTGGAGAAGGACCATTGTTGGCTTGTGAGGGTGATGATGCTAGTGAAGGATCCAGTTGTACAATTACAATAGTTATGCTGCTTTGTGAGGAAGTTGGTTCTTGTCTAGATGTTCAGAGAGTCGTTTGATTATTGCTGACTAGGGTTGGTGAGAAAATTGCTTCTTGTGTTATAACTTCATTTTCAAACTTTTCAACTCCTTCAGTTAAAATGTGTTGGCTGATGAATTCTCTTGGACACTACTCCAATGTGTCCATAGATATTAAACCCTCGTTGTTCAAAGTATTTATTTTTGTACTCTTTTCGGATAGTGATAGCAAGTATTTAATGATCTACAAAGTTATAGCAAAGTATACAGAAATATTATATATCTTGTGTCCAATTATCTCTTGTATTATATGTACGTCCATATCGACATGTCGTTATATTCTTTTAGAAATTTGGTAAATATATAGTATCTAAATATGCAGAGCTGAAATTTTGTTGTTGGTAATGGATGATACATTGATCCAAGACTTAACAAACCACATAAACTTTTCTTTATTTCCCTCTATTTTAAGAGGACTAAAGCTTCTAACCACAACACCGTACACTTCAATATTCTTAGACTATTATGACAAAACATAAACTAGGAAATAAAAGGCCATACATATATATTGTGACTGAATGAGCATGTCTTTTGCTCATATTAATTAATTAACCTTGCGGCAATTAGTACGATTAAGCCACTTTTCCCTGTTAAGGGGCTAAGGTTTCCCATTTTGACCATGGCACTAGAAAAGTCTGCATAGAAATTAAGCTGAAGGGTCATTGCTATAGGTAGTGTGATCTGAGAATCTGTAGAACCATCACTAAATAACTGCTAATCAGAATGTACATGCCCTTTTTGTTGATGAGATTCTTGAAATAAGCAGTGCCAAATAGAGCACTTGTGGTGACATCAAGTGGGGAAAGGTTGTTGTCTCCACCAGTGCTTGGACAGTTTGACTTGAGTGATGTTGCAAAGTTTGACTCAATGTTGCTTTCATTGTAAACCCTGCCTCTGAATAGCTGATACCTGGCTTGCCTCGTGGTATGAGCTCCTATTTATGCATGAAAAATTATTAGATGACACAAGATTCATATATGTGTGATAATATATATTGTTGACATAATATATAATCTTACTTATATTAATGCCATTAATTAATAAGTTAAAGTCTTAGTGAGTAATATGAGAGATCCTCTAATATTTACCTGAGAGGGATACCATTTCCTTGGTGTTAAACCCCTTATTTGAAAAAGCAGATATAAGGGCACTAAGATCCATTAGTAGGGATGGGATATCCGTAGTGGCAGAATCTTTACTTGCCGTGGTTGAATCTCTTTTGCTTAACCCAACATTCCATGATGGACCTCCCAATTGAGATACAAAAACCAAAATACCAGTGAATTGTTAGATATAACACTGTTTTATGTAATTTTACCATATATATTTTAAGCTCTTGGAGTAATTAGTTTATAATAGTAGTATTTTTAAACTACTTTAACGGCCTTGTGGTCTAAAGTTCTGTCCTTGTTATCCTCATCTTTCTAAATAATAGCTAAAATGACTATTAGAATCATTTGTGTAATACTAGTTTTACTTACCAAAATTCTCACAACACACTTTCTAAATAGGAAGAGAAGAGAGAAAAGTGTGCTATCTATTTTCTAAATAGGGATAAAGAAAAAATAGAGGAGAGTGAGGGAGAGTGTAAGGTCTCTCAAATACTGTGCTATCTATTTTTTGTTTTAGTTCGTTGAACTCCTTTGTAAAGCCTTCACACAGGTATTGATTTCAGACTGATATATCAGTATCCAAAGAAGAATAACACAGTAGATTCACCATAACTGAATGTGTTTTGATCCAGTTTGTATCATAATGTCAAAGGACTCTTTTAATTCATCTTTTCTCAAGAAACAAGTCCTTTCTTATGACTTATTTCGTAATCTGGACTTGAAATTCACTTTTTTCCCCTAAGCTTTGGCATTTCATTGCTTAAGTGTGATCATATTTTAAAGCATCATAAGATTTTTGGACTTTTTTTCTTTTATTCTTACAACCTGGGAACTTTATTATGAGCGAAAGGAATTGGTTGGCTACACCAAATATGTTTATAGAGTAAACTTAAGTAGATGAGAGAATGAATCTCTTTGGTAGTTTAAGCACTAAACACAGTTCGTGGCTTGTTTTGTTAGTAATTTACAACTTGCCTCCTTGGTTGTGCATGAAACAAAAATACATGATGTTGTCTATGATGATATCAGGGCCAAGACAATCAGAAATGATATCGATGCTTATCTAAGTCCCTTGATTGAAGACTTGAGAAAATTGTGGGACAAGAGGGTTGATGTGTTTGATAGGAATCAAAATGAGACATTCAAGTTACGTGCAATGATATTTTGTATCATTAATGAATTTTCAACATATGAGAATTTGAGTGGATATAATGTTAAGGGCCATCATGCATGCCCTATCTATGAAGAAGACACAAGCTACGTGTTGGTTAATTTGAAAATCGAGATAATACTGGATAAATCTGAAGTCGTGTATAACACTTTCAGATTGAATCAAATTTCGGGGTTCAACCAAAATTGTTCAATAGGATAAAATCAGAAGATTATAATTCAAGAGTTTTATTTTGGTCTTGTATGTTTTGTCACCCGTAATGCTTTCTGAACCAGAATGATTATTTATGATCAAAGAACAGGTGGTTTTTGGCGGTTGATGAACAGGTGGTTTTTGGCGGTTGATGAAAGTTTTATCTTTTTTAAAAACTGCCTTTTCCTGAAAGTCACTTCCATGTAATTTCCAAAATTTGCCTAAACCGAACATCTCGTTATTACATTAAAACAAGCGTGCACTCTTATTTTAACATAATAAAGAGATCAATTACACTAAAATGTCCAACAAACCTCCCCCATTTTAGTGGAATTACCGATCAAATCACCAAAGTCATAACATACCACAAACTACTGCATAGATGAAATATCGTGATGATTGAATTTCATCTTAGCAAATTACACGTTTCAAATATTCGAATATCAGGGTGTCACTAAGGATTGAACCCTTTCTATTCATAATGAATACATGAAGATAATCTGCACAATAGTTTATAACATTACTCTTGCTCGACACTAGTTTACTAGCCTGTGTTCCTATCCTTCATAAGCATATCAAAGCCAAGTCCCAGCTTCTTGAAGCGGCTAAACTTCATGCTTAAATAGGTAGTCCTTTTCTTTCTTGCACCTGCAAATGCAATTTTTCAAAAGAACCATTGAGGAGTTATACTTCAACCTCCTTAACTTACAGAACTTAACACATACCTTTTGGGATACTTTCGATGATGTGTTCCAATCTCTACATGTTAAGCTTTTCACATTGAATTCAACACCTAATGTCATATTAGATGGGAATTGGGTATCTTAACATAAGAGATTTCAGATGGACTTTAATCCTAATCCCACAGCCGACCTTTTCACGAGATCTCTACTTAACCCTTTGGTTAAATGATCGGCCAAATTATGTTGAGTTCTCACAAACTCCACTGATATCACACCATGCATGATTAACTCCCGAACCATGTTGTGTCTAACACCCAAGTGTTTAGACTTCCCATTATACACTTGACTATATGCCTTAGCCAAAGTAGCCTGACTATCGCACCTGATAGACATGGGAGGTATAGGTTTGGGCCACAATGGAATCTCATAGATCAGATTTCTTAGCCACTCAACTTCTTTACCAGCTGCTGCTAAAGCTACAAATTCAGATTCCTTTGTTGAATTTGTAATGCAGGTCTGTTTCTTGGATGCCCAAGAGATAGCACCTCCTCCAAGGAGGAATACCCAACCACTTGTGGATGAATAATCTTCCATATTGGTTATCCAACTTGCATCAGAGTAACCTTCAATAACTGAAGGAAATCCAATATATGTCAAACCATAGTCAATGGTTCCCTTTAAGTACTTGAATACTCTATTCATAGCTTGCCAATGATGAGAACTGGGATTACTTGTAAACCTACTAAGTTTGGCAACAACATAAGCTATATTAGGTCTAGTACTAATCATTGCATACATGAGTGATCCTATCGCCCTTGAGTATTCAAGTTGAGACACTGCTACACCTTTATTAGGTAATAGCTTCAGGTTAGGATCAATGGGAGTACTTACCGGAGAACACTCTTTAAAATTAAATTTCTCCAATATCTTCTCAATATAATGTGATTGAGAGATGGAAATGCCATTGTTTCCACGTTTGATCTTTATTCCTAAGATCACATCCGCCTCCCCCATATCTTTCATATCAAACTTAGAAGACAAAAAGGCCTTAGTTTCATCAACTTGATCTTGGTCGGTACCAAAGATCAACACGTCGTCTACATACAGACAAATGATAACTCCTTTGCCATGAGTATCAAACTTGCTGTATAGACATTTATCTGCTTGGTTTAGAACAAAACCACTAGACAACACAACCTCATCAAATTTTTGATGCCATTGTTTAGGCGCTTGTTTCAAGCCATAAAGAGATTTCATCAGTTTACACACCTTATTTTCATTTCCTGGCATAACAAACCCTTCAGGTTGTTTCATGTATATCTCTTCATCCAATTCACCATTTAAGAATGCAGTTTTCACATCCATTTGATGAATCACCAGATTGTGGATAGCAGCAAGTGCTAACAACAGTCTAATAGTGGATATCCTAGCAACAGGAGCATATGTATCGAAAAAATCAATACCCTCCTTTTGCCTAAAGCCTTGGATAACCAATCTGGCTTTGTACTTGTCAACAATATCATCCACTTTCATCTTTCTCCTAAAGATCATCTTACATCCTAATGGCTTACATCCAGGAGGTAAGTCAACCAGTTTCCAGGTATTATTTTGCATGATGGAATCCATCTCACTTTGGATTGCTTCTTTCCAGAATACAACATCCCTTGAAGCCATTGCTTCACTAAAAGTCTTTGGGTCTTCCTCAACATTTAAGGCAATATTGATATTGAAATTCAATATCATTCCTTGACCCTTCAACCAAATAGAGTTGAAAGTCATCACCAAATGACTTAGCCTTTCTTACTCTCGTACTCTTTCTAGTTTCAGTACTAGTTGAAGGTATATCCTCAATATTAACTGAGACTTTCGACATGGAATTCATGTCCTTTAGCCTAGGTATAGATGTAAACCTTTGTTCATCAAAGATAGCATCCCGTGACTCTATAACCGAGTTCACAGCAACAGAATCATTAGATTCTAGCACATAGAATCTATATGCTTTAGAATGTTCAGTATATCCAATAAATATGCAATCTATACCTCTTTCACCTATGATTTTCCTTTTAGGTTCTGTAAGCCTGACTACAGCCCTACATTCCCAAATTTTGAGATAACTCAAATTTGGTGTCTTTTTGTGCCAAAGTTCATATGGGGTAACCTTATTCCTTTTGTTAGGAATTCGGTTCAACAAGTAACAGGCTGTCAACATAGCCTCACCCCAAAATCCTTCACTTAAACCCGAATAGGATAACATGGAATTCACCATTTCTTTCAAGGTTCTATTCTTCCTTTCGGCTACACCATTCTGTTGTGGTGTATAGGGAGCTGTAGTTTGATGTATTATTCCAGTAGATTGAAAATAAACCGGATCATAATACTCACCTCCCCTATCCGTACGAAGAGTTTTGATTAACCCATTTTGATGAAGTTCTACCTCTTTCTTATAAATTTTAAATTTATCAAGAGCTTCATCTTTTGTATTTAATAAATATACATAACAATACCTTGATGCATCATCAATAAAAGTAAGTGGATATTTTTTATGACCTAATGATGGAGTAGCATGCAAATCACACAAATCACTATGAATAAGGTCTAAGACTTTAGTCTCACTTTTAACATCCTTAAAAGGTTTCCTAGTGATCTTGGTCAATATGCAAGTTTTGCATTTTTCAATGTTCATATCAAAAGGAGGAATCATACTTGTTTTTGACATATCTTTTAATCTTTTGTAGTGAACATGTCCTAATCTAGCATGCCAAATTTCTGATTTTGTCATATTAGTTATAGAACTACACGAGGCCATACAAACAGATTCATGAACAAAAGGAACATCAATGTTTAATTTAAACATTCCATTACAACGATAACCAAATCCAACAAACGAACCATGTCTTGACAAGATGTACTTGTCACTTTCAAGTACTTGCTTGAAACCACAATTATTTAAAACCATACCAGACAATAATACGAATACCAGGTACAAGTAAGACATTATCCAAATACAAACTTTTTCCGGAAGTAAAAACTAAATTCACACAACCTAATCCTAGGATTGGTTCAGTTGCAACATTGCCCATCTTCACAATAGAGCCATCATCGATTGGTCTAAATTCCTTGAACCAACGACGATCTTTGCACACATGGCTTGTTGCTCCCGAATCAAACCACCAAGCAACGTCATCATCCTGCACATAGAATGCATCAGATATTAGTGATACATAATTTGAATTCGTATTCGAATTAAAATTATTCACTACAATCTGACCTTGTTTCTTTTCAAGATCATTAGACCCACTTGGACCAGCCTTGTTCTTTCCTTTGAACACCCGGCAATCCCTCTTTAAATGACCAGGTTTTCCACACTTCCAACATGACAATTTTGTCTGTTTGTTTGGACCTTTGTTCTTATTTCCTTGAAATTTTCGTTTGTTACCTTTAGCATTGTAATTTTGCTTAACTGTTCCACTTTCCTCTACCATATTAACGGAAGAGGAACCTGCTACGTTTTATCATTGACTTTGTCAATTTCCTGAGCCCTCAATGACTCCTCAATCATGAAATGACTACCGAGTTGAACCAGAGTCAACTCTTCCTTCTTATGTTTCAAGGTATACTTGAAGTCTTTCCAAGAAGAAGGCAGTTTATCAATTATAGATGAAACTGCAACAGATTCATCCATTTTCAAATCATGTTGAGTAAACTGACCCAAAATCCACAGCAGTTCATTATATTGTTCCATAATAGGCCTCGAATCAATCATTTTGTAATTAAAGAAATTACTAACTAAGAATTTGTTACTTGAGGCATCTTCTGCCATATACTTGGATTCAAGAGAGTCCCATAATTCCTTAGCAGACTCAACATTTTGATAAATATTAAAGAGAGAGTCAGACATACCGTTCAGAATGTGTCCACGACAAATGTAATCGTCGTTCTCCCATTTTGAACGCTTCCTTGTTTGATCCAGAGTTTCGTCTTCCATAAACACCGGCATTGGTGTACTCAGCACATACACCACCTTCAATGTTGTCAAGAGAAAGTGCATCTTCTTCTGCCATCTTCTAAAATCCTGCCCTTCAAACTTGTCCAACTTCACAAACTTGCTTGTCATCTTCGAACTATCGTTCGTCATCTCGAAAAAATTCGATTCAATCTTTTGTTGGTTAATTTGAAAATCGAGATAATACTAGATAAATCTGAAGTCGTGTATAACACTTTCAGATTGAATCAAATTTCGGGGTTCAACCAAAATTGTTCAATCGGATAAAATCAGAAGATTATAATTCAAGAGTTTTGTTTTGGTCTTGTATGTTTTGTCACCCGTAATGCTTTCTGAACCAGAATGATTATTTATGGAACAGGTGGTTTTTTATGGTTGATGGAAGTTTTATCTTTTTTAAAAACTGCCTTTTCCTGAAAGTCACTTTCATGTAATTTCCAAAATTTGCCTAAACCGAAAATCTCGTTATTACATTAAAACAAGCGTGCACTCTTATTTTAACATAATAAAGAGATCAATTACACTAAAATGTCCAACACTACGTACAACTGAAACATGGAAGAAAAATGATGTACACTCGGCATCGATGTTTTCTGAAATCTTATCACCCTTACCGGCGATTGAAAAAAGCTTTTAATGAAAGTCAAGAGCATGAAATTGCATTGATACCTTTAATTCAGCAGGTTCTTGAGCATGTTGAGGACATCAATACTATATTTGGAAAGACTTAAAAGAAGTTGGCAACTAAAACTTGCATATGGAAGAAGAGGTTGATATTCTTTGATCTTCCACACTGATCTGATCTAGATGTTAGACATTGTATTGATGTTATGAATGTGAAGAAAAATGTGTGTGATAGTGTCATCGATACACTTCTTAACATTCAAGGCAAGACAGAGCATGATTTGAATACTCATCAAGATCTAGCTGAGATGGGTATATATGACCAGTTACATTCAAGAACTAATGGTAAGAAAATATACAGTTACATCCAATGTCTGATGATAAGAAAACATACTTGCCTCTAACATGTTATACTTTGTCTAGAAATGACAAGACAAGTTTTTGTCAGTGTCTGTAACGTGTGAAAGTGTCATAGGGATACTCTTCAAATGTTAAGAGTCTTGTGCAGGTGAAGGATTTGAAATTAGTTGGCTTAAAACCTCATGATTGCCACATTTTGATGCAATAACTCTTGGTCGTGGCAATACGAGACATCTTGCCTAACAAAGTCAGGCATGCCACATCTCGCCTGTGCTTTTTCTTCAATGCCATATGTAGCAAAGTCATTAACCCTCTAAAGTTAGATGACTTGGAAAATAAGGATGTTATTATCTTGTGTCAATTATAGATATATTTTTCTCCTTCACTTTTTGACATCATGGTTCACTTAATTGTTCATTTGGTGAAGGAAATGAAATTGTGTGGTCCCTTTTATTTACGGTGGATGTACCCGATTGAGCGATACATGAAGATCTTTAAAGGATATACAAAGAATCTACATCGTCCTGAAACATCCATTGTTGAAAGGTACATTGTAGAAGAAGCTATTGAGTTGTGTTCAAAGTATATTGAAAAGGCAAAACCTATTGAGCTTCCTGAGTCTTGGCATGACGAGAGAGTGTGAGGTAATAACTCCGAAGGCTGCATGTAATAACTTCATGTCTGAAGGAATTGAAACAAACTCATTTGTATATATTGAATAACAGTAATGAAGTTGTGACATACATAGTTCGTCACAAAGCATTAGTCAAAGAAAGTAATCCAAAAATGACCAAGAATAAGGTGTTGAAAGAGCATAACAAGTCTTTCTTAAATTGGTTTAAAGATACAATCTTTGGTGATGATAATGCTTCTTAAATGTTGAGAAAGTTAGCATATGTGCCTAAAAGAAATGTTAGAAATGGTAGGGATATGATATCAACAAGTATTTGTTCTACACCAAATCACAAGATGACAAAAGTACAGTGTAAAACAGTTGGGTTAGTCTTAAGGCTGAATCCCAACACTTTGCTACTGTAAATAATGACAATCCCCGTTTAGCATCCATGCCTTACTTTGGAGTCATTGAAAAAAATCTGGGAGCTTAATTATGTTAAATTCACTATGTATTTTTAAGTGTAAGTGGGTTGATAACAATATCAGTATGCGGACCGATGATTTCGAATTTACTTTGTAAGATTTAAAGAACATAGCTTGTTAGAATGAGCCTTTCATCATGACACAATAAGTTGAACAAGTGTTTTATGTTCAAGATCCTTGTGGTGAAAGGTGGTCAATGGTTCTACACGAAAAATTCATTGGTGTTAATATTGAAGATGATGATTCAACCCTATCACACTCCTTTCTCCACACATGTGCCTAACGTCAATGGAGAAGAAGAAGTTGATGACGTCAATGCAAATCGTAATGATCATGATGAAGGAGAATTAATTAACATTGTATAATGTAATCATTTTTTATATATACTTGTTTCCATATTTACAATTACATAAATTACTATACTTTTGAGTTGACTTTAATTAATGTTGGTTTTTAACAGGCATATGGTTACACCACTGAGCTCCCCCCTCTTGAGTCAGTACCTTCATTGACTACATCGAAGAGGGCTAGAAAAGTCACACAACTTATATCATTGTCTGTCAAACTCGTGGGGGTAGAGAGGTCACTAGTTCATGTGGATCTTACCGCTACGAAAGTTGATGGTCCATACAAAAACAAATTAAGGACCTATTTAGGGGTTATTTCTCAAGACAAGGTGGATGTTACATATGTTAACTAGAAATAGGTTTCTGGAGCTTAGAAGGATTTGATTAGGGAGGACATTCAGGTATTTCAATTAAAACTTGTATTTAAGGCTGAATTTGATATATTAAATCGGTACATTTTTGTGATTCACTAACTCTTACAATTCATTTTGTATTTAAGGCTGAATTTGATATTCTTGAAGCGTCCGATAAAAGGACAAAGAAGAAAATCCTGCAAATTGTAGGAGAACGTTGAAGGCAATTTAAGTCTGATTTGACCTTCAAATGGGCTCTAGTAGAAGGCAAGGAGGACGACGATGACAAAGTCTATGAGAAGTACAAATTTAGCAAAGAGAAGTGGAACCAATTTTTTCAAAGTCGTAGCGACCTTTTATGGGAGGTTAGTTGTGATCCTTCAACTTTTTGACATTGACATTTGTAATTGATTTAAGTTTTTTTTATTTATTTATTGTCTATTTCTCACAGGATGTTGGAAAGAAGGCGCAATCCATGCAGAAACAAAATGTTGCCCCTCTCGTACTTGAACAAAAGTTAATGGAGGAAAATCAAAAGAAATGATTGGGGCAAACAGCTCAATCTGGGAGCACTAAAACAATCTTTGATCCTCCATCTCCCATTAGACAACATGTGAAGTGGAAAATGGCTCACACGAAAAAAATTGGGTCAAATGACATTTGAGGCAGCACACCAAATTGCTGATAGGATTGTAAGATAATTTTTAGTTTCAATTGACTCTGTTTATAATAACAATAATAGTCCATAAACAATTTCATATTTTGTTAATTGCAGGATTCCCTGGAAGAGCAATCCACACAGGGTAGCTTTGAAGCTCATGGACGTCAGGATGTACTGACTGTTATCATTGGGCTACTAGAGCACCCTAGTTGTGTCCGTGTTGCTGGAGCCGGTGTGACAATCATGAAATACTTTAGACCAGCTTCAACAGGCTCCCACACATCTACGTTGATTAGCCTAGAAGAGATGGATCGACTCAAACAAAATATTAAGGAAAAAATGACATAGAATATCATGGACGAGCTTGAGCAGTCAATCATTGAAAAAGTGACGAGACAACTAATGTTGTCCTTCAGCCAAATGCAATCCCAGGGAATTGTACCTCCTGTTGAGCCTGAAGTAGCTCCTTTGGGTGTTGATGTCAGCACAAAGGGAAGCTGTGTTGATCCCTCGGGGCAGGACCCAAACATAGATGCATTAGGCAGGCGTGGGTTGTATGTTGATGACAATCCTCCCCGCCTGGTTTCCTTTGGAAGAGTTTATGAGTGGTCGACAATCATGCGCCATGTGTACCATGTCCCTTTGGGCAATGATCTGGTGAAGGTGGGTGTTGAAGAAGTTTGAGATGCTGATGCTAGAATCCCTATACCACTAAAGTGGTTCAGTTAATGGGACAAGCCCTTAACACCTTCCTTGCTTGGTTGACACATCTTGTATAGTCTTTTTCAGAAAATGTATTTTCTTTTTGTTGTGTTTATTATTATTAAAAAAAGATTTGTTATAAATAAAGTGTTGATTGTCATTAACTTGTGTTTATTAATTGTGTAGGATAAAGATGTACCAAAGGGAATGGCAAGGCAAGGCTTGTTGATAGGCTAGAACCTGATGATGATCCTATATACCAGATGACATAGATGATCTCACAACTTTTCCTCAAGCCTATGCAGGTGGTGTGGGATGCAACTATGTTTGGGGTGTAGAATGATAATGTCCCCTTGTACATAAAGCATGAAGATCTTAGGAAAATAGCGCATGGTAGTCAATGTCTAAACATCACTTTATACAATTGTGGATCATGTAAGTAAATTTAAATTACAGTCCATTACCTAATTGATTATTTTAAATTTATGCAAAATTTACTTTGTTTTAACAACAATAGACATATGAATGAGTTAAGTCTGTGACTGGGGAATGCATTTTGTGTATGAATTCTTTGAGACACAATCCATACAGAGACTTGGGCAATCGTAGTTTGAATCAAAGGATTATATTAAGAAATTGATGCATAATTCATAGAGAGATGTCTACCTAGGAGCCTACTTGAATGGGTAAATAAAACTGAACAAATCAATTTAAATAATATATGCATTATAATAACTTAATATTCTCCAATACAGTGGACATTGGCAACCGGTGGTTATATATCCTGAGGACAATGTTGTCGCCTGGTTCTGTTTCTTGCATAATAATCTCGACAACTACTTGAAATTAATGGTTAACAGGTCCGTTCTAGTTTGTAACACATTTACTTTATCATTGGTATTTAACACCAATATTTTAATTGTACAATATACATGCATATTTCTTTTAACCAATGATTTGAAGGGATTCAATGATAATCGCAAAAGTAAATCCAAGACAACTGCTAAATGGATTTCAGTTAAAAGTCATTTAAACAATGTTTGATCTCTTCAAAATGACATTTTATTACTTTGTACGCTAATTTTGGGATAACTTTGAACATCTTATTGAATTTAGTGTAATATGCAAAGAGGAAGCACTAAGTGTAGCTATTACGTCATGTATTGGATGTCAGCCATAGTCTTAGGAGGTTTCAAGGATAATTAGGAAATAGTAATTGTTTACTTCAAAACTAATTTCATTTGTTATAGTTATTATTATTTACATCGATTAAGTTATATTTTATTATATCATACAATGTTTTATTGATCCAAGACCATTGGAACCAAAGAGAATAAAGACAATTTACATTCAGTGGACAAGATGTTTACTAAGAGTTAAAAATGAAGCACTAAGTAGTGTTTAAGAAATTTTGCAAATGTTAGACTTGTGTAAATTCTTATGTTATAGATGATATTTATGTATTGGCATTATTATATTTATTAATATTTATTCAACAATAATTTGAATATAATATATATTGCCTGGATTGATTTGGTTTTAGCCTGGATTGGTTCTGTTTTTAATTTGCAGGTTTGGGTTCATTTAATAAATAAACAAACTATTTAAAAATATAAAAACAACACTTTTGACAAAATCGATGTAGCTTATGCTTTTTTTTTTTCTATTTGCTACTTCAATATCACATTGGTTCTGGGGAGAACCGATATTGTATAGGGGATTTCAACATCAATTTTTACAACTGATGTTAAAAATAACCTACTTTTAACGATGATCATTTTAGCATCAGTTCAAAATCGATGTTGAAAGTCTAAAATAACTGGTATTGAAATTTCTTTTTGTAGTAATGAATATTCATTCATTCTTAAACCTAAAAAAAAAAACTCCTTAATTTTGGGCTTGCTCCCCTCTTAGGCGTAAAAAAATGTTAAATCAAACTCAATTCCCCAAGAGGCTCAAATTAATTAATGTAAAAAGATAGAGTGATATCGGATATAATGAAAACAAACTTTAGGAATTTTTAGTTAGTTCGATTTATTATTGACCCTATCCATAAATTTGAAGAAACAAGTTAATTTACCTAATTTTTTTTTCTTTTATTAATTTTTGTCGTTGCTTCTTTTCTTAAACCGAAATAAAAGAACAAATGTACTGAATATGAGTTTTTTTTTCCCACATTGGACAACGTTGGTTACCTCTATTTTTTATTTGATACAACTGCTTAGTAAGTGCAAATTGAATGCTGACAGAGGAAGCAAGAGGAATGAAATTAACCTAAAGAGGAAGCAAGACTACTTATGTTTTATATAAATTTTGACGAGAGTTGTTTTGATTCCTCTAATAATTGAATGTAACATTAAGCAGATAAATATATATTAGCTGGAATTTTAATGCTTGTATAATTTGAATATGAATTATACTAATTCTGTCATTGTAAAATTTTCTATTATATTTTTAATGTAAGGGGAAAATAGGTGTTTTATTTTTAATTATAAAAGTATACTTTTTTTTATTCTTCATAAGTTTTAATTTTAATTTTTTAAAATAATAAAAAGAATTACTCATCTACACATAATTTGTCTTGTGCATCGGGTGGGCACATGCACTAGTTTAATATAAAAGATTATTTATAAAATGGATGGAGTTTTAGGATTAATTGAAATGAAGTTTTTATATGTAAAAAGAGATCAATTTTAAGGATAAATTGGAAAAAATTAAAGTTTGAGCTATTAATTTGTAAAAGGAGTATAATTTAAAGATTAATTAAGTAGAAATTAAAGTTTATAAGGGTATTTAATTTCTTTGCAAAAGAGATAAAATTCAGGGAGATTAAGTGCTTTAATTTTTTTTTTTGAAAAAAAACTTCTAAAAATGCTAAAGTAATTATATTAAATTATTAATTGGTTGTGCGATAGTAACAACACGGAATGCGCACATTTCATTTAGAGAGAATTGAATAGACAATTCAAAATAATAGACAAAACGGGATGGTGGCAATATCTTCCCTTTTACTATATGTGCAGGTAAAGGTCATGATTCCTTTTGTTGCTGGTGACACAAGCTTCAGCTTTTTATCAAGTGAAAATTATGTAAAGGTTTTATAGACATTATTAGTCAAATGTATAAGGAGGAAATGTGTATGTATGTATATAGTCAAATGCCAATTAATGACCGCAAATTTAAACTGTGTAAGCCGTTCCATCTAAGGAAGAAGGAGAAATCATTTGTATTCATGGAGAAAACTCAACGGATTTTCTTAACCTCCAAGCCTCTTCGAGAAGGAAAAACTGTTTTCTTAAAGCTCTATATATAAGGACGAAGAGATGTTGAAACTCATTGCTAGAAAGGAAATTAGGATATAAATGATATAGATCAAGAAATTGTATTGCACATATATATCTTAAGCTTTTGATTCTTGTATTTTAGGCCAAACTGTCCAAGACTTTGGAGAGCCAAATCCACTTAGCCTTAGAGTGTCAATAAAGATATCTCAAGGGAGACTTGTTAATGGTGTAACATTGTGGTTTTTTCATAATGTATGTTAAGTGTTTAATTAACACCACAAGAGGAATTAAATTTAAATTTATATTATTTAATGAACTACTAAATAAAATAGAGTATGTTGTTCATGTGTTGATCTTGGTATAGGATTTGTCTAGTTGGAGTTGCAAAGGGACTTGAGAAAATCTCTCTCTCTTGGATCATAGAGTTCCCCCCTTTAGTTCTTCCTCAATAAATCAGGTCTACATATAGTGTAAGGAAAGCTTACTTTATCTTTGATTCTATGTGATGTGTTTTGAATTGATTGTGATGCTTATTTGATTTGTATTGATATGTAAATCATATTTGAGGAGTGAATTTCGAATGGGATTGTTTTGGTTGCCATTAGAGGTTTATTGTAGAGTTTTGAAGTTCTGCAACTCTATTTCACTTAAGCAAGGGGTCATTCTAGATTAAGCGAGACAAGTGGCAAAGGGTGAGTCTAGATGCTATTCTAGCTTAAGTGAGGAAAAATCCTAGCTTAAGCAAGAATACCTAAAAAGGATTAAATTGGTCTTTGAAATTCTTGCTTAAGTGAGACTTAAGTAACGCTTAAGCGAGAACAAAGCAAAGATCAATATGATCCCTAGGAGTAATCTTCCTTGAGGAAGATATAGGTGGCACTTAAGCGATGTTTCTAACAAAACACTTTATAAATGGGTTCTAAATGAATTTCAATTGGAATTTTTTCTATTGTATAAGGATAATGAATTGCCATAAATGGATCCTAGTGCTCTATTAGGAAATCCACATATGTTAAGAATTGATGATGTTGTGAGATGGATGAATGATATGTGAATTCTATGAACATGTATACAAAAGTAATATGTTGAATTATAAGAAGATTATGTTATGTCGAGGTGTTTATATTTATATGAGGAAATATGATTTCTATTTATTGAATTTACTGACATGTGTGTTGGTGAATAACTTTGGTGTCAAGACTATCCCTATGCACTTCAAAATGAATTAACATTGCTTTTTTATAAGATTTTAAGTTAGGTTGTTTTAGGAGGGAAAGTTATACGTCAGAACTTTGATTCACTAAAACAACTTGGGGGACTCGCTTAATGGATATCCTCTAAGTACCCACCCTAGGTGTTTAACTTCGATTGGCGTGTCAAAGTAACAAAATTGAATCATAAAAGACTTGTGGACTCATTTAAGTGGTAAAGGATGGGATGAATAATGATGAGATGTATTTGGACCATTAAGTCAGACATTTGAAGATGACAAATACAAATGTGTCGTAACTAGGATCACAAGGGTTCCAAATATGTTTTTTTTTTGTTACATTATGGGTGCACAATTGTTGTATATACACAGTTGGTTCATAGGCAAGAGTAAACAAGTAGGTTAAGATTTTGTCAAATGGAACCTCAACTATGTGTTGGAGGAATTACGAGGCTAAAGGAATAGGCCTATAAAATAAATGGGTAGGTGAACCCCTTTATAGGTTGGGGCTCGACCAAGGTGAGCCAATACCATACCCATCTATTCCAACAAAACTGCACTTCTTTTACAAGGTCAGCCCAAGGGACTCTTCGAATGGTCAAAGGAGACTATGATAAGGAATGAGGCCTATGGGCATCACTCATATGGTGTTGAAACATCATGGAGTAGAGTTAGAGTTTGATGTTTTAGGTTGCCTAGTGGCTTTTGGTGTATATCAATTGTGATCATAGTTTGTGATGATTGAATTACGATGAGACTTTTGATAATGGATGTTTAAGAGTGAATCATAATGTTTGATGCTTTATGACGATAATTAGAAATTGAACTATGGTGTTGATGATGAGTTGAGTTTATGAGATCACTGCTAGTGATTAAATGTTATTATTTTGTTTCTACTAAAATGCTAAGTTTTATAAGTTGAGAAAAAACTATAGTTAAATTTAAAAGTATTTTTTTCTTCTTTTATTTGATTTTAAGTTGTGTCACTATTGCAAAAAGTTGATTCTATGTCAATTCTATAACACTTTCAAAGACGATTTTGAACCGTCTTTATAAACAACATCGTGGAAAGTCAAAATTTTCTACGACAGATCTTAAAAAATCGTCTTAGAAAAACTATTATTCTAAGATGGTTTTTCGGAAAATAACTATCTTAGAATGACCACATTCTAAGACGGTTCTCTTAAACATCCACTGAAAATCATCTTAGAATATATTTTTTTATAAAAAAATAAAAAATTGAGAATTCTAATATGATTTTTCCAAAAATCGTCTCAAAACCTGTCTTAGAATGTAGACATTCTAGGATGGTTTTTCTGAGAACCGTCTAAGAATTTTTAAAAAAAAATTAAAAAATTTTAAAAACCCGATCAACATATCCAATTCCTCTCTGCCTATTTGTTTCTTTTGCTTCATAAATTATTTTATAAAGTAATTTGTTTCATTTTCTTTCTTTATTTATATTTTTTTTCATATTATAAATCAAACCAATTAAGATATAGATAGCCTAATAACCATAATTTTAATCGATACAATAGTCCATACATACCAGAGTAATAGCCATATTATAAATCAAACCATAATTAATTCATTATATGACATTATAAATAAGATATAGATAGCCTAATAACCATATTGCAATTACATTCACTTTAAAAATGATAATAAGCACTACTAGAAAACACATTGACTATTGGATGCATAATTAATTACTAGTCCAGAATCTAGATAGTGGAAACACCTCTTCTTGGTCACCACTCTCTTCATGCGCACTTCTAGTAATAATTCCTAAGAGGTGTGCCTATGTGTTGAACACCCATTCATTAAGAGAAATGATTGTTGGAGGAGAAAACAAGAGATAGAGGTACTAGAGTGTTTCTGAAAGGAAGCAGCTCTGCATCATATTGTGTTTTGCACATGTATTCACCTGAGCAATTAGCCATAATTTTGTTTAGTAGTGCACAATGTATAAAACAGGAAAATGTTTCATTGTGCAATTTTATTTATGATATATGAAGTGAACAAAGAGAAAGAAAGCAAGAATAAATCTATGAATCCAATTAGTTCTTGATTGAACATTCATAATTTATGATTATTTCACCCTAATATGAGAATAATTAACAAATGCATGCACAACTTTTTTAGGGTTCATAGTAAATCATGCAGGAGTAAATATTGAAGCACCTTATGAATTTCTTACATCTTTGAGTCCAACATATCCTGTCTCAATCTGAGAATTGTTTTCAAATGCTTGGAAAATATTTCAACCCCATTCTCGGTATGTTTCGTTTCCAGTGAAACTCCAAAAGTAGAATAAAGACTCAATTGTTTCAAACCTTTGGATATTCCATGAGATACCAACACTCATATCCTACAATTTTCCTAACCTTAGCACATAACATTGTGGGGGATTTGACTACCAATGTGAGCATTAAAGATTCAAACCTACCCATTGCTTAAGTAATAGTTCTCTCCTGCCAATTTAGTTGGTGTTAGCTGATAGAAATTGTAGCAAGTCCATGCAAGCTGCAGAATAGGATGCATTGGAATTTAGTGTAGTTTGAAAGAAAAATAGCAATAGAAACCAATATATTTCAAGCACAAATTAGAAATTATCATCAAAACCGTTTCCTTTTTGGAAAAAAAATAAAATAAAATTATATCAAATATAAAACTAGAATGTTGTGTGGTTAGGCCTGAAAGAGAATTTACAGCTTAGCCACAAGATGCAACCTAATTCTTTATTTTGTTATCAGTATCACTACCTGTCACCCATGGCACCAAATGTAATTACTCCACTTGATTTAGTTCCAGTAAGTGGATTAATGTATATAGGAAGCAACCCATCCTCTGGAAAAGTTTCATAAAGGCCCTTAATGACCTTTTCAGCCTGAAATAATCAAAAGGAAAAATCATAAAATTCTCAAAATCAATATGGTTAGTGATGTGAAAAAACTAGAATCTGCAATAAGAGGCAAAGTCATACAAAGTTAACAATTTTTATTGTCAAAAATAGTCAGGAAGCACATAAAAAGCAATAAGAGGTTACCTTTTCCTTGTACTTGCGGTCATTTGTCCTTTGAGAGAAAGCAATAAATTCAAGTTGCTTTTAACCAGAATCCGCAAGAATACAGTTTCCTTGGTGATAGAGAATGATTAATTAAGAACATAGACTGAGCTACAAAAATTCATTATAGTCTATAGGTGTACTAGACAAATTTTGAAAATCATTGCTTAAAATGAGACCATCACATTTAGTTC
The DNA here is from genome assembly GCF_000004515.6 of Glycine max. Taxonomy (NCBI): domain Eukaryota; kingdom Viridiplantae; phylum Streptophyta; class Magnoliopsida; order Fabales; family Fabaceae; genus Glycine; species Glycine max. The sequence goes on along the minus strand of NC_016090.4, from coordinate 30,925,773 downwards.
TATCCATTCCACCATTACAAATGCACTAAGAATCAAGATAGCATTACCTTCAACCTATAGTAAGGACATAAAATGGGACCATTTTTCACCCAAAGGATCTCTTTGATAAATCAATGAAAATTATATATATATATATATATATATATATATATATATATATATATATATATATATATATATATAGTATGTGTGTTGAACAAGTGGCTTCAATAACTTAAGAGGGGGGGGGGGGGTTGAATTAAGTCTTACAAAATTTTCCACTAACAAACTTTTAACCCCTTTTTAAATGGTAGACTCAAAATGCAGAAGAAGAAGCAACAATCAATTTAATCGATGTTCTTTAAATGTGTAAGATAAAATTGATTGTAATCAAATAAATGAGGTAAGGGCAGAGAGAATTGCAAACTCGATTTATACTGGTTCGACCACTTCCCGTGCCTACGTCTAGTCCTCAAGCAACCCACTTGAGATTTTCCACTATCTCTGTAAATCCTTTACAGGCTTTGGACATACCTTGGGATCCCTCACCCTTGTGTTTAAGATTCTCTAAGAGATAACCAGTCTCTTGATTATAATTCTCACAATCAAAGAGACAACCAGTCTCTTAATTACAACTAACTATCTGAAATGAACAGAAAGATTTCTCTCCTTTAGAGTGGATGATACAAACTGAAGATCCTAGAGGAATTTCTCTCTTTTAGAGATGATAATACAATTTGAAGTTACTAGATGAATTCTCAATAGATTTGCAATTGTTTGCCCAAGAGTTGTTGAGAGAGCATTTGACAATTAAGTTCTCTTAAAATATCTCTCTCTTCCTTTTTGAAGTCAGAGACACATATATATAGGCCTATCGTGCCTTTTCAAAATGGTTAGAAGAGATGTGTCTTTTCAAAAAAAAATTTCTGAAATTCTTCACTGACAATCAATTACAGGTTTCTGGTAATCGATTACACAGTTATATTTTGAAAGGTTATGACTTTTTAATTTGAATTTCAGGAGTTCCGTTACTTTTAATCGATTACAAACATCTGGTAATCGATTACAACTTTTAAATTCAAATTTCAAAACCCTTTTGAAAAGCTGATTTGCAAAATTGTCTTTTGGTAATCGATTACACTGCCTGATAATCGATTACCAGAGCCTTTGATCTCTTGGAAACAATTTGTTTGAGGCCTTATCATTTTCTTGATCTTTGTTCGCTTGACCTTGAATTAATCTTGAAGTAATGCTTAACCTTTGAATGTTTGTTGAAGTAACCTTGTAAGCAACCTTATTTGATTCTACTTTGGTATCATCAAAACTCTGTATTCTTACATCCACAATATATATATATATATATATATATATATATATATATATATATATATATATTAACAACTTTCAAACCACTAATTTTTTCAGAGAAACAGATTCTATGAAAAGAATAGTCCACCTAAATTAATATCTGCAAAATTTAATTGAAAAACTAGTTTATTTGACATAGTAATAGGTAGATTGAAAAAGCAAAGTACATAGAAACACAAGCTACCTAAATCAACAATGTTAATCTAAGAATCAGCAAAGCAATACAACCACACATGGTTACATAAATACGCATACATACCTCTTCGCAACTTGATTCCATCATCACCTTGATAGACCTAGTAACAAGCATAGCACCAACCCTTTGTTACAATATATAATCATAGCATCAAAAAACAGTAAATTAACACATAAATTTGTTAAAATTTGGTGTCTGTTTGAGAAGTGCTAATTCTCAAAAGCCCTTCCAAGAAGTTGACAAAAATAAGTAAAACCAAATACACTTACATTAAAATTTTAGATACTTCTTTTTCCAAATGAAAGAGAGAGAGAAAACATAATATGGCAATTACCAATGCCTCTTCCTCTGTAGGGTTTGATGACAACTAGCATGGCAATGTAGCCTCTAAAAGTGTTATGGTGTTCCCCCATCTTACATACCATGGTGCCTACATATTTACCCTTGTGGAACGCCTAAAACCAATAGGGAAATTAAAAAAAAATCACAAATTTTTAATGAAATATAAGTAGGGAAAACAAGAATTAGAGGAAAAAGTAAAGAGATAAGGAACCATGAATGAAAGTTGAGGTGCAAACCCCACCTTCACTTCGTTCACCCTAACCCCATTCACATTCTCACCCTCCCCTTCACACATCCCCACCTTCAAATCCGCCATGACCGTACTTTCCATCGCACCGGGGCAACACCTTGGCGTTGGCAACTCCTGCGAGAACCACCCCTCGTCGCTGGCGCAAACCCCACCTTCCCCACATGCTCCATCATCGTGAAAACCCCTCTCCACCCTCTCAACACCACATTCCACGCCATCCTCACCTCTACCTGATGAGGACATGAGGGTTCATATCATTACCACCCCTCCCTCAAAACGCCATCATCATAGCCCATGCCGAAGCAAAACACCTTGGATGCGTCCATGAGCAAGGTGTCACAGGGACTCATAATGGAGACAATGTTAGAGTTGTGCGTGGAGATGTAAATGGCGAAGACGAGGTCACCAAGTGAGAGGCTCGACTTCAAGGGTCTCCGGAGGCGGTGTGTGGATGATATGTTCCTTGCTCAGAATTGAGGTCAATAGGATCGACGGTAATGTCATCGGAGAGCGGTTTAGAATTGGTACCGCCTGCAACTACAGAGAAGAATGACTATTAATGAAAATGAAGGAATGAGAAATTGAAATAGCACAGTGAGTAGGGAATTAGGAATGGAGAGAGACGATTTTGGTTTATTGGGGAATGGAGAGACCAGGGTATTAGGAGCAGGAGAGCACGCGAGAAGAGAGGAAGGGCCACTTTTAATTTTTAAAAATTTTCAAATTCAAAGATGGTTTCGCAAAAATCATCTTTGAAATGTTAGTGATATTTACAAAAATGACACCGCACACTCAATGATGACGATTTTGGAACAATGGTCGTTGAATGTGCGTCGTAAATAACAACTTTTTTAGTAGTGTGTTTTACATAATTATATATATATATATATACACACACTCACACACACACACACACACACACACACACACACACACACACACACACACACACACACATATATATATATATATATATATATATATATATATATATATATATTTATTTATATTCTTATTTAATTTTGAATTGTGTTCAAATATGTTTATTCTCGTAAGTTTAACCTTGTGTGTGGTATATGTGGTTATGACTATGATGGTATGAGAGATCATGTTCAGAAAAAAAATATGGTTAGGAGACATACTTTTCTCTTACAATCAACACAAATGGACTTGCAAGAACAGGAAGATGTGCTTTTTTTCTTTCTTATTTTGTTTAGCTTTTGTGAAGTGTTGACCAAGTTAGGTATTTAGTTTTCTTTTGTTTATGGTTGAAGTTGGGGTTGTATTTTAGTATTACTTATAAAAAGGGGCTAAGAAACAACAATTTGTAATTATTTGGTTTTAAGTGTATGGAAGATTTGTATTTTTTTCAGAAGAAAGTTTAGCATTTGGGTTTGAAACAATAAGAAAAAATACTACCAATTACTTTTTTTTTTTTACAAACAATTCAAAATAAAAGCTAAATAAAATTAATATTGTAAGTTATATTTAGTTATAGGTTTAATTATTCATTTGGTCCTTATAGTTTCATCATTTGTATCTTTTAGTTCCTATAGTTTTAAAGTAGTTTTTTTTAGTCCCTATAATTTATATTTTAATTCTCTTTTAGTCCCTATAGTTTGAAAGTGATTTTTGTAGTCTTTATAATTTGTATTTTAATTCCCTTTCAGACCCTATAATTTGAAAGTGATCTTTTTAATCCACATACTTTATATTTTAATTCCCTTTTAATCCTTACCATCAAATATATGAGTAATATTATCAATTACAATTAACTACAAAAATATTAACAAGTAATTCATAACTAATTACAAGATAACATGTGATAAAAAAAGTTGATAATGTATAACTAATTTGTAGCTAATTATTTTTATATTTTTTTGTAGTAAGGACTAAAAGGTAATTAAAATACAAATTATAGGAATTAAAAAGATCAGTTTCAAACTATAGAAACTAAAATAAAATTAAGATACAAACTATGAGGACTAAAAATATCATTTTTAAACTATAAGGATTAAAAGAGAATTAAAATATAAACTATAGGGATTAAAATAACTACGTTCAAACTATAAGGATTAAAATGTACGAATCGTGAAACTATAGGGACCAAATAAATAATTTAACCTTAGTTATATAACGAAAGTGGATGGTTAAGAATATATTTTTCCTTAAAGATGTATTATGTATATGTCCTCAAATAAAATCCATTTAGGCATTGATCAGAGAGAGATCGAGAAGTGTTGAATGGAGATTTTTTTTTAATCTAAATAAATTTTTTAAAATAAAAAATAGACTAACAACGAATAGTAAATGTAAAAATTCAGAAATGTCATATAAAAAATCAATAATAATTTTAAAAAAATAGTATATTCTAAGACCAAATAAGCATTCAATAATTTACACTTCTCTATACAAACTTTAAAGTCTTTCCAGTTTGTTCATCCACGGGTCCGGATCAATTAAAAAGTCTAATTTAATATTATTTTTTTGTAAAATCAACATATAAATTATTAAAGTATAAACGTACAAAGCATCTGAGAAAAATAATCAGTTCCTTGTTCGCGTGGCCATAAAATAATGCACGTAATGCACCTCGAGAATATATATATATATATATATATATATATATATATATATATATATATATATATATTCTGATATTTTCAGAGTAATAGTTGAAATTAAAATTAAAAATCTAATGTAATATTATTAAATAATTTCTCTCATAATTTTTAATTAATTTTTTTTAACTTACCTAACTTTTAAATTTGGAGTAATGGTTTGTAAAAGAAATATATTTTGTTTACTTTTTAGAAGTCTTTTTATTTATTAATTTATACAGAATTTTTTTTTTTGTTAATTTGTTGGGAAAGCCGCCCCATTAGGAAATAACAAGAACTTATAAATGTAAATTTATAAATGTAAACTTGATTTATAGTAATTAAAAATAAATTAAAAATTCCAATACTTCATGAAATTAGATAAAATGTTTTTTTTTTCTAAAATATGACTAATAAATAGGGGTGTTCACGGGTACAAGTCACCTTCAAACTCAAATTTGATCCAAATCAATCCGAATTGAGTCATTTGTATATTTAAATCAAACCAAACCAATCATATACGGATTGTATCATAAATTTAAATTTATAAATCCAATCAAAATTATATATATATATATATATATATATATACCGTGGATATATCAACAATAAAATTTAATAAGTTTTCTGTAAGTATAAAAACTTATGATTACTATTAAAATATCAAATGTTTGGGTAAAGCATCTTACTATTAGTGTAAATCATAATGCCTAACCCTTTTTTAAAAAAATTAAATGACATTTTTTGTCGACAAGTTATGTTGTTTTACATGTTTAATTTAAGGGTAAAATAAATATAAATGAAAAAAGTGTTTTCCACAAAAAAAAAAAAAAAAGAAGCATTTTCTCTTTTGATATGGCATGGAAAGAAGACGAGAGTAAAAGTTTGTAACTTAATAAATTTATTTACTTAATAAATTACTTGCACCATTATAATTGAATAATATAAAATTATTTAATGTAGTTATATTTTTACTTTTACTTTTATTTCCATTGAAATAAGAAGAAATTAAAATTAATTTATTGATAAAAATTTAATTATGATGATTTAAAAATGTATTTAGTTAGATTAGTGTTAGTTGAGAAAAAAATAATATTTAATTAAATAAATTCAATAAGATCTATAATCAATTGGAAAATATTAGTATAATTTGGCATACTTTAATTTAAAAATACATTAAAGATAAAATAATTTATTAAACTGTCAAAAATAAAAAAAAAAATTGAATTTATGACCTAAAAATATGTTATTTTTTATCCAAATAATACAATTTTTTCCTTCTTTTAATTTTGTTCAATTTTTTCTGCAATACAATTGTATAGTATTTTAACATGTATTTTACACAACCAAAAATTATAATAAATAAATACTTTTATATATGTAAATTATATTATAATGAGTATACATAATAAATAAACATTTTCAAAGATATATTACCTTTTAGATTTATGATCAACAATGCATATTGTGAAACGAGTTTATTTGTTGATGTTTTCTTTTTAAAAAAATGTAGAAATTCAATTTAAAAATAGATGAAATTAATATATTAAAAAAGATGTACAAGGTTCCAAATTTTCTAGAAACACTTTCATAAAAAAAAAAAACTCCTCAAAATACGTTCATTAAACAATATGTTATGAAAACATTGTCATTCAAGATAATTATCATAATTTATACAGAGAAGGTTGAAAATGTCTATATTTTTATATTCTCATGATATATAGATATCTAGTAGGCTCGAATTTAATACCTTATCAGCATTGTCACATGGCAATTACCTTAGGAACAAGAATCCCGATAAAGATGTCTAATTCTTTACATCATTATAAACATTTTATTAATATCTCTTATTTCTCTATATTTTTCTCTTCTTATCATATTATACCGAACTTGAAAAAAAAAACGGGAGGGGCCAAGCTATTTTCTTCTTCTTTTTGTTTTTTTCTATGAAGGGGCCAAGCTAATTAAGGTCACAACATCAATATATTAAATGTAGCAATTTTGATAATTAATATCACTACTTATAAGTTATTTTAAACCTTTGATGATATTTTTTAAATATTAATGGTGATTTTTTTTGTTGAGGAGGTAGAACCCAAAAATTGTATTTTATGAAAATAAAATATTTTTCCTATTTAATTAACATCACTTTTCAGAATTTTCTTTTCTTTTTTGACCTTTATACCTTCATCTACTACAGAATTAAAAAAACTGAAAAGAATTATTTGTAATTTATTTTGGAAAAAATTGCAAGAAACATTAGTTTTATTTATAAGAAGAATATGTATGAGAAATGAATACATAAAAAATTTAAATTTTCTAGGAATTTTCAATAGATTTAAGGAAACAATTATATTTTTTTTTTATCAAAATAATAGTAAGTTTTATACCAAAAAATGGTAAGAAAATCAGAAAATCAATTGCAGAAATTTACATGAAAGTTATGAAAAAAAAATCCCCAAGTTCGAGTCATATTGTATAATTATTTTATGCTAGAGTGACAATATATAAAAGTCACGGAAAAATGGGTTTGAAAACTGCAAAAAAAAAAAAAAAAACACATAGCTTTATATTATGAAATGAAAATTAATTAATGGAAATAAGTAATCTATAAAAAGTGTCATGAGGACTGATTTTAAAAACAAAAACATGAAAGTGTAATACTAAAATAAAATTGTCTATAATAATAATAGTTAAAGATTACTCTTCTTTATGTAGTTGAATGACAAATTAATTTTTCTACATCTTTTAATGACTTAAAATAATTAGGAATCTGAAAATAAATAACTTTAAATTAAGAATATTATAAAGATCTTATAAGTTTCTATTAAAAATATAAATAATTTTTAAGATATATGAATTTGAGGGGCATTCACCCCAACAAATAGAATTAAAAACGGCGAGAAAATACGATACAACTTACATCTGCCATAACATCTTAACATCGGCAAGACATGAGTCCCACTGTATGTCCCACCTTCAAATATAAAATCGTTCATGTTCAGAGTAATGTCACACCAAGTATGAGAACCCATACATCCCTCAGATAATAATTCTATGGCCCCTTTAGTTCTTTTTTTCTTCTTCTAAATTCATATAAGTTTTACAAGAAAAAAATAATAAATAAAAAATAATATCGAGCTAAAATAGGTCAATAATTTCTGGGCTTACATTTTATAAGCCCGATCTAATTTTTGTCTTTTTTCTTTACCTAAAATTTAAAAGTTGAGTCTAACCTTATTTATGAACTACTTAGATCGATCAAGGTGAGGCAAATTTGATAACTTTAGCCAATAGTAAAACTTAAAACCAAATTATATTTATCTTTTTTTCTATATATTTTTTGTTAAATTAATTTATATGTCCCTGAAGTATTTGATAATTTTTAATTAGGTTTCTGAATTATTATTTTTTCAATTGATTCTTAAATTTGTATTTGTTTTTTAATTAGACAAAAAAACTCACCATAGAAACCTAATTATTTCCTATATCGAGTGTTGATATCGTCACCTTTGCAATTGTACATCGAATATTCTCACTCTTTCATGTTAGTATTCTCATTTTTACAAATTTCAAACTCGATATTCTCAACTAAATTCTTCACCCACCATTCTTACTTTTTCAGGTCTTCTCAGCCCAAATATTTTTTTCACAAACTTCTTCAAGTTTCACCTACAATAATCTTGGTGCAAATTACATAATTTACTCATCACTAATATAGTTAATTTTCCGTAATCGTAACTAACAGAAAGACCTAATAAAAAAGTTAGGGTACAAGAATGAAAAATTATCAAACACTTAATGACATACGGATTAATTTAAACCTTTTTTGTTCTCTCACTAATTACTACTACCATGAAGTGTGCATCAAACATTTTTTCTATATTGAGGGAAAGACAAAATGATTAAGGAATAAAATATTTTGGCGAGTTTGAGCACGGGAACCGCGCACTCCAAGACACTAGCGCTCGCGAATTCGTTGCGTCTTGCCCTCGATGCTCAACACGTGTACCGTTTTCAAATCCAACGGTTGACGTACGATTTGCATGTTTAACGAGTAGAAATTAAGAACTCACCACGGATCAATTATCAATTTCGATTATTTGTCCCTTTGTCGGTGTGTGCCTTTGCACCAAATACGAAGTTGTTGTTATAATAAGCTTCTTCCCAACCCAAAAACCATTCATGGCACCACCAATTCACACATTCACAACCTACCCTTCTTTCTTTCTCTCTTAAATTTTCTTCAACCTAACCTTACTTTTTTTGCACACACAATTTCTCTGTTATTGGCTTCTGGGTCTCCTTTTGTCTACCTCTCTTCTTTTCAAGTTCATGTGATGTGCAACCGTGATCCGTTCTAGTGTATCATACAATTCACAGTCCATTGATTCCAGTTTTAGAATTTTCAATTTGTATGTTTTTAGAGATCTTCACTCTTCATGCTAATTTTTTGTTTCTGTTAACGGTTTAGTTTGAATCTAGCTATATAAGGAAAATAAATGTCTTAACCATATATCTATATACTTTTTCTTTATATATGAGTATTTTATGACTATCAAATGGATATATCAACTCCTATGAAATTGTTTTTGATTTAACAAGTGATCTTGAGTTTGAATCTTGACAATAAGACTGTATTAAATATTCTGGAAATGATTTTGTTACTTGTAGGATCAGCCGTATACCAAAAACATTAATATTATGAATATTTCATGGAATGCTTGATCAGCACTAATAAAATATAACCATGATCTTAGATGCCATCTGTTCGAACTAGATAAGAAATCCATCTATACCAAAACCCTTTTTGATTTGTTTTTGTTTTAGTTTTTTGTTTGGTTTTGAAAAGAGTAATAAAACAAAGTGTATATATAAAGATTGAAGTTTCATTCCATAGCCTCTAAAAGCTTGTACATATGCCCTTGATCTGGGATTTATGCTGGGATTATTTGATACACTAGCACGGGTCACTGTTGTACGTCACGTCAAAAGTATTTGCAGTTCTATCATCAAATGAAGCTTCAGTTTGCAAAATTTTGCAAGAAAAGGAAAAAGAGGTTCTGCACAAGGGGCTACCAAATGTGCAAAACAGAAAGGTTAGTTTTGGGAACATATTTGGGTGTGGTGATGTTGATTTTTTTTTTCAACTAATTTACAAATAATGTTAATTTGTTAGTTAATTGAGAGAATTTGAATCCACAATTTCTTCTTCCTCTCTTTTTCCTTTATCATTCTCTAACTATTAAATCAATTGGTGTGTAATATTTGTATACTTTGGGGGGGCAAAAAAAAAAAAAAGAAAAACCTATGGAAAAGTTGAAAAGCTGCTTCTAACATAATGTTCCTCCAGTCAATGGCATAAATTAATAGTGTTAATCTTTGTCGTGAATTAATTTGTTCTACATATGCTGATGAAACATTTTTTGTGAAATGAATATTGCATGCGTTGTCTCAATTTCACAACATTCGAATGGAAAGTAACTTATCAGAGTGTTATTTAATTTATTAGAGAGAATCACCCTATTCTGGGAGGTGATGAATTTATTGGAGTGGAAAAAATGAGAGATAAAAAGAAAAGAGAAAAAGACCGATAGAGAAAATATATTTTTCTATTTAATTATTATGTGAATAGAGTTAGAGGATGGCCGTCTTTATCACGTATATATATGGTAAAAATTAGAAGTTAAATTATATAACTATTTAGAAAAAGAATTCAATGTTTATACTTGAAACACATTATAGTAATGATTTTAAAATTTATATTTATAATGAACTTTAACGGTGTTAAAATATAATTTTTTAATACTGACAATATATAAAAATAAACTCTTAAAATAATTACGTAATTTTATGTTTTTACCTTCGTTATACATAGACGATACGAGAAAAATGTTCTCTCACTTTAAGTTTAAACAATATCTCATGCCCATTTGCATTATTTTTTAGTTTTTTTTCTCTATTTTTTAATGACCATCTCAAACTTCAAAGAAAAGAAAAGGACATCTTGTGGATATTATTACTCTTACTCTTAACTCCTTTTCAATTGATATCGAATATATATATTTTTTATGAATATATTGAATAAAGAGATATATAGCTTAGTAAAAAAACATATTGATTCAATAAATTTTTTTACATCCACTCATAAAACAATAAAGAAGTAAATAAATCAAATTTTTATTATAAATTAAAACTAAGTTATACATTGATTAACTTTTCAAAAATCTGTAAACGATAAATATTCTAAAATAAAGTTAATTAAAAAACGTACAAAAATTAATTTATGAAAAAAAGTTAAATTATTTTGCAGTCTTACTTTCATGGTCGATAAATATTCATTCGATAAATCATCCAAACAATGTACTCCAAATTGTACCTTAGGGCTTAGGTAGGATGACAAGTCTCAACCACCTAATAGTATGAGTAATAATATTTTTTTTTTGGCTTGTTTTAAAGTCTAAATTTAAATAAACAAATTAATTTTCGTGTATTGAAAGCGTAAAAATTCTAATATTATCAATTAATTGCAAATTACCTCAGTTATTTTTTTTGGAAGAAGTTATTATATAAAGATTTATATATATTTTTGTTACTTGTAATTTAGTGTTATTTTCATTTCGTCTCTTTAAAAAATTGTTTTATTTGTTTAAAATGCGATTGTTTCATGTTTATCCTTAAAGTGTTTTGAGTAATAGTTTTTTTACTTGTTCAAAATATTTTTCATCATTTAAAGATTTATCTAAAATACTTTATGGACAAAAACAAAACAAACATATTTTTTGTAAGGATTAAGTAAAAAATACAGGAACAAAAATTAAAAAAAAATACTAAATTGTAAATAAAAATGTATATTTAAACATTATATAAATTAAAATAGTTATCTTTTTACACTAAAGATAGATTTTAAATATTCTAGAAACACATGTCTCTAATTAAGCAGCACGGTTGGTTGGGTAGTATGATTCTTAATGAGGCAAGGTTTCCCCATTCGAAAATGAAGAAAGAATGTGACGTTTGCCCACTTCAAACGGTCGATGGAGACAATGACAGCATTAACTCATTAAAAATATCATAAGATTTTATTCCCGGGTCTTACGCCTCTATATTTTATTAGTATTCTTTTTGTTATACTTGCTTTGTAGTATTTTTTGCAGCTGGATTATTATTGCAGTTTACACAAAACTTTGAATTACTATAATCATTCTCCACGCCAACCCTCCTTTGTTTCCAAGAGCAAAGAGGACAGTACGGATTATTCACATTTGATTTGATGTTTTTTACATTACCCGTACGTACTATGTGGAGTACAATATTGAGCCTTTAACTGTTATACTATTCAATAAATTATTAGATTATACATACAAAATTTATATATTATAAGATTATTTCATATCTCTTTCATATAAATTAAAATAAATGTAATATATACTTTCAAAACACACTTAAATATATATAAATACAAGTTTAATAACCATGCATAAACAAACATAGTCTACATTTGGTAAAATTGACTAGAAAGTTAGCTTGAAACGGAAAAACTAACAAGTCAACAGCAGAAGATTCTAAATTAGTTTATTAAATCATAAATATTAAATAAAGTTAATTGTTGAAATAACTAAAAAATTTAAAAACTAACATTAAAAAAAATGTGAATTTTCTTTAAAAAAACACTAAAGATCACTTAAAAACTTTGTTTGTTGAATCGTCAAATAAATTTCTTAGTTTAAAAAAAATTAACACTAACTTAAATGACTCACAAAACATTATATTATCATCTAATTATAAATTATTATTAATATAACTTTTAAGATAATTATAATATAAGTCAATAAATTTATTATGCACACTTATATTTAATTTAATGATAATGTAAATTATTTTTTATTATCAGTACATAACTTTTTAAAAAAAATATATCAAGTGATAATTCATCAATTATGTGTGAAAAAAAATACAAATATTTATGTAAGTGTGAATATGGGATGAAGTGGATGTTAAGGTACCCTTACTACGCGTACCTTGATAAAATTTCATTGGTTACTAACCGTACTTATACAATTATACCCTTACATTAAGTAATCGTGATGCGTGAGTGAATTTCTAGAATATATTATTCTCGTATCATATCTAGATGGACCCGATGGGTTGGCATTTAGCATTTGGCATTTGGCATTTGGCACTTAGCAGACATATTTTAGAAATACAGTGCACGTTTTGTTTATTACTAATATTTATAGCTTTGTGTTTTATAATTTATAGATGTAATGGTTAATATTTTATTTTGAGGAGATATAATGATTAAGAATTAAGATTTAGAATAGTGCTTAGTTTTATTGAACCGAAGAATAGTACTTTGTCTAACTTTTTCTTTTTGTCATTTTTTAAGTAATTGATTTTTAATTATATTTTATAAAAATTTATTTTTGAGACTCTGATTTATTGGGAAAAAATTGCTTTATTTTTAAAATAATTTCTAAAATTATTTTTAGTTTGATTTTTCCTTTTTTAAAAGAAAAAAGAGAAAGTTAAAAAAAAAAAAAAGAAACACTGAAAGGTTACCTTCAAACAAAACAGTTTTCCTTTTTCTTTCTTCTTTTGGCGAGAAGAGTTTAACTCTCAAAAATCAAAATGACAAAAAAAAAAAAGATTAAACTCACCGTCATTTTCATCTTTTTTTTTATTTTTATTTTTTTTATAAAGAACTAGCCGGTATCTAAAATGATCCATAGATTAATATCACATTTTATGAGTTACGTAATTTTTTTAAAATGATATTAAGCTTCTACAAATTTTTGCAAGAAAAATATACTAAAAAGTATAATAATAATTAATTAATTTTTAAGTATGGAATTAATGTCATTAGTTATCATTAACCGACAAATTTAAGGTTCTAATAGTTAAAAGCAACGTAATGTGATCTAGTTTGGAGGATCAACAAGAGTATAATTAAAGAATTTATTTATAAGAACTTATATACATCTTAATTGAACTTATTTTATGAGATAAATACTTGTGTAATTATTTAAGAAAACTTAAAAAAATATAACTTATAATGTTATGTCTATAAGTCATTTTCAGCTTTCAAAAAAACTCTTTAAAATAACTTATCTTATATAAAAAATAATTTAATCATGCATATTTTCCCTTCAATTATAAAAGGATTTCATATATAAATGTTTACATATTAAAAAAAAAATACTTAACTAAGTTATTTATCCCAATATATATACCTTTAATTAACTATTTTAAGTGATGGTGCCTCATATTTTTGTCAAGAATATGCCTGATATTTTTAGTTTGTAGAAAAAATAATTTAGTTTATCTTTTAAATTTTTTTATTTGTTTCAAATTTTTAAGATATTATTTAGAATTAAAAAGTTATTATTTCATCTCTAGGATATTTTTTTAGATTTAAATATATTCTATGTAAAATAGAGATTTATTTATTTTTTAAGATTATAATACTAGGTATACAAATAAAATTCTAAATATGAAAAAATAATCACTTTACCTGAACCTGAGAGGTATCACATATAAAGAAATGATTTGCAATTTTTTTTTTTAAAAAAAAAACAAAAGAGTTTACAAGTTTCACAAAAATTTGTAATGAAAAAAATTTACAAGTTGAATAAAAACTTGTAATAAGAATAATGTATAAGGATTTATAAGTTTATCCATAAAAATTTATAATGATTACAGTGAAATAAAATAAGAAAATACTCCAGCTCCTCCACACAATATATCTCTTTTCTTTTACAAATATATCTACGTAACGCACATAAAAAAAAATTATCACTGGTATTAGAATTGATCGTTCATGTCCCATCAATTGTAAAGTTTTTTCTTTCTTAATTGAGTATTTTTTTTAACAACAAAAAAGAATAACCTCTATTCATGGGGTGCCAACGCAGTTTACACCCGATAAACCAAAATAGGTCCCTCCCGATACGGTAGAGAGGACACCACCAACCCACCGAAACTCATAATTAAAAATTAAAAAATCTCTCCAACCAACCCAGATATATTATATTTAACCTAAAGAGTTAACATAATAATAAAAAATATCATCGTATTTGCATACATAAAAATATTTATTTAATGAAAGAATTTATGTTTTATTTTCATGGTGTATAATATTTTTTTGGATCAATAATATAACTACTACAAAAGGCGGTTTTTACATCGGTCGAAAATGTCATTCTACATCGGTGGTCAACCGATATAGAACATGACGACGTTGATAGTTCAACGTTTCAACATCGGTCCGCAATCGATAGATGTAGAAAACACATTGTTTTCTACATCGGTCCTAAGCAAACCACCGTCTTTGAAAAGTTATTATTGACAACGTTGCTAATGTCATCAACGACTTAGAAAATGTGTTATCTACAACGTTGCTACCTTGACCACTGATGTAACAAACACGTGTTTCCACATCGGTGCTTACGTCAGCACCGATGTTAAATATTGAATTACCTGCAATTAAATTTTAGGTTAATTAAATCAATATTACAATATTATCAATACTGCTAATAATTAATAAATATTATTATATAATAATAAAATTAATATTTATAATTACTATATTATATATGTTACTAATAATCAATAAATATAATTACATAATATGAAAAGTTGTATTTATAATTACAATATTATCTATATTAGTAATAATCAACAAATATAATTATAAAATATGCAATTATAGTTTCTATATGCACAAAAAGTGTAGATAATTAAGCATTCAAGAAAATGATTATGTAGACATCAAATAAGATAGTTTCTACTTGTGCAGCCATGAGACGGCATCTGCAATGAACTTTCACTCATCATCTTCATTGTTATCGGCAGTAGAGTTGAGAGTCGCCACGCGTGAAATAAACTTAGCCTTCCTGTCCTCATAGGTCAGCTTCTTCAAGTTGTACCTGCAGAAAGAGGCAGATACTCTCATGAACATTATCCTATCAATAGATATACCAAAAGCTTATGTTACCAATCCAAAACTTCTAAAAGTCAAACAAAACCATAAGGGTCACACCCAATATAGCACATAAACAGCTGAAAAGAAAGCCATGCCAACAACATGTCCAAATCATTGCTGGAAATCAAATGAAAAATAGATACATTTCTAGAATCTAGTATTATTCTAGTTCAAGTCAAAACTCATTTTTACCTCTTGTGCTCCTTCGGGGGCTGCTTATCAGATTTCTTGAGAGTAGGATCAGCCTGGATGGCAGCATGAACCTTCTTATACAGTGCCTCAATACCATTCTATCCCACACTTGATGTATTCACTGAAGTGTAACTGGTATTTCTATGGTTCATCTTCCGCCAATATTTGTAGAAAATATAAAATAAGGTTGTCAACAACAAGCTGAAAAATCGCATTAAACAACACAGAAGACTGATACAAAATAAAATCTTCTCTCGTGCCTTCATATAGGCAGCAACATGTCCACCAAAAGCATATTTGAGATGAACCTCTGCATCAAGCTCCTTCTTCTCCTTATAAAACCCAACAAACCTCTTGTCACTGTGAGGAATATCCAAACCCCCATCCAGAGCTCCCTGTAAACAATCACAGATTATTCAATTTGATCGACCATTAAAACAAAATCACACTGATTAACATTGCAGTATGATAGATTACCTTAAGGGCACCAAACACATGGTTACCAGTTGTAGTCCTAATAAGACCAACGTCAAGGAGAGCACAAAATGGCCTCCTGCTCTCAGCAGGTTCCATGGAATAATCCTCTCCAGTAGCCTGAAAAAATAAGAAACTACCAATTAGCTTACACAGCAGAGAGAAAGGCACTCGCTCGCACACAAACAACATAGCATTTGTTTTTGTGGAGATATTTCCATTTCACTAGATAGCAAAGCCTGAAAAAATAAGACCTTCATGCTTTTTTGTGGAGATAAATTCTAAAAAGCTTCTATGAGTCTCTAAAAAGCTTCTACATCAATGATAAATCTTTGAATACCCATTCTTGAAAGTTGCAATCTGCAATCTGCAAGCATCTAAAAATATCTTTTTTTATATAAAAGATTAAAAAAAATGATGATTTTAAAATAATTTTTTCAAAAACTATCTTAAGATGTAGTTATCAATATATCAAGAATTGAAAAAGAAAATTTTTAATAAAATAATAAAAAAATTCTAATAAAAATAATAGAAAAGGTAATCCATGTTTAATTCAAAAATTAAAAAAAGCAAGAAACGTCTATAACTTATAGAAAAGGTAATCCCAATCTATTTTCCTTAGGATCATACACAAATTCAATGTTAAGCACAAAGCATACGAACTTTTTCAAACTTATATTTATCATTCACATTTGCAACAACCCAACAAGACAACATATGCATTTCAGAATATCAACTAAAATTAAAGAAGAAAGACGGGATGAAAAACGAATAGGTAAATTATATTGTAGAAAGAAACTTGATAGTAAACTAAGATTAGTTAAGTATTTTTCCTAGTATCACGCTAGTCCATTAAATAAAAATATAACAACATAAACATATAATTACCAAGACAAGAAGTAAATAGAATTTTTCAAACCTTCTATACATTTGAAAAAGAACCTTTGGAATGGAACTAGATCTATTACTTCCCTCGGTGACCTACATTATGAAAAACAAAGTAAAATAAATATCTATAATAAAGAAAAAGTTGAACTTTTATGCATGAAGAGCATTGATGATGAAACCAAGTGAGATTTCACTACCCCAGCTTAAAAAAGTTCCAGTATAACTTAAAAAACTTCCAATCCTGTTAAGCATTACAACTTAAAAAAGTTCTACTACCCCAACTTCTCCTTTTAAGCCACAGAGGCATGCACCAGCAAACTTGGCAGCTGCATATGCCTACACAATTAGGAGTGAGATTTTAGATTTGTTGATATAGTCAAGTGCATATTGCATAGTCTCCTATGATGATAAAGGAAATTGATATATTGCAATAGGCAGATGTCAGTAACTGAAAAGGCGAAAGCATAGCAAAATTGATAATTATTAAAACTGTAAACAATGCCACATATCAGGTTGATGTTGCAAGAAATAAGACATTTGCATTGCATGAAGTGCAGCCCTGGCTATTAAAACTGTAATTATTAAAACTAGTGCAGCCACATATCAGGTTGATATAGTCAAGTACATACTGCATAGTCTCCTGTAATTATTAAAACTGTAAACCATACCCTAGCTATGTCCTGTTGATAATTTGTAAGATAACTAGTGGCCAATGATGCATGAAGTGCAGCCCCATAGGGAAGTCCATCTTCATTGATTATGAGGTAGGGTGAATGTAATGGTGCAACCGGTTCAAATGAAGCATATGTTTATTTGCATGTCAGTATTAGCTTTATTGATACCAATGCAAGCAAAACACTAAGCTACATCAACAAAAAAACTTGTGCAAGTCATCATTATTTATAGTTGGAGGATATAAAGGTTTCTCTTCATCATGGAAATTGACATTTGCATTGCACCTCTACACAGTAGCTTGACCCATGATAACCTGCATATATATAATATATGAATCATCCTTAAACGTGAAGGCCACAAGGCAACACAACAATCTCATTCTTGCAGTTATAAGTCATTATTTTATCCCACCCCTAGTACACTATCTTGTAATCCAGATACTCGATGGTTTTCAACTCCATATGGTGCTCATTCAAGCTCAACTTTCCAGCCAAACTAATTACTCAGTTTCTTGCATAAAATATAATAATGCTCTTACTTGGCATATAATTAATAATGATTCTTGGAAGTTCGAACTATAGTTATGTTCAATTATCTCTACCATAGAAAAGCTTTAACAAGTTATACATTTCAAGCAAATAAAATAGGCAAAAGGTTTCCATGAATAGGCTCCAATCAAAGGTTGTGCTCATAGTTTCATTTTAGTTCATTTTCTTTTTGATAGTCACATATTAGTTATTTTAAGTAAACATGCAAAAGACAAGATCAAAGTTGTCACTAACACTGTCATCAACTCATATTACAAATGCCTAATGGGATAAGCACATATTTATATGAGCCGAAATTATCAATATATCATTCAGAAAGAAGACAACCAAAGCTAAAATAGAACATTTCATCCCTGCTTCCTATGATACTCTTAAACAGAACACCCAAGAAACTAGTTTACCCATTACCACTTAACAAAATAAAAAACACATACATATCAAAAATAGAAACTCCATAGTTGACATCATTATCATGATACCTAAGTAGAAACATACAATGAAAAGACAATAACTAAAGCAAGGATGCAAGACAAGTTCAATTAAATGGTTGAATTGCATATCCCATAAAAACCAACTTGGGCTCCTCCATCGGAGAATCCAGCAACGCCGCTGCCTTTCGTGGCTTCTTTGCCGGCAACTCCTTCTTGTCCTTCAACCGCTGGTGACAAAACCACATCTACAACTGCCGATCTGACAACCCCAACTTCTTCAGCAACTCCACCCTCATAGTCTTCGACGGGTAATTCTCAACTAAAAACCAAAAACAAAAAATTTGAACGATAAAAAAGTGAACAATAAAAAAGCCTAGATATTGAACAAGAAAAAAAATAATATAAAAAAGGTTAATGATAACAAACCAGCATAAGCTTTCTCGAGCGTTTCAAGCTGAAACAACGTCTTCATTTGACGCTTGTGCTTGCTTAGACACTCACTCGAATTCCCAATTTTGTTGTTACTTTCATTGTTGTTGTTGTTGTTGTTGTTGTTGTTATCATTGTTGTTTTTTTCCTTCTTCACGTCATTGTTCTCTGCCTCGGCCTCCATCGATCGAGATCGAACCTCTTTCCACCTTCAAACCCTAGGAATCAACAACGAAGCCACATAAAGAAACCTAACCACGCAGCACAGAGAAGAAAAGGGAGACAAGCAATTGTAAGGCACAATGGAGATATGAAAACTTAAGCTTACCTTCCACTTTTACCTTGTCTAGAGGTGCTGGCCTCAAATCAAATTTTTCTTTTCGATTTTCTATATCAAATACACAGCATCATCAATAGTATACAATAATACCCTAACGCTGAAAAATGAGTGAGGTAATGCGGACTAGGGTAGAGTGTGAGTATGCGAGGAAAAAAGAAGAAAATTTACTTCAGATTCAAATACGGTGTTTATAAAACCCGTCTTTGGATAATGCAGTTCAACAATGGTGCCACTAAACCCGTTTTTGTAACGCGCAGATGACGTCATTTTTTCACAAAACGTCGTTGAAATAGATCTCTTATTTACTAAAATGTCACCGTCTCTAAAACAACATCGTTTTTGAACCACCGATGTTGATTGCGCATTGTAGAATACTATTATTTTTTTAAACTAACATTTAAAAAAATGTGAATTTCCCTTAAAAAACACTAAAGATCACTTAAAAAATTTGTTTGTCGAATTGTCAAATAAGTTTCTTAGTTTTGAAAAAAATTAACACTAACTTAAATGACTAACCAAACATAATTATAATTTTATATTATCATCTAATTATAAATTATTATTAATATAACTTTTAAGATAATTATTATACAAGTCAATAAATTTATTATACACACTTATATTTAATTTAATGATAATATATAATTATTTTCTATTATCAGTACATAACTTTTTAAAAAATAATATCAAGTGATAATTCATCAATTATGTGTGAAAAAAAATATAAATATTTATGTAAGTGTGAATATGGGGTGAAGTAGATGTTAAGCTAACCTTTCTACGCGTACCCTGATAAAATTTCATTGGTTACTAACCGTACTTATACAGTTATACCCTTACATTAAGTAATCGTGATGCGTTAGTGAATTTATAGAATATATTATTCTCGTATCATATCTAGATGGACCCTATGGGTTGGCATTTGGCATTTGGCACTTAGCAGACATATTTTAGAAATACAGTGCACGTTTTGTTTATTACTAATATTTATAGCTTTGTGCTTTATAATTTATAGATGTAATGATTAATATTTTATTTTGAGGAGATATAATGATTAAGAATTAAGATTTAGAATAGTGCTTAGTTTTATTGAACCGAAGAATAGTACTTTGTCTAACTTTTTTCTTTTTGTCATTTTTTAAGTAATTGATTTTTAATTATATTTTATAAAAATTTATTTTTGAGACTCTGATTTATTGGGAAAAAAATTTCTTTATTTTAAAAATAATTTCTAAAATTATTTTTAGTTTGAGTTTTCCTTTTTTTAAAAGAAAAAGGAGAAAGTTAAAAAAAAAAGAAACACTGAAAGGTTACCTTCAAACAAAACAGTTTTCCTTTTTCTTTCTTCTTTTGGCGAGAAGAGTTTAACTCTCAAAAATCAAAATGACAAAAAAAAAAAGAGTTTACACCGTCATTTTCATCTTTTTTTTTTTTTTTATAAAGAACTAGCCGGCATCTAAAATGATCCATAGATTAATATCACTTTTTATGAGTTACGTAATTTTTTTAAATGATATTAAGCTGCTACAAATTTTTGCAAGAAAAATATACTAAAAAGTATAATAATAATTAATTAATTTTTAAGTATGGAATTAATGTCATTAGTTATCATTAGCCGACAAATTTAAGGTTCTAATAGTTAAAAGCAACGTAATGTGATCTAGTTTGGAGGATCAACTAGAGTATAATTAAATAATTTATTTATAAGAACTTATATACATCTTAATTGAACTTATTTTATGAGATAAATACTTGTGTAATTATTTAAGAAAACTTATAAAAAGATAACTTATAATGTTATGTCTATAAGTCATTTTCAGCTTTCAAAAAAAACTCTTTACAATAACTTATCTTATATAAAAAATAATTTAATCATGCATATTATCCCTTCAATTATAAAAAGATTTCATATATAAATGTTTACATATTAAGAAAAATACTTAATTGAGTTATTTATCCCAATATACTTTTAATTAACTATTTTAAGTGATGGTGCCTGATATTTTTAGTTTGTAGAAAAAATAATTTAGTTTATCTTTTAAATTTTTTTTATTTTTTTCAAATTTTTAAGATATTATTTAGAATTAAAAATTTATTTTTTCATCTATAGGATATTTTTTAGATTTAAATATATTATATGTAAAATAGAGATTTATTTCATTTTTTAAGATTATAATACTAGGTATACAAATAAAATTCTAAATATGAAAAAATATAATTACTTTACCTGAACCTGAGAGGTATTACATATAAAGAAATGATTTGCAACTTTTTTTTTTTAAAAAAAAAACAAAAGAGTTTACAAGTTTCACAAAAATTTGTAATGAAAAAAATTTACAAGTTCAACAAAAACTTGTAATAAGAATAATGTATAAGGATTTAGAAGTTTATCCATAAAAATTTATAATAATTACAGTGAAATAAAATAAGAAAATACTCAAGCTCCTCCACACAATATATCTCTTTTCTTTTACAAATATATCTACATAACGCACATAAAAAAAATTATTACTGATAAAATTTATACAGGTACTGATATACACATGCAAATCAATTTAAATGACATATTCAGATCAAACAACAAAAACTAAATATTACGAGCATACCTCCAGCCATTATAGATCAAACGCGAAGCAACGCATACACGAACCCGAAGGAAGCTTTGTTCTTCCAGACCCTTACTCACTCTGAATAGATGGTGTATTTTTCTGAATAGAGAAGTGAGTTTGGTGATACAAAACTGAGAGCACCCCATCCTATTTATAGAATCTGTCCATCACAGAGCTCAACCAATTCGTTATCAGAACGTGGGCTTGAGGATAGGTACGTGAGTTTGTTACTGAAGGTTGCCGAGATAAGGGTTGAATGTGGAAGGAAAATAAACCAGATTCAGAAAACAAAATTCCTAAAAAATTGCAATGGGAAAAAATAGGAAAAAGGAACGTGGAACGTGGGCCGAACGTGGGTCATTCCATCATTCTCCCACTTTGTCCATTTAACTCAACATCAATCATAACAAGAAACATAATATATGAGTCATGGCGATAGGTCCTCTGATGACGAGTAATATCTTCCATGTACCACAATATATCAAGTCTCTCAACTTAATGAATAAACCATGTGTTTATTCTAGATCTAAATCGAATGATTTTTCTTGAAATAAATAAATATGTGCACAAAACCATATGAGAAAATATCTAATTGAATAAGAGTTTCATTGAAAATAACAAATGTACGTACAATGAAATTACACCATGGAACCAAGTCCCATTCGTTCTACATGATCCTTAAAATTCTTTGGTGGCATGCCTTTAGTTAAAGGATCAACAATCATCAAAATGTATGTTCAATGACCACTTTCTTCTCTTTAACACGTTCTCTTATGCCTAAGTACTTGATGTCGATGTGCTTACTTCGACTTCCACTTTTGTTGTTTTTAGCCATAAACACCACAACAAAGTTGTCACAGTACAACTTTAATGGCCTGGAAATAGAGTCCACAACTCTAAGGCCAGACATGAAACTCTTCAATCATACACCATGCGATGTAGCCTCAAAACAGGAAACGAACTCAACCTCCATAGTGGAAGTAGCAGTTAAGGTTTGCTTGGCACTTCTCCAAGATACAGCTCCACCGGCTAATAAAAATATAACAAGATGTTGATCTTTGTGAATTAGCGCAACCAGCAAAGTCTGAATCGGAGTAGTCAATCACTTCCATACAATCAGTCCGTCTATACATGAGCATGCAATCCTTTGTCCCTTGAAGATATCTCATCACTTTCTTTACAGCTTTCTAGTGGTCAATACCTGGATTACTCTGATATCTTCCCAAAACTCCAACAACATATGCAATGTCAAATCTGGTGCAAATCTAAGCATAAATAAGGCTTCCAATAGCTGAAGCATATGGAGTATTCTTCATGTGTTCCCGCTCAAAATCATTTTTCGGGCACTGACTTAAAGCGAGTTTGTCACCCTTCACAATGGGAGCTACACTTGGTGAACAATCTTTCATGTTAAATCTTTCTAAAACTTTGTTAATATAAGTCTCCTGAGACAAACCCAAAATGCCTCAAGATCTTTCCCTATGGACCTTAATCCCAATGACATAAGATGCATTTCTCATATCCTTCATATCAAAGTTCTTCGAGAGAAATTGTTTCACCTCATATAGCAAACCCTTATCATTAGTTGCAAGTAAAATGTCATCCACGTATAACACAAGAAAGCAAATCTTGCTCCCACTGACCTTTTGGTATATACATTGATCCATGATGTTTTCTTCAAAGCCAAATGAAGTGATAACATCATGAAACCTCATATACCATTGGCGGGAGGCTTGCATCAAGCCATAGATTGATTTATTAAGCTTGCAAACTAAGTGCCCACCTTTAGTAGAGGAGAATCCTTCAAGTTGCTTCATGTAAATCTCTTCCTTTAGATGACCATTAAGGAATTCCATTTTCACATCCATTTGATGTAACTCAAAGTCAAAATGAGCTACTAATGCCATAATTACTCGGAAAGAATCTTTCTTAGATACAGGAGAGAAAGTCTCTGTGTAATCAATTCCTTCTCTTTGAGTGAACCCTTTGGCAAAAAGTATTGCCTTATGTCTCTCAAATGTTGCCTTATGAGTCTTTCTTGGTTTTAAAAACCCATCTACATCCAATGGCTTTTACACCACTAGGCAACTGTACGAGATCCCAGACTTGGTTAAACGCCATAGAATCCATCTCATCTTTCATGGCATTGTGCCACAAGTTTGATTCTTTAGAACTCATGGCCTGTGAAAACGTTTCAGGATCATTTGCAGCTCCAATGTTGTAGTCTGATTCTTGCAGATACACTACATAATCACAAGGAATTGCTGACCTTTTGACTATAGTAGATCTTCTTAATGTTACCTCATCACTTTCTTGAGGAACTTGTTGCTCAACCGGTTGTTCAATAGATTGTTCAACATTATCTTGATATTCCTCATCAATAACTTGATCTATATGATTGTTTCCAATAATTTGTGGATTTTCAATCATTGGTTGTCTAACACCTTTTTGTACTTGAGGGGTATGAATGAAAACCAATTTATCACTTAAGCTAGAGGGTTGAGCTTCATAGTGATCTTTTTCAAAAGCAATGTCCTGAAATTGATCACTCCCACTAATCAAGTCATTCTCAAGAAATTTTGCGTTTCTTGATTCCACAATCCTAGTGCTATGTGATGGACAATAGAATCTATACCCTTTGGACTTTTCAACATATCCAATGAAATACCCACTAATAGTTCTTGGGTCTAGTTTCTTCTCTTGTGGGTTATAAACTCTCACTTCAGATGGACATCCCCAAACGCGTATATGTCACAAACTCGGTTTCCAACCTTTGAATAACTCGAAAGGTGTCTTTAAGACAACCTTGGTTGGAACTCGGTTTAATATATACACAGCCGTCTTTAATGCTTCAATCCACAAGAATTGAGGAAGTTTTTTTATTACTTCTCATACTTCTTACCATGTCCATTAAAGTTCGATTTCTTCTTTCTGCCACACCATTCTGATCCGGAGAACCAGACATATTGTACTGGGCAACAATCCCATGTTCCTGAAGAAACTTCGCAAACCGACCAGGTGCTTGTCTATTCTCCGTGTATCTACCATAGTACTCTCCACCTCAATCAGATCTCATGATCTTAATTTGCTTTCCACATTGTTTCTCGACTTCAGCCTTAAAATTTTTAAAGGCATCCAAAGCTTCATCCTTAGTACGAAGTAAGTAGAGATACTTATATCATGAATAATCGTCTATAAAGGTGATAAAGTATTTTGGACTACTTGCATCCATATCTGGACAAATAATTTCTGTATGTATGATTTTTAACAGGTTTGAGCTCCTCTTTGCACCCTTTTTAGACTTGTTAGTTTGCTTACCCTTAATGCAATCCACACAAGTCTCAAAATCAGAAAAATCCAAAGTACTAAGTACTCCTTCATTTACCAATCTTTTAATTCTCTTGATAGAGATGTGTCCTAATCTACAGTGCCACAACATACAGGATTCCTCATTCACAACACATTGTTTAACCCCGGCGGTAACATGCATAGAATTATAAGCGACATCATTTTGCAATTCAATATAGTAAAGACCATCGAGTAATGCACCAAAACCAATAATTCTAGATTTATTAATTAAAGTAAAACCAGAATCCGAAAAATTAAAAGAAAAACCCAACGGTGCAAGTCTCGATACAGAAATCAAATTCTTAGAAAAACTTGGAACATAAAAAGTCTTTTCTAAACGTAAAATGAAACCGCTGCTTAAAACCAAATTGCACGTTGCAATGGACTCCACATGTGAGCTCATCTTGCCTCCTAAATAGATGTGCTGCTCACTTCCCACTGGCCTCCTTAGGTTTTCCATACCCTATAAGGTATTAGAAACATGGATTGTAGAACCAAAATCAATCCACCATGTGTTATGATTAGTACTAACCATATTAGATTCATAACAAACAAAAGCAAATGGAGTACCTTTCTTGTCCATCCAACTCTTAAACTTTAAGCAGTTTTTCTTCATGTGCCCTTTCTTCTTGCAAAAGAAACACTTGGACTCTTTCTTTATGACTGGCTGAGCAGGAATCTTGCCCTTGTTTTTAGGTTGATCTGCTTTCTTCTTTCCATGAATAGTTAAGTTCACCCTTTCACTCTCTTCCATAATTAACCTTTCCTCTTCTTGAACACACATGATCATCAACTTATTAATTGACCATTTGTCTTTATGTATGTTATAAGAGATTTTGAAAGGAGCATATTGCAAGGGCAGAGTACACAAAATATAGTGTACTAGGAAAGAATCAGACATGGTAACCTCCAAGGCTTTTAGTTGAGCCACTATATCCCGCATGCGCATGATGTGATCACGTACACCCCTTACCCCTTAGAGCTTTAAGGATGAGAACTGCATTATAAGGGTGCTGGCAAGGGCCTTATTAGATGTAATAAACTGATCATCAATGGCCTTCAAAAGATCATTGGCTTTTTCATGCTGATCGACGAAACTACAGATACTAGCAGATATATTAATCTTCATGAACATTACGGACAGATGATTAGATCTCTCCCACTTTTCATAAAGATCAACATCATCTGGAGTGCTAGTTTCAGTAATGTCTGGCGGCTCGTCTTTCCTAATAGCATAGTCAATATCCATCTAGCCTAAATGAAGGAGAATTCTCTCTCTTCAAACCTTATCATTGTCCCTTTTCAGTTTGAGAATATCACACTTAATATCAGAAATGTTTGCAGATTGATTAACTACAAAGTTCAAGAATACATTCTCATTATTCATAATTTGAGACTCAATAAATTGTCATGTTTTACCAATGTAAAATATGCATTAGTTTATAAACCTAGTGACATACAACTTGTCTGTGAGCCAAAGTCTTACTCAATTAGATTCATATTTATGATAAAACTATCAAATTATGTTTCCTTTTCTCAATTCCTATGGGTAAATTAAGAAATATAACCTAATATTTTATCCTAATTAATCATACAAACATAACAAAATTTCTGTGAGTATATTTTATCACATTAAATATGATTAATCAACCAATGTTTTTAAATGTGATTTTTTTATACTTAATATATAAATCTAATCAATTAAAGATGTTGTGGCTATTCTTTAATTAATTAAATCATATTAATCACTTAACATTAATTCTTAATAAGAGCTAAATATTTATATAATATTCTAAATAATGTAAATAAACTGAATAACATTGCATAAAATATTCAAGATAATTTCGCATGTATATTATCATGAATCATACACACAAAACTTCAAAATTAAATAAATATTATATGCATATGATTATCCAATATTTAAAACATATAAGCTCTTAACCATTAAATTTAATGTGCATAAATTATTTAGCTTAATATTGCATGCTTAAATACCAAAATAAACATACAATTAATCTGAATAAATAAATAATTCAAAC
This sequence comes from Glycine max, assembly GCF_000004515.6. Classification (NCBI taxonomy): domain Eukaryota; kingdom Viridiplantae; phylum Streptophyta; class Magnoliopsida; order Fabales; family Fabaceae; genus Glycine; species Glycine max. The sequence continues at coordinate 30,898,078 of NC_016090.4, read as the reverse complement.
ACACTAAAAGCCAATTAACAACTCATATTTAAATTATATTGAATTAAGTAGAGAAATAATATATATATATATATATATATATATATATATATATATATATATAAGTGTGTGTATATATATATATATATAGAAGCAAGGCAGAGGCACTGGAATGGCTCTGATACCAAATGATATAATTTATACAGGTACTAATCTAAACATGCAAATTAATTTAAATGGCATATTAAGATCAAACAGCGGAAACTAAATATTATGAGCGTACCTCCAGCCATTACAGATTGAACGCGAAGCAACACATACATGAACTCGAAGACAGCTTTATTCTTCCAGACTCTTACTCACTCTGAATAGATGGTGTATTTTTCTGAATAGAGAAGTGAGTTTGGTGATACAAAACTGAAAGCACCCTATCCTATTTATAGAGTATGTCCATCACAGAGTCAACCAATTCGTTATCAAAACATGGGCTTGGGGATAGGTACGTGAGTTTGTTACTGAAGGTTGCTGAGATAAGGATTGAATGTGAAAGGAAAATGGACCAGATTCAGAAAACAAAATTCCCAAAAATTACAACGGGAAAAAATAGAAAAAAGGAACGTGAAACGTGGGCCAAATGTGGGTCATTCCATCAATCACTGGTATTAGAATTGATCGTTCATGTCCCATAATAGGTCCCTCCCGATACGGTAGAGATGACACCACCAACCCACCGCAACCCATAATTAAAAATTAAAAAATCTCCCCAACCAACCCAGATATATTATATATTTATATTTAACCTAAAGAGTTGACATAATAATAAAAAATATCATTGCATTTTTATACATAAAAATATTTATTTAATGAAAGAATTCATGTTTTATTTTCATGGTGTGTAAAATTTTTTTGGATCAATAATAACTAGGTATTACAAGCAAATGAGTTGGGAGACACTCATATTTTTAAACTAAGACTATATATATATATATTTTGTGTATTTTTATTTTTATGGATAATATATTGTTTGACTAATAATTTTTAGTAGAATTAGAGGTTAGATCAAATTCTCCTAAAAATCCTCAGACATTCTCAGGCCATGAATAAAGCATTCCTAATGAAATCTGGATGGAGACTTTGTGCCAAGAAGAAGCACTTCCTTTATTCAAAAAAAGAAAAAGAAGCACATCCTTTGGGCATATGTTGTTTGGTCAAAGCATAAATGTTGTACCAACTCGAATTAGGTTCAGATTTTTTAAATAAGGTTATGAGTGTAAAATTTGAAGAGTCCATTAAAGGTAAGCAATCAAATTTTTCAGTAAAAATTCGTTAAAACTTAAAAATATAAGATAAATGTTAATATATTAAGATATTGATTAAGGAATTAAAAAAATATTTTTATTGAGATACATAAAATTATATTATTTATAATTTTTTTACATTCTATATGATCTTTACATCAATTTTTTTTCTTTTAATTTCTTAATCACTACTCTAACAAGCCTCAAAATGTAAATATTGCGAAGAATTTCAAATCTGACAAGGGATAGAGAGTAGGGGATGATACATCTATGAATTTTTGGACAAAATGGTACAACATACATATACTTGGTTCTAGAATAACATTAAGAGTGTGTTTGGATGAAGGAATTTTAAATTTTAAGAATTTTAAATACTTTAATTAATTTTTTTTTCAAAATTTTGTGTTTGGATAAAAAAAATTAAAATTGTTGTTGTATGGGGAGTCGTAGGAAATCAGGACACGACAGCGTACACCACCATACCTGACCACAACATTCAGTTAACAGTGCAAGGCATGGCCCAGATCCTCTGCACCGACAAACACCTCCACCGCGTGATAGGTAGTGACGACTGCTCCCCTAACTGGTGGGTGCAGTTCTACATGTTCCATACGTCCGCATCCGATCGACGCTCTGCGAGCTCAGATGATGTTTCTTGAAGAAAATGATCATCAGCATGAAGGAAGAGTCGTGAGTTCGAGAACGAGATTTTGGAAACTTTGAGATGAAAGAGAGAATGAAGGTTATAAAGGAAATACACAAACATTTTGGAAGGTTTTTCTATCAAGAAGAGAATTTCAATTTCTCACCAAAGTAAATTAAAATTTCAGAACGCACTTTAAATATATGTCCAATTCTCAGTATAATAAAAACGATTTTTCTATCATTTGCAATTTTACACGGGTTAATGGTCATTAATTACCAACTTTTCTTTAATAATATCGAGTATTTTACTAATCACGTTTTCTTGATTTTTTTTTTTATCTTTCTCTCTTATTTATTTCACAAAGATTCATCTCTTTCTAATCTCTCTTTCCACTGCAAAATTGTTTTTTATTTACTGTCTCTCCGTGTCTATTTTTTTTTTAACTTTTGAAAAGGCTGTCATCTTTATAATACTGCCTAATTATAAATTAAAATTAAAAAAATCAGATCGTTCATCGGATGATTCCAACATGTTCTTTATGCAAACTCTAAAATGATATATTATTATTTCAGAAGGAAGGAAGTATAGTTTTATAATACTTTTTGTACCTAATGATTTTGCTAAATAAATGACGGAGAAATGAAATATGAATATATTTTTCCCTGGCTCATTTGTTATTATTACACTAGATCGAAATGATTTTTTAGTAAAATTACATAATAGTATCATATTATATATAAACGATCTGCTTTTTTAATTTAATAAGGCAGCGTTTTTATAGAGAAAAAAAATGCAGGATTGAAGTAAATATCAATATAGCCCTTTAACGTTTTTTTATGAGAAAAAAAGAAGTTAAGTATAAAATAAGTAAAAACAATAAATATAATTTTGCTGTGAAAAGAGAGATTAGAAACTAGAAAGAGACTCTTACAAATAAAAAAAAGAAACCAGAAAGAGATAAGTCTGTGTGAAATAAATAGGAGAGATATAAATGTTTTTTTTCCAAGAAAATGTAATTAATAAACTGTTCTAAATTAGTGAAAAGTGGTAATTAATTATCTTTAACATGTGCAACTTTGCACAGGATAGAAATCCTAATAAAAATTCGGGTTATTACTTTAGGTGTTTCATTAATTGGATCCATTATGGAGACATTGAAATGACAACTTTTTTTCTCGAAGGGTCTTGACAGCTAAGAAGCTAAGAATATTGTGGATGGCATTTGTGGTATGGTTCAACAGGTTATTCAAAGCAGCCAGAAAGATGTACAACTTGACTTTTCTGTTGTACGTCCTTTTTCAAATTATGCTTCTGTTATTTCTTTAAAATAATATTGTTTTCATGATTTTTTTAAATTGAATCATAATTAAATATTAATATAACTAATATATGACATGTTTTAAATGAATAACATAAGAATAGTTTAAAAAAGAAAAACAAAGAAGCCAGATCCAATAAAGTCACATTACACAACACCCAAAGTTCAGACTTCTCTGATTTATTAGTCACATTATGGTCGACAGTTTTTGGACATGAAGTTGCTATAAATTTAGTTAACAATGGATGTATACATTTTCATGCACTCTCTTCGTTTCAAAATATAAAAGTTATTTTAGTGGAAAAAATTTGTTCTAAAATATAAGTCATTTTGTAAAATTAATACTATATTAATTATTTTTTAAAAATTATTTTCAATCAATACTTTATACATTAATATAACCGTCTTTTTAATTCTCGTGAAGTCTTTTTCCCAAGTCACTATTATTTATTTATGTATTTATATCATTAGCTAATTTAAAAAATTATTTATTTTTTCACAAGTAACACCATATACAATGAATACTTTTTAATTAAATAGGTGAACTGAAAATGTTTTAGTCCATCAAGTTTGAATATGAATTTGTTATTATTAATTAGAATTCTATGTGGTGAGAATAAATGAGTAGAAATATTATTTAATTAAAGATAAAATGGTATACTAGGAAAATCACTAATATTTTTTATGAAATTCAAAAAATTAATTATTTTTCTTAATATCTTAAATGATTTATATTTTGAAATGGAAGGAGTATTTTTCAGCTTGTTCAGGTAATTAAATATTTTGTTGACAAGAGGGAGAAAGCTACAATTAGTTGGAAGCACATTAATCGCAAAACAAACTAAGTTGCTAATGTGATGGCAAAGTCTGGGTTATTTATTGAGAATGATGGTAGTAGATTTTTTTTTTTATCTTTATGTAATCTCATCTTTCATGACTATTCTTGTTTTGGCTGATCTAGTCTCAAGTACCTTTTGTTGATGTTGTGTTTATTAATAACAACATTAATTATATATTTATTTTCTGTTTTTTTTTCTTCGATCTACACTTTACTTTTTAGTTTCAATATTAAGTTGATTGGTTTGATATTTACTTTCATTTTCCTTTTTCGTTCATGTCGTTTGAAATCTCCATTATACAAGTGGCCAGTTTTATGGACAAGTGAAAAAATTGACGAAGTTACAACTAATTTTTAATTATTTCAAAACATTTTGTGGCAATTTATATTTTGAAAATAAAAAAATCACCAGAAAATATTTGGTTAAAACCTTTAAAATGTATTAAACCATTTTTTGGCGGTTGAGAATTGCTAGAAATCATTTTCTAAGGTTTTTAACAAGTATAGAAATTGCTTCCTTTATGTCTCAGATTTCAACCACAAACTCCAAACTCGTCATTTCAGAAAATGAAATGCAAAGAATAACAATCGTTGCCGCGATTTGGTTTTGCATTAAATTTGTTTCTTTGTTGATCCTTGATTTTGAGGTGAAACCTTGATTTTGAAACCCCACAACCTCATCGCCACAATCAACCCGCCACTCTCTTCTGTCTAACATCTTACTTCCAAACTAAAATACATCACCAATTATCTAAACCCCCCTCACCATTGACTTGAAAGACATTTTTTATAGATCCTTCTTTGCTCATGCCTTAAATTAAAGCATGCAAAACTTCTGTCAAAGAGACCTTAAATAGGTCCTTTGTATTCTTCAAAGTTGTTATAGTGGGGCTTCATATTTTTGAGGTACTATTACAAGAATCTTTTATACAATTCTCGAGTCTGCAAATTTTGTGTTTGGTAACCAGTGATAGCTTGACCCAAAATTTGAGAAAGCCAAAATAATATCTAATGCATAAGTCAAATATATGATATTATATTTATATAAAATTTAAGTTGTCGTATAAACACAAAATGCCATATACGATACCATAACCAAAAGTCTAATATCACTTATGATAATGCCTCCATAACACTATAACAACTTTCCTGTATAGCCCAGGAGTCACTTACAATGTGTAGATGCCATCACACACCTTATATACTCCCATTAACCCAAACCCCATCAAGTAATGTAGCAATATATATCAATTAGACATGGCAACGGGGCGGGGCGGGGCGGGACGGGTATTGCCTCACCAGTCCCCGATCCCGACTCCCCAACATATATTCGTACCCGTATCCATCCCCAATATCCGACGTGTTAAAATTTGTTATCTCATTCTCATACCCGTCGGGTATCGGATATTCCCGTCCCCGGTTTAATTTAGATTTGTAAAAAAAAATTTGTAAAAAAATTATATTAAAAATCTGATTTAAAACAAATTGATTGTTACACATTTATTTTTAACTACTTGTATTTGCAGAGCATTTGTCTATAAAAATCATCAAGAAAAAAATATTAAATTATGTAAAAATTATAAAAAAAATTAACATGTATTTAATAAAATTTTAATAATTTCATCATCGGGGCGGGTACGAGAATGAGTATGGGACGAGTAGTGACATCCACATCCCCATCCCCGACTCCGATTAAAAAAGTCGGATAATCCCCAAACCTAAACCCGTATCCGGTCAACTCGTGTATTTTCCGTCAAAATCAGAATGAGTTTGGACAGATACCCACCAATATAAATTTCATTGTCATGCCTAATATCAATGGATAGTTCGTGTCCTACATAGCTCTCTAGGATTTAATCACAAACCAATATAAATCATTTTATGCATCTTTAAACCATTCCAAAATGCGCCTACCACATCAGGAGATACATTAACTATTATAGTATTGGAAAAGGTTTGATCAAATTTTTGAAACATTAGGATAGAGAACAAAATGAGATAAATGATTAGAAACTACCTTAAAGTGCAACTCTGCACTGAGTGACTTGAAATAATCGAATAGGAACTAAAACTTGTAGTTATCTCTATTTAAATGTAAATTATCTTGCAATCGGCTTAAAACTCCACTTCCATCTTGTTTCTCTGCCTAGTCTTGGTATTCATCGCTAAAGAAAATCTTTCAATTATAGCCGTATATAATTTGGGAAGTTACGATAAGGGGAAGTAATTTGTCAATCAAGTAGCAAATTTTTAACTTTTATGTTCTTGCTAAACATGTACACAAATCTTGAATAAATGATAAATTCATCAAATTTGATTCTTGATAGACATCACTAATGAAATGTTGAAGTTGAAATTGTAAATTAATGTTGGGTAATCAATGCTCCTACAAACAAAATTATTCACACCCACAAAGGATCGTGAGAATACAACAAAGATTATATCATAGAAAAATAACAACAAACACAAGAATTTAACGTGGTTCAACATTTTTTGCCTACGCCCACGAAATCATCTAAAAAAGTATTTCACTCTCAATAGAAAGGAAGATTTTTGTCAAACAGATTGTGAGCAATTCTCAAAGAATGTGAAAATACAAAAATAGAATTGAAGAAACAAAACAGAACAAGAACAAAATACAATTCAAGATTAAAAGTATCAATCCAATTCACCAAACCAATGCAATTAGAATCATCACAGTTACAAATGATGTACAATGTGAAAGTTCACTCAAATACATTAGAGAAAGTTCAATCAAATCAAATCTCTAAATTATTTGGAAATTAGGAAATGAATCCATTACCTAATCCATTTTCAATCCTAAACATCATCACAATAATGAAAAACAAAAATAGAATTGAAGAGAAAGAATATTCACAAAGAGTAGAAATCTCAAATAAGGACTCAAATTCAGCCTTGATTGGAATGGATCCTTGGATTGATTAATTGTTTAGTCCTCCATGATCATCACCAATGGAGAAACCATGAAATTTGTGTAAGAAAATGGTGGAACAGAAGTGAAAAGATGAAGAAGAATGAAGAACAATTTGAGAGAAGAAGAAAGAAAAGAGAAAACTTGCACAACAAGTTTTGTACAAAAATGAAGTGTAGTGAAATTCTACTATCAAGTTCAGTTTTTAACTATATAACACTAATTTATAGAGTGTTAGTAACAAACTAACTAACTAACTAAACTAATTACACAAAACAATGGCCCAAACTCGCAACCCAATTCTTCAAGTGCAGAGGCTCTGTCTTCCAAGCTCAATTTAACTCTTGAAATGACAGAATTAACCAAAGCTTATTTGTAACAAAATTGAAGATCTTTTTCTTATCTCTCCAAGGAATACTCACACGTTCCATTTGGAGTTCCTTAGTGTCCTCTAAGCCCTGCACAAGACAAATAGGTCAAGTAAGCACAAAATCTGAAATTAAGCTACAATTCTCAATTAAGTCCAAATCATTTTCCTTAACCCAAAACTGTGTTAAGGTGAGAAAATAAGAGTAAAAAAGATATCAATTGAGCTAAGAAGGATAGAAAAATATTAAACTACAAAAGCTCTATCACCTCGCAACACCAAGTGTTTCCCCTTATGATGAGGACACAACTAAGGGCAAAGACCATGAAGCACTTGAAGAGCCCATGACTAGAGGCATACTTAAAAGGGTCCAACACAGTGATGAGGACACAACTAAGGGCAAGGACCATGAAGCACTTGAAGGGCCAAAATGACCAGAGACAGGCTTAAACAGGTCTAACACGTCACAGAGACAAGGCTGGTTATTTGTATAGCTGCCATTGATGATGATTGAAGGCCAATGTTTCCATTATTTTTATTTTATTATTTAATTATTGCAATTAAATATATAATTTGGTGGTTGTGGCTGAAACCTATTCCTTTTCAGCTGCACCAATTTATTTCGTTTTTAAGGTTTGGTGAACTATATATATTTTCGTCAAAATGAATGAAGAACTTTTGGCATTTTCATAAAATTTGGTGAGAGCTTCTCTCTGGGTTCCTTGTTGAACCAATCTCATACTTATCAAGGTAATCCTTGTGGCGTCTACCCTAACTTATCTTCCTTCACTGGAAGTGGCGTCATCCAAATCTCCGTAGCCTGTATCAAGCGATCCGCTCCTAGTCAGGATCACATCATCAAAATCCTGCAAAAGAGACTCAATACCAGAAGGCAATTTAAATTCATCAAATTGGTTAGCATGCAACATCTGACGTTGACAAAACAATAAATAGAGGGGTTGTCTCGCGCAAAACACCCTCATTAACTCCCTTTTTGTTGCTAAACAAAGTTGTTTGCCCTCAAGTGTTTCACTCTTTTTGTTTTCTCTCTTTTCCCTCTCAAGTGTTTCACTCTTTTTCTTTCCCCTCTTTTCCTTCTCAAGTATTTCACTCTTTTTCCTCTCAAGTGTCTCACTCTTTTTCTTTTCTCTCATTTTTTTCTGATCCTCACAAACCTCTCTAGGAGATAACGGTTTGAGAACAATTTTCTTGTCATCTTGCTTGAAAGAGATTTTGTTGGTGAAGTCGTCATGCACTGCCTTGGTATCATACTGCCACGGTCTTCCTAACAGCACATAGGTCGCTTCCATTGGGACCACATTACACAACACCCTATCATTATATATCATAATGGTAAGACACACCTCAACCTGTTGAGTCACTTTTACCTCTTCATCTTCACTAAGCCACTGAAGTTTGTATGGCCTAGGATGGGATTTAGTTTCCAAATTCAGTTTGGTCACTAACTTGGAACTTGCAACATTGGTACAACTTCCTCCATCAACAATTAAAGAGCACAACTTACCATTAATGACACACCTGGTGTGGAAAATATTTTCTCTTTGGTTGTCATCCAATGGCTGCATCTGATTTCCCAATAGCCTTCTCACCATCAGCATATCACTCTCCATAGCTTCCTCCTCATACTCTTCTTCTTCTTCCACTTCTTCTTCACTGATTTCAGACTCATTAGTGACTTCTCCATCAGCCTTCATGATCATGGTCCTCCTGGTTGGACATTCAGAAGCAATATGTCCTCTGCCTAAGCATTTGAAGCATTTTATGTTTCTGGTTCCAGTATTGGATGAGGAAGTGGAAGTGTTATGTTTGCTTCCACCAACACTGGACTCTGCTGACTTTCCATGTGGGGATGTTGCTACTGGGCTGGACGAATTATCTCCCTCATTCTTGGATCTGTTGGCCCAGTTCTGGTTGTAAGTATTGGGTGAGTTCCTCCTTGCTGCACTTTTTCTTTTAATTTGTTGTTCAACTCGTAGTGCCTTATGTAGCAGTTCATCCAATTCCACATACTCTTGTAATTCAACAATATCTCTGATTTCAGGGTTTAGACCATTCAGAAAACGAGCCATTGTGTCTTTAGATTCCTCTTCGATGTCGGCCCTCACTAACGCCATTTCCATCTCTTTATAGTACTCTTCCGCAGTTAAATTCCCTTGGGACAACCTTTGGAGTTTTTGTCGCATGGTTCTGTTATAGCTAGTGGGCACATACCTTTTTCTCATCACCCTTTTCATTTCAATCCATGTATCTACCTCTCACCCTCCCTCTCTCAGCATTTCTCTCTGGTTTTTATGCCACCAAACAAGGGCATAGTCGGAGGATTCAGCTACTGCTAGCTTGATTTTTTGCTCTTCAGTGTAGTCATTGCAGGCAAATACATGTTCAATCTTCATTTCCCAATCCAGGTAGGCATCTGGATCACTTCTGCCTTTGAAGGGAGGAACATTGAGCTTTACTCCCTCAACCCGGTTTTGCCTCGGTCCGTCATTACCGCCATTATTACCTTTGTTCCCACCTATAGTTCGTCTAGCATTCTGATTCGCTTGGTTCTCCAATAATTCTAGTCGTTCAAAGACCTCCTGATTGTTACGATCCAACAAACGTAGCATTTGTGCGTTCATCACGTCCAGTAACATACGCTGAGCTCCGTCCAACTGATGATACTCATCACCACCATTACCACCTGCTCCTGCTCCTGCCATGATTCAATAGAAAAGTTTGCAGTAAAAATTATTTAGGTTTCAGGACCTCACCACACTCTACTCACGTGTTTATCTCTTAGATGGTAGTACACTCGTGTTTGATGCTCTCAATAGGCTTTTGTGTAATGTATTCCCTCTTGCCTTTTACCACTCGTGTTCCCTCTTAAGTTCCTGGATGGACCAAATTGGACTCACAAGAAGGTTGCAGCAATGATTAGACGCATGAAGAAGTGACGCTCCAGAACTTAACACAATTAGCAATTAACAGTGAATATCCTAAACTAAACCGCACGCAGACTTGGCAAACTTGGGCAAAGACATAAACAGAAGTTCAAGGACATAAACAGAAAGGATAGAAAACAAGGAAACTATGCAATCAACAGAGAAGAAGACACAAAATCAACAAAATTGACATGAAAATTTCAAATGACCATAACTTTTGTTACAGGCATCTGTTTGAGACCCATTATATATCAAAATGCTTAGAATTGAGAGGAGAATCCCTGGGCAAAGGGGATTTGGTGCCACAATTTTCCCAAAAAATGCCTATAACTGCCTTAATTTTGTGTTCAAAGATCAAACACCCAAATTTCTTCCAAACTTTTTTTTTTGTAATTGTTTTTTTTAACAGTCGTCCAGATATTAGAATTCGTTCAATAGGTCAATAGGAAATCAGCATTAGGCAATTTGACAATTTAGCAATTTGGCAATTAGTCAATTTTTACCCAAACATAATTCAAATAGGCTAAAACAATTTGACAGGCACAAACAGAATTTGAATAGGCAATCACAAGAGAATACAATACGAAAATGAAAGCGATGAACAGAAGACAAAACAAAAACAGCGAGAACAAAACAAAACGAACAGAGTACAAACAAAATATGAACAGAGTAGCAACGAAAAAACAAACTTGACAATCAATGAAAATAAACAAAATTGACAACCAATGAAAATGACAACAGAACCTGTATCAAGAGACGAAGCTCTGATACCAGATGATGTGATCCTGACTAGGAGCGGATTGCTTGATACAAGCTACGGAGATTTGGATGACGCCACTTCCAGTGAAGGAAGATAAGTCAGGGTAGACGCCACAAGGATTACCTTGATAAGTCTGAGATTGGTTCAACAAGGAACCCAGAGAGAAGCTCTCACCAAATTTTATGAAAATGCCAAAAGTTCTTCATTCATTTTGGCGAAAATATATATAGTTCACCAAACCCTAAAAACGAAATAAATTGGTGCAGCTGAAAAGGCATAGGTTTCAGCCACAACCACCAAATTATTTATTTAATTGCAATAATTAAATAATAAAATAAAAATAATGGAAACATGGGCCTTTAATCATCATCAATGGCAGCTATACAAATAACCAGCCTTGTCTCTATGATGTGTTGGGCCCGTTTAAGTCTGCCTCTGGTCATGGGCCCTTCAAGTGCTTCATGGTCCTTGCCCTTAGTTGTGTTCTCATCACCTTATAGACCTTGCATCTCTACTTTGAACCAATATACTTATACCGTTGTGATGTCATCTCCCATGTAGAAATCATATTGACAACAACAAAAGGTACAAATCTCACATTTGAGAAAGTTCGAATAACACCATCATGGAGTTTCATCTTCACGCTGCCTATGCCTTCAACCTTCATTTTTACGCCATTCCCTAACTTGAAATAGCCGAATTCCTCATTGGTTTTCAAAGTATGAAATATCTCTCAATCTCTTCAAATGTGCTTTGAGGTAGTAGAATCCATCACCCATTTTTTTTAGCAACCTCATCATTTGTTGCCAAAAACTCATCATCTTCATCTTCAACACGTTTTACTATATTAGCTTGGAAGTTAGCGTCATCTTTGTTCATATCTCTTAATTTATTCAAGTCCTCCTTCATTTGTTTGCACCTCACTTGCACATGACCATTCTCACCGTAATAGTAACATTGAATGTTACTTATATCTCATTGCGGGTGTGATTGTGATTTTGATCTTCCTCTTGGACCATCATGTCTCCTTGAATGATTCCTCTCTCGCTCAGACTCCACCACAATTATTACATGGTGTTCATCATCAACATTTTCAGTTCTCATCATTCTCTCTTTTTCTCTAAGAATGACATTCACCTCATCCAAATTCAAAGTTGATCTTCCTATAAGCAACGTTTGAACCAAAGCTTTGAAGGACCTTGCTGGTGAGGCCAACAACAACAACAATTGCTCCTCATCAGAGAGCTTATCATCAATTGGCTTACTAGCTAATTAAACTTGTTGATGTGGTCATGGAGATCTCCTCCCATCTCCATTTGAGTTGATACAACTCCATCTTCAAACAAAAGCGATTGGTTAACGACTTTGATGGGTAAATATTCTCGAGCTTCTCCCACAAGACCTTCAGTGTTGTTTCCTTCAACACGTTGTGTTTTATCTCGGGAGCAAGAGCTAACCGAATCGTGCTCACAACCCTCCTTTGGATCTTAGTCCACTCGATTTCATTTATAAAAGCCGATCTTTCATCTTCTAACACCCGATCAAGACCTTGCTGCACCAAAAGGTCTTAAATAGTACTCTACCAAATCATAAAATTTATTTTTCCATCAAACAATGATATCTCAAACCTTTGTGTGCTCTCGGCCATAGCTCTGATACCACTGTTGGGTAATCAATGCTCCCACAAACAAAATTACCCACACCCACAAAGGATCATAAGAATACAACAAAGATTATACCGTAGAAAAATAATAACAAACACAAGAATTTAACGTTGTTCGGCACCTTTTGCCTATGTTCACAAAATTGTCTCAAAAAGTATTTGACTATCACAAAAATGCTTCAAGATTGTAACCTACCTCAAATAGTGTATCACTCTATAAATCCGAGTACCACATTTAATGGTTACAAGAAATGATAACACTCTCACACAAAAACACTTTTCTCTCAACAAAGTGACTTTGTTTCACAATCTCTCTTCTCACACACTCTCTCTACATGTGTTGTTTTGCCACTAATTTTCTTCTCTATTTATAGTGAAAATTGTCACCAACTATAATAAATAAGTTCTCTTGGAAATTGAAACAAAAACAACTTTCAATGCATCCATTCAAATAAGCTTCATCTAGTAAAATGCAATCTTCCACTTTGTATTTAAGTCACCTAAACCTTAGTGATAAAAATTTAATTCCCAATATGCATGCACCTTATCTTTTGGCTTGAAATTCTACAATAAATCCTCTCCTACTTATTGAAATTCATGGGGTTACATCTTGTTGAGTGAGCCGGGTACCTCTTGTACTCATTTCATCTTTTTAATAAAATTTTATTGTGTAGATACAAGAAAAAAATTAACAACTCTATTGCTTGGTCATTAAACTTGTTTTCCAATTCTTGCCATTGTTTGTCAATGGTAAGAAAAATACTTCCATTCTAAAATAATTCTCTATTGTGATGTGATCCTTTTGGTGATGTTTGAAACATCTAGCGAAGAACATCCATATCCTCATAGTCTTTCTCATTAAATGCAAGATCTATACACACTCAAATGAAGTCAAGCTATCGTATGCATGATCAACATACTTGTACCATACATATTTTTCAAGTTATGAATAAAAGAGAAATGGGATCCTCCAAAAGTATCCCTAACGGGTTTCAAAGTGCCAATTTGATTTTCCCTTTTACTAGTTTCAACCTCATCAATTTCTAACATATGTATAATTTTGTCTAACTTAGACATGGCAACGGGGTGATGACTGGTATGTAGTTTCCCATCTCCTAGCCTCCCAAAACCCATCCTCATCCCCGATGAGTATGATTTTTGATTTCCCTTCCCCAGTGGGTATCAAGTATACTCGTATCCTACCCGTACCTGTCCTATAATTTTAAAATAAAGAAAAACGTAAAAAAATAATTTTAAGAAGAAGAAAATGTAACAAAAACATATGATCTTGTATAAAATAGTGTGATTAGTGTTACCATATATATCCAAGAAAAAAAGGCTCTATCGCTTCATCATATGCATATTTGATTCCAAAATTATAGTCCAATTACCAAATGAAAGTAAGAATCAATCATGGCATGTAATTATTGTAATAAATATCCAAGAGTGACATGAGTATGCACTTTAGTTACAAGACAAACAATAACATAAGGCTAATTAAGTAATATGTTACATAAAATATAGATAATTTTGTTATTACACATATCGAGTACAGAGACAGGTACGATTACAAGGTTGTATATACATACTCGTCTCTATCTCCTTACTTGTTTCTAAAAATCGGGTATTACACAGATCCATCTCTGATCAAAGCGAGATTTTTTCAGCAAAATCGAGGCGGGGTGGACGATACCCATGAATACGAATTTATTTGTCATGCCTAGTCTAACTTGAGAAACTTAGTATAACCCTTACTAGAAGAACAAATAATATTAACTAATAACAAAAGTTATTTTTGAAAAGAAATTTTGAATTAAAATAACTTCTTTTAATGCAGCAATCAAGGCATGTTATAATTGATGAGCAAAATAATGAATGTAATAAGCATAAGGAGAACCATTCAAAAATAGTACCCGTAAACCTTTCATTCTTATTTCATATTGTTAGTACCATTATACCCTTGACTACAAATGTTAGAAACATCAAGATTACGTCAAAAAAGTATAGCACATAATTCTTTCTTAAGAGTTAATGTATATTACATTCATTGTTTTGCTCTGTTTTACAAAAGGAAACAATCTCACTCTTATAGCCTCACCGGTTGCTCCATTAATCTTCATTATATCACAGTTACAAAAAAAATGTTGCAAGATGCTCATATGGATCTTCATGACTAAGACCTGAAAAAGCATTCAGTTGAAACAAAGTTAGTAAGGGATGCTTCATTTCAAAAAACTTTGCTTGAATAGTTGGCTTATCAATACTAGAAAAATTATGTGGTCCAGTGCCACGATCACAATCTCCTAATGTTCCTTGCTTGCTCTTCTTCAGCCATTTTAATAGCTTCATTTCTTTCTAGGTCTCTTTGTTGTCTCCTTTTTCTCAACTGACATTTTCTTGTTGGATTTATTCCTTAATTTTCTTTCTCTTTTGTCTATGCTAGGGTCAAATTCCCATTGTGCCATGGATCAACCTACCACCCATAAACTTAAACAAAAAATCAAGGTAATATGCACCAAGATAAAATTGACCAAAATACCAAAAAGTAACAAAAATAAAGGAAAAGTTTAAATTAGTATAGACTAATGAAATTGCTAGCATTAAGGAGTCTATGACAGCGGCGTCGTAAAACTTTTGGACTATTTTAGGCAAGCGTACCTAGTCATGTAGGTGGACAATGTCAGCATAGTATTGTTGCCTTGGGAACTTTGGTTTAATGCCTAGTAATTTCAACTTCCCCACTATTTAAACTATCGAATTTGATTTCATCTAGCAAAAATTAAATTTGAAACTAAACTTTTTAGAGAAGCACTGTTTTTTTTTTATAATTTTCTCAATTTTTTTTTTCAAATTTCTTAAAAACAACAATTTATAAATATGCTGGAAATTATGAAGTTCCAAATCTCAATCTCAAGGTAACAAGATTTGTTCTATCTCAAATTTATATATTTAGTTACACTAAAGGCACTTTTTTTTTTTTTTTTGCATTCCCAATTCCTTGATAATGGAAATTCTCAGTCTTATAACTTATTCTTATTCCTAAGAAAATAAATTATAAAATATTGATTTACAGAACAAGCCTCTCACTGGCTAACACATCACAATCCATTCCTAGATCATAATATAAAATGTTTCCTATTTCATTTCCAAATTAATAAACTGATTTCCCAATCATAACAATTTCCAAAACCATTCCAATGGGTGATTAGGCAACAAAAAACATTAAGGACTGAAAAAGAGTGTTACAACAAAAAATATAAACAGAGATAGAACTTTATTCAAATAAAAGATCAATACATGAGATTGGTTTCAAAGTACCCACAACTCGATCCCAACAAAAAATGTCTAGCCACTCATGATTATAGCAAGCATCAGTCTAGATTCCATTACAAAACTTTCAAATAAAATATAAAGATAAGAACTAAGACCCTAAGAAGTCTTTCTTTCGTTATTTTCAGAAAATGATAAGTCTCCTCATTCCTATTTTCGGAATGCATTTATATAGAGTTATAAAAACTCGACCTCACCCGACGCGAGGCACTTCTTCAATGATAAAGAATTCATCCTCTATGGACACTAAGCACGAGGCACTCACTCTCAATAGCTTGACTTCCTGCGAGCACTCCTTCTAAAACTCTTGACCTCTTCTTGGGTTAGCTACTTTTCATTTCTCCTCTTGCTTATTACCCAATCTCATATAATTGATAAAAACCTATAAAAAAAAATATAGTAAACACATAAGAAACTTAATAAAAAGTAACTTATATAAATTCATTACTCAACTTTCTAAGATTTATTTAAATAAACTAGAAATTAAAATAAAAACAAACTATCATTCATATTCAAATATTCTTCTAATAACACACATCTCATATATCATCTTATAATTTTATTATCAATGGTTTGGTTTAACTTAACTTCTTATCTTTTTCAATTGATCATTTTTAACATCTTTAGTTCTAACTTGAATTTAAATTCTTTTTAAAAAAATCATTAATAAAAAATAGCAATATTTTTTATTCAATTAAAAATAACTATATATTACAACATAAATTATTTATCACAAATAAAAAATATAATTTATATGTTAAAAAAATATTACAGATTTTAATTATAATATGATTTATATGTTTAGAAATGTATTATAAATTATAAATTATAGTTGTATGAAATAAACACATATTGTGTACAATGCACCTGCTAAAATATTAATAACAAAATCATAGAAACAAATAACTCTTACATAATTATACTTGTAATATTACAATGTAAAACCTTTATCTCAACAATAAATATTTTGATGAAGAGTCAATTGAATTTTCTAAAAATATTGACAATATTTTCAATGGTAGAATTTTTTTACACCTTTTCAAGTATTTATTGAAATTTTTATATTACTTTTTGATAATATACAATATATAAAATTAAAATATACTTAACTAACAAAAATTGAAAATAATTTTATCGATCAACTTTGTAATAGGTTAGTCCATTTTTTTTTATTATAATCACATAGGTGTAAAGTATCTTATCAAATTTGTAGATAATTAATTTTTATCAATTTTTTTAATAAAATATTTTTTTAATCACATTTTTTATTGATAAGACAAGACTTAAACTCGAGACCTCATTTAAATTATTCGACTTCAGTTTTACTATTTCTAACAATTTGGTGTAATAGGCAAGTTTAAATCTACTGAAAATAAAACTAAAGGAACCCAACATGAAAAAATCAAGTTAAAAAGAAACCAATCAAGACGTTACATTAAAATAGAAATTGGGGAAGAAAGCATGTATTTTCATGATATCCAAATAATTAAAACGAGACCAGAGATCAATTGAGAAACCAAACTTTAAGGGTCTTCCAAACTCGAGTGATTCAGTGAGAGAGAGGGACCATCTTAAAGGGAGCTCTAAAAGATAAATTTATATAATTTTAAATGGAATTATAGTTTTCCAATTAATAAAGAAAATTTTTTGAGTGTAAGATGGACTTTTTACCAAACTGGATATTTTGTAAAATAATATATCAAAATAGGTGTTTTTTAAAAATTATTTATCTACCACATATGACTTTTTCACACAGAATATATGAGACATAACTCTGAGAGACGTCTCGTGTTCATCCTTTACCTTTTTGTGAATGAATATATAATTTGCAACTAATTATTTCTATTATCTAAATGACATTTAAAATTCATCCTTATTAGCTTGTACAGACATAAAAAGATACATGTTTTTTAATTCACCAAGTACCAACCAACTCAACAAACAAACATTGGAACTCGTAATGGTGCATCAATTAGAACACCCAACCAAAATATAAACTTTGTCCTGGCTGGCTGATAGTACATATTACAATAAAAAAAAGCAACAAACTTTTTTTTTCAATAAGTAACTAAGTCCAAATGATAATAAAATCTGAAATAAGGGAT
This sequence comes from Glycine max, assembly GCF_000004515.6. NCBI lineage: Eukaryota > Viridiplantae > Streptophyta > Magnoliopsida > Fabales > Fabaceae > Glycine > Glycine max. The sequence continues at coordinate 30,879,897 of NC_016090.4, read as the reverse complement.
GCTAGCTAGGGTCTTTATCTTTACAAAGAAACAAAGTGCAAATTTTTCCGTTTCTTTTTATCAACACACTTATGAACTAAAAATCTTCATCAGTTCAATGCTCCAATACATCAAATGGAAATCACTAAATTATAATAGATGTATGACAGAATACGTTAAGTGCTAATCCTTAATGGCAGGCCTATGAATTTTCATATAACCAACAAACTCATCTACATAATTTTGGTGCAGTTCTTTGTCCCCAAATCTATAGGTTTTCCCTTCCTCTTCCAACATCACCGATCTCAATGCCTTGGCCACTGAGTCCGTTGTGAACTCCCGTCATGCTCATTTTTTTTGTACTTCGATCCCTACCCTTTTCTCCTCCATAAGCCTAGCAACTAAATATTGTTCATTATGGAAGGGCAACATTATAATTGGTAAGAGCAACTTTAGTTCGAGATCTTGACCAAGGATCTTAAGTTCAAGATTTGGTCTTTACTAGATCACCCAATAAAAGAGTTGGATAGATCTCCAGCATGAAGAATGGATTCTTGCACAAAAACTCTTAAGATTTGTACATTGTTAAAAAATATATATTTTTTACTCTCTCTCCCTAAGCAAAACGCGGGAGGAGAACAAAGACCAAAAAATCGGATAGAAGGAGATGAAGAAGAAAGCAAAATATAAACAAAAAAAAACAACAAAAAAATAGACATACCGGCAGAAAGGGGGGGGGGGGGTGTCACAGCAAAGGGGAAGGGGGAAAGGGATGAGCTGCAACGGAGGGGAAGGTAGCCGCGACAGAGGAAGAAAGGCAACGTGGAAGGAGAGGGAGAGGAGAAAAAAATATTTTAATTTTTTTAATAAATATTTAAATAAAATATTTAAAAATAGGGTCTATGTGGAATACAAATAGTTATCTAAGATCCCAAAATGAGATTTGCATGAAATATTTTTAATCCTACGTGGTGCTATGGGATCCACCAAAAAGTGATCTAAGATCCCAATTTGGGATCTATCACTTAAGTTATTCCTTATGTAACACCTCATTTTTCATAAAATAAATAAAAAAGAGTTTTATTTAAAAATTAATAGAGTTTTTAGAAATTAAATAAATGACAGAAAATGGTTTTTATCAATTAAAATAAGGGATTCATAGTATTAGAAAATAAATAGAGTAAAATAATGTTTTAGAAAATAAAGAAATATTTTAATTGGTTAGTTATTTAATGAAAGAGTAAAATAGAGTTCTTTTTTATAAAATAATAAAATAAACAAAAATAAAGTAAATAATAGGCTTAGAGTACTCTGGCTATAACTAAAGACATGTTAGGTCAATTTTTACAATTATGATACATCTCTACACTATTTCTTTCTCCCAAATTTTCCCCCCTTCTTCCTCTCCCAAAACCCTCTCTTTTTCCCGCATATACCCAAACTTATCCCAGTAAAATTATGATCCCAAACTCGTTAATCGTTGGATTGTCCTTAAATTTGGACACCAAGTAACGGCCTATGTTCTTCCATAGCTCAAGAATAATAGAAGGATTTTTCCTACGCATGATCTAAAGTTGGTAGCCACAGTGTGCGCCTTCATGTTTTGGAGGCATTATTGTTAGTTTTGAAATGATGTGAAAACCTTAGAAGTTGGAATCTGAGGTAGAAGAGATGGGTAGGATTCTTAAGAGCATTGCCCTGAGTTTAGTTTTACCGATAGAACTACCTTAGTAGTTGATGCTTGAGTAGGAAGATCCTTTATGTAATGAATTTCTTAGTTAGGGAGTTAGATATCATGAGTATCAGTTGAACCCTTAACCTAGAGTGTGAAGTTACCATAATGGTGCAAATATAGGTGTGTTGAGATTACCTTTAAGCGTTAGTGAGTCCAGGGAAGTGAGGAGTTTATTTGTTTTGCTTAGCTAGCTAGAAACCATGGTTATGTATCGGATACAAATCTTAGAATGAAAGTGTTAGAATCTCAAAAGCTTATATCTTTTTTCTTGAATCATTTCATGTTCGAAAAAAAAGTTGGTCGTGTGACCTGTCGTGTTACCTTATATTCGTTCATTTGGATCCACCACAGTGTCTTTTATGATATTACCCAACTCTAAATAGTATGTGCTTCACATTTTATTATCATTGAGACGTCACCCTCGTGATAAAACTTGACTTATGAAATACTATCTTTGAGGAAGCAAGAATCATCGGGCTTAGTCGTTAAGTGCAAATGAGTCGAGTGATAAAAGAGCGCTTCAAGTAGGTACATAGCTTGGTATCGAGAACCAGATGTGTAATCTCTTTCTTCTCGTTCTTTCGGTGAAGTTTCGGGGGTGAAGCTTCCTTTAATGGGGTGGAGTTGTAACACCCTATTTTTTGTAAAATAAATAAAAAGAGTTTTATTTAAAAATTAATAGAGTTTTTAGAAATTAAATAAATGATAGGAAAAGGTTTTTGTTAATTGAAATAAGGGTTTCATAGTATTAGAAAATAAATAGAGTAAAATGATGTTTAAAAAATGAATGTTTTAATTGGTTATTTATTTAATAAAAGACTAAAATAGAGTTCCTTTTTTATAAAATAATAAAATAAATAAAAATAAAGTAAATAATAAGCTCAGAGTACCCTAACTATAAATAGAGACATGTTAGGTCGATTTTTACAATTACAATACGTCTATACACTCTTTCTTCCTCCCAAATTCATTCTCCCTTCTTCCTCTCCCAAAACCCCTTCTTTTTTCTTGCATACATCCAAACCTGTCCCATTAAAATTACAATCTCAGACTATTTAACCGTTGGATCGTCATGAAATTTGGCATCACCTTCGGAACTCGGTTCCGCACATTCCCACCGTTAAGATTTTTGAAATAATATCTATAGCCAGAGATATGTTCCTCGCACAGAGACACTGAAATTGAGGCACCAATCCATTCTTCTTCTCTCTAATGCTTGAAAATCCTAGTAGAGCAACCAGAGGAAAAGCTTGAAGAATTTCAAGAAACTGCTAAAGACGCCTCTATCGTTGTTGGACAACACACGTGAGTTTTCTTAGAGGTAAGAGATGAGTTACTCACGCTTGAGGATTAGCATGAATATGTGTGGGATCCCTAGAGGATAAATTTTGGATTATTTTGGGTTTTTTTTTAAGAATTTCAATTTTGTTCTTATTTTTTTATTCATGAATTGACTGTGTTTGACAGACTAAATGATGTCCCGTTGTGAAATTGTTGTGAAATCGATATGTTCTTGTGTTGAGTGTGAAACCTAGAAATTGGGCATCTTCTAATTAGTGTGAATTGGTGAAATTAAGCAAGGTGAGATTTATCTAAGAGGGAATGATATATTGATTTTGTATTTTTTTCCTTTTCGTGCTTTTTAGGGTTTCTTTTTTATATATATAGTTTGGAATTAATTATAACTTGGAATTAGGATAGGCTAACAAAATGATATTCTTGATTATTGTTGTAGTCTTAATATTTAGTATGAGTTTATATATTGTTTCATATTGTTATTCTTTAAAATTGGCAAAAGTCTATTTAACTATAAGATTCTTTGAAAGTTTTAGTGAATCCTTGATGCAGTTTTGTTTGATTATATTTCACTTTGTAAATTCATGATTAGAATATTTGTGTATTTAGTTATTTATATATTGTGTGTGTTTATATATGTAATACCATTTGTATATTATGAATTATGATTGAGATTGGGTATAAGTGGCAAGTTGAGCATGTGTTAATTTGTGAGATACACGTGAACATGTGATGGTGGATTGTGACGTTGGGAGGTGTTAAATTGTCAACATGAGATATGGTTGTGAATAATTGCGTGGTTAATACTTGATGTGATATTACTTGTGTCTTGAGTTGTGAATTATACAATAATCCGACTGGTGTTTACCTTGAGAAAAGTGTTTATGCGTGAAATGTTAAAAGAAAAGTGTAGGGTTCCAAGTTAGGAACCTGATGTGTTAAATTGTAGCTTAATGCGTGAGGTGTTAAAAGGAAAGTGTAGGGTTCCAAGTTAGGAACCCGATGTGTTAAATTGTAGTATAATGCTTGAGGTGTTAAAAAGAAAGTGTAGGGTTCCAAGTTAAGAACCTCAGGTGTTAAATTGTAGCGCATTGTGTTAAGTGTGTTTGAAAATAAGTGTGAGGTCCTAGGTATTGAATAATTTATGAGCAGTGTCTGCATGCAAAAATTGTTTTAGGGGTTAGACTTGAATCAAGAAGGTGAGACCCTAACAGATTCTTCAGAGTGTAGACCTTGGGGGTAAATATGCTCGGTTTGAGTGCTTCTTTAAGCCTATGTTGATCCCATATGGTTGGAGCATTCTCGCAAAACAAAATGACCCTGACTGGTCTCCTTATGATTTCACTTAGTGAGAGTGACCTGAGATACCCATTGTGTAGTGTGTCTTGTTATCTACTCTTAGGCGCCCTAGTGTTATTTTTCACTGACATGGTACCACATTGCATATAGGATTGAGTCTTAGTGTATCTGTTGCATAACACCCGTGTAATGATCATTGTGACTTGCTACATGATGGTGGATAATGAATTGTGTGTGTGAGATGTTGTGTTGTACTTGAGATGTGTTGTTCTGAACATGTGATTAATGTGAAGGTGTGGAATATGATTTTGTGATAAAATCCTTGGGACAAATGATGTTATGCAATGAGTGGTAAAATGATGCAAATTGTGTTAAGTTGAGCTTGTGATACTTATAATATATATGTGTGTCTTCGTTTATCTCTACCTGTTTAGGAATGTAATAACTCACTCCTTGTGTATTGTTTGTGTTTGGATCCTGTGATGATCTCGAACCTTATGTTCATGGGAGCAAATGTCTAGGTGAATTTCTTTAAGGAACCTTGTGCTGGAGGACCTCGGGACACAATGCTCTGATAGGATGTGACATTGGGGCATAAGTTTTTGTTTTAATTGCATGATGTTCCAAACATGTCATTTTACTTTATTTGGTTCTACTGCTTAACTTGAGTTTTTTTTTTGTAAACTTGAACAACCTTGTTTTGAGCCAAATTTTTTTTTGAGAAGTTTTATTTGGTAATAGTGAAGCGAATGTGAACCTTTTATCCACGTGGATTTACTTACGATTTAATTGAATAAAATTGATTTAATTAGATTTCGTGTTTTATATATGTTTTTCCCATTTATATGTATGTTGGGATAGAGGGTGTCACCCCTTATGGAAGAGCAACATTCTAATTGGTAACCTAACTTGAAGACCCTCTATGACTGAACTCCAACCACAGTGAGTCACGAAACTCCAAATAGACTTGTGTGCTAAAATCCTTAATTGAGGGCTCATGCTCTCCACACCATTCCCCTTTTGGACTCACTCAGAACCCAATCCTATGACTCAATAACTGAGGTATTTTGCTTCCTTAGAGCCCAAAAAAAGGGAAAACCAAACAATTCTAATCCCATAGCAATCTCAATAAATTCTTCATCACTCAGTGTCACCTCACTTTCAAATGCTACATAAACCACTAACCATTTTTCCCTGTTTATCTAACCAATTAAGGATAGTATTCCAGTTGTCATCATTATTGTTGTCTTCACTTAATTACAATGAAGGTGGCAATAACCCAACCGAAATCACTAGTTTCCCACATATACTTTCAAGCAATTTGAGAGACTCACATTCAATCTCCATGCAGCTTTTTGGAGCAAACACTTGAGCACCCTTCAGGGTTTCTACATATCGAAACATGTCTAAAACCCCAAATTCATCTTACTCAACATAATATAAAAAAAAAAAAGCTTAATGTGTTGCAGATTTACTTGTCTTTCGTAGAAACAAATCAAAAACAGAAAACATGCCAAATGCACTAAAAATTAATAGAGAGAAAGATGCATGAGATTCCTAGCTTAGAAGATATTGGTGGAAACTAGTACGGTGCAAAGTTGCATATGATCCAATCAGGTTTGCATCTCTCAAAAACTTAGTCAAAGGTTCTTGAAGATCATCATAAGCCTTCTTGAGGTATGGAACAATGTGCTGAGGAATGTCCATTGTGGCCTCAACATTTTATGGGAGTTCTATGAGATCCACCAAAGGTTATAAATTTTCAAGTACTTTAGGGAGGCGATGGATGTTTCTAGGTGTGGAAATGAATGAAATTTTGTGACCCTTTTGAGCTATGAGTTTTGCCAACTCAAAAAATGGGCCTATGTGACCAAAGGCTGGCCATGGAAACAAAGCAATGTGCAACTTATGTTGTTGCACCATGGAGATAATAGTGTTTAATGATATGCTAGGGTCTGTGACTTATTAACGGTTGGTCATGACCTTATGAAGGGTTATCCTCTATATTGTTAGTTGGGCTTATGTCTCATGTGAGAAAATTCTTATCATTGACGAATTGTTGAAACAAATTATTCGACACTTGGATCCCTTAATCAAGATCAAGAGTTCAATCCCACCTTCCGATTTGGGCATGAAGTCGCAATCGGATGTACCTCTTTATCCCATAATAGACTAACCTGATAGAAGATAATTAGTTAAGTGTCAAGTCAAAAGCCACAAATACAAGAATTACATGGTAGTTTGGGACCACCACGTTAGCTATGGACCCAACAAATAACAAAATGACATGTGACAACATAGGACAACCAACTTGCATTCTTCAAAAGTTAAGGGAGTATGTTGTAACCATGAAGGAGGCCTTCGTTATGTTCTAAGAAAGAAAATTTAGGATAAGATATATATTAATCAATTTAAATTTAAAATCTGATACAACAACCATAATACAACACATTCCATTAACCTTTGAATACTCAAGACTCAAAGTTGGTTGTCCTATGTTGTCACATGTCATGTTGCTATTTGTCGATATCACAATTGACATGATGGTCTCAAATTATCATATAATTTCTCATTAGTTTGACTTGTTTAAAATATTTAAAGTTTATGTTTGGCCTTTTTTAGATTTGAGATATTTAAAAGTTTGGTTATGCTTATAAACATCATATTAAAACTCCTATCTCCGATTAGATAGATTGGCTAATAGGTCATTAAGGAAAAACTTTATATCTCTAAAATAAAGCATTTTGTGTGTGTGTGTGTCACAAATTTTCATTCATTTTCACGCCTAGAAAAGAAAATGCAGAGAGGCCGCATCGGACATTCCTAACCATGTCATTCCATACCTATAATTCAGCGTGGCAAGAGAAGTGAAATGTTGAAGAAGACAAAATGTTTCAATTATAAAAGAACATCTTTTGAATGTACAATAAAATCATTTGAAGAGTATTATTAATTAACAATGAATGTAAATTATAGAATAAAAATAAATTGCATGAAATTATCTATAAATCCCACACAAAAAGCAACCTCGTTTAGTATAGATTAACTCACTACAAAAAATTATCATTTTGTGACGGTTAAAAAAGTTATTTCTGACAGCTAAAAACCGTTACAAAATGGATTTCTGACGGTCATGATCTATTGTCAAGAGTACCGACGTCAGAAAAAATTTGTGGTGGTTTTTAGATAAACATTGGTAATTTTGCCGGAAAATTTGTGGCGTTTAAAAACTGCCACAAAGTTTATCTTTTGCTTTTTATTTTTGTAATTTTTTATTTTCTAGCGGTTATAAAACCACCACAAAGTGCATTTTTGCATTTTTTTTTGCCAAAAATAGTATTTTTTTATAAAAAAAAAACTCAAATAGTATTTTTTATAGAAAAAACTCATTAATCTTTCTCTAGTTTTAATCATTTGCATTAGTTCTATAATTATTTTCATTCCTATTTGATTAAGTATAAAAATTGAGATAATGTATAAAATTTCTATTCTCTCAAATTTCAATACTATCATAATTATTGTAATTGTCTTGATAGAATTACAATTGCAATTAAAAATATCAAACATAATTTCAACATGTATAAAACTTCAATGTAATAACAAGTTCCAAGTTGAAACAGTGTACATGCATAATGTGTTCAAGGAAATCTAATTAGCCAACCATTGAAAGCTTGAAACATATATTACATCCAAAATAGCATATATCAAAAGGAATTAAGCAACATATGTCAAGTTGCAAGAAAATTACTATCTAATGATGATTCTCCTCTTGGTGTTGGCCCATCTTGTCTACTTCCTTCATCCTATGAAATAAAAATCATATTATGTCAAGTGTTAATAATATATTAAATTTAACACAAGAATAGAAGAAGCACTTACAACTGCGTTACTAGTGTTATGACCAAACATAGCACCCAGCTCAAAAGGAATATGCCCTTCCTTCATTTGGATGTATGCAAGCATGACATTTTTTAATGTCTTGACATTCTCCTAGTCCTAAGCAACGCATACGCCTGGTATGATCATTTCCCAATACTTTACCCACACTATCATTAGCTGAAATTTCTGTAAAGTTGTCACTTTGACTCATTTCTCATGTCATCTTGTCCTATAAATTAGAAAAAGACTAATAACACAAATAAAGGAGGTTTTCCCTTATCAAATTATTTTTTCACTTTATTCTTTGCACAACGCTACAATGAGGTATATAAATAAATCCTTACCTTAGGATTAAACAATGAAATAGTTTTCATGCACAGTGTTGTTTCCAAATTACTATTTCATCTGAGTAGGCTAAGTAGTCTCTTCAATTGAGTTCAGCCTCAGTCTGCATTCTCTTTTATGCTATTCTTCTCCTAGTTATTTTTCTTTCCTCTTGTGGTTATGTTTTGACTTGGACACATTTGAACAAAATAAGGAAAATGCATCAACCAATTTGTTTGCAATGGGAGTTGGGATAAAGCAAAAAGATCTCTTGAACAAAATGGTTCAAAAGGTAATTTCAAGGGGTGTTCTGTATAAATTGTTGATTACCAATGTTATAGTTTGATAAGTGATAAGTGATGACTATTTCAACCCCAACTTGCAGTTTCTAGCAAGCAATTTCGTTGTAATGCTCTTCCACTACGATGGTATTGTCATTAGGGAGATCGGTAACCTGCTTTCACGAATAATGAATTAGGTAAAGGTGGTAAAAAAATTTATGCAAAATAATAAAATATTGATTTTTATGGTGAGCATACTTTCAAGAAAAAGTGCAGTGTTATTGTATATGTATACATGGTAATGTTTCGGGGAGCATTTTACACTTACACAGTCTAATTATACCCTTATAGCTCTTATTCCTATTCCTTTGCCTTCTTAGCACGCATCCCCAAAAAACCCCTTCATTTATTAGATTTGTTCTAGAAAATGACTTACAATGTAATTTAAGATTTTCTCCCTAATCACACCACCCAACTTGATGAAATCTCTTCTTTCTCTTGGTTACTTTTCCCCTAATAACATGTGCCATGCAATGCTAACCTATTGGTTGTAAGAGAATTTAACCACATTATCATATTGAAGCAATCTCAAAACGTCTAAAGACAAGGACAAGATAAACAAACCATGATAGTGGAGAATAAATCTGCAACACCTCTCTAACCAATCAATACCGACTAAAGACATGAATTAACCAAAAACATATGACCTGTAAGACATGAAACAAGAGAAAGAAATTACAATTTCATACTAGTGATGGATCTTTTGAAAATAACAACATAAAAGAAGTAGAAGACATGTACTTTATAGGAAAAAGAAAAATCAGATTCAAGCATCTAAGATCTAGTGGCTATTTAATAGCCTCAATGCACTTGAACTTTATAACACTAACCAGATTGAAATCAAACTAATTTAAGTTAGTCTTCTCATCCAATTTCAAAATAAGTAAAATAGAAAATAAAGGAAAGCACAATAAGCTACTTTACATGGATTATAGCTAGAGTGATGTTCCAATATTTCATAGCCACTACTACATATTTTTATTCAGATTTAGGAAATAAAAAGGTGAGAGAGTCAAGAGCAAACCTGAACAGCTGCTTTAACCATAGGTTGCTTCAATCTAAAGGGTAACTCAGCTGAGAAATCATTGGAGATGATATCCACCTGCAATTAGTTTCAACATTGGAGTTCAAAACCACTTTTAGAAATGAAGAGCATAGTATACTTGAGATTTAATTAATGAACCACCATTCTATGCAAGACATGATCAAAAGTATATTCACCTAATAGCTTAAGCTCTCAACTTTGGCTTCTTTGCACTGTTCAATCAAATCAATAGTTGCAAAGTGTTCCATTGTTTCCTGAAGCAAAATGTCACAAGCCATTTATTTTCTATTATTTTATCAATACAGTGTTGTTTGAAATCCAATTATCAATTAGTTGACACACCATCTGGAACTGTGAAAGATATCACTATTTATGAGCCTTGGTTAAATTTTTCTGCATTTCTTTGACCACAATATCATAATGGTTGTTATAAGTATAAACTCAAACATGGACAAAGTAACTATCAAATCCTACTAATGAAAAATTGATATTTGATCGATGTCACAATGAAGGAAGACAATATTCATATGACTTCTAACAAAGAAGAAAAAATAACCAAAAAATGTTGCTTAGTACCTTATCGTACTGCTCCTTAGCTTGAGCAGCCAATAATTTCGGATCTTCACAAGAGTGCCTTATTTCTCGGAACATCACATCCTATAGCAGTATAACTAGCCTAAATCAGATTGTTGAATAGTAAAACTAAACTTCTGAATGTTACTAAAGGTACATAGGTTGCCAAGTTTCTATTTTGGGTTCAAAAGTATACCATTGATTGACTTCAATGTCTTATAGTAGTAAATATTAATTTCTCTTAGGTTATATGAGCTTGAAAATATATCCAATTAATAAGTACAATGCTAGATCTTAATGGTAGGAAGTTAACATGAAATAGTGAAGCATTACTTACACATCCCTAGCTGCAGCCTCAGTAGCTATGTGATAGGCCCCCAGTGCAGGATGCGGACCAAGTAAATAAGCCCAAAGTGTGGAGAGTGTATGTGAGGAAGAATAGGAGAGCGGAGAGACAATGATGATGTGGCTGTGAGAGAAAGAAAGTGAGGATGGATGGTGAGGTATTCTGTTATAGAAGGACGTGGGGGTGAGTGGGGGGGATTATGATTGTGCGTATCATTCTGTTAGGCAGAGAATACATCCATTCTCTGAAAGGAGCTAGGCTCTGTGGGTAGTAGGTTTTCCCCAACTGCTATTTTTCTTATTTCATCAATAACATACACTTGATTCCTTTCCTTTTTCTCTATTTATGCCTATTTCTGTTCATCTATAAATCTAGTATGCATCAAATTGGTCTGACCTGCAGGATAACATTGATCTGTGATCAAAGAGATAGAGACAGTGACAGAATCAGCAGAGGAACCTGTCGAATGCCACCCAAGAAGATGGAGGTGAATATGTCAGCTCTAGAGAACGAAGTAGCAACGTTGAAGCTCACCTTGGCGGAGATGAAGGCTCAAGAAGCGACAGACCAAGAGCGATTGGTCTCCCTGCTTACCCAAACAAAGAACGACACCCACAGTGAGAAATTAGTCAAGAAGGATGGAGCGGAGGACGATACTGGAAGTAGTGACTCGATCGTGGTCAAGCAGTTGCTTCAGAAGCTTCAGGGCAACACCCTCGATGAGTTCAGGCAATTGGTCAAAAAGGTGGAGCTCCCAATGTTCAATGGGGACAATCCAACTGGTTGGATTGCGCGTGCAGAGGTGTATTTCCGTGTCCAAGGGACGCAAGAGGAGCTTAAAGTAAGTCTGGCCCAGTTGTGCATGGATGGCCCTACCATCTATTTCTTCAAGGGCTTCACGGATGACGATGAGAACATGCCATGGGAGAAGTTGAAGGACGCTCTATTAGAACGATATGGCGGTCTCGGCGATGTGAGTGTGTTCGAGCAGCTATCAGTGTTGCATCAGGAGGGGAGTGTCGAGGAGTACATTCAAGAGTTCGAGAGGCTGGTGGCTCAAGTACCTTGGCTACCTGACGAGCAGTACTTGGGGCACTTCATCCATGGACTACGTGAGGGGATTCGTGGAAGGGTACGAAGCTTGAAATTTCTGGGACCCATTTCACGTTCTCGTGTGTTGAATGTGGCCAGGGTCGTAGAGGCTGAATTACAGGAGAAGAGGCCCAATTAGGGAGGTCCTCGGCTACTTGGGAGTCATGGGTCAGGAAACTAGAGCGTTCACAACAGGGCTAGTGCGACTTCAGGTAATGGGTCACACCACACGGGTCACTCCAACCATAGTGATTGGGTCTATGTCAGGGGCGCTAGAGAAAGTCCGAATAAGGGTAGTACCAGGCCAGGCCTAAAACAAGAGACCGGGGTGGATCGTAGGAGTTTAGGGCCAAGGGACGGTGGCGTCAAGCACCTCTCCTACCAGCAACTTATGGAGAGACAAAAGAAGGGCCTGTGTTACTGTTCGCTCTCTCGACAAGTGTACCAATTTGCACAAGTAGTATAAAACGGTAAGACCGAGTATCGTATCCTAAGGGAATTTGTTTCACCTAGACCATGTACATTCAGTATGTAAACACTTATACGGATTAAAATAAGGAAAATGTTGAGTTCTGTACTAGAAAATATATTTGAACATAAACAAAATATCTAAAGTTATAAAAGATGAAAACTATCAAGTTAAGAGCGTTGGGGAGAGTTCTACTGAATTTCTCTTGATGTATAAAGTGTATTTTTCTCTATTTAATGTTATCCTAGTGTTCTTATGATGAGAAACTACTCAAACCATGATTCCTCACATGAATAAGCCTAACTCTCTTTAGACTTCGTCCTTGATCCCTCAACAAACTTGTTCTAAAAGAGTTGCACTAAGCCTACAACATAAAATGGACTAGATCACTTTGCTATATCAAGTTCTAAGGTTTTAAAGCATTTTTCAATACTAAAAAGCCTAACTGAACATACAAATGGGTGATCAAGCCACAAGCATGTAAAATAAGCATAGATAGAAGCAATGAACACAAAAAAATAACATTAAATAGATAGTAAGAATATTACATCAAGATGGTTCAGTGGAACTCCCCAACAAAGGAGCTTAGTCTTCCATTACAAGCAAAAACTTAAAACTAGAAGAAAGAAGCTATTTTTGTTGAAAGAACTTGAAAAAAGATGATGGACGATGTCTCCTACAACCTCTAAACCCTAATTCTCTCAGTTTTTCTGGACTAAGCTCTCCTTGTTGCTCAAAACTCGTCTCTCTCTTATTGTTGTTGTTTCATTTCCGCCAACCTCAATGTTTTAAAGGCTCTTGGACCTTTTAGCTTCTGAAGGCTCGCTTAGTGAGAGTTAGTGAATTTTCACTTAGCGAGTGTGGGTGTTCTGAGCGCGAGAAGAGACAACATCCTTGCTGGGCAGGCTGGCTGCGTGCTGGGCGAGCACATCTCTGGCTTATCCTCTTCTAGGGTTTCTGATGTAAGCTCAATTGGTGCTTGTAGGCCTAGGATCTTCTTCATCAAAGGATTACTTTGCTTCTTGGAAGATGAATGGCAGCGGAATGGAGAAGGAAGAGAGAGAGGAAATGCCACTTCAAGGAGAAGATGAGTCTAGAAGAAGCTCACCACCATAAGAGGCCATGAATAAGAGCTTGGAAGAAGAAGGAGATAAATGAAGGGAGAGGAACAGAATAACACAGAATTTTGTGCTGAAGTTTAATTTTCAAATGATCAAAGTTGGAAAAATGCACACACATAGCCTCTATTTATAGCCTAAGTATCACACAAAATTAGATAGAAATTAGAATTTCTATTTAAATTTCACTTGAGTTTGAAATTGAATTTGTGGAGCCAAATTTTGGAGCCAAAATTTCACTAATTATGATTAGTGAATTTCAGATATGGTTCAGCCCACTAATCCAAGATCAAGTCCAAGATTCTCCACTAAGTGTGCTTAGGTGTCATGAGACATGTAAAGCATGAAGGACATGCACAAAGTGTGACTATATGACGTGACAATGGGGTGTAGCAAGCAAATGCTCACCTCCCCTCTAAAATTTAATTTGATTGGGCTTCTTCCAATTCAATTAAATTTATTTCTCAACACACACATCAAATATTCACTTAATGCATGTGAAATTACAAAACTACCCCTAAAATACAAGGGCTGGAAAATCCTACATTTCTAGGATACCCTTCCTACATTATGGAGCCCTAAATACAAGGCCCAAAATTAATGAAACCTTAATCTAATATGTACAAAGATAAGTGGGTTCATACTTAGCCCATGGGCCTGAAATCTCCATAAGGCTCATGAGAACCCTAGGGCCTTCTCTTACATCTTTGGCCCAATCTTCTTGAAGTCTTCAATCCAATGCCCTTTGGGGGTAGGATTGCATCAGTTTCCCAATCCACTAAGTGAGCTGGATTCCTCGCTAAGTGGATGCATCTCGCTGAGCGGATTTGCCTCGTTGAGCGAGTCATCGGCTGCTTAAACCTTCTATTCTTTGGCCTGAAAATGAGTTGGATTCAACATTAATTCACAAAAATGGAGTTTCTACTCTATAAAGTGACACAATATAGAAAAATATGTACAATTCCTACAAAAAGAACTATAAATTTGAGGTACAGTGCTAATTCTTTGCAATTTTTCAATACCAAACTAACTCATGAATAACAACTAACAAACTCTCCCAAATTTACAGTTTTGCTTGTCCTCAAGCAAAGAAATAATAGTTTATTTGTCCTCAAGTGACAGAAATCATAGTGGTTAGCCAAAATCGTGTTTGTTTCAAATGATTCAATCACATGAACAGAGACAACTAGCAATGCTTCAACCAACAACCTTTCACAAAGATATGCAGTACTTCAAAGATATGAACATGTTCATTAAGTAGCCCAAATGAAATAAGCTAGCAAGCATGACAGGTATCAAGGAAGGTTCATCAAGCTTAATCCTCACAGCCCTTTTTCTCGCATAAGCACAAGTGTTTGAGGTAATTCTTCAAATCAACAACCAACACAAGTCTCAACTTTTACATTTCATCTCATTCCATACAAGCAAAAACACAAAATTGAATCTGAAGGACTTTCTTGGCTTGTAATGAGGTTGGGCTACAAACAATTCATGATTTTTCTAGGATGCAAAACTTAGGTTCTATGAGAGCATTCATCCTTAGATCACCTTCTTCTTTAATTCCCAGCTTTTGTTGATATGCCACAAGCATAGAAGACATTCAGCTTAAGCAACAACACACAAAACTTAGATTATTTATGAAATTTTCATCTTTCTTTTTTTATATTTTATTTTATTAGTTTATGCTTACTGCTTCTTAAGATGGTTTTTTGTGGCTGTGCTTTCCTTCCTGCAAACAAAATCACCCAACACACTCCCCCAAATTTGAGACAAATTTGTTTTGAACCATAATGCTCTCCTATAACCTAAGGAAAGGTAGATGGAGATTATAATTTCAATAAAGCTTAGGGTTTAGACTCATTCAATCAAATTCAAGCTCAACATGAGTGCAACGGTTTAATCATTCATGAACAAGGTAAGGCTATTTGGCTAAGTAGCTAAATCAATCAATCATGGCCTTCATCATTTCCAAATCATGCATTCATTCAGTATTCAGAGATTCATGCAAAAATCGATACTTGATGCTATTTGTTCTCTTATAATTTAGATTCACACATCTCACCGGGTTATAGCCAATGATTACCTTCACTATTTACCTATCAAACAAACTAACATTTTCTCTCACACCCCTAATTTCATGTTCTTTTTTCTTCTAACTACCACATACTTATTCAAGGCATGTGATCTCACATCACAATTCACACAATTAATCCAATTCAAACCAATCAACAAACACCAAAGATTTAAACCAAAAGATGTTTCAAAATCAAAACCACTGTGCAAAGTTTAAAAATGGTAAACTGTTCAAAAAGCTATAAAATTATGCTAAGTAAATAAATAAAATTAAACTAAAACTAAAAAGCTCTATCTAAATGCTAGAAAAATAAATAAATCCTGTCTTCACTCCTCCTGAGCTGGTGTTGGGTCATCCAGAGGTGATGAGGGGGCATCTTGGGCTGGCAGCGGTGTATCCTGTGCTGGAGTAGGCCAAGGGTCCCAAGTGCCCTGCGCTACTGTCATATCTGCGACGTAATCTATGTCCGCAATGCCATCTCCCTCCTTGGTGACCTCCATGGGTGTGGCGGCAGAAGTGTCCTCAGATGTCTCCTCTGGTGTGTCGTCTAGTGTCGCCTCCGGATCTGGTTGCGGCTCTTGGGCTATAGAAGCCTCACCTCCCCTATAGGAGAAGACTGGACTCCTGGCCAGACCACCTAGGCCATGAAATCCTCCATGCTGATGATGGGCCGATGCTGAGCCAAATCATGAATGCTCTGCATCACCAGGCATCAAGTCATGGTGGAGGCTCTACAACATCGGCACAATCGCGTCCCTGGTAGAAGTGGAGGGGTTGGAGGGTGCTGTCGTGGCTAGAAGAGCTAGGGCAAGTGCAGGTGCTGATGCTGGTGTTGGAGTAGATGCAGGGGTAGAGGTAGAAGTGTTAGAAGGTCCCCGAGCCCGAGCTTTATGGGTCCCCGTAAAAGTGATTGTCGAATCATCTGGGTTCCAGCAATTCTTTCGGATATAATCCAAATTAATGGCGGGGCTCAGGGACTCGAAAGTCAGCGAGTTAGGGATGACTCCTCTGGAAGTGCATAGAGCAGTGATCAAGGCAGGGAATTCGAGCCGATAGGAGTTGGACTGGGCCATCTGTGAGATCTGACCAGAGATGATCGAGCCCACGTCCATTTCCATCTTCATAACGAGCCCATAGACCAACCTCACCCTGTCCATATTCAGACCGAACGTATGAGAAGTGGGAGCGAGGTTGGAGTATGATAGAGCACTCCAAGTCTGGGCCAAAGTAGTGAGGTCCTTCCTCAGAAGCTTCCAAGGTGCACCCTCAGCGTTAAGCACAAATCCTCGCCCTAGGATGCAGAGCTTGGATGCAAGCTCCTGAGGGTCTGGATAATCTGGAGTAAGTGGAGTACCGCTCCCCTGGCTCCAAAACCACTGGTGGGTCTCCAAGAACTTATTCAGCATTGTAGCATCAAACTTTATCAATTTGCCCCGCACCCTGACCTGCCTTGGGGACTTATCCTCTGGATCAAACAAATTAGCATAAAACTCTTTGGCCAGGGCCACATCAATGTGGTTATCAGGTTGCTAGGTCAAGGCCTTGTGCCACCTCCTCCTCTCGAGCTCCTTTCAAAACTTGTCCTACTGAGTGACGTAGAGGTCCACATTCCTCTCGGGGAAGATGTTTCTAGAGTAGATGTTCTGCTCGCTAAGTCGTAGTGCAATGGCTTAACGAGTGTTCGAGCCTTGCACAACCTCGAACTTTATCGGAAAGTGTACCGAGTCGTTAAAGTAATAATAAAACGGTAAGAAATCGAGTATCGAACTCAGGGAACTTATTTCATTCGGTGAAGTTTCATTCAGCAAGCAGACATTGATATAAAGCAATGTAAACAGAATTAAACCAAAGATGTATATGTTGTAAATCTAAAATAACTACAAATACGCTTATCAAAATAGGAGAGAAAACAGATGATTAAAACGTTGGGTCCTTCTACTGAACACTTGATGTAATTGAAATATTTTTCTCTATTTAATGTTATTTCTATGTTCTATGTTGAAGACTAAAATACCAAACACCGATTCCTCGCTTGAATGGACTAATTCTAATTAAACCTCGTTCTCAGATGTATCATCGAACTTAGCCTAACCGAACAACATTACAATCACAACATATAAAAAACTAAAACCCTGTACTCTATGTCTAGCAATGCAGTTATCTAGCCCTACTCTATCCAATTCTAAGGATTAATACATTTTCTAATGCTAAAAATCCTAACTTTACACACAATTAGGTGATCAGACCAAAAGCATGCAATAATTAAGTGCAGAATTTCCCAACAAGATACTTAGCCTTCCATCGCAAGGCAGCACCTTTCAGGTACAAGATGAGGGTTTAAAAAGAAAATAACAGATTACTCATTGGTGGGGATGTTTCCTCCACCTCTAGGAACCTAGAAATTACTCCTAAACCTAAGATCCTCTTAAAAGCTGAGGTTTTTGGCTTCCTTTCTCTGTTTTGCGCCTTTGTTATGCTCTCTACGTTCCAATTCACGCTCCCTTAGCCAAATGCTTGATTTTTCCAACTTCAGCCTTAACAAGGGCTTTCTGTCCTCGAAGGCTCGCTTAGCGCCATTTTCGCGCTTAGCGTGAGTTAGTGAATATCCGCTGAGCAAGCAAGGCGCAGGAAGAGATAAACACCTCGCTGAGCGAGTTGATGACGCGTTGAGCACACAGATGCTTCTCAGATTCTCTTCTAGATTCTCCGAACTCGCTAAGCGAGCTGAGTGCCTCGCTAAGCGCAAAAGCCTCGCTTAGCGAGACACCAGCTGCAAGCTTTCACAATCTTCATCCTTTTTACCTGAAATTGAAGTTGAAACACATTAAATTCCCACTATTGGGCATTTCTATTGAACAAAATTAAATTAAACCTAAAAATATGTACAAACCTACAAAAAGAACCATAAATTAGGGAAAAGATAAAAATTTTATAAAATTTTTCTATACAAAAGTTAGTCGTAAATGACGACTAACAAACTCTCCCAAATTTACAGTTTTGCTTGTCCTCAAGCAAAGAAAGAACAGTTCGCTTGTCCTCAAGTGACAAAATCACAGTGGTTATTCAAAAGAGTGTTTGCTTCCAAGCATTCAATAACATGACACAAGTGGCATACAATGCTTCAACCAATAACTTTTCACAAGATATGCAGCTTTTCAAAGATATGAACATGATAATTAGGCACACAAGTGAAATAAGCTAGCAGGCAAGACAAATATCAAGGAAGATTCATCAAGCCAATGCTTCAGGGTCACTGTTTCACTCAAGCACAAGTGTTTAAGGCTATTTCTCAATCAACAACCAACACAAGTCTCAATTTTTGCAATTCATCTGATGCCATACAATCACAAACACACAAATTGAATCCGAAGGACTTTTCTCGGCTTGTAATGAGGCTAGGCTGCAAACAATATATGGTTTTTCTAGGATGCAAAAATCTTAAGTTCTAGGAGAGCATTCATCCTTAGATCAACCCTTTTTTCCTTTATTCCAGCTTCTATTGCTTGCCTTTTAGCATTTAGCTTCACTTAGCTTTGACAACAACACACACTTAGCTTTTATTTTTGAAATTTCTTTCTTTTTCTTATTTTTTTTATTTTAGCAACTTTTACTTGCTGCTTATTGATTTTACTGTGTGTGTTATCATCTTCTTACCACAATTGTTGTCACCCAATAAACTCCCCCAAATTTGGGACAAATTGGCCTTGAACTATGATGCTCTCCTACAACCTAAGACAAGGTAGATGGAGATTAAAATTTACAAGCTCAGGGTTCAAGTCATTCAATCAAAAACAAGCTCAACATGGGTGCAAGGGATTCATCATTCATGAACAGGGTAAGCTTTTTGGCTAAGTGGCTATCTCAGTCAATCATGGCCTTCATCATCTTCAAACTCATCCTTTCATTCAGTAATAAAAGATTCATGCAAAAATTGGTACTCAATGCTAGTTGTTCTCTCACATTTAAAGTTCACACACTCACCGGGTTGTGGCCAATGATTACCTTCACAATTTATCTATCAAACCAACTAACATTTTTAGTCATGTCCCTAATTCATGTTTTTTCTCTTCTAATTACTGGATACTTATATGATCTAATAATCATAATTCACTTAATCCATGCAATCGGTCAATTCAATTCATTCAACAAACACAAGATTTTTAGGTCAAATCAAACCACTACAATAACAATCAAAATTATAAATTGTTCAACAAGCTTTCAAATTTACTAAATAAATAAAGTGAAACATAAAACTAAAACTAAAAACGTAAACTAAACATAAACTGTATCAAAAGTAGGAAAATAAATGAAAATCCTGTCATGGCTCTTCCTGTGCAGCTGTGGGCTCATCCAGAGGTGAGGAGGGAGCATCTTGGACTGGCTGAGAAATATCCTGAGTTGTAACAGGCCATGGGTCCCAGGTGCTCTGTGCTACGATCATATCAGCTGCATAATCCGCATCAGCAGCGCCATCCTCCTCATTAGAGACCTCCAAAACAGGTGAAGTAATTGGTGAAGTCCGTGGGGTAGCCTCTGGAGTGGCCTCCGGTGAGGTTCTGGCTGAGGCTCCTAGGCTGCGGAAGCCTCACCTCCCCCCAAAGGAGAAGGCTGGACTCCTGGCCAGGCCACCTGTGCCATGAAATCCTCTATGCTAATAATTGGCCGATGCTGATCTGAGTCGTGCATACTCTGGCATCACCAGGCATAAACCACGATGGATGCTCTGCAACATCGGCACTGTGACCTCAGAGCATCGACATTGTGCTAGAACTGATAATGATGGAGCAAAGGTGTCGATCTAAACTGGAGCTGATGGAAGTGGTGGTGTTGAAGTAGAGGGAGCTGGAGTAGAGGTAGAAGCAGGAGCAGAAGCAGGGGGAGCAGAAGAAGATGGACCCTCAGAAGAGGTTGGAGTATGATAACACACTCCAAGTCTGGGCTAGTGTATTCAGATCCTTCCTCAGGAGCTTCCAAGGCGCTCCTTCAGCATTTAAAACGAACATGCGCCCTAGAATACAAAGCTTGGAGGCAAGCTCTTGAGGATCAGTGCGCGTCCTGCAAAAAATAGAATAAGAGGGGTACTGCTCCCCTGGCTGAATGAGTGGTGGTGTCTCCAGAAAGGCATTCAGTGATGTCGCATCAAACTTAATCAGCATCCCTCTAACTTGTTTTGGTGATTTGTCTTCAGGGTCATACAGGTTCGAGTAGAACTCCTTGACCAAGGCCACATCAATGTGCCCGTCTATGTGCTGAGTCAAGGCCTTATGCCAGTTTCTTCTGATCAGCTCTCTTCTGAATTCATGATACACAGTCACAAAGAGGTTAACGTCCCTCTCTGGAAGGATGTTCCGGGAGTGAACATTCTGTGAATATCGCTCCGACGCAACCTCAGAAACGAACCGAGTGGTGTCATAAGGTTCCCGAGGTTGGGAGGTTGTGGCTTTCCTCTTCCTGGAGGCCATCTGCATCAAAAATAGTCACAAGATTCAAGTTAGACAGGTTTTATTTCAAACTAGAATCAGAAAAATAAAACTGAAAAACAGACTGGGTGCTTAGCGAGACTGACTCACTTAGCGCACCTTATGAAAATAATAGCACTCGCTTAGCACGCAAGGCACGCTTAGTGCAACAACACAAAAACAAAGACTCTAGCTAAGCAAGACACACTCGCTTAGCTGAAACAGCACAGTGGCTAAGCGAGCAGGCTCGCTAAGCCTTATTCTCTCACAGAGAGCTAATTTCACTTAGCGAGACTGACTTGCTTAGCGCAACACACTAAATAGGCTTAGCGCCAGCAAGCGCTTAGCCCAAAATAAATACTAGAACTTAATTGGCTTAGTGAGCAAGATCGCTAAGCTCAATTCCAAAATAAAACAAAACAGAGAAGAAATTGCGCTTAGCGAGACTGACTCGCTTAGCGCATGAACAAAAACTCAGAAATTAAAAATGCTTTGGGCTTAGCGAGACTTACTTGCTTATCCCAAGCTTATTCAACCAATAAAAGATGGGTGGCTTAGCGAGATTGACTCGCTTAGCCACCAATAGAAGACAAAAAGCCTCTTAGACTGTGGTTCAAGCAACACAACTCACTAAGCACGGCATGCTGGCTTAGCGAGTTCATACGAACACTTAAACAAATCTGGAAATTTAAACTCTCGCTAAGCTGAAGGTGCAATGGCTTAGTGAGTCCATACAAACATTCAAGTATGCAAACAAAATTGATGAACATGCTTAGTGGGGCAGGACCGACTTAGCGAGTTCATCCAAAAACCCAGAAATTCAACAAAAATTGATGAACTCGCTTAGCGCACAAGTGCGATTAGTGAGCACATAAAAAATTCCATAAATATTGGGGATTTTCAGCCCCCTAACACAGGCCTCTATTAAGCCTCAAAACCTAATCAAAACATAGCAAAATCCTATACATTATGCAGAAAACAAAACCCCTAACAACATGCTTACTAACAACTAACCTAACAACAATAACATCAAACACAAAATCAAAACTTTAAACAGCTATAGTAGGGCATCTACCCTAAGGTTTAGAACAAAAATAAAATGCTAAGTTAGAAAAACTTACTTGGATTGCAGAATGTAGAAGCAAAGAAGAAGCACAGAGAAGCAGAAGGCAAAATGGAAGCACAGTGCAGAAATGCCAGATGCTGAGAGAAAATGTTTTAAATTTTGCACCAAAGTAACTGCCCAATGCAGTTAAGCCTTATTTCTGTCAATTTCGACTACCTTGCTTAGTGCGGATCACTCGCTAAGCGAGCACTCAATGACTTTTGAGTTTTCAGAATTCAAACTCACGCGCTTATTGGGCAGACTCGCTTAGCCCAATTCAAAAATTATAAAATCCAGAGAAGGATTTGGGCTTAGCGCGAAGGGTTACGGTTAGCGGGCCATGGGCAATTCCAAACCCGAGATGGATTTGGGCTTAGCGGGTTAACCCACTGGGCCCAATTCTCATGAATGGTCCAACAGAGAGGAAATTGCACTTAGTGCACAGTGGGCGCTTTGCGAGATGCAGTTGTGCGCTTGCGAGATGAGATGCTTAGCCCAATTCCAAAAGATGAAATTCCAGAGAAGTTTTTGGGCTTAGCGCGAGAAGTGACTTGCTTAGCGCGTGAACAAAGATTCACTTAGCGCACAGGGCACGCTGAGCGAGTGGATGACTTAAAATTTTTCTAAAAAGTTATTTTTCCATCCACAGCTTCAGAGAAGCTTAATCAACCCCAAATCCAAATGCAAAACATGTAGATAATTCATTCAAACAATCACAAACAAGCAATCCGAACTATATGCAGTGAACATAAAATTAAAAAGGGCTGGGTTGCCTCCCAGTAAGCGCTCGTTTAACGTCATTAGCTTGACACATCTTACTTTATGGGTCGGGATAAAATTTTGTTCCCACCTTCAGAACATTTCCTCTCCTCCATCCTTTACCTCTGAACAGACATTCCAGTTGAGCAAATGCTTTTCTTCGTCAAATAAATCAAAGCTGATCTTCTGATCAGCAATTCCCATCTCAAGCTTTTTCTTCCCCATGTCCACAACACAGCTAGCGGTCAGCATGAAAGTACGACCCAAGATCAAGGGGATCTCAATATCTTCTTCGATGTCCATCACTACAAGGTCAGCTGGGAAAGTGAAATGCTTCACTCTAACCAAAACATCTTCAATAATGCCATAGGGTTTGGTAACAGAATGATCTACTAATTGAACTGTCATCTTGGTTGGCATTATCTCCAACTCCCTAATTCTCCGGCACATGGAGAGTGGCATCAGGTTTATACTAGCTCCCAAGTTAATGAGAGCTTTGCCAACAGACACAACACCAATAGAGCATGATATTGTGACACTTCCAGGATCTTTGTGCTTTGGTGGAAGGATCCGTTGAATCATTGCACTATAATTCCAAACCCGAGAGTGATTTGTAGTGCAGTGCGTAAGTGACGAGGATCCGTAAATGACGACTAACAGCGAGTTCATACAAAGATGCGTAAATTCAAACAGAAATGATGAACTCGCTTAGTGGGACAGGGCCCGCTTAGCGTGTTCATCAGAAAACCCAAAAATTCATCCAAAACGGATGAACTCACTTAGCGAGCAGGCTCGCTTAGCGAGTGCATCGAAATTTCTAGAAAAATTGGGGCTTCGAAGTCTTAACTCCCTAGCCACTTTTAGGCATAGGAAGCTTGAGGCACAACCCTGCAATCAACCTACATTGTCCACTAAACTAAAGCCCTAACAACATACAATCTAAACGACTAATTACACAGCATCAACAAAATCAAACCACAGAGAAATTAAAGTGTCTTCTACCCTAGGGTTCACAACTTAAATTAAAAGGAAAGCAAGGGGTACTTACTTGGATTGCAGAGTAATTGAAGTGAATGCGAGGCTAGGAGCAGAAAAACAATAAAAGCGCACAACAAAATGCGAGTGATTGCCAATGATGGGAGTCAGGAGTTATAATTTTGTGTAAAAGGTAACTGCCTAAGGCAGTTATGTTTTATTTTTTACAGTTTAGATTTGCTCGCTAAGCGCGAGTGACTCGCTAAGCGAGTACTCAGTGACGTTTGAATTTTCAGGATTTAAACTCATACGCTTAGCGAGACCAACTCGCTTAGCCCAATTTGAAAAATAAGAAACCCAAGAGGTTTTTGGGCTCAGTGCATAGGTGGTTGCGCTTAGTAAGTTATGCAGCTTGGATTGGTTTGCAATTTCTGCTAAGTGGGACATGGCTCGCTCAGCGGATTAGATGCCTCTAGATGCAGTAGTGGGTCGCGCTTAGCGAGATGCTCTTGCTTAGTGCTATGTCATTCCAGAGAAGGTTTTGGGCTTAGCGAGATGACCCATTTAGCCTAATTGCCATGAAAGTCTAGGCAGAGAGCCTTTTGCGCTTAGCGCATAGGCACGCTTAGCGAGAAATTATGTCATGCTCAGCGAGTTGACTCGCTTAGCCCATTTCCATTAAATGCACAACTAGAGAGGTTTTTGGGCTTAGCGCGGCTGTCTCGCTTAACAAGACCCTAACAGCCAATGGGTAGGGGTTGGCACACTTAGCGAGAGATGCCACTCGCTCAGCGCATAGAGTATGTATCGCTTAGCGCATGGAGCATGCTGAGCGAGTTAGATGACTGAAATTTTTTTCTAAGTTCTTTCCTCATCCAATGCTTCATAGAAGCTTTTGGCTAACCCCTCTATCATACAAAGCATGCTTATATCTTACTCTAGCAATCTCAATTAAGTCAAAACCTAGCTACATGCAATGATTAACAAAAGAAAATGATTAAGAAAATTAAGAAAAAGCTGGGTTGCCTCCCAGTAAGTGCTTCTTTAATGTCACTAGTTTGACGTATGGTACCTCTAAGGGTCTTTCAAAACCTTAGCTCTGGCAATCTGAGCTATCTCATTGTCAATCTCCTCCACCTTGGAACAGACATTTTGGTCAATTGAGTGCTTCACTGCATCAAACAGATTGAACGTAACCTTCTGGTCATCCACACTCATCTCAAGGTTACCTTTCCCCATATCAACCACATAGTTGGTTGTTAACATGAATGGACGGCCTAAAATCAGTGGAATCTCAGCGTCCTCTTCAATGTCCATTATCACAAAATCTACAGGGAAAGTGAATTGACGCACTTTGACCAGGACATCTTCCACTACACCATATGGCCTTGTGATTGAGCGATCCGCTAACTGTAGTGTCATTCTTGTTGGTAGGATTTCCAACTCTCCAATCCTTCTACACATGGATAAGGGCATCAAATTAATGCTAGCCCCTAAGTCAATAAGCACTTTTCCAACTGACATAGCACCAATTGAGCAAGGGATGGTAACACTCCCTGGATCCTTATATTTTGGTGGAAGGATCCTCTGGATGACAACACTACAATTGCATTCCACTACAATGTTGTCACTGTGGATATATTTGCCCTTCTTGGTTAGCAGATCTTTGAGAAATTTAGAGTAGAGCGGCATCTGTTGTAAAACCTCTCCAAATGGAATAGTTATCTCCAATTTCTTGAAGATATCAAGGAAACGAGCAAAGTGTCGTTCCTTGTCCTTTTTAGATGACACCAAAGGATATGGTGCTTCCTTTTCGGAACTTGGGACAACCTCCTTCTTTTTCTCTCTTGCCAATTCACTCTTAGTCTTTTTCTCTTCCTCACTCTTTTTTTTCATTTTTTTTCTTTTGCCTCTTCATTTATTTTTCTTTCCTTCATTTGATCACCCTCATTTTCTTTTTCTCCTTCAGCTCCTAGCTCTTTTTCCTCATTAGTCCTACTCTTATCCTCTACAATGGTCTCCTTCTTGCTTCTAGTCATGACATCCTTACATTCTTCCTTGAGATTTTTCTCAGTATTAGCTCCAAATGCTCCAGAAGAATTCTCAGTTATTTGCTTAGCTAGCTGTCCCACTTGGATCTCCAAGTTCTTGATGGCTGACTCAGTGCTTTTATGGTTAGACATTAAACCTGCATAAATTGAGCCAAAGTTTCTTCCAACTTGGTGGTCCTCTCATACAAGTTAGGCCTTTGATTCGGAGGTCTGTTGGAAGGTCCTCCTTGGTCTTTATTGAACTAATTTCCTGGATGTGACCTTCATCCTTGTCCTGGATTTTGATTGAAATTCACTCCTTGTTGGTAACCTGAAAAATTGCTTGAATGAAATCCCTGTTTGTTTTGATTCCCCATGTAATTTACCTCTTTTGCAGCATCATCTTAGGGTATGCAACAACCAGATTCATGAGCTCCTCCACATATACTACAACCTCCAACCTGCATAACTGCTAAATGGGAAGGCTGAGCCGCTTGTAACTGTGTTGGCAACTTGCTAAGTGTCTTAGTGAGTGATTCCAGCTGCTTAGCTAGCAGCTTGTTCTGTGCCAATAATGCATCTTGTGAAGAAAGTTCTAACAGGCTTTTCTTGGTGGGTACATGAGTTCTATCACGCAAAATAGCATGATCACTAGCAGCCATATTCTCAATGAGTTCCATTGCTTCTTCTGGAGTCTTCAACTTAATCTTTCCCCCAGCAGAAGCGTCTAACAATTGCTTGGACTGTGGTTTCAAACCATTAATGAAGATGTTCAACTGAATAAGCTTGGTGAATCCATGAGTAAGTGTCTTCCGCAGCAAGCCACAGAATCTTTCAAGTGCTTCACTCAAAGACTCATCTGGAAATTGATGGAATGAAGAGATAGCTGCCTTGCCTTCAGCTGTCTTCGATTCAGAGAAGTACTTCTTTAGAAATTTTTCTACTACTTATTCCCATGTCTTTAAGTTGTTCCCCTTGAAAGAATGCAACCATCTCATTGCTTCACCAGCCAAAGAGAATGAAAACAAGCTAAGTCTTATTGCATCTTCTGGCACCCCTACGATCTTCACTGTATTGCAGATTTCTATATAAGTTGCAAGGTGTGCATAAGGGTCTTCATTAGGCAGACCATGAAATAGATTTCTTTGGATCAGCTGGATCAAGGAATAGGGATATGTAATGTTGTGTGCTTGGACTTCCGGCCCCCCAATACTTGTGAAAAATTGCGCATGGTAAAGCTGGAGTAGTCCTCAAGAGTAACCCTCTGTGGTTGCTCGTCTACCATGATGTGAGCTTCAGATGCACCAAGTTCGGATTCCCTCAAGTATGCTAGAAATGCTGAAGATGATTCAGATGAACAAGTTCTCTCAGCACTTAGCTGTACTGTCCTCTCTTGTAAAGTTTTTCTCCTCCTTTCTGTGTTATTTCTCCTGCAAGTAGCTTCAATCTCCAAATCTATTGGAGCTAAATCACCTGCTGAAGAATTACCATGCATACAAGAAGCGACTAAACAGAGCAGCAGTTAACCAATTCAAGATAAAAAAAATTGAATTCTAACTATTCACAGGAAATAATTAAAGAATAAAGAATAAATGTTTCCAAATTGAATTATACTATCTAAGTGGAAAGAAATTCCCCGGCAACGGCGCATAAAACTTGTTCGCTCTATCGGCAAGTGTACCGATTCGCACAAGTAGTATAGAATGGTAAGACCGAGTATCGTATCCTCAGGGAATTTGTTTCACCTAGACCATGTACATTCAGTATGTAAACACTTATACGGATTAAAATAAGGCAAATGTTGAGTTCTATACTAAAAAATCTAGTTGAACATAAACAAAATATCTAAAGTTATAAAAGATGAAAACTATCAAGTTAAGAGCGTTGGGGAGCGTTCTACTAAATTCCTCTTGATGTATAGAGTGTGTTTTTCCCTATTTAATGTTATCCTAGTGTTCTTATGCTGAGAAACTACTCAAACCATGATTCCTCACATGAATGAGTCTAACTCTCTTTAGACTTCATCCTTGATCCCTCAATAAACTTGTTCTAAAAGAGTTGCACTAAGCCTACAACATAAATGGACTAGATCACTGCACTCAATTCCTAGACATATAGATTTCTAGCTTGCTCTATCAAGTTCTAAGGCTTTAAAGAATTTTCCAATACTAAAAAGCCTAACTGCACATACAAATGGGTGATCAATCCATAATCATGTAAAATAAGCATAGATAGAAGCAATGAACACAGAAAAATAACATTAAATAAATAGTAAGAATATTACATCAAGATGGTTCAGTTGAACTCCCCAACAAAGGAGCTTAGCCTTCCATTACAAGCAAAAACTCAAAACTACAAGAAAAAAGCTATTTTTGTTGAAAGAACTTGGAAGAAGATGATAGAGGACGTCTCCTCCAGCCTCTAAACACTAATTCTCTTAGTTTTTCTGGACTAAGCTCTCCTTGTTGCTCAAAAATCATCTCTCTCTTCTTGTTGTTGTTTTATTTCCGCCAACCTCAGTGTTTTAAAAGCTCTTGGACCTTTCAGCTTCCGAAGGCTCGAGTTAGTGAATTTTCACTTAGCGAGTGTGGGCACGCTGAGTGTGAGAAGAGACAACGTCCTCGCTGGGCGGGCTGGCTGTGCACTGGGCAAGCACATCTCTGGCTTATAATCTTCTAGGGTTTCCCAATCCGCTAAGCAAGTTGGATGCCTCGCTAAGCAGATGCATCTCGCTGAGCAAATCTGCCTCGCTAACGAGTCATCAATTGCTTAAACCTTATATTCTTTGGCCTGAAACTGAGTTGGATTCAACATTAATTCACAAAAATGGAGTTTCTACTCTATAAAGTCACATAATACAGAAAAATATGTACAATTCCTACAAAAAGAACCATAAATTAGAGGTACAGTGCTAATTCTTTGCAATTTTCCAATGCCAAACTAACTCATGAATAGCAACTAACAATTACAAGTGTGGGGGTCCATTCCACCCGCGCCACCAATGTTCCGACCGACAATTAAAGGTGATGATGTTGGAGGACGATGATTTCGATGATGGGGAAATTCAAGTGATAAATGTGGAGGTCAAGGAAGAAGCCGAGAATGAGGGCGAATTAAGCGTAATGAGTTTACAGGGTTTGGTCGCTCATCAAGTTAGCAAGTTCCATACTATGAGGTTGCAGGGAAAAGAACAAGGGGTCCCTATTCTATTGTTAATTGATAGTGGGGCAACCCACAATTTCATTTCTCATAAACTAGTAGCAGCAATGGGATGGAGTGTCGCCAACACCACACCTTTGCAAATCAAATTGGGAAATGGGTCTAAGACTCAAACTCAAGGTGAATGCAAGGGTGTTTAGGTAGAAATTGGGCAGATAAAGGTGGAAATTGATGCCCTGTTGTTTGATTTAGATGGGATTGACATAGTTCTTGGAATGGCCTGGCTAAATTCGATTGGGAGCATGTGGGTGGATTGGCCCAAATAGTTTATGCGTTTTAAGTTCAACAACATGTGGGTGGAATTTAAAGGGGAGAGTAGCCATGAAATGTGCCATTCAGCGCTACAGAGTTTATTGAGCAAACTGTGACACCCTCTACCCCTCACATATATACTAATAAGGAATAAAAAAAATTCAAATATTAATTAAAAGTATTTTTAAAACATTTTTTTTTACAAGTCTTTCAAAGGGAAAAAGGTTCACATTCATTTTTCTTTACATCATATTCAAACTTGTCCAAATAAATAATAAAGTATTCTCGACTCAACAAGGTCGTCTAAACTTCATACAATTAATATAGAACCTATATCCAATGTCACATCCTATCAGAGCGTTGTGTCCCGTGTCCTCTAGCATGAGATTCTTCATAGTCATCACCTATTTCTGCTCCCCCGAACACAAGTTCAAGATCATCACAGGATCCAAACACAACACACACAGGGAGTGAGTTATCACATTCCTAACTAATAGAGAAACAAGACAATAATATACATGTTATATGAATGAAATAACTTTTAACATAGCTCACGTAATTCACCACTTCGTCATTCAAAATTCACTTTTCAATCATCAATCACATTACACAAGAATCCACACTCTGATCAAGATATAATAACACATCAATTAGCAAGCGATGCAACAGTTATGCTAAGACTCAATCCTATATGCAATGTGGTACCATGTCAGTGAAAAATCACCCTGGGGCGCTTAGGAGTACATAACAAGACACACCACACAATGAGTTTGTCAGGTCACTCTCACAAGTAAGATCATAGGGAGACCAATCAGGGTCACGATGTTTTGCAAGAATGCTCCAACCATATGGGATCAGCATAGGCTTAAAGGAGCACTCAAACTCGATGACCCCAAGGCCTACACTCCGAAGAGTCCGTCAGGGCTCTCCCTCCTGATTCAGGTCCAACCCCTAAAATCATTTAGCACACAGACACTGCTAGTGAATTATACAATACCCACGACCTCACACTCGTGTCTTAAACACGTACAACATATTGCGCTACAATTTAACACTGGTTCCTAAATAGGAACCTACACTTTCTCTTTAACACTGGTTCCTAAATAAGAAACCTACACTTTCTCTTTAACACTGCGCATTTACACTTTTCTCAAGATAACACTGGTCAGGTTATTGTACAATTCACAGCTTACAACACAAATAATGTCACATCAAGAATTAATCACACATTTATTCACAACCAAAACTCATTCACAATTTCACATCTCATAATGTCACAATCCACCATCACATGTTTTCATGTATCTCACAATTCAACACCTGTTCTACTTTACACTTTTACTCAATCTCAATAACAATATTATAATCTCAAGGCAACATATTATTCCACAATTCATCACATATTTCATTTATAAGCACTGCTCATGAATTATACAATACCACGACCTCACACTCATGTTTCAAACATGTTTAACACAATTGCACTACAATTTAACACTGGTTCCTAACTAGGAACCTACACTTTCTCTTTAACACTGCGCATAAACACTGGTTGGGTTATTGTATAATTCATAGCTCACGATATAATTAATGTAACATCAAGTGTTAAACACATCCACTTATTCACAATCGAATATCATGTCCACACTTTAACATCTCATAACATCACATCAACCATCTCATAACATTCCTAATGATATTCATAAGGTACAACATACACATGTTCATCAAATTTAACCATAATATTCTCAAACTCCAACACTTAATAATTTTTGGAATCATACTATAACACTCTACAATATTATTTACATAAATTATTAATATAAATAACAACCTCTATATATATATAAGCTAGCATACATCATATTGAATCACAAATTACAAAGTAAGCTTCCAATGCACAAATTGTAAATAATTATGTGACACTTTGGTCAATTTCAATTATGATATTAATTTTTAAATTATATATAAAAACCTAAAAAGCAAGAAAAAGGGAAATACAAAATCAATATCTCACTCTAAATTTCTCCTTACTTTATTTCATCAATTCATGTTAATTTGAAAAATGCTCGATTTATAGGGTTCACGCTCAACACAATAGCATATCAATTTCACAAAAATTGATTTGTCAAACATATATAACTCACTATAATAATTATAAGGATAAAATGAAAATTTCAAAAAACACCCCAAAACCCATTCCAATTGATATCTCTAAGGATTCCTACA
This sequence comes from Glycine max, assembly GCF_000004515.6. Taxonomy (NCBI): domain Eukaryota; kingdom Viridiplantae; phylum Streptophyta; class Magnoliopsida; order Fabales; family Fabaceae; genus Glycine; species Glycine max. The sequence continues at coordinate 30,848,299 of NC_016090.4, read as the reverse complement.
CATGTTCTCACTAATTCTCAATTGTGAATAACTCATCCCTTACCTCTAAGCGGACTCACGTGTCTTCCAACAGCGATAACAGCATCTCGAGCAGTTCCCTAAGATTCCTCCACTTTCTCCTCCGATTGCTCCGATAGAGTTCCCAAACGTCTGAGAAACGTAAAAGGGATTGAAGCCTCCATTTGGACTATCTTCATGCGGTTCATTTTTCTCTCTCCACGAACATCATCTCGCAAATCCCAACGGTCAAAGCGTGCGCAATTAAATTTCGAACAACATATCCAAATTTCACAATAATCCAACGGTTAACGAAATCCGGATCGTAGTTTTACCAAGACAGCTCTGGGTTTCTGCGGGAAAGAAAAAGGCTACAATGCGAAGGGTGTTTCTCTCAATTCAGACATGATATCGAAATTCCCAACGGTGAGAATGCTCGAAATTGTGTTGCGAACGTGGTGCTCAAATTTCATGACGATCCAACGGTGAATGAGTCTGAGATCGTCATTTTTTCTGAGACAGGTTTGGTGGGCTGCGGGAAAAAAGAAAGGGTTTTGAGAGGAGAAGGGAAAAACGAAAATGAGGGAAAGAAGAGACAGCGTCAGTGTGAAAACTGACCTAACACTATTTATAGCTATGTTTACTCTATTTATTTATTTATTTATTATTTTATAAAGATAAACTCTATTTTATTCTCTATCAAACAAATAAATAAAATATCCTTTTTATTTTCTCTCAAATAATTATTTTAATTAATAATTATATCTTCTTATTTATTTATTTATAGAATCTCATCATTTTTCTAAAACTCTATTTATTTATAAATAAAAATTATTTTTTTAAATTAGCTTACGAAAAATGGGATGTTAGACAAACCAACATATGTAGTGGATGACCTTGTCATGTCCTTTGAGGGCTAGCCGAGAGTGACCTCAGCTGAGTTAACTAGTATTCAGGAGGAGGTGCAATATTTACTCACACATATTGCTGCAGTGTTTCGGGAACCCAGGGGACTTCCACCCAAGCGAGAACAGGAACACGCTATCCACTTGGTGGAAGGTCATGGCCCAGTTAACGTGCGCCCTTATCGATACCCTCACCATCACAAGGATGAGATAGAAAAGTAATTTAAGGAGTTATTGCAAATAGGGGTTATTCGCCATACTTTGGTTCGCTATTTTCCAGGCAAGACTAAAGTGGAAGTTGTTCAGTGAGATTTGATGGAAAAGGATGAGTGCTTGAGACAGCTGAAGTACCATTTAAATCGAGCTTAAGCCCGCATTAAGAATTTGGCAGACTCTCATAGAAAGGACCGAGAATTAGTGGTTGGTGATTGGGTTTTCCTCAAATTACGCCCACATGTGCAGCAATCAGTCAAGATCCGCATTAATCCTAAGTTAGCCCCACATTATTATGGCCCTTTTCAAGTGATAGGCCGTGTTGGAGTTGTTTCTTATAATCTTCAACTTCCTCCATCTTCCCGAATTCACCCAGTATTTCATATTTCTCTTCTGAAGAAGGTTGTGGGAATTATCATGTGGAGAAAGAGTTGCCCAAGGAGCTAGAGAATGAGCCATCTACCAAATAATGGGAGCCTATTCAAGTGTTGGCTTCAAGAGTGGTTAGTGCAAGAGGGGATTCAGCACAACAGTTTCTTATTCAGTGGAAGCACAAACCAGTAGAGGAAGCCACATAGGAGGATGTTTCAATTATGCAAAGCCAGTTCCCTGAGTTTAGACTTGAGGACAAGTCTAGTGTTCAAGGAGGGGGTATTGATAGGCCCCGAGTGCAGGATGCGGCCCAAGTAAATAAGCCCAAAGTGTGGAGAGTGTATGTGAGGAAGAATAAAGAGCGGAGAGACAATGATGATATGGCAGTGAGAGAAAGAGAGTGAGGATGGATAGTGAGGTATTCTGTTATAGAGGGACGTGGGGGTGAGTGAGGGGGATTATGATTATGCGTATCATTTTGTTAGGCAGAGAATACATTCATTCTCTGAGAGAAGCTAGGCTCTATGGGTAGTAGGTTTTCCCCTACTGCTATTTCTCTTATTTCATCAATAACATACACTTGATTCCTTTCCTTTTTCTCTATTATGCCTATTTTTGTTTATCTATAAATCTAGTCTGCATCATTATGTCCCATTTTCCTTGCTCATAGGATGTTGGTGCTTATTTTAATCTTACCTTATTACTTCCAATCATCTGATCATCATTTCAGCTGAAGAAAAGTGAAATGAATCATGTGGAGAAATAATATAAGGTATTATATACCTTTTTCTCCACAGTAGAACTAAATAATACATTTCATCAAACACATTGTAAGCAACCTAAATTTGCAAACCCAACCACTACATATCTCAAATTATTTTCATGAAAAATATTAAAGAGATGAAATTAAATCAAGCAGTTTATGATTGTTGAAGATTACAATTACAATATTACTCTATTTGAACATTCACTACTAGGAAATAAGTTTTTTACATTAGTTATTTAAGACTTTCAACATTGATTATTAACCGATGTTTAAAGTAATATCGTTAACATCGGTTTTTCAAAACCAATGTTAACTAATAATACAACATCGGTTATTTAAATAGCCGATGTTATATGATAAGAATTTTGAAAAAGAAAGTTATAAATTTACATATCAACATCAGTTATTTAAATAACCGATGTAGATATGTAAATTTATAATGAGCATCTTCAGCTGCATTATATGTTTGTTTGTTTAACCTACAAGATCAAAAGACAAGTCACATACACACACAATTTGATTAAGCAAACAACTTGGTTCCCAAGACATTTGGAAAATGCAATTTAGACAAAATACATAAAAGAAATAATAAATAAATAAATAACAAGTTTGTCAATATCAAGAGTAATCCCAATTCCTAAATGTAATTATCATTTTTCCATTGTCCCAAAATTAGAATCACACACATCAAAGCCCAAATTTTAACCAAGCAATGAGAGATTAAACCGAGGGAAGGAAAAGTATGAACTATCATACATCCATACAGTAAGAAAAGTGGTGAAAAATAAAATAAAATTGTGGAACAATGTAATTTCTTATTATTTAAACAGTAGAATAATTTATATTTTCTAAGAAGATGATTAAATTTCTAAGCAAACAGTAATTGTGAAGGAATCTGTTGCAGCCAATTAAAATTCACATACCAGTGCTAATTATGCTAAGTAAGAATGGTGCTTCACAATCCACATACCAGGGCAAGAGGGAGAATAAAGAATCTTTTGCAGCCATTTAAAATTCAAATTGCATTTCGGGGTTACCTGGTGAGTTTGTCCAACCTATTCTCTTTGATTTACCTCTTTGCATTGACAGCTAAATTCCTCACTCGTGGATTCATATTAATTATAATAAAAAACAATATATTTAGGTCATAAAATTCTCCTTAGGTACTTGTATAGAAGTAAAAAAAAAAAGATATCATGAATTGGACTTTTCTCATGAGAACAAACTAAGAGAAAAAGATATTTGTCCTTGGGGCATTTGTGTGCACACAACTCACCCGAGATTTAACACGTTGTTGATTCATGACCATACACGTTATTGTGGAAGCTAAGTGAAGATAAAAAAAAAAAGTATTAAATGCTCTATACAAATACCACCAGAAAAAATAAAAAAATGATTAAATATAAAATATAGTATTTTATTATAGATTTTTAAAGATTTTTTAAATTCCAATAATTTATTTTTTTAAAAATAGTTTTTATCATCAATTACTAATATTAATCAATGACATATCAATAACATTAATAATAATATCTACACTTTACTGACTTATCACAAATCGATAATTATGTATACAAAATATTTTTATAAATTATATTTTTAAATTCCTAATGAACTGATCAAAAATTAATCAAACTTGAATGATAAAAGAAATGATGAAACTGTTAAAAATAAGTGAAAATGTGTAAGAAAAAATATGTTATTATTTTTAACGAAAATATTTTTATTTGTCAAAGAAAAAATATTTCTTACACTTTTTAATATGAAATAAGTTTTTTAATGGACAAATAAATCATATAAGCTTATTTATAAAAAGGTCAAGTGCAGACCTAAAAAAAAAGATATCAGATGGATCCATAGCCAGTAATGACAAGCAAGAGTAAAATTGTTGATTCAAGTTGCAAAATGAAAACAAACTAGTCCTTCTTGTTTTGTCTAGTTCTTTTTCAAACTAATTGTTAATTTGATTTGTTGAAAAGAAAGATCATTAAACAGAGTCATACTTTGTTTCCTTTCTTGGAGTTATATGCAGACCAAACAATCACCAACCAACTACTCATTTTCCCTTTGTTTTCCATCTCTTATTCCATTCAAAGATAACGACAAATAGTTGAATAGCAAATATTCAAGGTCATGAATTCACACAACTCTAAGCTGAAAATTGAAAAATTGAGCAGCATAAAGGCATAAAGAAACCATGATAACTCATTATTGAATGTTGTTATTAGGGGGATAAAAAGAAAAATATCAAATAAACATCATCCTAATTTCAATGCCAAATTATACAGAAATGAACAAGCATAAAAATTGCCAAAGTAAAAATGGTCTGAGATTGGTTTTGAAGATCTACTACCTGTTGAATGAGGTCAGCTACATCATCTTGCATAAACTTTTTCCCATTTGGATCCATGACATGAAAAACTGGCCAGTGAGCAAAAACCACATGAAACAAGATTACACAAGAACAGAAAACACAATTCACATTGTTGGTTGTTTGTGAATGTGCTTGCCATGCGCTATATATAGTTATGTATGATCCTAGTATAATTCATTGCTCACCTTTGTTTTTACCTATGTTTATAAACAATGCCTTCACTATAACTAGGATTCTTAATTCCTACCATGGTTAAGCCTAACACGTTGCAAAATCACCCCACATTCCAAAACTGTGTTGGACTCTGTCAAGTCCACGTTTACGAGAAGCATCAAAGTTTGCAACTTTGCAAATTGATGTATATAATAACAACCTCTGCTAATGCCAGAAGGAGAAAAGTTAGAGTTGAAATAAATAAACTAGTTGATCAATGGAAATGAGTTTTATCTAACAAATGAATGCATACATGATCTTAGAAAAATGTACAGGTATAGAAGTAGAACAATGATCATAAAGTATTCTTGCTGTGATTTCTCTCTATCCCGAGTATCCTTTACATTTTACCCAATTCTTTGTCCGCAACATATACCGATAACTACTATTAACTATCTGAAACTCAAAACTTAATCAAGAACTTGTTTTTGATTGGCTTTACAAAATCATACGTGTTCAAACTGTTTGGAGAGTCACTTCAGGAGTAAGGGTTGATTTAACAAGTAGAAAAATTGGTTGTCTTATCATTCAATCAAGATCTATATTTCAAGGGTTTTTAAGTTGCAAATAATAGTCCAAATGTTGTATATTAACATGATTAAAAGCATATGGTGCTAGAAAAGAAATTAACAAGGTTGCTAGCTGAAGCTTCTCCCACGTCTTCCCAAGGTTAATAATGTAAATCCCTAATTCAAAAATCCACAGCAAAACACAGAAAATCAAAAATCAAATCCCTCTATTACAACTATTGTACGTTCAAACAAACACCCATTGGAATTTAAATTTTTAACATGAGATTGTCGGAGATCGATGAAAAGAGAGGATGAGCTAGGGATTTAGTTACCGTCGTTGCGGTGCTTGAAGATGTTATGTTCCATTTGGAAGTCGCAGTTCTTGGTGTCGAGGTGGACGTCGACGGCCAACATCATCTGGATGTCGGGTTCTTTCTGGAAGAGCTGGCATGGTGGGGCGGCGACGACATTCGTAGCAATGGCCATGGGTGTGTAAAGTCCCTAACTCTGAAACAACGAGAGCTCCCAAAGCCCTCTCCCAAATCTTTTTTTATTAGAAAAAATACTTGTTTTGTGTTTGGCCATATTTAGTAGCTTTTACCAATTTTTTTCATATATATCGTGTACTATTTTAAATTTAAATAAAAATAATTTAAAATACATTTAAATATAAGTATCAGTAACAAATATTTGCCTTGTAAAAAAATCAGTAACAAATATTTCATTCCAAAAAAAAACAATAATAATAGACTAAAAGTTATTTGATGCACAACTTAGCCGCTCATACTAATTCTCACGTTTAGGGGTTAGTTAGCATGTTTTTTGAAAAAAAAATATGGCAAATTTATTTATTTTCATTAAAATAAATTATTTAAATAAATAAAATATTATAACTAAGTTACAAATTTTATATTTTTCTATAAAATAAAAAATTTAATAAATAATCTTAATAATTATTTATGCATATTAAAATTAAAATTAAAACATATTTACATCAATAAAAAATATAATTTTTAAAAATAATAAATTATATATATTTAATCTACAATTAATTATATCCATAAGTAATTATATCCATAAGTGAAAATAACCGTAGGTAAAAGTTTGTAGAGATTTTAAAATATAATGATGATTTAATATTTATTTATTAAATGATGACAAATATCTCATAAAATATATTTTTTAAATATTTATTAGACATTTTGATAATAAATAATATATACAATAAAAAAATTGTATGATAAATTTTTTTATAATAATTAAATAAAATATATTAATAATAATTTTTAATTGTTGGATGATATAATTGTTTTTACCAACATTCTATAAAAATTCTATAAAAGTTAAACTTTACTATTAAAAACAGTTTTTTTTTCAAATGAACTAATATGCAATAA